>NC_090923.1:553421903-554046903 GCF_040938575.1 Ambystoma mexicanum
TGAGAGGAATCATCCCCCGGCCAAATGGGCCTTTTCAGCACTTACATATCGACTATGTCGACATTATTCAAGTGTGTAACGGGTACAGGTACTTAATTGTAGTGGTGTGTCCATTCTCCAGATGGATAGAAGCAGGTCCCTGTACACACCCAGACTCAACCTGTGCTGCCAAATTCCTGGTGAGGGAAGTATTCCCTAGATGGGGGGTGTGTGAGATCAGACAACGGGGCTCATTTTGTTAACGCAGTCTTCGAGCTGATCAGCTTGCTGCTTGGTATAAAGCTCAAGTTCTCGTCGGCGTATCATCCGGAAGATAATGGTATTTGTGAGAGGCTCAATGGCTTGCTAAAGGAAAGGATAGCCAAGTTGAAGCTTACTCTAAAGAGGGGACAGTTGCACTGCCTTCCACTGGCATTGTGTGCTCTTCAGAACCAACCAGGCTCCGACCATCATTTTATGCCGCATGAGATAGTCACAGGAAGAAGAATGAGTACCCCCCTTGCTCCCCGAAATAGAGCTAGATGTGATGCCCAGTCAACCCGAGAGGTCCTGAGAACCGAGTTGCAAGAATATCTGAACTGCATGACATCCAGCCGTACTGTAATTTCAGACCAACTACAGTGATGACGAAAAGTAAAGGGTGCAGCGCAGCACAAAACACAGCAGGAGATACTGAAACAGACGAAGTACAAGGTCTACGTACTCCACTCATCTTCCCTGTAGATGCCGTGTTGGTGAAAAACCACACGAGAAAAAGGTGGGACGAGCCAAGATTCAATGGCCCTTTCATCGTAGAGGACTGCACTCCTTCAGCTGTAAAACTGCAGGACAGGAGAGCATGGATTTTTCTCAATGACATTAAGCCCTATATCGGAGAAAGCCCTCTAGCTGCACCCCACCGCGAAGAGACCACAGACAATGGGGAAGAACCTCAGCACGTGCAGACAAAATCCATGACGAGGAAGAAGGACGCATGAGCAGCAAAGCCAAAACAAAGAAAACCCTTTTGAAAGTTGTGGCTTAAAACTGGACATTTCCTCCAAACAAAAAGGGGATAAGGACATAAGGACATAAGGATAAGGACATAAAACGGACACTCTGTGCATCCTAGTTGCAGGGTGAAGAAGAACAAAAAGAGGATAAGGACATAAAACGGACACTCTGTGCATCCTAGTTGCAGGGTGAAGAAGAAAACTGTGCATCTAAGCCACAACACGTATGTTGACACAAACTTGTAGATCAAATCACACTAAAGCGTTGTTGAGAGAAAAAAAAAGACTCTACTAGACTGAGATCGAGGACTTTTGCCCTAAGGAGCTAACACAGTATCCTGAAGCAACCAACACTAAGGGCCTCATTACACGGTATGCGGTAAGGGATTAACGTTACCGGTAATGGAATACTGGTATCGTTAAACACCCATGCCAATTACGACCTGGATTACTGCTATTAGCGGCACCGCTAAGTACGGTGCCACTAATAGCGGCTAGTTTGCGGGCGTGTGACCCTTCATCCCGTAAATAGCGGCATGGCGCTAATAGCACACCATCACAAGTCATGCGGACATGCTAATAGCGGCATGGCAAAGCCCCAAAAACCCCTTACCGAAATGGTGCTAATACCGGCATCGCGAACTATTCATTAAGAGAACTGAGCAGTATTCACACCTGCCACAGGTGGACACAATCAGCACAGGTGTAGGCAATGGAGACCCTGGCAGCACAAAAGGAGCACACCACACTCCTTCACACACCCCTTCCCACACCAAGACGGTTCCACTACTAGCAGCATTACATGGGCTGGAGGACATGATTGCAGTGCAGCAGCAACAACAGGCAGCACAGAGTAGACGCAGGAGGAGGAGGAGGAGGAGGGCAAGACAGGTGCAGCAAGCACCACCAGGGCACCTAGTAATACCACAGAGGCAGCCATCAATCCCCAGGATCCGAGCCAGTCCATTTAACCTAACCCCTGAGCAGATACATACCCTGTACCGTCTGGACCGGGATACCATCACCAGCATCGTGGACATGATACATGACGACATTGTGAGCCTCATAGACATCAGAACTGCCATCCCCCCTCTACTGAAGATGGTGACTGTGCTACACTTCCTGGCCACAGGCACCTACCAGCATACAGTGGGGCAGATGCATGGCATCTCACAAACAGTATTCTCACGCACGCTGAACCAGGTACTCGATGCCCTCCTGAAGCATGCACGTGAACACATATTCCTGCCACGGACTGCCCAGGAGATTGCAAACACCAAAGTTGGCGTCTATTCACTGGCAGGCATCCCAAGTTGCATCAGGGCCATCAACTGTACCCATGTGGAATTGGTGGTCCCACATCACAATGAAGCAGTCTACTGAAACAGAAAGCAATTCCACTCCATCAATGACCAAATGGTATGTGACGCAAACAAGATAATCACACATTGTTGTGCCCGATTTCCCGGATCAACCCATGATTCTATCGTCCTGCGGAACTCAACCATACCACGCTACATGGAGTGACAAGCCGGACAACGTTCGTGGCTACTTGGTGAGTAGCAGGGCAAGCACATGGCAGTCTGATTGGGGGGGGGAGATACATACTCCAACTGGGTGTGATTGTTGGGGGAGATACATACTCCAACTGGGAGTTGACTGTCGTCCGTAGGACAAATGGACATACAGATGTATGCCAATGTCCATCAGGGAAGGCCACAATGTACTTGAGAAGAACCCACATGCAATTTGAAGCTGCACAACATTGAGAACAATCCAGGTTTCCAAATATTACACATCCATCCACATTGCACATCATGCCACACCACATAATACACAATTCAGCAACATGGCGTCAAGATAGTCATACAGAATTAGCGCAGCACAACATCAATACAGCTATGTGCCCTTGAATGCATGCAAAGGGATCACCCCTAGCCATAGCATTGAACCACACACCTATAGCACCACTGAAGTGATGCTTCACAGCAGGGCAACATCGATGTCGGAATGGCAGTACACTAGCAGTGTGGTACCAAATTTGCCTGGGCCCAGGGACACCTAAGACCTGGCCTCACCGAGGACATGTCAATTACTGTCGGAGGCATGAATTGGGCATGTCCACTTGCAGGGTCGAGCTCACCTTTGCACATTGCAGTCACACAGATCGTCTGCATGCATGCTGGTAATCGTGGATTACAATCACAATGCAAAGTCGATATGTGTGATATGTATAGGCCGCTTTTGAGGTGAACAGTAACAGGTCCCCATTCTTCCCCCCATGGAACCCACAGAACAGGCACGAATAGGACTACAATTGTGCACATACCCGTACCCGTGTCGGGAATGAGCAGACATTTGGCCTTTTGAAGACACGGTTCAGGTGCATAAGCCGGTCGAGTGGGGCTCTCCTGTACGGCCATGAGAAGGTGGCCAAGATCACCATGGCATGTGTCATGCTGCACAATATGTGTATCAGACGGAATGTGCCACTGCCCCCTGATGTTGAAATGTAACCACCTGATGAGGATGATGATGGTGATGAGGACGGAGGTGACGGGGATGCTGGTCATGCAAGAGGCTATGCCCAGGAGGGACGCGATGTGCGACAGCATCTGATCAACCAAATATTTTGAGACACATGGTTTAACTCTGTAGTTTCTAACGTTTCTAACATCCAAGCTCGGCAGATCACCACTCCTTCTTCCCATCCATTTGGGGAAACCACTGTTCCCCAAATCTGCATTTGGCCTCTGTTTTTCCAAATTTGAGCTTCTTCTGGGGTTTTTCCCAGGACATTCAGTCTTGGGTTTATTTCCCATCTTATTTCTGTTGCTTTAACTTCAGGGTTTTCATACCTGATCACATGATTCCTGGTATGGGCTATATTTCTTGTCTTAATGTCCTGGACATATCCATCTTCATTGGGGAAATCCGTTTCAGTTGTCCATATCAATTAGGCGTCCATCCCCATAAACTGTCCTCTGGTGTTGCACATTGACAGTGTGCTGTCGGGACATCAATTTCTACCGCCACGAAGATTTTGGATTTTCCCATGCTGTACGGTAGGAGTGCACAAATGAAGCAGTCTCCTTCTGATTTCCATCTCCCAACTTCTTTCATGTGTTGGCACCAAATGTTGTTTCCTAGATGTGCTGTGCTGTCCAGGTAATCGTTTAGTTCATTGTTATCTTCATGTGGGCTTCTCTTGATTCTTAGTGTCTTTCTGTAGTTAGCCATAACTACATCTCTAAACGCATCTGTGTCACTTTTCCTTGCTGGGTGTCTCTTGGGCATGCTGGTCGGTGGAGTAGGTTTCTTTATCTGCATCGATGTGATAGGTGGAGGTTTTGCAAATCTCTTCCCCTCCTCTTGCATTCTTTTCCTGCCCTCTATAAGTGCCTTTAACCACCACCTGTCTGTCATCAGCCCAACGTAAGGCTGCATCATGGGTTTGGTACTTGTTCCCTCTGTTGGAACTGGTGTGCTTGTCAGTGCAGTCTCTGCGGGTTTATTTTTCAGTTCCTCATGTAGTTTCTTCGCTCTAGCTATGAACGGGAATAAATGATCTATCAACAATTGTGTCCTTGCAATGAATTCTCCCGTAGCCGTTTCTGTCTTCTTGAGGTATTTTGCTATGGCTGCTTTAGTTAGTCTTTCACTGGATTCTTCTTGGTCTCTTTCATTATTTACAGGGACGGGTTGTTCGGTCGGCAGTCTTGTGTTCTCTGTCATCTTCGCTTGAGGTTCTGTGGCCATTGACACTTGCCCTGGTTCGTGTGCATTCAGTGTGTGTGTGCGTGTAGTGGTCAGTGCTACGTTTTCATTCATTCCGCTCTGACCCTGTCTCCAGCTTTTCTCTTCATTCGTTACCTTAAGTGTGTATGTATCGCTGCTAATTACATTCAATTTTAGTTAGTTTACTTTACCATCAGATTTTCTCGGGACTGGAATAACTATATAGGGTCTGGGTGCTTTTATGGGACCTATGTGTACATTATCCGGTGGGTGCACTAAAATTGGAACGCTTCGTGCACCAATAAAGAATGCAGTTCTGATTGTTAATGACAGAAAGACAATGATAATCACTATACATATACACATAATCGTGCGGTATGAAAATTGCCAGCATTTCCTTTCAGGGAAGCGGGGGCGCCCCTCTGTTTGTGGGAGGGCTAGGTTACTGTTCTGGGCCCCCATCTTAATCATAACAAATGTCAATGTTTTATTCTTTTCATTTACTCCATTATTGTTTCTCAGAAAGTTTGTATCATAAAGTGCCTGGTGCTTTGCAAGTGTACCCCTCTCGTGGGTGACGATTGTCTCTGGATATGGGATACATTTCCCTTGCTAGACTATGGAAAAAAGATTAGACTAACACCTTTGGGGAGTCATATTCATTGTGCATATTCAAAATAGGTGAGTTCCCAGTCCACCCCCCGAATCTGTTTCAGTCCTGAGGACATGCTGGAACCTGTTCAATGTAAAAAATGGAAAAATGGCAATTTATCAAGATCAAAATAAAAGGTGAAGTTCTCGTCTATGCTCCCTCTATCTGTCCCACGGCGGAAAGATGGAGTATTTTATCTCTGCTTCTCCGATCTGTCCCTCGGTGGAAAGATGACGTATTTTGCCTCTGCTTCTCCGATCTGTCCCTCGGCGGAAAGTTTCATTGGAATCTCCTCATATAATCTCTCTGAAAGTTGGACAGCTCCACTTGCAGCATAATTCCTTGGAGGAGCGTTCCCATATGAGCAACATTAGCTGGATCTCTGATGAAGGTGATGACGTCAACCTCGATAGGTCTCCCCACCATTTCTGGGAAGTCAGTTACTAGGCGAAAGAGGACGTTGTGCGCCAATCGGCTGTCTTCGGGTGACAGAGACATTTGCCCTGCTTTGCTGGGTTCAGGATTACAAGCCCTTCCCTTGACATGAATAGTTATTGCACTTTCCTGCTGCGTGGATTGCGACCAGGTAACTGAGCTTAGCCCACAGCTGGCTCAGATGTTCAGTGTTTGTTGGATCTCTAATAAACGTCAGTGGTTCTCCCGACAATTGCTGGGCACTCCTCTATGATGCGAAAGAAAAGCGTATTTGTGAGTTCATCTACTATTGCCTGTGGTGGAAGCATTTGTGTCCTTATCACTGTATTCTGGTAACACAATGAAGGCTTCCACGATGAAAGTAAGCTGTTGCCGGATTACTTTCTTGTTGGCAGGATCTTGAATAAAGTCTGTGACACAGGTTACTCGCCCTACAAGTGACGGATATGATATTACTACTAACTGGAAATAGGTGAGCACATCCCTTGTGAGATTTCTGCTGGGAGATACCATAAGTTCTGCAAAACAAGGTCTTAGGGCCTCATTACACGGTACGCGGTAAAAAACGGCATTTACCGGCATGGCGCTATTAACGTGTCCGCCTTGGCAAGAGGCCGCTAATTGCGCAGCATTACGATTACGCCGTTAAAGACCCCAAAAAAAACCTTAGCGGCACCGACGAAAGCGCTGATAGCACTTCCGAACTCCACGGTGGCCATCTTTAAAAACACAATCCATTGCCATCCTCTGCCCCCTGGACCTGTTTCGACAACTGTGCCATCCCAAAGCCACAAGGATCCCCTCACCATGCCAAAGGCCATAAAAAAAACACTGACCGCGAGCGTAAAGAGAAGTTTATGAACAAGGAACTCATAATGCTGACAGTGGCCCTAGCAGCAAACTCTGATGTGGTATTTGCCAACGACATGCGGCGGAGAGACCCTGATCCAGATAAAGGCCATCTGGGCAGAGGTCGCCCTGAAAGTGAGTGTGGTGGGCACCACCACCCGCACCGTCAGGGAGTGCAGGAAGCAGTGGGACGATCTCCGCCTCCGGGTCCGCAGCATACTGTCTGCGAACCGCAAGCTGGCCATGGCCACATGAGGTGGCGCTGATTCACCAAATAAATTGAAGGAGTGGGAGGAGACCTGCGCCAGTATGATTGGCGTCAAATCAATTGGGGGAGTCGGGAGCATGGAGCATGGTATGGCCACTACATCAGATGGAGGTGAGTGTACACATGAAACAGTGCAGTGTGAATGTTGAGGCAACCCCCAAATGTGAGCCCAGATTCACCCCATGGATGCGGCTACAATCATACATGCACACAACCCTGCCCATGTGAGTGTCACACCCCAACACACGAACATGCACGCATCACCACAGACAAGTGCCACACAGACTCATGCATGGATGACCCACTCAACAGGCCCATCACCTGAATCCCCACCAATTAAGTCCCAATGCACAGAACAGCATGATGAACTGAATCTGCATGAAGCACGTTGTACCATCACCAATGCCATCTCCCTCTTTGTCCCCCAAAGGCTCACATACAGACAGCGAAGAACCTGCCACTGCGACTCAGGCCCCCCCTGCCAAGAAAAAACCCAGGGCACAGGAGACAGGGGACACCCCCACCACATCAAGGGGCACAAGAAGGAGTCAGCCCCTGCAGAGGGGCAAACATCGCAAGAGCACCACTGCACCAATACCGCAGTCTATGCCAGCAACAATTGCCACACCCACTGATGTGGACCCCCCACCACAGGTTACACCCACGGAGGGCCTACCCTCCACTGCCACAAGTTCTACTGGTGAGGCAGCAGCCACAGTGCTGCTGTCAGATATGGAGGACCCTACAGAGTTCACCATGCAAATGCACACCCCCACCACCCACAGGAAGCCCAGAAGCAACTCCACGGCCAACACCAGGATCCAGTGTTCATGGCCAGTCTGGCGAGGAGAACACGGGAGGGTGCTGGAGCCCACTGGTGGCCTCACCTGATGTCCGGGACGTAGAGGAAGGCGCAACAGCCACACCACGAGCTGGCCATAGTGGCCATGACCTGGCCACCATCAGGCAGCACCAGGAGGACATTACATTGCTGGTTGGGCAGCATGTGGAAGAGGCTGGCCATCTCAGGGGGGAGATCACAGAGACTGCTAGGCACTCGAGGGAGGCGATGGAAGCCTGTACCAACAGGCTGTGCGTGGAGATTGGCCAACTGAGGCAGGTCCTCATGCGCATAGCGGACGCGATGGACCGCCGGTTCCCACCACCACCACAGGGACAGACAGCCACCTCATCATCTGCGAGTTCAAGGCAGACAAACACCCTCCGTCGCTCAATGCACACCACGAGGCGCACATCATCCCAACCTCCTAATGGTGGTGGTGGCAATGAGAAATAGGGACAGCAGGGTCTAGCTGGCACGTGTGCAGCAGGACACCAACATTGTGCACGCCACACATGGGGTTGTGGTCCTTGGAGCCTGAAAAGAAGCAATAGAAAACTCACAAAGACTGTGCAAACCTCTATGGCCGAAGTTGGTAAAGTTACTAACATGGGTCGAAGACAGAGGAGGACCCTTGCAGATAGTGCCACTGGAAAGCCCAAAATTGTGCTTGAGGAACAACGGCACTAGGAAGATGGGAGAGAATCAGAACGGCCGACGTATCTTCAAGGCCCCAGGAATGCCGCACGGAACTGCAGTGATTATGGATCATTATTGGGCGTGTGGATCCAAAGCATACATCAGACTGCCAAGAGACTGGGGAGGCATATGCACAATAGTAAATGTCCACATTCCTGCGCTGGTGATCCAAAAAAGTGACCTGAAAATTGACAGTTTCCCGAAAGCAGATGCTCACCTGAGGAAAAGGAGATCAGTGGAGCTGGTATCCCGAATGAAAAGAGAAAATTACTTTTCTGCCAAATCAGAAGAAGCATTCCATGCGATCACATATGAGCACAGGCTGTTCAGCCTCAACTCATCAGTGTTCACAACAATCATCATGCCAAGATTCCAGGTTGGAGCAAACACTAAGTGGTTGCAAATAACCAGATGGGAATTATTACAGACCATCAACAGCACAATAAAAGGATTCAATGCGATTAAAGAAGAACTAAGAGCAATCCGATTGATGACTCTCCAGAACAGATATGTACATGACATGATCACAGCGATGGATGGAGGTGTTTGCGCTAAAATCGGAGAATCATGTTGCACATTTATACCTTCGCATGAGGAAGAAAATGGAACCTTAACAGAAGCAATAAGTATGCTGACAAACCTACAGAACCAGATGATCGATGAAACTGACGAAGTTGATGATGACAGCTGGTTTGGAACGCTATTCTTATGGGTCTGTGATAAAAATGGAGTAAAGTGGACAAATCGGATAGCAGATGGCTCAGACTCTGTCAATACCAGGCTAAAAGACCATATGAAGGGTTAATTATTCTGTCGGAATAATAAGAGTAATGGACAAGTCACTGAACCAATCAGGAAAGAGCTTTTGCGAAAAATGATGGTCTTGTTTTTTTTACTGTGTTGCCAGGAGACAGAGGAGGAGGATTTGAAGACTGACAGTTATGAGTGGGCTTACTCAAGGTATACGAGGAATGTGAAGAACGCCTTTCATGATGTTGGAAAATATAGCGTTGTGCCGTTGCACTGAAATGAACATTGATTGATAACTTGTTGTTATAAGCGATCATTATAAATCGCTACACAGTTCGTTCATGGTTCGTGAGAAGACCGAAATCAGCAGCGCTTACTACGCAGGGAGGTAGGAGATGACAACGCTCCGAGGCCGCGTGGCGTATTATATCTGATCCTAACAGCTGATCCGAGCTGCGGAGATGCTGACGGAAGGAGGAAGGAGAAGCCGAGGTGTCGCGCTCAAATGAACAGCTGATCTGAGCTGTGGAGACGCTGACGGAAGAAGGAGGGAGTAGTCGAGGTGTTACGCTTGATTGAACAGCTGATCCGAGCTGCGGAGACGCTGACGGAAGAAAGAGGGAGAAGCGGAAGGGCCGTGTTGGACTGAACAGAGGGTAAGAGCTGTGACGGTATCTACTGAAGCAGGAGGGAGAGAACAGCTGAGCTGCACTGGGCTCGTCAGCTGTTCAGAGGTACGGAGCAAAGCCGAAATCCGTATAAAGAAGAAATACCGGAAAAGAATGAAGGTATGTTCTCTTGAAAGTAAAGAAAGAAGGGGGAAAAGGAAAGACAGGAGATCAAGCACGGAAGGAGGGAGAATTCAAAGATATATATATATATATATATATATATATATATATATATATATATACAAACATTTATTTAAGAGAAGGAAGTTTAACGGGAGAAGTTCTCGTATCCTGTGTATGTGAATGAGACTTATACTGGTGAGAGACAAGGAACGCTATCTTATAACATAACTAAAGAAAGAGTCTCGAAGGAAAGAAGTTAAGATATCTATATAAAGAAATAGATTTAAAGACTTATAATTGAACTTTGTCAAGGAGTAACAAACTATCAAAGAAACCAAATACCAGTTACAAAGAAATGTTGAACACAAGATGAATAAGAACTTACCTGCAGAGATATTATCAGTCTCACTGGAAGATTCCATTTGCTACAAGAACTTTCTTCACGAGTCACCACGTATCCTTTGATCTGAAAGAAAAGAAAGTTTGAGTGTTAATAAAAGTTGCTTCGGAAGCAAGTTGACCCTTACTTACAGTCTCATTGTGGTTATTCACGTTTCTAACGTTACTATTTATCACAGGGTCCCACAATGGATGGCAGATATATTCAAGTTTCTGGGAGCCCTGCTATTGATGATACTACTAGGATTTTGTGTTATCAAGATAATCATCACAAAGTGCAAGAAAACTGCGAAGAAAGCCATTGGGATGAAGATCATGATCGATGTAAAACCAGGATGGAAGCCCAGAGACCTGACTGATGAAGAAATAAGAGACTTTGTGAAGGCCAGCGAATTTGCACCAGAAGGATCAAAGTTTGTGTATCCCAGAAAATGAAGAAAGTAAGAAGGAAAATGGATCTATTGCAGCCCAAATGGACAGTGCCAGCTTATGACCTGGAACAAAGACGAACATGTAAAAACAGCAGGAAGTCTGAAAGGAGTGATAAAAATATGGACTCCGAAGAAACACACATTCACACCATCATGTACAAACCCAGAAGACGATGAACAAGATACATATGAACCAAGTAAGACGAATCCGAAGGAGGAAGCAGAAGTGGTCGATGAACTGACCAGAGGGGGGAGTGTAGAAAAGGTCCCGGATATGCCCTGCACTCCAGCCACCCATTTTGAGATACCAGGAACATACTCGCCAAGATATGTGGCGTATGAGGAGCAAATAAACCAACAGAGAGCAGCGCTAGGGCTCTGCCCAGTGCCCATCAGAAGAGCAATACCTGTTGACGTGCCTATAACCAGACAACCGTGGGCAGCACGGTACCCGTTGAGACAACCGTACCAGCAGTTGACATGAAATGAAGACTACTTACAAACTGTCCCCGAAGAGACCCAAAGGGCCTTAATGGAAGGCGAATGGTGACGACAAAAGGGCCTTGACAGGCGTACTAATTAACGAAACTACAAGCAAAGAACGACACGTAAAGATGAAATATAAGGAATAATGGTGTAATAGACTTAAAAGAAGAAACAATGTTGCAACACAAAGAATGTAACCATGAAAGAAGGATGAAAATATCGAACTGGCTAAATGCCTGTAAATAGGCTTGGAACGCAAGAAGCTAAGGAAACGGTACTGCTTGCAATGCTTAGTAGAAGGATAGAGCGGCAAGCGCCAACTATATATCTACCTCAAGAAGCACATCATACAAGTGCGACTTCATTTTATAAAAGCAGAATTAAGCCCTGGATGGTGGAGGACAACCAGGCCAGGATTCAGATACTAGCTCAAAGCCAGACAAAAGAGCAGAATCGAAACTCAGTAAGAATCAGCTCATGCCTAGGAATTCGAGGTCAAGTCCAGGAAGGGAGGAGAGCGGCACCTTCGAAGAAACGAAACTTAAGAGCATAGCAGCCAGCCAGTGAAGGTCGAGATAAAGAGGCCCAGGCAGGTGGCAAGGCTAAAGGAAGAATCAAATACACAAATAGAGGGAAAATGAAGCAGATTCACGGTGAACTAACACATGACCAGCCAAGCGCGAAGAGGTACCAACGTCTGATGTCACCCAGAACCCGAGGATGCCATAACTTTTCCTGATAAGAAGCTACAGTTTCGAGGCCATCCACAGCCAACTAATTGACACATAGCCCTAAGGTACTGATTGATGGAAGGGAGGGAGGGTGAATCTTGGGGCAAGCCGCATCTGGGTGTCCATTCTGCATGCTGCTAATTAAAGTGGAGATTTATGTCTAGGGGTGTAACCTACCCAATCACAATGGACCAAATAATCTAGGGTCCCGTAGCAAATAGAAACAATGAGACGTCGTACCTTTGGTGACGTCGGTCACGAGTGATATAGAGAGATGTGCATAGAAGCCCACCCGATAAGAATTATCCAATCCTCACACTCTGTTACTATATACAGATATAGCACCTATACTTAAGTTACCTTTTCCGACCAATAGAATTGCATGACAACTTTGGAGTGTTACACGTCAATGATGACAAGAATGTACTATAACTATTGCTGTTGGAATGAGGAAAGGGGGAGTTGAAGCGAGACGGGCGATCGCATCACTGTTGATTTCCATTTGATGCCCCGTTTTTTGTACTTGTCATTAAACGAACTTCCCTTTGCCAAACCATTGACTTGTCCTTATTGATTGGTGTTGGAGTAAGAGAATCCTGCACCCCATCCTCCTCAAGGTGCAGCTATCTCGTCTTAAGGTGCTTGAGGGTGAGCTCTGATCCTATGGGCCTGTCAGAGGTCACTCCGCCCTCATGTACAAGTGGTCTGCGTTTGGACGGTACCATGGCATGCAGAGGTCATGGGATGAAAGAGGCAGAGCTGAATTTTTAATTGGGATTGTTGGGGGCAGGAGGGCTTGGCTATCTGTCCTGTGGGATGGTACTGCCAAGAGGTGCTCTGCTCCCTTAGCATGACCTTGCAGGGCGAATTCTTTCCCGGGCACGAGGGCCTGTAACTTTCTCAGAACAATGGAGGATTTTGTGGACTTTGTGAGACCTGACCGTGGTGGGGGTAATGTTCACGCTCATGTAAGGGAATCTAATGATAACACACAAAAATGATGTTCGCCGCACTTGGGCCTACTTCTAAGAGGGCTGCCACTGACCAAGAGGGAGTTTGCACCTGCATCTACCATATAGCTTCTAATTCATGCTCTAAGGTGGTTGCGCACCCATCATTATGTGCACACCCCTCCCCCTGCTCCCTAGATGTGTTTTCTAAGCGTTTTTTCTCATTCGGTATCGCATAGGGGGATGGGAAGACCCTCTCTCCTTCCCAAAATACATACACATACACGCACATAAATTATTATTATTATTATTATTCAAACGCGCATGCGCAAGCTCCGTAGAGGCTCGCGCATGCGTACCTCGTGTACTCAGTACACAACATCCCTCCTTTTCCCCAGAAACAAACAATTAACAATTAACTGCAGAAAACAACAACAATTAACAATTAACTGCAGAAAACAACCTGGTTCCTTCTTCGGATTTACAACGACAGATTTCCCCGCCTATGGTGCAGGGTCCATGATAAAGTCTCGGAACCTCTGTGGAAGTCGTCGTCCAGCCCTGCTCGGGTATCGTGGTGCTGCGTCACCAGGGGCCTCTGATGTCTTGGGATCTGCAGGTGGAGTGGCTTCCTCTGTCCCTGTCTCTTCCTCTTGTTCCGGGACCTGTTCCGCTGTTGCCTCGCCACCTGCGGGCTTGATGCGCTTAAAGAATGACACATTTCTGGTGATGGTTCCTCTGGCATTGGCTGCGGTGACCATTGTACCTTTCACGTGTGTTACACCCAGTGGTTGGGTCTCGTAAGTTGTCGACAACTTTCCTTCTGGTCTTCTGTTTCGTACCAACACGGTATCTCCAACTGCAATCTGTTTTTCAGGCAGTCTTCTCCGCGCTGTTTCATTATCGTTTCTCCATGACCTTTCTAACTGTACTTGGTCATTGTCGATCACTCCTGGTTGTCTCCCTTCTGATTCAGGTATGAGTCCTCTTGGTATCCTCTTGAAAAGTGCTTCCGCAGGGGCTATTCCAGTTGATCGATGAGGAGTTGTGCGATACTCCCAGAGAAATTCGAATAAATTTCGTCGGAGGTCTTCTCCTCCATTTTCGGATATGCGAAACACCCTGTTTAGTGTGCGCATGAAACGCTCTACTTCCCCATTGGCTCTTGGCCATAGTGGGGTGACCTTTCGGTGTTTTATCCCTCTCTCTTCACAGTATCGAGCAAACGATTGCCCTTGAAAAGGTGCCCCATTGTCAGAACATAACTCGATGGGAAAACCATGGGTAGCAAATATCTTGTCCATGGATAGGGTGGTGTGGTCGGTGGCCTGGGACTCGACCAGTTCCACCTCTGGATATCGGGACCACTGGTCAGTTACTACTAGGAAGTGTTGTCCTCTTCCGGTAGAGCCAAAGTCGGCATGTACTGTCCCCCAGGGTAAATCACTCCTTGCCATGGTCTGAATCGGTGGTCCTCTCTCCGCTGGGCTAGTGGCTTGGCACGGGATGCATGCCCTCACAAAATCTTCCACTCTCTTTTCCAATTCGGGGAACCAGACTTTGAGTCTGAGACGTGCCTTCATTCTGGTCATCCCTTGGTGTCCGTTGTGTGCCAGTTGAAGGACCTTCGGCACGAGTGACCTGGGGATCACAATCCGGTGTCCTCTCAGCAGGAGACCATCGGCAGTTACTGACAGTTCGTGTCGTGCACTCCAGAGCAATTGCAAATCCCTTTGCGTTTCTGCATTTCTCCGGGCATTGTTCATGAGGAGCTCCCGCCATGCTCCTGTGGCTACCGCACCTTTCACTCTCAGAAATGCTTCATCTGAGTTAGATTCGTTGGCAATTTCTTGTCTTGTCAAGGCAATGGGAAGTGCAGACTCGACGACCATGTGAATGGTGTCCACACAATTTGCAACCTCCGTAGTATCTCTGGATCGTCCTGCGCCGGGGTGACGAGACAAATAGTCCACAGGGTTGTGCGTACCTGGGCGGTATACCAGCTTCACCCCGTACTCCATGAGGGATAGCATCCACCTTTCTATTCGAGGTGGCGGTTTGGAAGAAGCACCTGCCAGAATGGGAATTAGGGGCTTGTGGTCCGTCAGCACTACAACAGGTTTCCCCAGGATATATAGTCTAAAATGTTTACAGCCCCATAGTATTGCTAGGGCTTCGCGTTCAATTTGAGAGTATCTTCTCTCTGTGTCGGTGAGTGCCTCGCTGGCGTATGCAACGGGTCGCATGGATCCCTGTTGATCCGTCTGCATGAGAACCGCCCCAAGTCCCACTGGACTGGCATCCACTATAATTTCAGACTCCCGGGCTGGGTTGAAATATGCCATGGTATCTTGTTCAGACAGAGCATCCTTGATGGCCGTGAATGCTCTCTATTCCTTTCCAGTCCACGTCCATGCCACTTCATTCCTAGTGAGCGCTCTCAGGGGTTCAGAAAGGGATGCTAAATCTCGAATAGAACGCCCACAATAGTTCACCATCCCTAAAAAGCTGCAGACTTCTGCCGGGGACGTGGGAGGTGACGCCTCTCGAATGTCTTTCACCTTCTCAGGATCTGGGGATATGCCTCCCGCATGGAAGACAAATCCAAAAAACTCTAGGCTGTCCTTCAGGAATTCGCACTTTTCTTGGTGCAGCGTCAGCCCGAGGCTGTGGAGTCTGTGAAATGTGTTTTCCAGACCCTTGATATGCTCTGCTTCAGATTTGGCAAAAACTAGGATATCGTCTGACATATTTATGACTCCTTTTAGTCCGGACAGAGCCCCCCTGATGGCATTTTGGAAGACTTCTGCCGCCGAGGATATTCCAAAACGGAGTCTTTTATATTGGTATAGTCCTTCGTGGGTTGTAAAGGTCGTAATATATCTAGACTCTCGGTGGAGCTCCAACTGGTGGTAACCTGCTCTCAGGTCTAGTTTCGAAAAGAATTTTGCACCCTGAAGTTCTCCAACAATGTCGTCTAGAGTGGGAGTGAGATGACGTTCTCTTTTTATAGCCAGATTAGAAAGTCTCATATCTACGCAAATGCGTACAGCCCCAGGCTGTTTGGGCTTTAGGGCCACTACAATTGGAGAGACCCACGGGGTGGGTCCTTCCACTTTTTCAATGATGTCTCGTTCCACTAAGTCTTGCAGCTCCTTTTCCACCTGAGCCCTCAGATGAAACGGTATGCGGCGATGTTTCAGCGCCGTTGGTCTGACTGACCCATCAATGTGGAACCTTACGGGCTCAGCCTTCAGTTTCCCTATGCCTCTGAAGAGCCTCTCAAAGCGTGTCAGCAGGCTGTCCAGATCTGTATGATATACAGCAAAAGTCAAATGAACAAGGTTGAGTGCTTCAGATGCCGCGCAGCTTAAAATAGAGTGCGGGCTTACGCTGGTAACAAAAAACCTCGCTTTGATGCTGTTCTGGCCATGGGTCACTGGGGCTACGAATACCCCGTGGATGGGTAGGGGAGTATCTTCACCAAAAGCGTATATTTGAGCCTTGGAGGGCGACAGGGCTGGTGGGCCTGCAAGTGCGTTGTAATGTCTGTCCTCCAGTACGCAGGCGGAAGCTCCCGTGTCGATGAGGACTGTAGTGGGAATTTCTCCAATGTCTACAGTACATACGGGTCTTCGTCGAGTTCCAGGGCCATTTGCGATGCTGGAAATGAAGAATATTTCTTCATCCCCTTCTTCCTCTTCTTCGGCAATGTGTAGGTCCTGCACGTCCTGTTCAAGGGATGATATGCCCCTCACGGTGCGAGCGCCACCTCTACCGGCCCTCTCTGGTCCTCTACTTGCTGCCACGGGCATGGTGGCCCTACACATTCTAGCGTAATGCCCAGGTATCCCACACCTGCCGCATGTTCGTGATTTGGCTGGGCATTCACCTCTGTGTGGGAGGTCATATCCACAGTAAGAGCACGACTGAGGGGTACCTGATGTCGTGGGTCCTTCTCCCCTCTTCGGTGTCCATCTGGCCTTCCCAGGTGTGAAACGTCCGACTGCAAGTGCCTCCTCCTCATTCTTGGGATGCGTGGCTGCGTCCATTTTCGATCCTCTGGCCTCCGCCAGTTCATACGCTCTTTCCATGTCTAGGATTTGCCGGAGAGTCAGCCCTGGTTCCCTCAGGACTTGCCTCCTGAGTTTTCCTGAGCAGCATCCTTGCAGCAATTGGTTACGGACCATTTCCTCTTCATTGACCCACCTGCAGGAGCTTGCTAGGTGTCTCAAACGGGCACAAAACTGGTCCAGTGACTCTTCGCTCCGTTGTTTTTCTGCCCCCATGACGAACCTGTCGAAGTCAACATTCGCTAAGGGTAGGAAGTGATCCCGAAGTGCTTGTTTGACAGCGTCATATGTCGCCACTGGAATATCGAGGGAGTCATATATTTTCTGGACTTCAGTGCCTGCGGAGTACATCATGATGGCGATCTTTGCCTCGTCCTCTGTCTCCCCGAGGCTCTGAACATCATTTCCAGTCTTTTGACCTATATGAGCCATTTTGGGCCAAGTTTCGATGGGGGCCCCGTGGTATCAAATTCAGGCATGGGAGCCAGAGTGGTGCGCACTCTGCGTGGTATTGGGGCAACGGCGCCCTCATCATCTGTTTCTTCACCCATCACAATAGGTACTCACAGTATTTTCTTGGCAAGTTGATGGGTGATCCGGCTCCCAACTGTGGCAGAGTCTTCCTGCTGGCTCTTCTGCCACTTCCTGTGTCACAGCCTGCACCAGCTGGGCTGCGGAGTGTCCAAAAATTGTTGCAGCTGCTTGCAACGGGCAGATGGCGCACGAGCACCCAAAACGGGCCGCAACCACTGCGTGTGTTGTAGTGAACGAGCACTCAAAATGGCCGCCGGCTGTTAGAACGGGTCCGCGACTGCGGAGTTGTATTCCGTTTTGTTGATGTCGTCGGAAACGGGAAGACAGCTCCGATCCCGCCTCGTCGCCAGTTTTGTGTGTTCGGGGGCCGGCCGTCGGCCGTTACACAGGCATACGTCCACACGCACCCATGCATGCACAGAACACACGCCGGAGACGTGTGATGGCTCCGGTCTCCGGCGCGAACTGCCGGGCACCGCCTTTATTATTCAAACTCGCATGCGCGAGCTCCGTAGAGGCTCGCGCATGCGTACCTCGTGTACTCAGTACACAACATCGCTGATCCATCTTCTCCATTAAGATGGACTGGCTTCCACTGCAGTCTGCTGAGTCCTGTGCTCAGCGAACTCCCACTTCCAGTACGCAGACAGGGAAGCAGGTAAAGCTTCATGGTTTCCTTTCATGCGAAGTGGGGTTGGAGTCAGACAGAAAGTAATGTTCTTGTTGCAGGGCGGTGCACGCTGCAACTAGAATTTAACAGTCTTAAGTCTCTGACTTCACTCCAACTTATCCGTCTACTTTCTGAAGTCAGAGCAGATGCGCTCAGGAGGCAGAGGTGTTCATGTCCTGCACCTCCTTGCTGTGCGCTGCTGCTTGGCACCCTCATTATCCTGCCAGCAGGACAACTTTCCCATTTGGTGCCACTACAGCAGCCAGGAGCGTTGCAAGACACAGAGACCAGGTTTGCAGTATGCTCTGCCTCCTGACCACATTTGCTCCGACTTTAGAAAGTAGACAGATCATTTCATTCTGGAAATGAGGATGCCACATGGCAGAGGTGTCCTTCTGGCAGGACAATGAGGGTGCCGAGCAGGAGCACATAGCAACACTGGTATCTGTGTCCCGCACTGCTCCAGGTCACTGTCGTGGCCCACAGCAGTGCAGAAAATGGACACCTGTTTGCAGTGTACTCCTACTCTGTGCCCTCATTGACCTGCCAGCGGGACACCACAAAAGAGGCTCTGGGTGAGCAAGGTGCCCCCTACCCCCAAACTTGGTACGCTACTGACCAGAGGCGTCATCACGGGACACCTACGGGTCACCAAATCAATAGGTTTTAACAGGTCTGAATGTTGCATGGATTGTCGTTTGTTGGTATCATGTGACAAGTTCTCCCTCAAATACTGCTGATGCTTAAGCAGCACTGCCCCAGTTACCTATAAAATTTAAGAATGCTTGCAGGACAACAGCAAAAAGAATCACAAAAGGACCATTTAAAACATTGGGCCTCATTACAAGTTTAGCAGTGCAAGAAAAAAAAGGTGGCAATTCCGTTACTGCCAGTTTTTTAGGTGGTAACGGAATTACCACTGTTTTTAACACACCACCAAATTATACCTTTGCAGGTAAAGTGGAGGATTTACCTTCAGCAAAAAGCTGAAGGAGAATCTGCAACTTTACCGCTACAAATTGGAGGATTTACCACACAGTAATTTCACGGGCGATAAATCCACCAAAAATCACCATGCAGTCCTATGAACTCCAAACATTGGGAATTACCACCACTTGTAATCCCATGGTAAAACCACAGGACTAAGTAGTGATAACAGTCATTGATTATGGTGATATTTTGGCAGATTTACAGCCAAATTACTGCTAAACTATATTTGCGGCCCATTGACAAATGTATTTAATGTCTGCTATTGACACACAGAAAGTGTGCCTTTTTTTTTAAAAAAAAGCGTTTTATTAGGATTTCATAATGACAGTTACAAATCCGAACATTCATTGACATATTCCCCTTACCACTCTTACCCCATCTCTCACTGTGCTGCAGCACCTCTCGTGTTTCATCACTTTCAAAATCTTGGCTTGATTCCCTTGCAGGGAGTATGTGACCCACTCCAGAGACACGAAATTCCAGACTTTGGCTAGCCAGTCCTGTTCCGTTGGGGGATCTTTGGCTTTGCATTGCTGCGCTGTGACCAACAGGGCTGCCATAGAATGTATTATGTAGGCCTTTAATTTGTACTTCGCCAAGGAATTGTAGTTCGAAGACCAATGAAGAGTAAGCTTTCTTTTGGGCCTCTGTGTCCCTGTTCCCCAAACAGCCCATGCATGTTATTATTAATTACTTTCCAGAAGTCCCCCAGTTTTGGGCAACCCCACCAAATGTGTAGCCAGTCCTCTGTTCCGCTGCATTCCCTCCAGCACTGCTGTGTTATTGTTGAATTTTTTGTTGTCACAGGCGCTGCGAGGTGAGGTGCCACTGTGTCATTCATTTATACCAGAATTCCCCTATTTTTATGGCTTGGGTGAGTTTGGGAATGTCTTTCCAGAGTTGTTCCCATTCTTGTACTTTGGGTCTACGTTCTGCTCTGCTTCAAGCCCCAATCTATATATGCTTGAGTTGAGGTGTCTATCGCAAGGTCTTGTGGTTAGGAAGTTCTCGAATGAGGTGAGGGGGTGAGTTGGCGCCTCCCGCATGGTAGGATTCATTAGCCAATGTTGTAGCTGGAAGTAGGGCATCCTAAACCTCTCCGTGAGTCCTAGCTCTGTCTTACATTGTGTGAATGGTTTGATGTTTGTGCCCTGCAACATGTCTCTGATTTTGGTGCAGCTTGATTCTTTCCAGCGTGTGAAGGCTCCCTTTTCTAACTCGCTAGTGGGACCACCATGTCTCTAAGATTGCGTGCCTGGCCCTTGTTGTTTGTGGCCGGTCCTATGGATCCCGTTGATTGGGATGTCCCTGGGCCCCTCCATTCCCAGGAGGTCTGAAAATATCTGTGTGGCAGTGGATTTCAGGTTGGCGTCCCTTATTGCTTCAGGCAGCTTCTGGATGTGTATGTTCGTTCTGCGGTACCTGTTTTCCAGATCTTTACATTAGAGTTACATGTTTTGGGTTACCCTTGCTAGGTCTTCCAGTGCCACATCAATTTTGCACATGTCTTCTACCACCGCCTGTAAGGCCCTTTCAGTGGTGTCTGTCCTCTCCCCCAAGGCTGTGACATCCCTCTTAATGTCCATGATTGACTGTTTCATTTCCCCCATAAAGGAGGTAAATTGCGTTTGGAACGTTGCTGTAAGTTTATCGTGGAACTCGAGGAAATAGGCTTCAATGTTAGCATTGGAGGCTGCCATCCTGGGGGGTAGGGTATCTGGGTCGTCCTCTGTGATATCCTGGAGCTTCTGTGTCTTGCCTTTTGGTTCCCTGGTATCTGCGTCTTTAGCCCAGCCACGTTGGATGGGGCTCTCTCGGGCCGTGGTTGTTTTTTGTTGTTGTTGCTGGGAGTGTTTTTCACTTTGGCTCCCGGCATCAGGGATGTGTCATGATCTCTGCTTCCAAAAGATCAGGACTTGCCCGACTCCCTTGGAAGCAGACCCATAACCCCGGTTCCGAGTGCCAGCCAGTCCCAATTGGGACCTTTTGGACCTTGTCCTGGCGCCAGTGGCACCAGGCTCATAAAGATGCCCAGTCCCAGCGCTGGAAGCGCCGGGCTCATAATGCTTGGGTGGATTTACCTGCAGCAGACCATGCTGCTTACTTACCTGCCAGTTGAACCCCTGATCCTCTTCTGTTTGGGCCTACTTTTCCTGTTGGGTGGGGCAGGAGCCACTCCCTAGGTTCAGAACACTGGAACTCTTCTGGAAAGCAGGAACTCTTTTCTTACCTAGGCGTGGTTGTGGAAGGAGACACCTAAGCACTACAGGAGGCTATTTAAACCACACCCGATGGATGAATCTTGCTTTGCGTTATTCTGCATTCTCTGCAGCAGAACGCTCATCGTGTCTTCTGCTTCTGATCCTGGGCCTAAGGGAACAAAGGCTTACCATCCTGGAATCCAGTCTTCAGCAGCACCTGTAAAGACAAAGAAAGAACAGGTTAGCACTACGGTCTTCAGTGGCAGCGCATCTCTTACCTGGTCCATCGGCTGTCACCAACGCCTCGCGCTGCATTCCGGCATCTGAAAGACAAAGGCTTACCTACTCTTCGCATACTCCGGAGGTCTTCGCACTGCATTCCGGCATCTGAAAGACAAAAGCTTACCAGCTCTTCGCACGCTCCGGAGGCCTTCGGCGCTGCATCCCGCATCTGAAAGACAAAAGAAGGTGCGTTTAAAGACATTGGGCAACTTTATTACTCACGTGCCATTACTCCTTCCCACGCCTAATCCAGTGGGTATTCCAGCACCCTTCAGCTTCTCTAAAGCTCCGAACTTGTACCTGCAAGATAAAAGGGACAGTTAGTGCGCATCGTGAAGCAGGCTACAAGCGCTTACTTACGTGCTTCCAGGCGCTTCTATTCCTCACGTGGGTTCGATCCTCAACTCTCATCAGCCCGCCATTCGCCATCGCCGGAACCCTGCAAAACAAGAGATATCATTACAAAAGACTTTTAAGACATTTGAAGTGCCCAGAACTTACCGTTCGTGCAGTTAACGACGGACAGCAGTCCTCTGAGGTCAAGAGGCCTGCACCCTTATCCAGTGAAGAAACTGGTTACGGCACCCTGCCCCGAGGCAGATGGAGAGCTCGGCGTTCACTTACCTAAGGTGAGGGTGTTAACCTTTGGGGTTCTACAGGAGAAGAGAAAGGGAAGAGGAGAGAGGCACCCAATAACCCCAGTTCATTAATCCCATATTTTCTATCTGCAGACATCTTACTCTTCGAGTCAGACATACAGTGCACAGAGGTCCAGCCCAAAGAGCCAACCGTGTGTTACACATCACCTTTGAAGATACGGCATTCACCCAGTCAAGATCGGCGCCTCTGCGGGAATCAGGTGAGCGTTACAGGATGCCCCTTGGACGTGGCCCTTCCAAGTTCTTATGCTCGTGACCCCTCAGCGTGCCCCTTGGCTGCCTCCCATGGTAGTTTGCCAGGTAGTCCTCTGGTCACCCCTGCATCAACTATCTCAAGTGTAACCCTTCTAGTGGGCCTTCCTCTCGGCTGCCTTGTTGTTTCCTCTATGCCTTGTTCTTGGGGCAGTGTTATCAATTGCATGCCAGGGGACTTGAGGATCCCCTGGAGTTTGGGGAGCATGCTATTCCTGGGGGTAGTCCCGCCTTTTCACATTGTTGATGCCAGGTTGCTGGGCGTCTCTTTATGTCCCCTGGCCTTGCCCTCCTTAATCTGCTGATGACCTCCCCCTATCGGCTCGTGGTGGTTGGGGTTGGTTGTTTGTCACCACCTGCAGGGAGGTGAGATGGTCCATTGAGGCGGACTAGAAGCCCCTGTTGGCCCTCCATGGAGGCTTTCAGTACTGAGGGGGCTCGATGGTTAGCAGGTCCCCTGGGGTTGTGTAGTAGTAGTTTAGCGATTGGCAGCCCCACCACTGGGGGGGTCTGCACTGGTGCTCCCTGGTAGGTGCCTCCCAGGCTGTCCCTCCGGGGTCCTCCACTGTTTCACAGGGGGTTCTGTGCACAGTGCGGGGTGTTGCTGCGTCCTCCTTTTATGCTGTGGAGTGCAGGGCTCCCTGAGCTCGAGAGCGCCTCTGGATTCGGGGTCAGGGGACCAGGCATCTTTGTGGGCTAGGGACCGCCGCCAAGTGGGTCTTTTCCGCGGCATAGAGGGCTCTCGCCTGGTGTGTGCTTGTCTATTCCTATGTTCCCACGTTGGCTGCGCGGACCTGCTGGGGGATGGTGTGTGCCAGAACCCTCAGTGCTTATGGCGCGTGTAATTCCAGGTCGCCTTGTTTCTAGGTTGGTGTGTGGACTCTAGACTATCCCGTTTTATGCCTCTGTTCATGCAGTACCCTCAGCTCTCCTCGCCTCCACGAGTTGTTATCTCTATATGCTCGCTCTTGGGGCCTCCGCAATGCTGCTCCTCCACGCCCCTGCTTTGAGTGCCTATGACACTGCTCGTAATGCCACCACTGGGCTCTTATTCCTCGGTCAACGATCAGCACCGGCCTGTCCATCACTTTATTTCGGGTGCTTTCCGTGGGACTGACTGCAGGGGAAAGGGCTTCTGCTGCCTTGCTTCGTTGTTTAGACTCATTCAGGTACGGGGCTAGCTTCTCTCACGTCCTCACTGTCTGCCCGCCATCTTGGAATCGAAAGTCTGCCTTTTAATATGCCTCAAATATTTTTCACATCATGAATAACAAGCTGCATACCTGTTTTAGACAATGGCTGTGAGGAAAGTCGCCTTATTGTGCTGTTTCTTTTGTTCTCAGTCCAATAGTCTAACTTAGATCCTGCTCTTTTCTGCTCAAACTGTTTTTAAATGTATTTATAGCCGCTGTTGCCACTATGTAATTTTAGGTAGTAATTGTCTAGAATTGCACTTGCTTGAAGTGGAAAAGGTCACTTTAATGTGACAGGCCACAGCTTACAAATAGACGCTAACCTGGCTCCCTGACCTTAGAGACTACAGATCAAATAACAATCACCAAACAATTAATGAATTAGGCAACTAAACAATTCATCACTTCCCGCCCCTTATTCCCTTGCCTCCCCCTCAATTCCTCTCAACCTTCATTCCCACGTTCTCCCCCATCTTCTGCCCAAGGTTAGTCCCCTCCATCTTCAATACCTCTTCCCCCTCTTTGTTCCCCTGGGCTAGCCTATTCATGTAAACAGCGCCACCCCCCACACCTTTACAGAACTACTACTGCTTTTTGCTTCCCCTAGCCATCCTCAAAAGGGCAATGTCTCCAGAACCAGAAAAACCCTCCCCAAAGGATTCTTTCTGCCCCACCACCTCACACTTCCCACTCCCTTCTACCTCCTCCCCTTTATAATAGCCTCCACCTTCAACCTAACGGCCAACAGATAGTACTGGTTCCCCATAAATGACAAATGAAATCCATCCTCCCGAAACACATCAAAAGCCTCATATTTGATATGTATCCATGTGCACAAGCGTCTGCACCTCAAGGACCTGCAAAACCTCAACATCTCCCTGTTAATCTTCTTCCTTGTCTGTACCACCGCCCCCCTCCTTCACAGCTCCCCCCCATACCATCCTTGGCATCAACTCAGTCAAAACCAAGACAACCCCTGACCAAATCTCCCTCAACCAACTAAGGTCCCTCTTCATCCTTTTTAACAGTGCCACTCCTGTCTCCTTAACCAGATCATTCTCCCCTGCATGTAACACCAGAGTCGCCAGCACCCCATGAAGCTCTCTCATACCCACCAGCATAGGCAAAAGTTGGTCCCACCTAAGACCCCAGACCATCTCAACAAATCCAAATCATAAATGGACCCCAACTGGGTACCAAAAACTCTTTTTGCAGCAATTTTCCCTGTCCATTCCAATATGGAGTGTCCGCATATCCATATCTGAAGCAATTCACCACTCCTCTGATCTGAATCTGGAAATGAAAAAAGACAATGAGCCTCCCCTCTGATAGCCCCGCACCCCAACCCTTTTGCTGCCTAATAGCCCCCTTTTACCAAATCTCTGATGTACCCTTTATACTTTGCTGATCTCCAGCATCCCAGTCTCTTCACCTTCTCCTCACACAAACCTAGCCTGCTCCATTCGGACAACGCCCCCATCCCAAATGAATGAGTCCCTAACTCCTCCGCCTTCTCGCCCACCACCAACAGAACCCTTCTCATCACCCCCAGAACCTGAGCAGCCATCGCCACCTCCCCGTTCACATGCTGACAAACCAAATCATCCCTTCCTCTACATCTCTCCCGCCATAGTAATTCCGCTCTCAGCGGACACAACTCCCTACTACCCCTGTCAAAATGCACCCAAATCCCTCTCCCCAACTGATCCGTCTTTGATTTACAAATTTTGATAACCATGCTGTCTTCTGACAGACAGACCTCCCTCCACATCAGTCCTCTCTCCCCTCGCCCCTTCAGTGCCAACTCTGACACCCGAAATGCCCCAAAAAACAACCACATAAAACATGCCATAAACATGTCTCTTTCCCACGGCAACCAGCATATACATTCAAGAACCTGGGACAACCTCCTTAAGAAGCCCACTGTCACTGGTCTCCTGCCGCCCTTCACCTTTCCCTTTTCACTCATCCATTCTTCCAACATCTTACGTGCCATTTCCCCCATCCTAAGCTACAAGCCCCAGAACAACTTTCCATAAAAAGCAATGCCTGTCAGCTTCCCTGCTATCGTTGCCCTGGACCAACCCCTACCCACACAGTTCAATATAAAGTCAATCACAGCTCCCTCCTTCTCTCTTCTGCGTCATCTACCCCCTTCCAACTGCACGCCCCCCCCCAGAAACTCCAACCATGCTCTCCTATATGCAGCCCGCGATGCCAGGGCCAGTGAATCCTCTAATAAACACAGGGCTCTCATTCCCCTAGCCGCCACATCTTCTATGGGATCTGGTACCCCTCCACCTCTGTTTCCGGTGCCAGCCCACAGAATCTCTGCCACTGAAAATGAGATCATGCATCAGCAATGCCGTTATTCTTCCCTGGCATCGGCCTAAACAACACATTTTTTTTTGTATTTTTTTTTGTTGCTTTTATCAATTTTATGATTTTGCAAAATGATTTTCTCTTCCTTTCTTTCTTCTTTCTTTCTTTTTTCTTTACTTGCTCTTTATTGATTTATCTGTTTTGAGTCCATTGCTTTTAGACGTTGCACCTGACTAGTCGGCCGAGCTCACTGTGAGTTGCTCCGTCTCTTGTTTAGCGCATTCGTTCAAGGCGGCTTTTAGGATTTTTGCCGTTGCTAGGGACCATGAAGACTTTGAGCCACTCATTAGACGGGACCACCACACTTCTTCTTCAAACAAAGAGAATGGTTCAAGTAGAGGGCCGAGGAACGCTCTTCTCCATTTGATAGTCTTAGAGCAGTTTAGCAGAAGGTGTTTCACTGACTCCTTTTCTGATGAAACTTTGCACAGGTGACAATGGTTTGTCGTAGAGAGCCCCCTGATGGCTCGAACTTCGGTAGTTGGCAGTAAGTTCAGCCTTGCCCTTAGGAAAGTTGAGCGAAGAGCTCTGTCTGGAAATTTTTTGATGATTTCAGTCGTGGCGTGCAATTTTCAATTTTTTGCTTGAGGAGGGAGATGCACCAGTAATTTATTTTTTTCTGCAATTGTTTGGGTTTCAATCCAGTCTTCTTGGTCCATTCTCTTTTTGACTTTGGTTGGATTTTCAGTCAGTATCTCTTCTGTGCATGCAATGTTAGCCAGGCTTGTTCTTTGTTTGGCCGCCCATGCAGTCAACATCTTGCAGCTATCGTTATTCATTTCCATTTTTATCAGGTTGTATAGAGGTGGAGATTCAGACATGAGCACTTTCCTGAAAAGGGCCATTTCTCCTGCCTCTTTTACTGCTTTCAGGGAGCGAAGGCCCAATTCTCTTCTGATGGCTGCAATCGATGTTGAATTTGGAAATTGAAGAACTTTCCGCCAGAACTACCCCTCCAGTTTTTGCCAGATTGTTGATGGGATTGCGGGCAAAGCTTCTCCTCCGTAGACCAGGCACGGCACCACTTTCCCTTTATAGAATTTTAGCACCGGTAGCAGTGAGAACCGACCATATTTCCTGTCGATGATACGAACCTGAGTTGTTAGCTTCCGTGTTTTTTCCCACAGGTGCTTTTGCATTGTTACTTCTGTTTTAGAGCTGTCTATCATCACTCCCAGGTATTTAAAGTTTTTGATTACCTCCAGGGAAGCTTTTTCAATATGCCAGCTCGATTTATTTGACTTCTTCCCGGGTGGTTTTTAAATTATCAAGATTTTTGTTTTCTCCTTATTTATCTCCAGATTGCTTGCAGATATGTAAGAGGCCAGGTTATCCAGTTGTCTTTGGAGGCCGATTTCTGTCTGGTCGAGGAGGATAATGTCATCAGCATAAAGAAGTCGAGCCAAGGCTGTTTGGCCAATTTTTGGCAGAAAAGATCTTATTTGATTTGCACTCTCATTGTAATCGCCTAGGAAAGAGGTAAACAGGGCAGGTGCAAGGGGACATCCTTGCTTAACTCCTCGGAATGTTGGTATTTCTTCGGAGAGTAGGCCTTTCTGGGTCAGTTTAACTCTCATTGAGGTTCCAGTGTGAAGGGCTTTGACCGGGTCCAGTATTGTGTTCGGGCAGTTCCAGGAGGCCAATTTTGACCATAGCATCTCCCTGTCAATTTGGTCGAATGCCTGGGTGAGGTCGATAAAAGCGAGGAAAACCTTTCCTGATCCTTCCATGAGTTTGTTCTTTAAAATACTAAGGATCATGATATTCACTGTAGTTCCACAGTTCTCCATGAAGCCCGCTTCAAAAGGGTCGTTGCATTGAGCAGATTTTGCCCATGTTTGAAAGCTCCTTTGTAGGAACGAACCATAGATCTTTCCGATCGTGTCTAGCAGAGCAATTGGGCGGTAGTTTACAGGGACCGCCCTGTCTCCTTTCTTGTATATAGGGGCGACCGCAGAGGTGGTCCAAGAGCCGGGAATTGTTCTAGACAGGGTACAGTTTCTGAAAACTTGACTGATAAAGGTGGCCCATTCTATCGGATGTTTTTTCAAATCAATGTTGGTAATTCCATCGGGTCCAGGTGCTCTTGAGGGTTTTAGCCTTTTTATGGCTGTCACAATGTCGTCAATATCAGAGAAGTCTTCCCAGGTGGTAACGTCGGAGGGTTCTTCCGTAATGACTGATTTCTGCTTGGGGAGCTTGAAAGTGTAAGAAAAGTGAGATTTCCAGACGTCCTCCGTGACAGTTTGTAGGAGGGTCGTGGGATTGTCATTTTTTCATATCAATTGCCAGAAAGCTCCAGAGTTTTTGTCCGCCAGTTTCCTTAACATTTCTTCGGCGTCTTGTTGATATAGAGCAAATCTGTGGAATCTTAGCCATGACTTGTATCTTTTTTGTTCTTCCAAGAAGATTTTCTCAGCATCGTTTGTTTTTAAGTTAATCGCTTGCCTCTTCAGTTTCCTCAGTTTTCGCCTTTTAATGACCAAATCCCTGTTGTACTCGTGAATGGGTGTGCAGTGAAACTTGCTTTTTTCTGTATATTTGAATAGTAAGGCAGTAGGAGAGGCTGGTAGTCTGATGAAGGCATTAAGACTCCTGTCTCCCTATACTGCTGCCTAGTGTAGTTTCTTGTAAGTTCTCTGATCCTTTCAGTCGTGAGTCTGAGATGATTTCCTTGGGCTGTGGGTTCCGTTGCTTCAGACGAGTACTCCCTTGGGCTAAACTCTGAGAGCCAACCGATTTTCAGGATATTATGCTCACTGGCGGTGGTCTGTAGGACTTCGAATGATGTGATCCGAGTAAGCAGACCCTCTGATGTAAAGATGTAGTCGATGGTCCCCTTTTGAGCGCCTCTTTCCCAAGTCGGAATGTGACATACTGGGGGAAGGGCCTCCTCGATGTTGTGAAGGTTTCTGGTATTCATTAGAGATTGCCATTTCTGCCCTCGAGACTCTGCCTGGATTTTTGGTCGTGAGTGGTTGGTGTTCTGGCCATTTTTTCAGGCACTTAGCGTTTGAGTCGCCACTTATTATGATTAGTGGCTCTTCCTGAGCTGCCAAAATTCCATCAATCTCTGTTTCGATGCTTTTAAGGAATTTCTCATCTGTGATAGACTGCGGATTCCAATACGTTGTAATTATGGCCAGCCAATTGATCTCCTTTTTTTTGGTCATTGGTACAGAAGGTCTCGCCCATTCCACCAACACCGCGAGATGGTTTTGGGTTGCAGCTAGGTGTTTCTGCTACCAAGAGACCGGAGGACGGCCGACCCAGTCGACCTTTGCTGGCTGGTGAGACCATTACTGAGAAACCATCAATTCCTGGTTTTTCGATGTGTTCCAAAACATCATTTTTAGGACGAAGCTTTCTTGCGTCTTCATGCTTTGAGAGGCTGCTGAAGGTGATGGTTGGGTCTTTTCTCTCTTCAGCAGACTCACTGGTGTTAATTGCTATTTTTTCATCGAAGGCGTTGGAGCTTTAGGCAACCACTCTAGCAGTTGTTTGATAGGAGCGAATGTTGACGAGATCTTCGGGGTTGGAAGAGGGGACCTCTCACTCAGCGCTTCATTTGACTTGTCGTTCGAGTTTTTAATTGTTGTTTTAGGTGTCCCGTGTGGTACTGGGCTTGGGTTTCTCCTTTCTCTTACCCAGCTCGGGGAATTTTGGTTACCTTTACTGTTTGAACGTTTGGCCTCTACACCAAGGTCATGGAAAGTGGCCGTCCAATGGCTCGCTGGTTTAGGGTGTTCATGCGGCTCTTCTGGGTTTCCGCTATGGATGGTTTTGGCTCAGGGTACATATTCGACAAGTGTTCGATTTCTTTATCTGTTGAACTTGTCCACTCTTTGATGGTGTATCCACTTTTGAGTAGGTCGGATTCGCCTTCTCTAGAACCCTGCCTCACCCCGTGTACTTTAACGTGAAAAAAGGCCTTTGCCTTACATCCTTTGAGATATGGCTCGACCAGCGTTAAGTCAGACGTCGTCAGGTGCTTAAAGTCTTTGGTGTGCTTCAGGATTTTCAGGACTGTGCCCCTGTTCAGGGTTATCGCTTTGGAGTTTTGCTTGATCTATTCTAACTTAAAGATGATAGAAGGAGACAGGTTGTGCTGAGGCCTGTGGAGTCGTGAGGTGTATTTTTGTCTATAGGGACTGCTTTGCTTTTTCGGACTGGATCCTCTTCGCGGACTGTCCAGGCTTCTTCTGGTTCTTGGCTTTGGGTTCGGCACGGGACCTTAAATCCATTTCTTTTTGATGTTATTTTGGAGGTGATGAAAGGTTTCTCAGCTTTAGAGGACCTCTCGGATATCTGAAGTTGTTTGCTTGGGTCTCTTCCGTGCGTGGATCACTCATTCGCCTACGTTTTTTAGAGACTGGGGAGACAATCTTGTAACATTTTGTAGACGTGGTTTGCTTGCCAAAGTGCCAATTTTGGGGGTCGGCGGCCCTCGTAGGTGATGTATGGAGGGTTAGGTTGGTTCATGAAATTTCCGTCTCTCATGAAGTCCTCTGCTGTGATCAGTGACTTTCTTGAAGGGGCCAGAGTGAAACTTTTCTCTGGCGGAGAACTCTTCGGCATAGGCCTTGAGGATTCACTTCCCTTGTGATCTTTCACTTTTGGCCTGACCAAGGGGCCTGCTTGTTGAGTCTGTCCTTTTATTTCCTTTGGGTCGGGTTGATCTGAGGCTTTGTCGGCCTGTAGAGAGGATTTTGCTTTCTCAACCCGCTTTGCAGGCGTCTGTGCAAAGGGTCTCCACAGGTTTCGAGTTTTCTGACAACTTCGTTGATGGCCCTTTTGATTGTAAGAAGGTCTTGGAGGACCCCCGTATACTAGTTCCAAGTGAGAATAATTTGGTTAGGTCAGGGTGACCAGAGTGAGACAGGTTCTTTTTTTGTTTGCTTTGATGGTCAGGACAATTACCAGCAAGAGACTTTTTGTCTGCCACTAGTGGTTTAGGTACCAACTGTTGCTAGGTTGTGTTGGTGATTTCCGTTTGGGAGACTTGGTCTGTTGAATCCTTGCTAACAATGGTTCTCTGGAGTGGAAGCTCAGGTGTTGGCCCAGATCTCGGGGGGCCAGCAGAATTTTATTGAACAGTTCAGTGTCCTGTTTTTCTTTAGCTGTGATATATCCTTCCAGGAAAATCAATTTAGTGTGAGACATTGCCAGTAAAGTTGTTTGGTCCTTAAGTGAGTCGCTTATTGCCTCGTACAGTTTGCCGAACGGGGCAAGGGCAATTGTTATTGCAGACTTTAAGGTCACTAGGTCTAGTCGTTTGGAGACGTATCTTTCTGTGCTTCATCATGTTGCAGCTCTCCAGATTTGCTTTTTCTTCTTGGTGTGACTGGAGGCAGAGTCAGAAGTGGAGGGACCTGAGGTGCGCTTTTTGTTGGTCTTGAGTCCTTAGAAATTGGTGATAAGACTAGTCGATGTACAGGGTGCCCTGGTGGCGAGCTTGTGTGGTTGACCACTGGGTCTGTCTGAATTGAGGAGGCAAGAATGTCCTCGGACGAAGATTGAGGTCGCCGCACTCTCTCCGATGGTGTTGTGTTGGGCAAGAGAAGGCGCGGAAACACCGGTTCTGTAGAGGTTGGTGTTTTGGCGAAGAGTTGAGTGTTGGGCGAGTGGAATTGACTTGCGCCAGGTCTTGACTCTGAGCGACACCACTGGAATTAGTTGGGTTGGTAAGTTTGCGGCTGTTGGAGGAAGAATAGGACGAAGAGGCCTCTGGTTTTCGATACTTGCACAGGGGTCACTGAAAGGGCCCTTTACTTTGTTTTGGTCCTTTATTGCTACTAAGGCAGGTAGACTTTGTTTTGGACCTATTAGGTGTTCTATGGTAACTTCCAATATTTCTGCATCCGTGAGTTCTTTTAGAACATCATATTTTCTTTTTCCTTGGCTCACGAAGTATTCCTTCAAGGAATTACATATAACTGTTTTGGACAGTACCTTCAAAGCAGATGTTTTATTTTTTGTAGAGTCTGCTGAGTGTTTTTTTTTTGTTATTTTTTGACGTTGGTACATGGGAGACTTTTGGACCAGTTATTAATTTGTTTTTCTTTTTTGGGGGGGGTCACTGACAACGAGGTAGAAGACTCTATTACTTCTCCCAGCTCTTCTATAGAGTCATCTGCTTGGTCACTGGTTCCCGAGGGGGGGCGCGCATCGCTCTTCCCTCTGATGTTATCAGCCTGACTCCTTCCGGGAGCCACTTAGCCATGCCTCCACTCGGAGGCGGGGCCGCACCTTCTGGGGTTGTGGAATAAAGCCTCCAGCAGCCTTTTCTCGGATGACGTGCTGAGGGGGGGAGGCCCCCGTCCCCTCTCTGCGCCACCCAGCACTGCGAGCGCGGAGGCAGCACCTGTGCCCGGGACTCCGAGCGGGGCTTCAGAGGCCTCGAACAGCGTGCCGCGAACACCTGTCATCGGCGCCCTAGCAACGGTGAGATTGAATGAAGGTGGTTGGGGGGGCTGCAACTCATTTCTTGGAACAAGCCTGGCGGCACAACTCGGACCGGCTGGCGAATCCCTCGCAGACCGCCCTTCGGCAGGCTGCACTGGGGGTGAGCCGGGAGTTTGTGCCGCCTGAACTTGCTCAGGCTGTGTTAGAACGTCCGGTGCTGCGTCCGGACGTTCGGTGCTGCTGCTCCCGATGCTCCTTCCTGTACAGCTTCCAGTACAGCTGGAGTATGTAGTTTGCTGGAGTCTGCCAAGTCAGCCAAGGCAGATGAAATCTGGAGAAGGGGGGTAAGCGACCCGCACGAGCGGCTGATGCGGCTGATGTTGCCACAATTACAGCGTTTCTTGCTCCCTTTGATTCTTTGGACAGAGTCAGTGTCAATGGAGGGCAGCCACGAGATCCTGGGTCGACCGGGCCAAGGGGCTCGGTTTGACTGTGGTCTGTTGTAGGATAAGCTGGCACTCCGCATCCAGTGCCCATCTTCTTCCCTACCACTGAAGGGTTTTCAGACTCCATATAGTGGTGGTCTGCCAGTCCTGCCCACGGACTGCCACAGACTGCAGCAACTCAACTCAGCTGCCAACTCTGCGGCTGCTCCGCGGATAGTATGGGGTTTTATGGGTCCTCCCACAAACAGGAACACACAGCAACTGAAGAGAGACTCAGGTCTCTGTAGAGAAGGAGAGAGTTGTCATGATGCCTACCCCCGGGGACCCAGACCAAGGCCAGAAACCTCAGAAGCAGGCATCAAGTTATCTCAAGCAAGCCCAACAACCCCTGCTAGGGGCTATTTGGGTGCAGTCCTGCCGTCTATGGCGTCAGGCTCATAAGAAGAGTCAGTCCTGGCGCCATAGGTGCCAGGCTCATAGATTAAAACTTACCTGATGCAGACCATGCTCCAAACTTACCTGATGCAGACCATGCTGCAAGAGCTCCAAGCCAAACGAGGCTTGGAAGGGACTACTTTACCTAGGGACAATTATTTTACTCGGGTGGGGCTGGGGAGGAATACTTACCTGGGACTACGTTGGAGGCTATTTAAACCACGCCCGAAGAGCAGCACACGCTTCGCGTTATTCTGCATCCAGCAGCGTAACGCTCACCGTGCCTGCAAGTCTGGATCCAGTCTTCTGCCACGCCCACCTCCAGTTTGGAGCGCCTAGAAAAAGGGAGAAAGAAGGAGAAAAGGTTAGAGTAAGAGCAATACCTTTGATCTTTACTTGAATTCCCGATCCATCGCGCCTTCAAGCTGGAAGAAAGAAGTAATTGTATGCGCGTCGCCTCGCCTGCTGCAGCGCCGCGCTGAACTCACCGGCCTTCGCATCATCTTCACATTCCACCGCATCCTCCTGCATGTTCCCGCCGCACTCCGGCACCTAAGTAGAAGACAAGAACAGCAAGGTGAGCCAAGGGAATACACAGAGGAATATTAGTTACCCCCTCATAGACTTACCTGATTTTACCACCGGGGGTACTATTCCTCTTCACGGGTCAGCGCAGCTTCCACTGCATCTTCGCCGAACCCCGGCCCCTAAGGGGAAACCAAAGGACAGCAAGGTGAAACAAAGGGACTAACAAGGGGAACCCTCCTCACCATAATAGACTTACCTGATTTTACCGCCGGAGGTATTATTCCCCGAGACTTCATACTTTCTCTCAGCGCCTGAATAAGGGAGAAAGAAACAGGTTACATATTGACATTAAAGGTGATCTGTGGGGAGAACAGCGGGGGTGGGGGGATTTACGTTCAACTCCACGGGTGGTTAATTCCCTTTCTCCATTTGCAGAAGAATATTCCTATGGGCCAAGCAAACGAAGCTAGGTGGGCCAGTCCAGTCCGTCATCTCGGCCCTACGTGTCACATTGGTGGAGACCGCAGCTGTCCAGTTCAGATCGACGCCTCTGTGGGAGCCAGGTGAGCGTAACAGAACGCAAAGCCTACCTACAAATTCCCACCTGGGCGTTATGGATACCTCAGAAACTGAACAATTGGCCCAATTACTAGGGAACTGAGGGCTGAAGTACATTCCGCCCGTCAAGAAACCAATGCTCTTAGGAGAGAACTGATTTTGTCAAAGGAGCGAACTGATGACCTTGCTAGGCAACTATTGCAAAGCCAGGCTGGACAAGCACCCCTACCTGGTTCCGGGGGAAATCCAGCTCCTGTGTTATCGAGTAACCCTGTGCAAATAAACCTACCTGGAAATATTCCATTAGCTCCACCCAAACGCTTTGCTGGAGATCCCAAAAGGTTTGCCGTGTTTATGAACCAATGCCGCTTGCACTTTTTATGCAGACCTGGAGCCTTCCCAAACGATCAAGCCAAGGTAGCCTTTGTATTGTCATATCTCAGCGGCAGTGCAGCTGATTGGTTAATTCCACTAGTTACTCAGGATGACCCAATTCTTCAGGATTTTCAGGGCTTTCAAACGAGCATGGAAAGACAATTTGCCCGGCACTCCCAAGGACAGGCCCTGGATAACGAACTTTTGTCCCTACGACAGGGTAACCAGGACCTTCTATCTTACATCGCGACCTTTACTAGGTTGATAGTGGAAACTGGATGGCCTGAGGTAAAACAAATCACGTTATTTCATCGAGGGCTTCGAGGAGAACTCAAGGATGTCTTGGCTCAAGTCGTGAACCCACCTCAAGACTGTGCTGAATATATAGACTTAGTGGTCCAGTTAGATCACAGACTTCACAACAGAAAGGCTGATCGAGCCAAGTTTGAGAACAGGGTGTTGGTCAAAACCCACGCTAACCCCAAAGGAGCAGAGGCTTCAGAACCCATGCAAATCGGAGGGGTTAAAGAACCCTTAACCCAGAAGGAAAGAGAAAGGAGACGGCAAATGCAATTGTGTCTATATTGTGGAACCTCTGGGCATTTTCTACGGGATTGCCCTGTAAAAACACCCAAGAAGGTGGTAGGAGCTGCTGATAAAAGCCATATGGAGTCAGACTCGGGGAAACGACCATGCCCGACAAGCATAGAGGTCCGCTTGCCAAGCTTGAAGACGGATACTCAGACCTCGCATTTCATCATAGCAATGGTCCTCGTAGATCCAGGGCAGCCATCGTGTATGCACGCAGTAAGGGCATACATTGATAGCGGGGCCATAGGAAACTATGTGGACTACGAATTGGCTTCCAGGATGAATCTGCCTCTCTGCCGAAAACCCACCTCATATGTCATCACCACAGTTGATGGAACTGAAATTGCCTCTGGGCCTGTAACTCATTCCACCGCAGAGATGTCATTATTGGTTCCGGATGGGCATTGAGAGGCTATTGTGTTTGATCTAATCAAGGCCCCACAGTTCCAAATAATGCTGGGAATACCTTGGTTGGAAACACATAATCCTTGTATTGATTGGCGAGAGAAGAGAATAACCTTCCCGGATTGTGCACAAACCTGTTACCCAAAGAAAAATCTGAGCGCAGGCCTGGCCACAGTAACCACAGCTGTCATGCAACTACCTCCTGAATACCAAGAATTCCAGGATGTCTTCCAAAAAGAACAGGCAAACACCTTACCACCTCACAGATCGTACGATTGCCAAATCGATCTCATACCCGGTGCACAACCCCTTTGTAGCAGGATCTATGCCCTTACGGAACCTGAGAACCTTCACCTACGACAATACTTAGACCAGTACCTTGCCAATGGCTTTATTCGCCCATCTAAGTCCCCTGCATCTTCAGCTTTGTTCTTCGTGCCCAAAAAGGAAGGTGACCTCAGAACATGCATAGACTACCGCGCATTGAACCAGATAACTGTTAAGAGCCGATACCCATTGCCTCTGATCCCTGAACTTCTAGACCAAGTGAAGGACGCTTGCATATACACTAAATTAGATCTCCGGGGGGTATACCATCTGGTACATGTAAAAGAGGGCGACGAATGGAAGACTGCTTTCCGCACTAAGTATGGGTTATTCGAATACCAGGTGATGCCTTTCGGGTTGTGCAATGCACCAGCAGCCTTCCAATACTTCATGAACGATGTCCTTCATAAACTCATTGACGTTTGTGTTGTTGTATATATCGATGATATTCTAGTATACACCTCTTCAGAATCTGACCATGTGAAGCATGTCCGAGCAGTCCTTGAGAAATTGCACCAGCACAAACTATATGCAAAACTGGAAAAATGTGTTTTTCATGCCACAGAAGTTGAATTGCTTGGGTTTATCCTGACCCCAAAGGGAATCCGAATGGACTCAGGAAAGGAGGACGCAATCCTTAAGTGGCCATCACCAAGTTCAGTTAAAGGAGTACAAAGCATGCTCAGCTTTGCCAATTTCTACCGCAGATTCATCCTGGATTTTTCACATGTTGTACATCCCATCACAGCACTCTTGCAAAAAAATAAACGCTTTATGTGGACTGAAGAAGCTGAAAATGCCTTTCAAGAGCTGAAAGCGAAATTCACATCTGCACCTGTATTAAAGCACCCACGCCCTGAACTTCCATACATAGTGGAAACTGATGCATCCAGTCTAGCCATGGGAGCTGTCCTGTCTCAAAAGGACCCTGAAACTGGCCAGCTTCACCCAGTAGCATTTTGGTCCAGAAAGGTCTCGGCATCCGAGTTAAACTATGCGGTTACCGCCAAGGAGTTATTAGCCGTTAAATCCGCCTTCAAGGCTTGGCGGCACTATCTTCTCGGTGGCAGGCATACCATTACTGTGATCGCCGATCACCGGAACTTAAGTATTTAAAGACAGCCAAGGCCCAATCGTCACGTCAACTCCGATGGGCATTGTTCTTTGCCGAGTTCGATTTCGTGATAACCTATCGACCAGGTTGTAAGAATGGTAAAGCAGACGCCTTATCCCAAATAGGGATGGGAGAGGCAGAAGTGAACCCAGAACCAGTACCTATAATTTCCGAACAAAGGATTCTTGGCATGACTACTCTAGAGACACTAGAGGACATTCAGGTAAAGATCCAGCAACTCTTTGATCCTACAGCCCTGCAGGACTGGGTAAAGAAAGGTCCGGACTACTCTGTCACCAATGATCTGCCCTATTACCAAGGGCGGCTATTTCTGCCACACCAGGAACTACAAGAGCTAGTCATTTCCCTTTATCATGATACCCTAGTGGAAGGGAACCCAGTTATTGAAAAAACTGAAGCTAAAATTAAAAGACAATTCTGGTGGCCCACCTGGTGAAAGGATATTAAATCATTTGTGATGTCTTGTGGCATTTGCGCCCAAAACAAAAGTGAAAAGAAAAAACCAGCTGGCCTCTTACAACCTTTAGACATTCCGCCTACACCATGGCACACCTTATCGTTAGACTTTATTACTGATCTAACCCCATGCAATGGATTTAACACCATTCTAGTTATTGTGGATCTTTTTTCCAAGATGGCCCACTTTATTCCTTTAAAGGGATTACCTTCAGCTTCAATCCTAGCCAAGGAGTTCCTCGAAAACATTGTTCACATACACGGATTTCCGTCCATATTGGTCTCTGACCGAGGCAGTCAATTCATTTCAAATTTTTGGAAAAAATGCTGTCAATTGGCGCAAATCGATGTGAGGTTATCGACCAGTCACCACCCCCAGACCGATGGTCAAACGGAGAGGACCAATCAGACTCTCGAACAATACCTGTGTTGTATGTTACATCAGACTGAGAGTAATTGGAAAGACATTCTTTGGATCGCCGAATATGCATACAATAATTCAGTACACTCTGGAACTGGACAAAGCCCCTTTTATACCTTATATGGGCACCATCCTCGAACCTCAGACCTTGACTCACCCCAACACTTAGAAATGCACGCAGTGGACCATCTGCACGCTACGATTACACAAGCCTTTAAGGAAGCAACTACACATTTAAAACAGGCAAAAGAAAAATACTAGAAAGATGCTGATCGGCATAGAACTGATACTCCACAATACCAGATAGGGGACCAAGTATGGTTAGCCACAAAACATATACCTCTAAAGGGAACACGGACCTTTAACCCCAGATATTTGGGACCTTACTCTATTAAGGCCATTATCGACCCGGTGGCTGTCAAGTTGGACTTACCTGCTAATATGCAAATTCACCCCGTCTTTCATGTGTCACTTTTGAAGCCAGTGCAACCAGGGACAAGACTAACCAAGCCACCGGACCCCATCCTTGTAGACGGAGAACCCGAATTTGAAGTTAGGAACATCCTGGACTCCAAGCTGATAAAGTCAAAACTTTTTTATTTAATCGATTGGAAAGGTTACGGACCACAGGAAAGGTCATGGGAACCTAGTGACCATGTTCATGCACCCCGATTGGTGAAATAATTCCACCGAAATTTCCCAGACAAATCGAAACCATGGGGAAGAACGACTTTAGGAGGGGCCTTGGCGGGGAGTGCTGTCATGATGCCTACCCCCAGGGACCCAGACCAAGTCCAGCAACCCCGGAAGCAGGCATCAAGTTATCCCAAGCAAGTCCAACAACCCCTGCTAGGGGCTGTTTGGGTGCAGTCCTGGCGTCGATGGCACCAGGCTCATATGAAGAGTCAGTCCTGGCGCCATAGGTGCCAGGCTCATAGATTAAAACTTACCTGATGCAGACCATGCTGCAAACTTACCTGATGCAGACCATGCTGCAAGAGCTCCAAGCCAAAAGAGGCTTGGAAGGGACTACTTTACCTAGGGACTATTTTTTTACTCGGGTGGGGCTCGGGAGGAATACTTACCTGGGACTACGTTGGAGGCTATTTAAACCACGCCCGAAGAGCAGCACACGCTTCGCGTTATTCTGCATCCAGCAGCGTAACGCTCACCATGCCTGCAAGTCTGGATCCAGTCTTCTGCCACGCCCGCTTCGAGTTTGGAGCTCCTAGAAAAATGGAGAAAGAAGGAGAAAAGGTTAGAACAAGAGCAATACCTTTGATCCTTACCTGAATTCCCGATCCATCGCGCCTTCGAGCTGGAAGAAAGAATTAATTTTATGTGCGTCGCCTCGCCTGCTGCAGTGCCGCGCTGAACTCACCGGCCTTCGCAGCATCTTCACATTCCACTGTATCCTCCTGCATGTTCCCGCCGCACTCCGGCACCTAAGGAGAAGGCAAGAACAGCAAGGTGAGCCAACGGAATACACAGAGGAATATTAGTTACCCCCCCATAGACTTACCTGATTTACCACCGGGGGTACTATTCCTCTTCACGGGTCGGCGCAGCTTCCACTGCATCTTTGCCGAACCCCGGTCCCTAAGGGGAAACAAAAGGACAGCAAGGTGAAACAAAGGGACTAACAAGGGGAACCCTCCTCACCACAATAGACTTACCTGATTTTACCGCCGGAGGTATTATTCCCCGAGATGTCATACTTTCTCTCAGCGCCTGAATAAGGGAGAAAGCAACAGGTTACATATTGACATTATTTTATCGAACTGTGTTGGATAATAAAAATCCTTACCAGAATATTACCGGTTGCCACGAGGAACTCTTCACTAGGGTCAAGCTGCAACCTGCAAGGAATCGGACAAGAGTGAAAGTCAGGCATTTGAACTCTTACGAACTACATACTTACGGCGTCTTGCCGGGAATCTTGGAGTCAATATTGTTCTGGAACTCACCAATTCCTTCGAGCCAGTGAAGCAACTGGTTATCCACGCACCCCTGCGCTTAATGCAGGATGGAGAGCTCATCTTTTCAAACCATCAGGTGAGACTATAAGAGGGGACATCAAAGGTGATCTCTGGGGAGAACAGCGGGGGTGGGGGGATTTACGTTCAACTCCACGGGTGGTTAATTCCCTTTCTCCATTTGCAGAAGAATATTCCTACGGGCCAAGAAAACGAAGCTGGGTGGGCCAGTCCAGTCCGTCATCTACGCGTCACATTGGTGGAGACCGCAGCTGTCCAGTTCAGATCGACGCCTCTGTGGGAGCCAGGTGAGTGTAACAAGAGTAGATTGCCACAGACTGCAGCAACTCAACTCAGCTGCCAACTCCGCGGCCGCTCCGTGGATAGTATGGGGTTTTATGGGTCCTCCCACAAACAGGAACACACAGCAACTGAAGAGAGACTCAGGTCTCTGTAGAGAAGGAGAGAGTAGACTGCCACAGACTGCAGCAACTCAACTCAGCTTCCCACTCCGCAGCAACAAGTTTCACTTTAGGCACCTCAGCACAAATTGCCTCATTAGCCTGGAAACCCCCTGGTTCCTGGCAGATTGTTTGTTCACAATTTTAACCACAGCCTCGTTATCCACATTGAAATTCATTTTGTTATTCTGCAACGCTCCATCCCACAGTTTCGAAGCCACCAGCAACGTAAAATAATTCCAAGAAAGCTATGCCCCCCCCTTCCACTGCCCAGACCACCTTTCCGCACACCATCTACCCCTCCAGTACACGCCAAATCCTCCAGCACCCGACACATCCGAGAAAAACCTCCCAAACCACTGGGTTCCCTTGCAACCACATAGACACACCATTAAATCCCTCTGAAAATCTCATCCATACCCTACAATTCTCCCTTACCGCCCCTGAAATCCTCACCCTGAGATGTGGGTGCCTCGCCCTTGCCATAGAACATGCCATATTTCTACAAAAAGTGTGATGCAGAGCCACAACCGACACACAAAACTGGTATGCCCTACCAGTCTCTGCATATCCACCAACGTCATTTTATGCGTTGCTACCTCCCTCTCCAACAACTGTACCAGCTTGCTCACCTTGTCTGCCAGCAAGCGTGAGGTCATAGCCACGGAATCCAGTTCAATTCCCAGAAAAGTCAGAACCACCGCCGGCACTTCAGTCTTATCCTTCGCCAATGGCTCTCCCAACTCGGGCATCAAAGAATGAAAAACCTCCAGCATCCGCTGGCACTCCTCACCCGCCCCACTGATGTACAAGGAATCATCAAAAAAATGCAAAACCAACACCAGAACTGTTAGTGAAACCCCTCTACAGAAAGGAGCTAAAACACTCAAACAATGCATATGACACTGCACAGCCCACCGGCAATGCTTTGTCCATGTAAATTCGACCCTCAAACTGCATCACCAGCAGCCAAAAATAATCCAGATGCACCGACTTGATGTCACACTTTGCCATAAAAGCACCATACCCTTTCTTCCTCACCAAACCCACTGCCTGATCCACACTTGCATATGCCACCCCACAATCAATTAAATCATTCAGAGACATTCCCTCTTGCCATACCAAGTGGTGAATCACCCTAGACTCACTGGGTACTTTTTTAGGCACCACCCCTAAGGGGACACCACTAGATCACCTGGCAAATCCAGAAACAGTTCAACCACCCTTCACTCAGCCACCTCCATCTGCAGTTTCACCCTTACCACTTCTGGACTCTCCCTTGCCGATTTCAGGTATTCTGGTCACTGCTACATCCTCGAACACTGGTACCCTAACTTAAAACCCTCCCAAAAACCCACATGCAAATTCCTGGCCCCTTCCCAGTCTGGGAAAAAAATAGAGCCATTCCTCCAGCACCTCCACCTTAACTGGAGTACAGGCCTTTCCCCACAACCCCTGACCCTGACTTCTGGCCCCTCCCTCTCTCTCCTGTCGCAAAACATGGGATGCCGTCCTGTGCATCTACTGCATTCATTACTTAATTTCGAGCAACCCTCTTTATTAAAGGCCCAGCATGCCACTGACGGCTGTCCCCTGCCCCCTGCCTCCTCTCCCCCACCCCATCGAGGGGAGGCCGATCAAGAAAGGGCCGGTAAGGCAAGGGGGCCAGGGACTCGCTGTATTAAGTGTTGGGACTGGGAACGTGGGCTCCATCCACTGAAACCACAGATCCATATCAATCTCCCCCCACACCGCCTGCTTGTCCTCACCCATCCTTGCCCTGAACTCCTCAACGTACCTCACCGAAGCAAAACCTCAGAAACGTGTAAACGCTTTCCTAACCACATCCATATATTTAAACAAAGCTACATTCCTCTCAGGATACTTCTCACAGTAGAAACTAGCATATATTCTAAATGCTGATGTCCAGTTTTTAATCGTAACCGGTACCCGTGGCCTTGCCACCAGCTCCCGTTACTCTTCCTTCGACCCCTCTCTAGCTCTCACTTCCCTATGTAAAAGCTTGAACATGCCTACAACTGTCTGGACCAAATCTTCTCCTTTGTAGCCACCATCAAATGCGCACCCAACAACTTTGTAATACCCATATAGGGTAGCTTCTTACCCTTCTCTGCGCTCTCTCCCATACTTTCAGTAGGCACATCCACCACCCCATGCACCACAGGATCCGGAACCTTATCCATCTGTACTTCCACTGAGGCTGCATCTCTCCCTTCCGCCCTCACCAAGGAGCCTGCCGTTACCCCTATGATTCCCCCCCGCACCAAGCCCCCAACCTGACCCATGCCACAGACCATTCACTGCCCTGCTCACCTCTTGCCGCCACCCAGCTGTGTCATCCTGGCCTCCACACCGCTATTCTCATTTCTTTCCTCAACTGGCTCCTACTGCATGGACAAAAAACATCAGCAGTGTCTCCAGCCCATCTCCCCTCCATTCCCCCACACTCCCCTTACCCCCATCCGCGACCCACCCCCACACACCTCTTCCAACCCACTCCCCCAGGCCCCCCTCCTCCCATACCAACCAATTCTCCTCACCCCCTTCATCTTCCCTAGCCATATACCAGTCACGTTCTGTATGCCGGCACGGGCCGGGCAGATCCTCCTCGGGCCAGCATGGGGCATCCACCTCGATGCTCCTGTGTCATCTTCTCGGAGGAGCCGCACCAGTCCTTCCTGCTCCGCTTCTGTTCTCGGGCAAGGCGTTCCCCCCTCTGCTCTGCGTTCCGTCGTGCTAGGGGCCATACTGCACCCTCTAGGCTGCCCACTTCTTCTAACCGGAGGGACCGCTCTAAAGTTTTCTCCTTCCTCTTAATCCATTGCAATGGGGGCCATGCCATGCACTCCGTGCTCAACCCCATTGGGAGGAGAGGTCATCCCATTCCTTCCCCTGTCACCGCCATCCCCCGGGGAAAGTGTCGTCCTCCCCCTCTGTGCACTCTTCTGCAGGTATTTCCTACCTTGCCCCCATAGCTCTCAACCATTTGTGTCACAAAGGCGGGTGAAAACACCCGATTTTATTTTTGGCGGGTGAGAGGCCCATTGAAATGAATGGGCATGCAGGAGGCTTGGCGGGTGAGTCAGCTGTTTAGAAGGCGGGTGACACCCGCCAAAAGCGTGTGAGTTGAGAGCTATGCTTGCCCCCCTTTACTGCCATCCCAACCCACTCCATCCTCCCCCTACTGTCCTCACCTATGCACCCCATGCTCTCCTCCGCCCGGTCGCTCATACTTCTACCCACACCCGGGGTCCCAGGCCCGCACCACCTACACCCCTTTTCTTCTGTTCACCTCTCCTCAATGCCCTCCTAGGCATGTCCACCCTGCTCCTCCTAGCCCCCTTTCCCCTAGCCTCCCCTCTCCACGCCGACTGGCGACAAGTCATCACTGCTGCGAGGGCCCTGTCTGAAGCTTCCTGCACTGCCCCTTCTAGCTGGGCTTTAGACGCCCTGCTGATAATGCACAGCGCCTCACGCAAGGCCTGAACATCCACCACACTCCCTGACATAAACCCCCATGCTGCGCTGCTTCCGCAGAACCGGAAAAATGTCCCCCACTGCCGCAAACCCCCCCCCCAAAGACTGCTGACACGCTCCGCTCCCTGAAGGATGTAATATTCCTGCTATTTATATATAATTTGTATTATTATTTATCTACTTTTTATCCATTTATTTATTTATTTTTTATATATCACTGCTACATGCCCCCCTTTCGCTGCCCACCTTCCCAAGACCCATAGCCGGCCTATCCCATCCCCCACAGCAGTGGCCCAACACAGTGTTTGCTTACACAATATGTATCGCCTGCTCCCTTGCCCTTCCCTCCACTCTTTATTAATATTTCTCTTTTTCAAATGTTTTGATTTTAATTTCGCCTCCTGCAGAGGCCACTGCTGCTCTCCCCTGTTAGTACTTCAACTGCAAGGCACACTGAAAGGCAGCGCACCACACTGACCCCTGGCGGCCGATATGATCACTCCCCCCGCCAACCACAGCGACACTTAAAACTCAGCGCCCAGGGCTCAATGAAGGGCTGCCTAGCCCAAGGCCTAGGACCCGACAGAATGCACTCAAGGACACAGCCTTCTACGCCGCCCACAGCTGGGTATGTGCATCCAGGCAGATGCACGTCTCCCGGCGCCAACCTAGCCCACCCAACAGGTAAAGAGGGTGGTGGAGATTTATTTACAAATCCACCTGCTAAATATTGAAATTGCTTCCTTCTTTATTATTATTATTATTTTTGTATGTATAAACACACCCGCCGCGCACTCCAGAAACCGCCTACTGACCTCATCCCACAGCGACCCCCGACCGACCAACACCACCAGTCCAAGCATGACAGTGAAGGATCGGGAGCAGCACCCAGGATACCCAAAACTCCACCAACTGTTGCTTGCTCCCAAACCTTCCCTGCCCCTTATAAGTCCCCAGGAAAGGCCAACTTGTGGTCTTGTGCAGCGCCCAAAAACAACCCGGGGGGAAACGCTTCTGCATACCCCCCACAGGCCTCCTTTTCGCCAATAGACTAATTATAAGGAGGCCAGTGGCATGTAAACAATACAGGTGCACAAGCTTTATCCCAGTTGCTTAGCAACCTAAAATACCCACAACCCAAGCAACATGAAGAAGGGTGAGTTGTGCTGTGCCACAAACAGTGTTACTGCTACTTTATTAAGTGTCCAGATGCCTGATTTACCAGAGAGGGGTCGCTCCAGATCTCCTGATAAACATAAGCGTAGGTATGGTTCTACTTCTATCCCTGCACCTATGCCTGAGCTCCAATGGCACAGCACCCAGGCCATAATGGAGACCACCGTGGACATGGCTTTTGCAAAGTGATTGCCAACCAGTGGGGCGTGGGAGGGAAGCTCCTCTCAGAAATAGGTCTCTGAGGAGGGGCAGGAGCCTCTTGCGGGGGAACATGAAGAGGATACATTAGAGTATAGTAAATGGTGGCTGACATTATGGACTATGTGCGTCATAACTTAGACATCATGGACGAGAGGCCCTCTACTTCTGTGGATGCTAAAACTTAACAGCTAAAAACTCCCCCCAAAGCTGGATTGCCAGTCTCCCCAGCGATCCATGAAGCTTTAAACAAGGAGTGGATGGAGCCATATGAAACAGTAGTCCCTAGATTTCTTATTAAACTATACATTTAAGGGATTTTGAAACAGAGTATCCATCCACAATCAAAATTGGCTTCTTCCCATGTTTCCTGGTCACACTACGGTTGCTTTAGAATAAGTGATTGGGCAGATGTTGAGGACAGGAAGGTCGAAACTGCTCTGAAGAGGACATATCATTCCACAATGTTTGCTATAATGGCCTCTTCCAATGCCGCTTACCCAGGCAAAAGAAAGGCAGCAGAGGATGGTACTGATTTTTCTGAAAGGCTGGTGATGATGGAAAAGCAGGTCTAGTTGTTATTAGACAACAATTGTGCTAATTTGACATTGGCCGCCTTGTCGTCTTGTTCCACAGTAGGTGCCAGACGTAAGCACTGGCTGAGTTTCGTAAAGATGAACACAGCTCAGAAGGCCTCTCTGTTAAGACTACGATTTTTAGGGCAGATGTTGTTTGGGCCCAAATTGGGAGAAATGATGGAACAAGTCCAGAATGACAGTAAAGTGTCTATTCTGGTGTGGCTTAGTCAGCAGCACATTTGGAAAACTCCACCCATATTCCCTCCATCCTCTTCTCTTCCTAGATCTCTGAGGGGCAGAGTCAGAGGGAGAGGGGCTGCCATTCTTCAAGCAACAAGATCACAGAGTACCCCAATACCGCAGCCTCTATACCAAGTATGGTCAGAGGCCACCAGATCCAGATTGGGGTCAGTCTTTGGTATTTCTGAAACTGGCAGAGGTCATCCATTTATGACCTGTGGGCTCTGGATGATGTGAAATAGGACTACAAGATCAACATTTTCAAAAAACACCATCACTAACACTAAGGTGAATGCTGCTACCATGTCATCTGGCCAAACAAGTGGCTCTGACCAGGCGAGTAGACAACCTGCTGAAGAAGAGTACAATAACAAGAGTTCCCCCTCACAAATGGAAAAGCAGGTACTATTAGATGTTGTTCCTGGCACTGAAGCCTTCTGTGGAACTCCAGTCTATCCTGCACTTCAAAGATTTTAACTGCATGTCCAGCACACCACCTTTTGAATGGAATCAGTGCAATCCATTTGAATTGTCCTAAGGCAATGGGAGTTTATGGCTTCCATAGATTTGAAATACGCATACTTTCACATCCCTATTTCTGCCGAGAACCAGTAGTTTCTCTGGTTTCGTGTGGAAAGCAGCAACATCCAGTTTGTCACTCTCCCTTTCGGATTAAAGATAGCGCCCACTGTTTTCCTACAAATTCTCGCCCATTGGTGATAATACTGCATGAGAAGGGATCACAGTCCATCCATACATTGGCAATTGGCTAATTCATTCTCCTTCAGCATCCCAGGGGGCAGCAGATGGAAAGAGTGCATATTCCCTACTGGAAGCCCATGGGTGCTTGATCAAGTACAACAAAATCAAGGATCACTCCTTCACAATGGCTCAAATTCATCATGGTGATCTTCGACAACGGTTTCCAGTCTGCTCAGGTCAGGTGCTGCCCTGGCACACGAGACCTTGCAGACCCGATGGTCAGCGAGGTAAGCCTCCAACTCATCCAACTGGAGAGAACTAGCAGCAATAGGCCATGCTCTTCACGGATCTGCTCCTTCGGTTATCCAACAGAGTGTTCATAGTCACATAGACAATCTGGTGGTAAAGTGGTAAATAAATTGCCAGAGTGGGACACTGTGCAAATCTGTGGCAGATTTTGCCCAGTCAATCGGCCCAGCCATGGGCAGAGATCCACCTCGGCTCCCTGCATCTTACATTGCTGGGAAAGTCAATCTTCAGGCGAATTCCATGAGGAGAGTTTTCCCCTCATCTCAGGAGTTCTCACTGGATCCCCAAGTGTTTTTCCAGATATGCACTTGCATGGGGAAGCCTTGGATGGACATAATGGCCTCGGAGGCCAATTATCAGTTTCCCAGGTTTTGATCCTGTCTCATGGAGTCTGCATCTTGGAGGTGGGATGCCCTATTGATTCTCTGGATGAAGAATTTGTTGTACCTCTTTCCTGCCATTACCTTGATCCCTCAGGTTTTTCTTAAGATACAGATGTTTGCTTGGTGATTGAGGAAAACATGAGTTCCACTCAGTCTTGCGTCCCTTCCTCTGTTGGTCCTCCCAACAGTTCCATCTCCTCTGAGATGTCCAAGCCTTCATTGGGATACTCTTGAAAGGATACTCTCAGGACACTGAACCAGAGGGGTTGACTACAGAAGGAATTTCTCTGGAGGTAGCGTGTCTCTTGCAGGGGGCCCATAAATCATCTACCCTCAAGGTTTATGACAGGCATTGGAGCTCTTTCTCCAAATGGTGTGAGCATTGTCACTTCTCCCCTCTCCCCTCTTTCTTGTCACCCTTTAAACATGGTTCATTCTCTGTGGCATGGAATCTCCTTGGGGTTGGATCTGCCCTCCTTAAGGGCCTACCTTGCCACTGTGGGGCTATTAGGTAACCCTGTGGAGGTATTAGCTGGCTGGATGCCTATGCCTCCAGGCTTTTTCAGTACTTATTGAAGGACCGTCCCCCTGCTGACACCATAAGCAGATGGGTTCAAGAAGGCATCACCATGGCCTATGAACTTCAGTCTGCACCAATGCCCCAGTGTGGCTAGGAGTGTGGCTATTCTTGGGCAGACCTTAAAAGTGGGGGCCTTTAATAGAAATGTGTCGAGCAGCTTCTTGGTGTTCCCCTTCAACCATTGTACATCACTAGAGGTTGCAAATCAAAGATGCATCTGAGGGGTGTGACAAATTGACTTTTGCCCTGAAAGAGTACAAGGATGAGCAGTGGCTAAAGCACCTACTCAGCTTTTGCACTTCTACAAGCCATGAGCCAACACAATCATAAAGGTAAAACAGGCACAGTTAAGACATACATCACCTGCACTTTTAGTGGCAACGTAGGCCGAGGGAAGGTTATAATCTCAAGCGGGGTGTGAATTTGAAACAGTGACAACCCAAACAGCAAGTATAACAGTCCGAAATAAAGGAATATCCAATCAAGGTTCTATAAGCATATGCATACTTTAATTAAACACACTATGTACAATAATAACTAAATAGAAAAGACTACAAAAACCAACCCCTGTAGAAAGAACACAGAATATGCCAGATAGGAAGAGGCCGCGCTCTGGGTAATGAGATAGTGGAGGAAAAGGAAAATAAACACAATGTTCAAGAAGGATACGTTCTTAAATTGCAAAAAGGTATTAATGTGACCTAGGCAGCATCTAGGGCCCAAAATGGACCAGAGGCGAACCAGGCTTCTTGGTGCTGTTTGGTGGTTCAATTCGGGTTTGAATGCAGAAGTCCAGCGGTCAAGCAGATGTTGAGCCGGGGTCAAACAGAAGGATGCTTAGATTCGAAGTGTTACTCAAACGATGCTGATTGTGGAGACCACTAGGTTAGGGTCAATGATTGAGATTCGACGGCAGATAGGTTCATGGCGGAATGCACAAGGCACAGGGTCAATTTGGTTATCGACTGATTCGGCTGCAAAGGGATAATGGTTCATACAGTGGTTTCGAGCGATGGAGAGAGTCTTTCCTGTTCAAGGCGCGGTATGGCGGCATACAGTTTGAAACAAGCAATATCCATTTGGTGTGGCCTGGATCACTATGAGAGATGCCAGCCCCCACATCCCAACGAACAGAGGTGCATATCTTAAATGCAGCCTCTGTGCTTCAGAGACTTGACTGTCACTGCAGATTAGGGTACTGATTCAGCTGGGCACAGGGGTACACTATGCTTTTTGCATGGAGCTTATACAAGGGAACTCTTATCAGCAGATTTCCCTACTTGAAAAGCAATTACCTGCATCATTTTATTACTTAATACAAATTTTCAAAAACCGGCTTTTACACCCTTGCCAGATGACAATTTCTCAGAAGTGGTCCCTGTGTTCTGTTATCTTGTGGGCTGTTGAATCTTAGATTTTAAAAGGATTTATTTTGCCTTAAATACATTTGTGTTCTGTAGCATTGCTTGGTCTGTAGCTGATCTTAGTTTAGTTTTTTGATTGGTACTTCCCCAATTGTATCTGACGAGGAAGGTGGGACAAGGAGGCGATGCCCTACTTACCAGTAATCTTCATTACTCCAAATCCATTCCCCCATCCGCCTTCCCTCCTAGGGCATCCAGACTGAAGTAGGATTTGGCTTGCGATGTCCACAAAGTGGTGAGAGCAGACAGGGATTATATGATCCTGCCCCGAAAGGGGCAGGGCTAAGGTCATATGCATTGAGAAGAAAGAAGTACATGGAAATAAATGCTAACTAAACAAGTGTCTGCCCAGGGCAAGTGACCCTCAATGACATCTGACTTGGACGAAGAACACATGGACTTGGAATAATGAAGATTACCACCAAGTAATCAGGGCATTTCATATCATCCCAGGACTTAACATCCCATGGCATGGCATATCATCAGATGAAATAACCTGAGATGACATGAGTGCGAGAGTGAGTGTGTGCCAAAGTTGACAATAGTGTGTGTGATAGTGATGTGCTTACTAAAAAGGCCTGGAGGACAGCTCAGTGGCAACACTCTATCCATTGTCCCAGTGCTCCAGCATTTATCCATTAATAATAATAATAATAATAATAATAATAATAATAATAATAATAATAATAAGGCTCAAATGCACATAAAAAGAGGAATAGAATAATATGTATTAGTACCAACGTAGAACATTTTAATTTCCATGCTTTATTGCACACATGCCATTCACACATAGACTGTGACCTGTGAAAACAAATATTTCAAAACTATTATACTCAGTAAGGAGCACTGGGGTGCTAACAGTGATAACTACTGCTCTGGAGGGTGTGGCAGAGTCAGTAATGGCCATGTGCCCTTGCACTCAATCCTACCAGGATGGGTCTGGCGGCTGTTACTGGCAAGGCCTCCCCTCCATTGGTGTCTGTGTGCATAGATGGTAGATAAGCTACATAGGTTGAAGGTGGTATTTGTAACGAAGTTGACAGCCTTTGTTGAGGGGAGTGAAGGAATAAAATGCACAGCCAGGTAGTAGGCTTGAAGAGTAGTTACGTTTACTGAGTTGAGATGAGGGGTTTTGTACATTGAACGGTGACGTGCAGGCCCATTTTCCTTATGTTGAGAGGCGGTTTGTACCGCCCACAGGGGCCGTTATCATGATGAACATTTGGGGTATTAGGTAGCTGTCAAGGATGACCCCAAGGTTGTGTGCCTTGTGGATGGAGGGGGCTGGTCAGGAGGGAAGGAGATGGTATGAAATAGAGTGGGGTTGGTGTTGGAGGGCGGTAGAAAAGGGTAATGTCTTTGGCCTTAAGTGCTTTAGAAATGTTGAAAAAGGAAAAACATATAACTCCAACAAAAAGTATCTCAAGGATGGTGATCCTTGTTCCAGAGGGTTCATCCCTCCCCCTAGATTCTTCTTCATGGTCCTATTTATTCACAAGTAACAGTTCCTGGTGTGGCGTTTCTCTCGATTCAGCAACCAATGTTATACACAAAATGGTTGTCTTCTCTTGTTGGGATACCTGGTGTACTATCCTGCCAGGTCTTAACTCCTTATTCTCTGGATTCACACAGCCCTTTTGGCTGGCCCTGATATATCTTTCTCGGGACCCTTTTTAACTTCTGTATCCTACTCAGCTTGTCCTTGCCTGGTATACTTCTGTACCAGGACCTCCTTCACACTCCTCTAACTGCCTAGTGTGCTCTCCTGCCAGGGCTTTTCTGTATTTCACACACTTGACACTGCCTGGTTTACTCTACTGCCAGAGAATTTCTGTAATCACACACTTACAACTTCCTGCTTTACTCTCCTGCCAGGGCTACTTGTAAACACATGCTTGTAACTGGCTAATATACTTTCTCGCCAGGGCTTTTCACTGGTGAGCTCTAGCTCACTCTTGCAGACTTGATAGTCCTATACGTTTGCCTTATTGGCCAGTGCATTCTGCTATATATATATTGGGCCTCATTACGAGGTTGGACTGCCTCCAAAACCCTACCGACTCCGCCCTGGTGAATGGAGCAATTACCGGTCCATTCCAAGGTTGGCGGGACTGGTAATTCCCCATTCATCAGGGCCCTTCCCCATTCCCATTGAGCCCCAATAGGGCTCAATGGGAATGGGGAAGAGGCTAATAATGGTACCGCAAATTGCGGTACTGTTAGCTCCAGAGTCCCTTTGCGGTTCCCGTCCTTAACGTCTGGAAAAACCAGGCGTTAAGGGAGGACCCGCAAAGGGAACTCGTAGTAGGGCGGTAAGGGATTACCGGCACCGGTGCCCTTACCGGTGCCGATAATCCCTTACAGCCCACCTCTTAATGAGGCCCATTGTCTTGTTTGGGTTTTCATATACATATACCGCCTGCATTGGATGGCAAATTCGAAAGTCTCTCCTTTCTGGATCACTTTCCCTTTTTGTAAAATGTTCTTTCACCCTTTATCTCTTGGGTTTTACAAAATGCTATTTTTCTCTCTCTCTCGATATCGGTATTCCCAATTTTTTGAATTTGGCGTGGCCGCCAATATGCCCCGGTGTCCCCGCTGTACCTGAATGGACTCACCAGCTCTTGACAGCATTCCTTGTTCCTACCGTGGCCAGCCGGTGAAAGTCATTTGGTGCTTTATCTCTTGCAACCGCTTTCCCTCAGTGTTCCTGCTCCTCACAGCTTCAGCTGGGCTTGTCTGCTTCTTACAGGACTCAGGTAAATAAAACGCTGCCTCCCGGCACCTGCAAATGTCCAGGAGTCCTCTGATGCCTTCTAGCATTCCTGCAGCATGTCTTCTGCTTCGTGCAGCTTTCCTTCCCTCCATTCTCGTGCCAGTTGGCCCCGCCAAGCTTCTTTCAGCCTGTCATCTTCCCGGTTCAGATAGAGAGGACCAGCAGTATACTTTAGCTTCCTGCTTCTGTGGTTTAAATGGGCCTGGCACAGGTGCATGCTCCCAGCTATGAGAGCGCTGCTTGTGATTGTGGCTTCCTTTGCTCTGCATTACTCGACTCCTCTACCATGGCCCACTATTTTGGTGTTCGTGTGAATGGTAGTTCATTCTTGATGACTTGTATAAATACCCAGGGTGAATGTTCTTAGTGGTTTTAGATGGCAAGTCAGTCTTAGAGGATTGGCATGTGGAGCCTGGGAAGGTGTTTCCAGCAATTCTATAAGGAAGGTTATATTTTGAGGGTTGGCCTAAGGGTCTTGACCAAATGTTTTCAACATGCGCTGTAGGTGGAAGAGGGTAGGTATGCTATATGCCATTAGGGCATTCAGGAGGGAAGGATTATCCTTATAAAAAGGGGGGGTATCATCTCTCATCCGATGGCGCTATGACACCTCTCTGGAGGTTATCTCCCCCCATGGGATCCTACCTCATATAGCCACCCCAGGGTCAGGATCAGATAGCGGCTGCCGTCACCTGGCCACAAGGGTGGAGGTCACCGCCGGGAAAGAAGTGATGAAACCATCGGATTCATCACAAAGCATAGTGCCATCCAGTGACGAATGACAGTGATACAGCAGGTAATAGGTTGAGAGAGGTCAATGATGAAGGAATAAAAGTCAAAAAGAGATCTGAGTGTCATAAGCAAAGGGGTGATAGTTGAATCCAAAGAATAAGATGAGCTTCCCCAGGCAGGAGGAGCGGATTGTGAAGACGAGTGGGCCGTGGACAGTACCCTGGGGGCGTCTACTGGTAAGCGGTCTATGTGCGGAGGAGCTGCCAGAGAGATAAGAGGACACCTAATAGTGTGCAGTGTCCTTGAATCACAAAGGGGAGAGTGTCAGAAGGGGGAGGAATGGCCCACAGTGTCAAAGGGTGCAGAGCGATCAAGTAAGGTGAGAATATAAGTGAGCCTTAGTGGAGGAGGGGGTCACAGAGTGAGTGGCTATCAAGGTAGCCAACAAAGCAGTTAAAAGTAACTCTCTGGATGATTTGTGAGTGATGGGGCAAGAGGGGGGTGGTTCTGCAGAAAGAGGGATTGTTGGGATTAGCAGTGGGTTTCTTGATTATGGGATGACAGTGGCTACTTGATAGCAAGCATGGGGATGCATGTGGAGAGGGAGAGAATGAAGAGAGAGTAGATATAGGAGGATATTATAGGCACACCATCTTCATTTGTGGTGCTGTGAGGTCAATGGGAGTACACAATGAGTTAATTGAGATTAGAATGGGTAGGAGCTCAGTCGGGCAGTGGGGCAAAAGTGGGATAGTTAGGTGCAATTAGGGCGGTAGGAGGTGGGTTGGAGGAGGGAGGGAGAGGTAGAGATAAGAGGGTAGACTAAGTGGCAAGTATTTTTGTGATCCTGGAGAAGTAGGAGGCAAAGTCTTCAGCAGATGTAAAAGCAACATAGGGGGCATTTCTAGGAGAGGAAAGCATGGCATGCAGGGTCATGGAATGTTTTTCAGGGTGAGAGTGTAGAAATGTTATAAGGTCAGTATAGAAGGAGGATTTAGCTGAGTGAAGAGCAGTATTGAGTGAAAAGAGTGAAGCATCGAGAAGAGTGAGGGAGTGATCTTGGTGTCAATTGTGAACTGGAGACGCATGGCCGTCTTCAGCTTTGGGATGGCTGGAGAGATCCATGATATGATTTGATATTTTATTATATTGCGCTCGTATACGGGTGTTTCAGAGCACGACCAGGCAAATGGAGGGGAACAGGGGAGAAACAAAAACAACGATCTTACTAGGCCCAGTGACATTGAGAACGGGCAAGTGCATGGGGAAGGGAAACGGGGGAAAGTGCATGGAAGGGGGAGAAAATTGGAAATTGCAGAGCATAGGAGAGAACAAAATGAAATAAAATAATAATAATAAGTCAAATAAATAAAGGTGATAAACAGTGGTAGTACAGCTGGTAAGTGGGAAAGTGATAGGTTAGTCAGATAAGGTGTATCTGATAAGTGCAGAAGAAAAGTGGGTGGGGGACTGTATGGGTACAGACACAGTCCCCAGTGCAGGGGGTGGCCCGGAGGCAGTGCAGGAGGGTGGCAGGGTGAGAAGGTACCTCGGCCCAGAGGACTAAGGGTGAGCAGGTGCACAGTGCCGAGAGAGAAAGCAGATCAGCAGGGAAGAAGAGCGGCAAAGGCAGAAGCGAAGAGGAAGGTCTTGAGGAGCTTCCGGAACCGTAGATGGTTCTCCTCAAGTTTCAAGGTGGCAGGGAGGCAGTTCCAAAAGGATGCCCCAGCCAAAGACAGAGATCTACCCCCGGCTTGTTTCTTTGAAAAACGACTGACCCTAAGGGGGTTAGAGGAAGAGGAGCCCTAGAGGGGAGGTATTTACGGAGAGGTAGTTGAAGGTATTTTGGGCCAGGCCCCAGAAAGCCTTGTGGACAATGCAGAGGGTTTTAAATGTAATCCTTGCATCCACTGAGGCCAAGGACAAGTCTTGCAGTCCTGTTCTGGATTAGTTGTAGAGGGCGGAGAGTGGAGGCAGGTAGATTTAGAAAGAGGCTGTTACAGTAGTCCAGCCTAGAAAGAATCAGAGCTTGGGAGACAGTGAGCTTCTGAGGGAAGGAGAAGAAAGGAAGAGTACCTTTAAGGAGGTGCAGTAAGAAGTTAGACCTTTTAGAGGCCTCAGAGATGTGTGCGGAGAAGGAAAGTGTGGAGGCAAAGATGACCCTGAGGTTCTTAGCCTTGCAGGTAGGAGCAGGAGGAGGGCCAAGGGAGGACGGCCAGAAAGTGAGGGGAAAGGATGGAGAAGGTGTACCAATGAGGAGGATCTCAGTCTTGTTGGCCTTTAAACAAAGATCATTGGCAGCACACCAATTTTGAATGGCGATTAGGCAGTCAGAGATGAGGGAAGGAGAGGAGGTGGCTGAAGGAAGCCTGAAAATGAGTTGGGTGTCATCAGCATAGCACTGGACATTTGAGCAGAAAATGGAAATGCAGTAGGCGAGAGTTGCCAGGTATTGGTTGAAAAGCCAGGGCGAGAGGTTAGACCCCTGGGGAACACCACAGGTAGAGAGGGAGATAGAAGATAGGAAGGACCCAAGTTGTACCTGGGAGGGTCGATCAGAGAGGAAATAGGTGAGCCAGGCCAGAGCCTGATCGGTGATACCCAGGTTGTCAGGTAGACGATTGAGCAGGGTGGTATGGTTAACCGTGTTGAAGGCAGAGGAGAGATCAAGTAGGATGAGGACAGAGGGAATGTTAGAGTCAAGGTTGGAGAGGAGGTCTTCACGGATGTTCAGGAGAGCAGTTTCCGTGCTTCTGGCAGCTCTGAAGCCAGATTGGTGGTCATGGAGAGAGCCAACAGAGTCAGAATTTAGGTTAAGATGAGAGATGTCAAGCTTTTTCAGGAGCTTACCCAAAAAGGGAGCAATGGAAATTGGGCGATAGTTAGCCAGACAAGAAGGATCAGCTGTGGGTTTCTTGAGGAGAGGAGGCACAAGGGAGTGCTTCAGAGGGAAGGGGAAAGACCCAGAGGCAAAGGAGAGGTTGCATAAATCGGCAAAGGCTGGAGTGAGGGTATCGATGTGGTCGAAAATGGTTTTAGAGGAACAGGGATGGACCGGTTTTGATGAGGCTATCATAGATCGGAATTGTCTAGCAACCTCATCAGGGGAGAAAAGAGGAAAGGAGGAGAAAGTGGGTCAGCAGGCAGAGACGGAGAGGGGAGAGGAGGGGCAGTGGAGGAGAGTGTGGACAGGATTACCTGGGTTTTAGAGATAAAGTGTGAGGCAAGGGCATTGCAAAGAGCCTGGGAGGCGAGAGGAGGGGTGAGACTGCAGCAGGGTTGGCCAGCTCCTTGCAGATTTTGAAGCGTTCGGCCGAGTTGTTAGATGCCGCAGAGACATGGGCTTGTATGTGGACTCGCTTCTTGGTGCATACAGAGAGTCGATATTGCCCCTGGAGCAGGCAGCAGGCAGTTTGTCAGAGGATGAGCAAGAAGCCCTCTGTTCCCTCTCGGCTGCCCTACACTTACGTTTAAGTGTAGCTAGGTCAGAGTCAACAAGAATTGCACTTGGCTTTGGACTTTCAAACTGATCCTCATGACAGGGGCAAGAGTATCAAGAGCAGCAGAGATAGGGGAATAGAGCAGAGACAGGGCTGTGTCATGGTTAAGGGACTAAGGGTTCATCAGCTGTGATAGAATTGAGTAGTAAAACTAGTTCCAAGAATAAGAGGTTAAGGGAGCCAAGTGGGTGATAGATGGGGAGGATGATGAGAAGGGTGGGAGCAAGAATTCGGACAGTGATATACAGAAAGGAGGAGGGGGTAAAGTTTGAGAGAGAAAACAGGCTTATGGTGTGTTCTTGATGCTCAAGATGCCAATACCACCACCTTTTTAGTAAGGTGAGGAAAATGAAAAAAGTAGCAAAGCCAGTATGTCATGAGGGATGAACCAGATGACTGTGACGGCAATCATAGAGAGTTTATACTGATGGGGGTTGAAAGGGTCAGTTTGGAAACAAGTTTGATTACAGACAGATTAGACATTCCAGGGACACAGGGGTAAGTCAATAGAGGAGGCAAAGGATGGAGATATAGGTTATGTTATGTTGTGTTATATTGTTATATGTTATGTGATTTTTACCGCACCGCGCTGTCAGTTTCATGGCCTCCAGGTAGTGGTAAAGACATGGGGCCTCATTACGACATTGCCGTTCTGGAAATAAGGGTGCCGGTAAGCTTACTGGCACCCTTGTTTCCAGACCGGCAAATTACAAGTTTTCCTGCTCAGGCTGCTGCGCCCACCAGGCCTGACTCTGCGGGGCACAGCGTCCACAGTATGCAGAGCCATCGCGGAAGCACCAGCACTATTAGTAAGGGTGCCGGTGCTTCCGTGAACCCAGTCGGGGAACAACATTTTCCGGCACCTAGCTTGCCGGTCCGACGGGACTTGTAATGTCCCAGTGGCACCGGCAAGTTAGGCACCGGTAAAATGTCACGAGTCCAGCGGCAACCCGCCTGTAGCACCCGGAGGGTTACCGCCGGACTCGTAATGAGGCCCATGATGTTGTGCTTAACTGTTAGTGACTGTAAAACCAGGAGCAACTGGCATCTGTGTCGTTGTATTTTCTGGGTCGATAGTGATTTGTACAATGGAGGAGTTTTGTTTTCCGATGGGAGACTGCAATGCTCTAAGGAGGGTTTGGGTGCTTTGCCCTTGGACGGCTTTACACATGTTGATTGAAGAGGTGTTTAGCTGGGACTGTTTTGATGTTGGGTGAGGGTTTTCTTTAGCCATTTTGATAGTTGATTTAGTGATTTTGTAGCGAATGAGGGTGGATGAAACATGACGTTTTCAGTGGGTTATGCTCTTTGCGCTTTTCTGTCGTTGAAACTAGGTTTCACATGCTTGGATATATCTCATTGATCTTGGTGATGGCGAACATTTTGAGCCAGGGTTCATGCTCCTGCCTTTATTTTGCTTTTGAGACATGTTTGAAAGAAAATGTATCAATTAGTTTAGTGTTAATGGACTGTGCTTGATTGCTGTGCTGGCCTAAAGATGTTTTGGGTAAGCTACATTTGAGTAATCCTACAGGTGTGTTCCGTGTCTTTTTCCCGGTGTGATCTTCTTGTTGGGTCGGTGTTAGATTTTCAGATGGTGGTGATGCTACATGGCATGTTGTCCCAAGATGATTATGCAATTGTTGAAGTTTGTTCCCGGTTGAGTGTTTGTTACTTTTGTCAATTCTGGTAGGACTGTTCTTGGATTGGTTTGGTGTCAGGTCATCACTTGGGGTGTTTTATGGCTGTGTGCTGACAATGTTTGTTTCCTGCTTGATTGTAAGTTGTTCTTTATCCTGGTGTTTGTGGTCTTTACTAGTACAAATATTTCAAGCAATTGCCATTTGTATTTTCCTGTGGATTTGTCTCTTGTTGTTTGTTAGTTCCATGTGGAATTTCTGGCTAATCAGATGGTGATGGTATAAGAAGGGCTGCACCTGGGTTGCTGTGATGTATGTTTTTGTCGAGTTATTCCATATTGAGTATTCTTGTGTGAACTTCGTTGGGTGGGTGCCAGGTCATACGAGTGTGGCGCTTTTGTGGTGGTGTGTTATAATTCAGTCATCTCTTGCCGGGTTATGGGCTATCTTCTAGCCTGGTGTATTAAAAAGCTACCGTTTTTACAGTTCTTTAAACGTTGAGATCTTCTATTGTCCGCATTTCTTAGGTAGTTCAGTATGTATGTCATTGTCAGACCTAAGGATTATTTTCCATTGGTAGAGGATGATTTTTGACCGAAGGAATTCCGCTGTCTGACCATGAAGTATTCTATGTGTGATGCACATTGTTTTAAAATTGATTATTTTCTTCACCTGTAGCCAGTGAAGGCTTCTCAGGGCTGGAGTGATGTATGTCCTCCTGTTTAGTCTTAGCAGAAGTCTTGCCACTGTTTTGTGGATGGCTCTATGTAATTACATCAACAGTCTTTTTTTCAATGTTTTTTTCACGAAAATGTTTTAATGAAAAAGAAACTGAATTTTGTTGTCATTATTTTTTGGGGGGATCCCCCAAACCCTCTTCTTCAATTGTTTTTTACCTATTTCCAAGCCCCCTGCCCCTTACATGCCCCCCCAACTATATTTTTCAATGTGTTTTTTCATAAACAATTTCTTTTTAAAACCCATCGAAAAAATGCCTGTCGAGATAACAATGTTGTACCGTTTGGATATGTTGTAATTTCTTGGTGGGGTGCTACAGCATCCCTAGGTATAGGCTGTTTGCATAGTTGATTCTTGACACTAACAATGAACTCATGATGATTGTCCTGTGTTTAAATCTGAGCTATAGTACGATATATTTGATTGAACGTAGGTTGTAGGAGCATTTCCATATTATGCCATTCATTTTTAATTCTATTGTAAACACACTGTTTATGGGAATTCCAAGATTTGTTATCACTGTTGAAGTTTCCAGTCTCATCACCATTTCTACAGGCCAGGTAAGCGGTGGGTGCATGCGGTCCAGTGTTGTTGTTTAGGACCACCATGACTTCAGTTTCATTTCAATTTAGTTTCAAGTTGTTATTGGTCACCTAGGCATTTATCTCTCTAAGGCAGCTACTGAGGGAGTTATTGGAGTCTATATCTGTTTGCATCTTGAAAATGTAGTGTGTGTCCTCTGCATAGCTGTGACATGTTAGGGCCTGTTTTTCAATTCGTTTCATGACCACGTATTTGTTGAAGTGAAGTAGTGAGTGTTTTGATCCTTGTGGGAAACCTCATTTGATGGTTCACGTTCTTGAGGTGAATGGAGGTAGACTGATTGTTTTAGTTCTATCTGTGAGGAAGGATTTTATCCATTTTATCTATTGTAATGTGGTGTTGTGTATGCCGGTTTCTTGTAGACACTTCATAAAGGTTGTGCGGCTGACGGTGTTGAAAACTGAATTCAGAATGAGAGCTAAAAGTATGCTATTGTTAGCATTCATTTTAAGTCACCCTTGATGGATAGAAGTGCTGATTATGTTCCTCTTTGTGGTCTAAGTCCGTCCCGAAATTGGCCCATTACTCCATTTGATTCCACATGTTTGAAGAATTTCTTTTTGTACACATAGGTCTCCAAGACTTTGGCTGGGTGGGGCAAGCTGGATATGGGCCTGTAGTTAGGTGAGACAGTAGTTGATCTAAGACAGAGTGGATAACGTTGGATTATGTAGTGTCTGAGCGAGAGTACTGGCCATGGAACCGTTTGTAGGAAGAATGGAGGATTTGGCTATGTAGGGATGGAGGGAGAAACATAGGAAATGGAGGGACAGAGCATGGGGTTTGTGAATGTCCCGAGACTTAGAGGGACCCTTGGGGGGAGGTAGGGTAGGCAGTAGCCTAATGAGTAGGGTAGAGTAAGAGTGAGATGGGGTGGTGACTTGAGGAAAGATCAGTTCAATCACTGGGAGGCAGTTATTTTACTATTTTTCAGTCAGATGGAAAAACTGTGCTCCAAAAGCAGTGCATTCGGATAGTGAACAGCTTTTCCTCAGGGAAAACAAAAGGATCTCTAAAGCATTGCACCGTGGGCTGCCAGATCTGAAGTCTTTGAGACCCTCATTAAGGATATAATTGTTTATGGACCTGAGGGGAGATTGGGTAGAGTGGACTTCTCTGCAATACCACTCCAGTTACTATTTTCATAGTGGAGTGCAACATACCAATTCAGATGTGTTGACTGTGATTTGTAAGGATGGACTGGATCCATTTCAGTGTGATTTCTATCCCAGTGATCTAATCACCAAGGTGAGCGAGCAGGAGATTTGAAAAGATCAGTGCTGCTGGCTGATCCAAATCTGAAGAGGTGGCTAAGTCTAATCTCGGTTAATGTGGTCCCATTCTCCCTAATGGGTCCAACACCACAATGATGGTTTGGAGTAGGTTGATGCATTTCAAGTATTCCTCGAACCATTTATTGACCTCATTCTTCATGATCTTGCTGGAAAAAGGTAGTAATAACCGATGGAAATTAGTGGTCGGAGTGGTGACTGCTAACAGTGGTTATAATTGGCACATGGTGTGGGCCAACTGGCTGCTGGGCCACAAATCAAATGGTTCAATTGTGGCCTTTGGCTGCAGTTTGCTTGCTCTTCAGGTCATGTGACCAGGCGGGTGTGAAGGAGGGTTTGTAGGGACATTTCTGTAGTATGTTTCCGAGGAGGCTATCAACCATCATGGTTTGCATGCATGTGTATTTGTTTTTGAAAGATCAGCAGAAGACAGGCAGATATCGGAATAATACATAGATCACCTCCATGGTTTTGGTCTGAAACTGGTGCGCATAGTAATATTTTTATGGTTCAAAGTCAGAATTTATTAATGATCTGAAGTATATGCATTGTCCTTGTTCTCTGATTCCTTGGATGTGTCTTGTGGGGATTTATGTACTTTTCTGTTCTGTCGAAGTAAAGTAAGAGTGAACACTTGGTAGTAAATGCTAAATTGCAGTGCAATAGTTGTTTCTAAACCAAAGAGTCCTTCTGGGTGTCATTGCACCAGGTGTCAGTTGTGCTAGGGATACACAGAGGCCTAGATAAAAGGGAGGGTTTGCTGCAGTTATTGCTAAATTAGACTGCATTTTATTTATCTCATAGTTTTTGTACATTGCCCACACTGTTGGGTGACTGCTTCAAGGTGCCTTGTTGGAAGGGGATTATTGTGTGGAGGGCCTGTGGCCAATCATTCTGTAGAGAGAATGCCTTCTTGGATGATCAAGATGGGTACAGCCCAAATGCTTGCTGGAAGGTCAAGGTTTCAGGGTGATTTTAAAACTTGACATAATCAGTTCAAGACGGAGGGTGTAAGCTATATATTGATCATTGAATGGCTACTTCATTAGGTTGGCAACCCAGATCTAATATCCCCACAGGATAATACAGGTGTTTTGGTCAAAATTAATGAATTAAAGGTGAAACCAAGACAATGGTGGTCCCCGGCTTTATGCAGGGGGGAGTCACCACAATGTTACACAAAGATAGCTTGTCTATAAAAATGAAAATGACCTGCCTGTATTTTCCTCACTATTTCTTACACACAAGCATTTATTTCCAGAATCAATTCTGTATACACATAAAAGTCTGAAAAACTAAAACATTCTAATTTTAATTCTGCGACACGCCGGCCATTGGGTTTGAATGTGCCACAGCATTCAAGACAGAGGATGTTACAGAAACATGATTTTTTAAAATATAAATGTAAAAATAAATAAATAAACAATATGCTTATAATAACTTGCATTAGATGTCTGCAGGTTTGGGGCTAGGGAAGTGTTACGCTCACCTGGTCTCTGCGGGGGCGTTGGGGCACGGTTGGAGCCCTCCCAGGAGTTGACTCCCTCAGATCGCTTCTCTCCACCAACTGCTGTGTTTTCGTGGACCCGGAATGCTGGAACTGTTCCTGTTTTTATGTAAGGATGAGCTCTCCGTCCTGCTTTCCTTCAGCAGGGGTGCTGTGGTTGGACCTAGTTGCGTCACTGGTCCAGATTGTGGAGGTCCAGACCAGCTGCGACCATTCCGTCTCGAAGGTAAGTGTTTATATCTATGATTATTGTCCGTATTCTTTGTGTTAATTCTTCCCCAATGAATATTGTCCGTAACCATATAGCGTTCTCTCTCCCCCTTAGTGATGAAGATGGTTCAGGAGCGCGTGATGGTGAAAAAATCTATTCCGGATGTGCCACTGGTGGGAAGTAGACAGTTCCAGAAATTGCGCCAAGTTCGTGAGTTGCACTGATTTAGCGTGTTAAAGTCTATGTGATTGCTCACCTTGTGTTTCTTATTCCCTTTGCATGTGCGGCTGATCGGTGTTAGCTGGTGAGCGGTTTCCGAACTCCTGCAGGCTGCCGAAGATGAAGATCCATGTGGATGCTGCGTCTGAAGATGGCCCCGTGTTGATGGGAGTTCAGGACAGGTAAGGAAGCTGGGCAGCACCCGTGGAGGATTCAAGAAGACAGGTAAGATGAATGCGGCTGCTGCAGAGTCGGAAGCGATAGCGGTGCTTCTTCGAGCGGTGGCGTGGCTGAATCCAGGTAAGATGCGCACGGCGGCTGCAGAGTGGGAAGCTGATGGAAGTACTTCCAGCGATGGTGTGGTTGAATCCAGGTAAGATACTGGAGGTTTCCGAAGACTGTAGATGCACGTGCTGGACCAGGTAAGATGCTGGAGGGATCTGGAGACGAAGACGCATGTGCTGAACCAGGTAAGGATCTTCTGGATGGCGGTAAGCATTATGCTGCTCTTAGCAGACTAACGCGAAGTACCAGTATGCGGGTGGGGCCGTCTTATATAGCCTGGCCCCACCCACTCCCCTTAGGCCCCGCCTTGTGGCCCCACCTTGCTCCTCCTCCTGTCTTCTGCATATGCCTTCCCTGTACTAATAGGGCCCCGCCCGGCCTTGATGCACGTGCCTTTTGTGTTCTTTGTGCAAAGCACACTTTGTAATGAGCTTGGTGCCATAGATGCCAAGAATGGGTCCATTGGGACCCTGCAGGGAGTGAAGTACTGGGCCCTTGCCCAGTAGCCATGACAGCAAGCTGTTTTATCGATACTGAACAAACTCAACTTTGGTTCCCCAACTAAGCCTAAACAGGTTTAAATGTTCCTCTCCTCTCACCTCACTAATATAGTACCACTGTGCAGTTTTAAGAATGAGGGTTCATTTGCATAATTTTTATGGGAGTATAAATGCCAAAATAAAACATTCTCTCATTTCAATTCATTGTTAATTAGGTATGACCTCCCGGAACACCCTTTACCAAATTATCCTCATTAGGCTCTGCTATGGGCGATTCCATATCACTGCCCAATGTTAACTATTTCTCCAAAAACACTTTGGGTACAATTTAATGAGTTTATGATTTTGGAAGAGTGGCATGCCGAATGCATCAAGGTTCTATTTATATATCCTTGTGCACACAGCTCAGAAATGTATTTTAAATTGAATTGAATTGGCATTTCACTTAATTGTACATGCAGTCAGATTGCACTGTTTATTTCCCATGTAACCCAATTTATTTTGATAACACATTCCCAAACAGCCCCCTTTTCTGGGACCTAACAGAAAAATACAAATGATGGCTAGAGAGCAGATATCACTTCATTTGGGACATTATCATAATCAATTTGGATTTGTTTTCGAAAGCATGGAGCCAGCAGAGCACCTCAAGAATTCCCAGTGAAGTCTCAGTCAGCAGGCCCCTTCCAGTCCCAGCCTCCATTTTTCAGGAAAAAGCAGGTCTGCCTCAGATTAAGTTGGTTCAGGATCCCTCATGGATAAGGCCTTCATCTGTAGATAATATGCATGTTTAGCATTCATCCAATAGGGACATTAGGTTTCACAAAATCAGAACCCTATCCCCTCTTTGCTCATACTATTTAAAGTGTCCCCAATTCCCATTCTCATGCCATAATTATGTCACACTATTCGATTGTCCTGATTTCCTATTGGCCTGCCTCATAGTTAGACATGCCTATTGAATACAAACCCCCATCTTAATTGGAGCATTATTATTTCTGTATTTTTGACATGAGCAAAAAAGTATACTTAATTCACTCCTAAACTTCAGAAATCCATTTTGTTTTTCTTCCATAATGAATGGCAGGCAGCTGCCACAGTAATGTGATATGGAGTTCTGAAGGCTGTCCTTGCAGATGCATGCCTGCATATGTGACATTCGTTTGTGAGATGAATATTCATAATATATGAACATTCATAATGTTACTAATTATTAAAAAGCAAAGAGCAGGCTCTTAACTTTAAAACACACCCAGTTCCATGTTCATACCTGGAATGGTTTCAAAGTTATGAGCCAAAATAATGTCCATTTGTGACATGTGATTGCAACTAATAGGTGCATTTCAATTGTAAACAGGGTCTTGTGACAAACCAGGATGAGTCATACAATAGCTCCCCAGTGGCCTCTCTGTAAAACCATTAGTCAATGATTGATGAAGCCCTTATGACAGGCCCCGTTGTCCTACTCACATTAGTCCCTGCAAATGGCTCATTTTAATGAGAGAGTAGGGTCAAAATATACCAACTAATGGATGAGATTTCTTTTGAGGCATTCTCTTAAACCAGACAATCTGGCCGTGCCAGATCTTAATCTTCTGTGAAGACCATAGATTTCATTTAAAAAAAAATAAGAATATCCCTGGAAGACTCCAAAAAGTGGGGGCCAGTTTACTCTCAGTTGAACCTGGGGTTAGCTTGAAGTCAGCACACCATAGAACTGACATGATGTCAGGGTCCCACACTACTTATGCACTGTCAGGGTTCCCTACTACAGCTTATGTTTAAAACATTCTATTTGGAAGTGGAAGAGTGGTGGGTGCTCTAAAGTTTAGGTGGATAATTAGAATTGGGCTCTTGTTTTGTTGATGGTGACTTGGGAGTTTGAGATTTTTCCTTAACATTTCTTTCAGGAAGCTTTTGTTTCCCCTGGGCTCGATGGAGGCACAGCTCAGCAGCATTGATTGGCTGAGGCTAGGGGTGAGGTAGTTTGGAATTCCTTTCAGAATTCTAAACTACCTTTTATTCTAGTTATCAGTTGAGCAGGTTGCATTTTCCTTAGTTCCAGAAATACAAGTAAGTTATCCTCCTTAGAATTATATTCTAATCCAAAGATAACCACAGAGAAGCAAGTGTCAAATATACAGGAAGTTAATTCAGGAAGAGCATGCTGGCAGCTGTTACAGATGAAGAAAGCTAAGTGAAAACAATCTCAATTTGTTTATAACATTATTTTCATAGCATATTTGAAGGAAAGGATAAATATTATATGAACTCTTTCAAGCGCTGAACTGTATGGAGTTAAATGTAAATACTGTAAATGAGGAAGTGCTATGTTTATAAAGAAGTAAACACTCATCAGTCTGCATCACGCGCACAGTGAAAAGCATGATAAGCAACTCGTTTCAGCGTTTAAGAACCGCAGTGTAACATACTAACTTGGGCGAGCGGTCGGAGGCTGCTGTGAATACTAATCAATTTAAAACAGTATAGCAATCAGCTAACATAAGTTTTCATTTAGTTCGTGTTTTGATTCACGTTCTTTGTCGGCTTAGCTTCTGAGGAAAGGACCCTCGGACGTAAGCGTGCGTGCTGTGCATCTCTCTCCGTGAGGTGATTTGAATCAAAAGAGTAACAGCTGTTTCCACGGTGAGCCGGCAGCAGCGTTTATGGTGATACTTTGTTGTAGGATTGTAATTTAGATGTAAGAAAGTATATTTGAGTGACAGCGGCACACAAGAGAACTACCTCTTTAATGCAAGTTTAAAGCAGCATGAACTCGCACACTAGTGCTAATGAACCAAAGGAACTGAAACCAGGGCAAGAAGCAGTTTCATGTGCAAATGTGCATTTAATTCGCATTAGAGAAGAAAACAAGGTTCAAGCAGTGCAAACCACTTGCATTTTGTAGAAAATTCAAAGAAAGACAGTACCAAGCATTTGGAAGTTGTGAGACAAAAGAAAGGTACCAGTTGGAATCTTAGTGACTTCAGCAGAAAAACAGCGAGCATTGAGAAACCTCAAGAAAGACATTATAGACTTTGAAAGAATACAGCTGCAACATTTCAATTGAGTAAGAGCCTATCAACACAGGAAGCATAGGCTGCTGCTATTAAAGGGAAGTGGGTAGTAATAGAAAACCTAAAGCATTATAATGGTAAGAAGCCAGTGCAGGTGGTAACTGATTGTGATTGCCTTGTAGGTCTTAACTGAGCTATCCAGTCCAAGAAGGAAGCAGGAGACGAGGGTGCCCAAGAAGATCTCCATTTGCTATTTTTTCTACTTCCCCATTCCCCTTGGGTTTGCCAGCTTGAGAGTTATTTATTTACTAAGATTGTTAGGCCGGCAGGCTAGGGGGGTCTGGTGGGCTATCATCACTCCTGCAGGAATTCTCAAGCTGGACCTGACACATGAATACAAGTGCAAATATTGAACCATTGTTTTTCCTTTGTTTATATTGTAATATATTATTTAAAGTCCACCATGTTATTAAAGGTTTTGTAAAATAATCTGACAGCTGTGGGAGAAATGAATCCACTGTTTACATTGGAATATTCTTGACACATTGATGCTTTGAATACAAATAGTTAGTTTTAGTTTAATTCTTCAGGTGAAGCTGGGAACTGTATTTCGAAATGAAGATGTATGTAGTACAGGGCATGTTCCATGATGTGTAAGGAATCAGTAGTGTATGTTTAACTGTATACATGTTCTGTTTCTCCCCAAAATTTCAAGTTTGCATATTGCTGTCTGCCATGTTTTTCCAGTGAGGCCGGCATGCTTCTCATGTTTTCAGTGCTGTCTCGCAAGGAATCAAGTGACTGGTCAAAATGTTAATGAATACAACATTACATTCCTTTGACACCCCTAGCTGTACATTGAGATGTTATGTGTTAGGTGCAGTCCATTACAAAAGGCGGCACCTATTCACTTGCTTTGCCGGCGCAATATTTCTCCAAACAGTTGAATAATATGTGTCACAATTGAAGAAGCAGTACACATTTTCAGCACTTCTCACTTGGAATTCAGGGAGTCTTCATTTGACTTTAAATCTCTCCCACTAGGGGAAGTAGGAGACAGTTCAAAATGATAAAACCTTAAGCAGCGTTCTTCAACATAACCACTTTCAGGGTAATTCATAGAAATTTGCACAAAAGTGGCGCACGCGGCTGGCGCACAGCATGCCCGTGCGATTGTCTGCGCCAGCCGCGTGCGCTAAAATCGATTTCCGCGCACAGCGTATTCATGGATTTTCGCATCCAAAACCAACTGTGGCGCAGCGTGGTGCAGCGACCCTGGAGCAGCGCCAGTTACGCCCCCAAGAACGCCCTCGCGCAAGGAAAAGCCTTCAAAATCCCCAAATAATCGCAAAGGGCTGCACTAACCCTGGACCAGTTCACAGGGCTGGCAAACAGCAAACGCCAAGCGGGGAACGTGTATTTCAGTGGTTCGCGGGAAGTTCCACACGCGATTGTCCTGTGTACGTGTGCATCAGGGGTGCGTGGGAAGTAACACACGCAAAAGCAGCAGGGTACGTGTATTTCAGGGGTGCGCGGGAAGTATCACACGCAAAAGCAGCAGGGTACGTGTATTTCAGGGGTGCGCAGGAAGTATCACACGCAAAAGCAGCAGGGTACGTGTATCTCAGGGGTGCGCAGGAAGTATCACACGCAATTCCATCAGGGTACGTGTATTCCAGGGGTGCGCGGGGAGTATCACATGCAAAAACAGCAGGGTACGTGTATTTCAGGGGTGCGCGGGAAGTATCACACGCAAAAGCAGCAGGGTACGTGTATCTCAGGGGTGCGCGGGAAGTATCACACGCGATTCCATCAGGGTACGTGTATTCCAGGGGTGCGCGGGAAGTATCACACGCAAAAACAGCCGGGTACGTGTATTTCAGGGGTGCGCAGGAAGTATCACACGCAAAAGCAGCAGGGTACTTGTATTTCATGGGTGCGCGGGAAGTATCACACGCAAAAGCAGCAGGGTATGTGTATCTCAGGGGTGCGCGGGAAGTATCACACGCGATTCCATCGGGATATGTGTATTCCAGGGGTGCGCGGGAAGTATCACACGCAAAAACAGCAGGGTACGTGTATTTCAAGGGTGCGCGGGAAGTATCACACGCAAAAGCAGCAGGGTACGTGTATCTCAGGGGTGCGCGGGAAGTATCACACGCGATTCCATCAGGGTACGTGTATTCCAGGGGTGCGCGGGAAGTATCACACGCAAAATCAGCAGGGTACGTGTATTTCAGGGGTGCGCGGGAAGTATCACACGCGATTCCATCAGGGTACGTGTATTACAGGGGTGCGCGGGAAGTATCACACGCAAAATCAGCAGGGTACGTGTATTTCAGGGATGCGCGGGAAGTATCACACGCGATTCCATCAGGGTACGTGTATTACAGGGGTGTTCGGGGAGCACCACACGTGAATTGCACGTGTGGGTCCTCCCAGGTGTTCCCTCTACACCCTCCACGGCCCCTGCAGGTGGCCCACACCACAGGGGCTTACCCTGCACATGTCCTGCAGGCACCCCATCCACCATGGCCATGCCCCCCAGCCAACCCACATGTCACCTTGCACTACTGCCCACCAACGCATGTCCCCCTGCACCCCCAGCCACCAGGGGCAGCCTCCACCAGGCCCCCACCCATGTCTCCCATCACCCCCACCCACCAGCAGTGCAGGGGCAGCCTCCACCAGGCCCCCACCCATGTCTCCCATCACCCCCACCCCCCAGCAGTGCAGGGGCAGCCTCCACCAGGCCCCCACTCATGTCTCCCACCACCCCCACCCCCCAGCAGTGCAGGGGCAGCCTCCACCAGGCCCGCACTCATGTCTCCCTGCACCCCCACCCCCCAGTCACCCGGGGCAGCCTCCACCAGGCCCCCACCCATGTCTACCACCACCCCCACCCCCCAGCAGTGCAGGGGCAGCCTCCACCAGGCCCCCACTCATGTCTCCCTGCACCCCCACCCCCTAGCCACCAAGGGCAGCCTCCACCAGGCCCCCCACTCATGTAGCCCTATCACCCCCACCCCCCAGCCATCAGGGGCAGCCTCCACCAGGCCCCCACTCATGTCTCCCACCACCCCCACACCCCAGCCACCAGGGGCAGCCTCCAGCAGGCCCCCACTCATGTCTCCCACCACCCCCACCCCCCCAGCAGTGCAGGGGCAGCCTCCACCAGGCCCCCACTCATGTCCCCTATCACCCCAACCCCCAGCCACCAGGGGCAGCCTCCACCAGGCCCCCACTCATGTCCCCTATCACCCTCACCCCCCACCCACCAGGGGCAGCCTCCACCAGGCCCCCACTCATGTCTCCCACCACCCCCACCTCCCAGCAGTGCAGGGGCAGCCTCCACCAGGCCCCCACTCATGTCCCCTATCACCCCCACCCCCCAGCCACCAGGGGCAGCCTCCACCAGGCCCCCACTCATGTCCCGTATCACCCCCACCCCCCAGCCATCAGGGGCAGCCTCCACCAGGCCCCCACTCATGTCCCCTATCACCCCCACCCCCCAGCCACCAGGGGCAGCCTCCACCAGGCCCCCACTCATGTCTCCCTGCACCCCCACCGCCCAGCCACCAGGGGCAGCCTCCACCTGGCCCCCACTCATGTCTCCCACCACCCGCACCCCCCAGCCACCAGGGGCAGCCTCCACCAGGCCCCCACTCATGTCTCCCTGCACCCCCACCGCCCAGCCACCAGGGGCAGCCTCCACCAGGCCCCCACTCATGTCTCCCACCACCCGCACCCCCCAGCCACCAGGGGCAGCCTCCAGCAGGCCCTCACCCATGTCTACCACCACCCTCACCCCCCAGCAGTGCAGGGGCAGCCTCCACCAGGCCCCCACTCATGTCTCCCACCACCCCCACCCCCCAGCAGTGCAGGGGCAGCCTCCACCAGGCCCCCACTCATGTCTCCCTGCACCCCCACCTCCCAGCCATCAGGGGCAGCCTCCACCCGGCCCCCACCCATGTCTAACACCACCCCCACCCCCCAGCAGTGCCGGGGCAGCCTCCAGCAGGCCCCCACCCATGTCTACCACCACCCTCACCCCCCAGCAGTGCAGGGGCAGCCTCCACCAGGCCCCCACCCATGTCTACCACCACCCCCACCCCCCAGCAGTGCAGGGGCAGCCTCCACCAGGCCCCCACCCATGTCTACCACCACCCCCACCCCCCAGCAGTGCAGGGGCAGCCTCCACCAGCCCCCCACTCATGTCTCCCACCACCCCCACCCCCCAGCAGTGCAGGGGCAGCCTCCACCAGGCCCCACTCATGTCTCCCACCACCCCCACCCCCCAGCCACCAGGGGCAGCCTCCACCAGGCCCCCACTCATGTCTCCCTGCACCCCCACCCCCCAGCCATCAGGGGCAGCCTCCACCAGGCCCCCACCCATGTCTACCACCAACCCCACCCCCCAGCAGTGCAGGGGCAGCCTCCACCAGGCCCCCACTCATGTCTCCCACCACCCCCACCCCCCAGCAGTGCAGGGGCAGCCTCCACCAGGCCCCCATTCATGTCTTCCACCACCCCCACCCCCCAGCCACCAGGGGCAGCCTCCAGCAGGCCCCCACTCATGTCTCCCACCACCCCCAGCCCCCAGCAGTGCAGGGGCAGCCTCCACCAGGCCCCCCACTAATTCCCCCTATCACCCCACCCCCCAGCAGTGCAGGGGCAGCCTCCACCAGGCCCCCACTCATGTCCCCTATCACCCCCACCCCCAGCCACCAGGGCCAGCCTCCACCAGGCCCCCACTCATGTCCCCTATCACCCCCACCCCCCAGCCACCAGGGGGAACATCCAGCAGGCCCCCACTCATGTCTCCCTGCACCCCCACCCCCCAGCCACCAGGGGCAGCCTCCACCAGGCCCCCACTCATGTCCCCTATCACCCCCAGCCACCAGGGGCAGCCTCCAGCAGGCCCCCACCCATTTCTACCACCACCCCCACCCCACAGCAGTGCAGGGGCAGCCTCCACCAGGCCCCCACTCATGTCTCCCACCACCCCCACCCCAGCAGTGCAGGGGCAGCCTCCACCAGGCCCCCACTCATGTCCCCTAGCCAACATGTCACCACAATGTAGATCCCTGGCCCTTATGGTCAGCCTCCAAATGCCAAGCACCCACCCGAGTATTCCATCCACCCACTTAGAAATGGCAAAAACATGATAGGAGCCCAATTGCAAGTTTGGAAATGAACACATGTCCCTCACATACACCCAATGGGTGTCAGTGAATGTCAAAACCCATATCATGATATGCATGAAACCAATGAGATGATACTACACATTGAACTTTGAATAAAAAATATGTATTAAAAGCAACATAAATTGAATCAAAAATAAACAAACAATAATAGAAATTAAAAAAAAAAAAAAACAGCAGGTCCATGAAATAATGCAAAACCACAAATCATAATGCAAAGGAAAGGTGTCCAAAGTCACAGTCCACAAAAGTAAATCCAATGGAAAATTAAAATCGAAAACCATTGCTGCATGGCGAAATCATAATAAAAATTGAAAATCCAAAAGTCAACTATGTACAGATAAACAATCCAGGGTCCATGATCCCAACCGAAGAAATGAAACCTATCTAATAACACTACCTAAAAAAAATAACTATATACAAAAATGTGGCCCATTGTCCAAAAGGTCCCAAAAAAATGCTAAACCAAAGGAAACACTAACTATAGAACTATTTACAAGGGCAGCGGGCTAGTCCGACGGCTCACTTCGGGATGTTCCGGGCTAGGGCATCATCGAACTCCTGCTCAATGTCCCAGAGGCGCTCCTCCTCCATGGCCCCGAGGGTCCGCAGGGCCGTCCACATGTTACCCCCAAACTCCCTGCGGATTGCCTCAAGGCACTCGGCACGCCTCAGGGCCCTCCGCATGGATTTCTCCGCCCTGACCATCGTGAGCGGTGCCTCTTCCGCCCGCTGCCACTCCGCATCTATGGCGTGGCCCAACCGCTGCCACACGGAAGACACTTCCCGTCTTGGGTCCTCCTGCCCTCCGGCCGATGCCTGCCCCTCCGATGTGGAAGGCCCCGAGCCATCATGGCTTCCACCACGTTGCTGCTGCTGCTGCTGCGCCTCTGCCCGTGCACTGCCTCCTGCTGCCTGCACATCCTCCGCTGGCTGGGGTGCAGTCGTTGATGTGGCCACCCCTGCTGGACGTCCGACTCCCGACTGTGGCAGGGATGCCTCCTCCACCAGCCTGGCCGCACTGTCAGAGGCAGCTCCACAGGGCACCCAGGTGACTGATGGGTGGGAAGATGGCACGGAGGACGACGGGCGCATAGGGGGTTCAGTTGAGGAGGGGGTCGTAGCAAGCCCCATCAAACGGAGGAATCCGGCCTGGGTGACCTGTCCCAGTAGGCCGACGCGGTCAACGAGCCATTCGAGATGACGTGCAGTCTCCGCATGAAAAGACTGCAGGTCACCTCGCATGGCCCGTTGACGCAACGCCACACCAGTCAGGACAGGCTCAACCCGGACCCGGATAGCCACGTCCACAGGCAGAGGAAGGCCAGTTGTCGTGAGCTCATCCCCTGCCTGAAAATGAGTCTGGACGTAGGCATCCCTGCTGGTGCAAGATGATGCAGTGACAGGATCAGGGACAGGATTGCACAGAGGCACCTCCGCGGCGACCTGTGCTGCCTCCTGTCCCTGGTCCTGCACTGCACCACTAGCACCAGTGGAATCCCCACCTCCAGACCCCGTCTCTGTTGCTTGCACGGCCTCCTCCTCCACCAAACCCCCCACCAACCTGGATGACTCCGTGCCATCTTCCCCCGTTGGGCCCTGTGGGGTCCCAGCTGCCCCTTCTGCTGTCGAGGATTCCAACTCCGACCTCCGCCTCTTGGACCTCCCCCCGGCAGCTGCAGACTGGGACGCGACACCGGACTCCTCACTCCCCGACGAGATCACAACCTGGGAGGGGAGCCAGGCCTTGCGTCTCCGGCTGGCGGTGCGATCCCCGCCGCTGTGCTCCACAGCACCTTCTCCGCCCTCTTCATCAGTTGATGCTGCAGACAGAGAGAAATAAAACACAGGCATCAGGGCACTATACAATGGACACATACACACATGACAGTTGCACATGAGGTGCATTGGCAAACCTCAGACATGGTATCACAATCGGCAACACACATGTCATTTCAACTTGCACACATGAGCCATACCACAGCCACATCGCAACTGCTAGCACCATCCATACACATACAACAGCATGAGCAGGCAAAGGTGAGCCAGACATCACATGCAACACAGGGAGTGCACTACACATGCACGCACACCACCACACTTGCATGCATGTGTACACCTCAGCCAACTGTCGCAGTGTTCTGATGGGCACCCATGTCACATCTGCCAATCAGGCTTCCACATCCCGCTGTCACATGCATCCATGTTGCATCACTGTTGCACCCTTGTCAAATACACACACATGCACATGTACACAGTGCTGATACATGCAGCTGAAAACAACATACATGCGTGACATCACGAACATGCCCACTTACATACACATTCATCCAAACATGTGTGCCCACACAACTGCATTTGGCATGCAAGCCTACACACACAAGCACCATCCATGTCTCACACATGACAGCCCTCGCATGTGTTAGCCTTACGGTCCTGTACACCCCCACCCATACTCGGCCCCATACAAACAGATGTGCAACAGGCACACTACTGGCACATCACCACACGCACAGCTTACAATCATGATGCATGTACACTTACCGCTCGACTCCAGACGGGTCTGCCTCTCAAGGACCTGGACGTGGAGCGCTGGGGATATGCGCTCCAGGACCCTCATCTGATCTTCCGACAAGTGGCCCCGGCGCCCCTTAGCATCCGCTGCCTTCAAGAGGCGACGGGCTTTGTTCAGGGTCCTGGACCTGAAGTCCTCCCAGCGCTTCTTGACATGTTGGAAGTCGCGGACTGCCACCCCCTCCGCGTTGATGGCAGTCACGATGTCCGTCCAGATCCGAGTCCGTCCTTCCTTGTCGACGCGCACACTTCCGTAGAGGGCATCATACTACCCCAGGACTTGCTCCACCAGGACACCAACTTCCCTGGCACTGAAGCTGGTGCCCCTCTGCCTCTCTGGCCGGGGGTTGTCAGTGGTGCCAGATGTTTCAGTGCCCGACATGACAACCCCAGAGGCAGGAGTGGGTGGGCAACTGGGTCCTGGGGCTGGGCTGTGGAGCGATGGAATCCCAGTTGGGAGTCTTCGGTTCCAGCAGGGGTGGTCACAGCAACAACACCCCTGGTTGATGTGCAGGCAGCAGATGGCAGGTGGGGCTCTGGGGGCAGTAATTCAGCCTTGTGGGCAGGAGCGTGGTCGTCCGTGTGCTTACACGTGGCCAGCTTGATACGGAGTGATTTGGCACGTGAAAATCCTGCACGTCTGCGTGTAAATCGAGGAAAGGCCCTTAGCGCGTATGCACGTCAGCACGCATATGCGATTTCATTGGACCAAAGGCCCTTAGCGCGTAAGCGCGTCTGTGACGTGACGCGCGTGGGTGTTTCCCTCATTACACGTGATGACAGAGCACACGTGGATTTCCACCAATCGCGTGTGAAACTTCCTGCGCACCCCAGAAATACACGTACCCAGGCCAATCGCGTGTACGCTCACTTCCCTCCGATTACACGCGATGACACTCGGACGTGCAGTTTTACCACGTGTGCTCGCATATGCGATTTCATTGGCCCAAAGGCCACCATGCGCAGCTGTGACATCACGCGCATGGCCGTAGAGAATGGCGCGTGTAAAAAAAAAGAGATACACGTCCGAGTGTCAAAGCGCGTAATTGGTGGAAATGGCCTCATCGCGTATGCGCGTCTGTGACATGTGTATAAAAGGTACGTGTAGAACACCATTTCCTTGTACGTGCTTTTCGTGGAGAGCGAGTGGGTGAAATCTGTACTTCTTGTCGGTTCACACGCGATTTACTTCACAGCGTTTCCAGTTCGTACTCCCTGTTACCTCTGACAGCTTTTTCTCTTTTCCTCTTTTTCCTGGGCCTGTTTCCTCAAACAGTGTTCCCTTCTACTGTTGTCCTGTCTCCTCAGACAGCGTACAATTCTTCTTTTGGCGGGGGTGTTGCCAACGCGCACACGCGCATATTTTTCACGCTTTTGTTCCTGGCAGACGGTGAGTCGCGCACGTATTTAACATCTGTGCTTGCCCCGTGTGTCGCGTACCCCCTCAGAGGTCATTCTAGGCTGCGTGTGACACGCATACGTTCATTCTTGTGTTTCTGGGTGCCACAGCGTAGTGCAGGTTTATTTTTCCACGCACGTGGTCTAGGAGAGGTTGCGTGCACCTTACTTCCCTTTATTGGGGTGCCTGTGCGTTGCGTGACCCGTCATCTTTCCCCAGGGGTGACATACAGCCTTGCTAGAGCACTAGGGTACGATTGACCCCTTTGACCCCCAATTGCCCAGGACAATAGTTCACATCGACTCCCATACGCACAATAACATCAGTGCCATGGCTGGGAGGCGACCAAGCCGTAAGGGTGGCAAAGGTGGCCGAGCCCCAAGTGGTGGCCGTGGTGGATCCGGTAGGGGACGTGGCCGTGACTTGCAGGGTACCCCTAGCCCCCCATGTGTGGAGGAGCAGTCAGGGACACCCATTCCCCCCGCCCCCCTGGTTGAGGTTAACGTGGCTGACACCATCCATGCTCAGCCCTTGTTGGACCAGCCCACTGTGGAACCAGACCTGGCACAGGGTGACTCCATGGCTGACTTCCAGGTCATCCGGTCTAGGCCACGTGCGCCGGTGAACGTTGGTGTCATCAAGCCACGTGGATCAGGGGCAGCTAGGTCATCTGCTGCCCCGCGTAGGCAGGCTGGGGAGGCTGCAGGGGCAGCTGCGGCTCCATCCACCCCACCTCTCACACACCCAGCCAGGACAGTGTCGGTCCAAGTCCATCATGCTGACATTCCCCCTGACACCATCACACTTGAGCTAATGCCTGCACCAACTCCCATGCTGAGTGTGCAATCCCACGCTCCTGCCCCTAGTGTCCAGAGCGGCGTAGGACACTCAGGATCCCCACCACCTTCCAAGCGGAAGAGGAAGAGTGCTCGTCCAGTAGAGGCTGATGCCCCAGACACGGCTACACAGTCCGACCCGTCAAGGAAGCCCAGCTTCAATGAGGCCGAACTGAATGCACTTGTAGAGTATGTGTCCGCACATGACCGCGAAATGGTGATTGTTGCAGGATCCAAGACCACACCTGCACAACGTCAGGCACACTGGCAGACCATTGCGGACATCATAAGTGCCCTTGAAATCGTGAGGCGCACAGCTAATGAATGCTACAAGCGCTGGAATGACCTGAAGCGCAGGGCAAAGAATAAGCTGGCCTCAAGTCATGTCGCAACTCTAGCGACTGGAGGTGGGTCTCCAGCAGACGACATAGAACTCACTCCACATGAGCAGGTTGCTGGGATCTACGTCACGGAGGAACAGATCCAAGGCGTGGGAGAACTGGCAGATTACGAGGCATTGTACGGTGAGTGCACATGCATGTGTGTGTCATCCATGTGCATGGTGTGTGTGGGAGGGCTTCTGTTTGGGTGCCAGGTGAGGGTGTGTGTGCCTGAGTGGTTTGGGTCACCCATGTGCCTCTTCCTATACATTTTTGGCACCAGCATTTGGGTATAGCAGCATCCCTTCTGCCAACATTAGACATCCAGCCCAACACCACGCCAGTTGCCCTTGGAGTGTCATCTTGCCACAACATTGTTGCTTATTTACCTCTGTTTATTCAGGCAGATTGTTTGCATACCACCACTTTTACTCGGGATTTCTCAGTCCTATTGTCACATGTCTGACATGGCTATGGTACAGTGGACTGGCTTAGTTTCCTGGACATGATTAGTTTAGACATGTCCCTGTGCTATAGGACCATTTTGGACTGGCAGCTCCAGGTTAAACATTTGAACCATTTCAATGAAAAAATCAATTACATGAGCAAACTGGACTGAATGAACAATTGGTGACCTCCTCTCCCTCTTCACTTCATGGCTAGGGTACATGCCATCTGTGTGATGGCATGTGTATTTGACCTGCCAATCACTGGCCAATGTGTGATGCCACTGTTAGGCAGCATGCAGCAAATGTGTTCATCTTCCATCTTGGTGTCATCAATGTGTGCCATCTGCCTCCCCTTCACACGCAGTGACGGTGCATGCATGGGTGGGTTTTAGTCATGTGGGACATGTGTCAATCAAGTACTGTTTCTGTAGCCTCTCAGCCCTAATTGTGTGCCATAGTGCTAATGCCTGTTTCCATTTGTTTTCTTTTATGTCTTTGCAGGGGATGACGCACTTGATACTGCTGGGGTTGTGGAGATGGTGCAGACCCAGGAGGGGTCTGAGGGCCGACCGACCACCAGTGAGGGACATGGTGTGGTGGTGGGTGAGAACCCACAACTGCTGCAGGTCGTGCTCTCAAGGGGTGTCTCTGGCTGCACCTCCCCCGAGCTGTATTCAGGTGTCGATTCGGATGATGAGACCTATGTGCCGTAGCAGGTGAGTGTTCCTGGGAGGGATTCTGTTCTGTCCGACCCACCTGCACCAGGGTTAGAACCCTCAATGGGGATGTCAGTGCTGGCAGGTACGCCTTTGGTGGTTACGGATGCAGGGTCACACTCCGTGACATCTGATCCTGTTCCTTGGCCAGCAGATCAGAGGGGGAATGCAGTCCTGCAGCCTCAGGCAGTGCCGGCACAGCAAGGCGCAGTTCGCCTTGCCCCAGACAGGTGTGGTGCCCGCCGACGTGGTGGCCGTACGCCACCTGGCAATACCGCATGGGAGCAATCCATATACGGTATGGCAACCCAACAGGCAGCATCATCAGAGATGATGGCTCAGGCCATGGATAGGGTGGCCACTTCCATTGTCCCCCCCGAAAGGCTGATGGAGCGACTACAGCAGGCAACCGACTTCATCTGCCAGTCACATAGGGAGGACATGTTGGCGTCTGACAGGGACAGGCCGGCGGCACTGGCAACTCTGCAGGAAGCCATTTCCATAGAGTCCCAGGCCCACAGGGAAGCCCTGAGGGTGGAACTCCTTCACCTCAGGACAACTCTTGTTGAGCTTGAGGCTTCAACAAACAGAAGGACAGAACAGCAGCTGGAGCGTCTCACACGTACGCTCTCAGCTGAGATGCAGGCAACTAGGGCAGAGGTCCGGGCATCCCGTGAGTTGTTGCATGGGGACCTCCGCACACTTATCCTCCAGAACGAGACCTACCACACCTGCATGCTTGCAGCCATGGAGGAACAGACTAGTGCTTTGCGTGGGCTGCCTCCCATAGTGCCACCACCTCCTGATGCGGCTGCAGAGGGTGAGGAGAGCGACAGCAGTGATACTCCCACAATAGGGTAGCCATGTAGGCCATGAGCCCATGGAGGTGTTTTTTTTTCCACAAGATCCACACAGGTGGGTTTTGGTGTGCACCCTGTCCTCGGACCTCCTGGGTGGTCTCCCCCACCCCCCCCCCCCAGGCCCATTAATGGCCATTTTTGATTTTTTTTTTTTTTTGGGACAGTGTGTTGCCTTGTGTGGCTCCCGTGGGCATACGCTGCATTGTGGCTGGGCACATGCAGGCTTGTCATGAATTTGGTTTAGATGCTTGGGTTTTTGTGTCACACACCCCTCCTGCTTCCCTTTTCCATGGGCTTGCAAAGGGTGTGCCCAAGTGACATTGACGTACATGGTGACATTGGACTCCCATGAGCTGTGTGGGCAGTCTGTAGTCAATACTGTGTGTACATTCATAGTGCATATTGTTGTATTGTACACTGCATGGTGTATTGATATGTGCCTCTGCATCCATCTCATCCTCCTAATTTGCAGGTCCATTCCTCATGTCTTCACAAAGCGGTCCACCTTGGAACTGGAGTCCATGTTGTAAGCAGTGCACCTACGCTCTTGCGTGGCGCTAACACTGCATACTTGGAAGTGTTCGGAGGGCTAGCATCATCAGGTAGTGAGGCTAGCAAATGTTTAAGTCTGTAATGTCATGTTTAAGGTAGGTTGGAGGTTGTGTAGGTGATTGGTATTCTTGGTAAGTATTTGGTAATGTGTGTTGTAGGTCCTGCATTACTGTGAGCATTTCATGTGTGGACATGTTTCCATTAGGCACACTGTAGCTGGTGACACTTGGGGCATGTTGTGGCGATTAATTTCTTTCCTCTCACATTGCATGACATGCCATGGTGTGTTGTGTGGCCGTGCCCGGGAGGGGTTGGGTGACATGGCACTGTTTTCATGTAGTATTTTGCGAGTGGGTATTCATTTCTGCAGCATGGAAGTGTCTTTTGATGACACTGCATTGGTGGTGTTTGTGTAGGTAGGGATGCACACATTGTGACACTTCCACATGAACAATCTCAGGCTGCTATGGTTCTGACAGTTGACTGTCCCTTTGTTCGTCTTAATTGTCAGGTCGAGTCATCATTGCTTATCAGATGGTATATGCCAGGGCTGTGTGCACTCCACTGGGGTGTGATTTCTATGTGAACTAATTAGCCACCAGCTGCGTACGGGCTGCCTCACCCCGTGCCCTCTCCCCTCCCATACGCAGCGGGCTTGCATGTGGTTGGGGATGTGGGGGCACCACCATGTCCACAGCCAGGCCCCGGCGTGTTGCAACATTGTGCAGGACACATGCTGCCACTATGATCCTGCACACTAAAGGGGGCGCATATAACAGCTGCCCGCCAGAACGGTCAAGGGAGCGAAAGCGTGACTTGAGCACTCCGAATGTGCGCTCCACTATGCCCCGGGTTGCAATATGGGCTGTGTTGTATCTTACCTCTGGAGGCGTGATGGGGTTCCGAATTGGCGTCATCATGTGGGTGCTCAGAGGGTAGGCACTGTCCCCTGGTGAGGAGGTGATGGGTATCATTAGTGGGGTAGTGACATAACTATGCATCTGACATGCATGCATGTGCAGTGGCATTCATACTCACCAAGCAGCCATGTATCGCCATGCCGCCCAGCTTCTAGGTCCCGGCTTAGGGTAGACATTCGGTAAATTAAGCTGTCGTGGGTGGACCCTGGATAGTTGGCATATACTGAGGTGATGATTCCCTTAGCATTACATACTACCTGCACGTGGATGGAATGCCAGTGCTTGCGGTTCCTATAGATGTGCTCAGATGCCCTGGGGGGACGTAGTGCCACATGGGTGCAGTCAATGGCACCTAGCACTTTTGGGAATTGTGCCACACCGTAGAAATCGAGGGTGGCAGCCTGCCTTTCTGCAGGTGTCCTGGGCAGGTATATGTGCCTACGGATTGATGGGCGTGCAGTGATGATGTTCAAGACCTGGTGTAGGCAGCGTGACTGCGTGGCCTGTGACACCCCACCCACTATGGCACTTGTCCGCTGAAATGATCCTGTGGCCAAGAAGTGCAGTACATTGAGGACCTTCTCCAGGGGGCTGAGTGCTTGGGAGCACAGGGTGGGTGATGTGAGGTCATCCTCCCACTCACTGACCAGGTCCAGTATTATGTGTGGTGGAAACCTGTACCTCCCATACACCTGGTCATCAGGCATCCCAAAAAAGCTGGTTCTGGGAGTGAAAATTCTGGCCCTCACTATCCTCCTCCTCCTCCTTTGGTAACCCACGGCCACTGCTGCTAGGAACGGTATATTCATCCTAGCGTATGAGCTTGTTTGTTGTTTGCGCGCACTTTTATGCTGCGCGGGTCGACGTACGCCTGCTTCATGCTGGTGTACGTGTTTCAGGATTGGACCATTTATTTTTCGGCACGTCGTAGGCGAACGTGTGAATCTTCCCGCCCACCCCAGGAATACACGTAGCAGGCTCTCCCAGGCCCAGTCGCGAGTAAATATTCCCGCCCACCCCTGGAATACACGTACCCCACTCTCAAAGGCCCAGTCGCGTGTGGAAGTTCACGCGCACCCCGAAGTACACGTACCCAGGCCAATCGCGTGTGGAACTTCCCGCGCACCCCGAAGTACACATACCCAGGCCAATCGCGTGTGGAACCTCCCGCGCACCCCGTAGTACACGTACCCAGGCCAATCGCGTGTGGAACTTCCCGCGCACCCCGAAGTACACGTACCCAGGCAATCGCGTGTGGAACCTCCCGCGCACCCCGTAGTACACGTACCCAGGGCAATCGCGTGTGGAACTTCCCGCGCACCCCGAAGTACACATACCCAGGCCAATCGCGTGTGGAACCTCCTGCGCACCCCGTAGTACACGTACCCAGGCCAATCGCGTGTGGAACTTCCCACGCACCCCGAAGTACACGTACCCAGGCCAATCGCGTGTGGAACCTCCCGCACACCCCGTAGTACACGTACCCAGGCCAATCGCGTGTGGAACTTCCCGCACACCCCATAGTACACGTACCAAGGCCAATCACGTGTGGAACTTCCCGCGCACCCCGAAGTACACGTACCCAGGCAAATCGCACGGCTGGGGGGTGGGGGTGATGGGAGACATGAGTGGGGGCCTGGTGGAGGCTGCCCCTGGTGGCTGGGGGGTGGGGGTGATGGGAGACATGAGTGGGGGCCTGGTGGAGGCTGCCCCTGGTGGCTGGGGGGGTGGGGGTGGTGGTAGACATGGGTGGGGGCCTTGTGGAGGCTGCCCCTGGTGGCTGGGGGGTGGGGGTGCAGGGAGACATGAGTGGGGGCCTGGTGGAGGCTGCCCCTGGTGGCTGGGGGGTGGGGGTGCTGGTAGACATGGGTGGGAGCCTGGTGGAGGCTACCCCTGCACTGCTGGGGGGTGGGGTGATGGGAGACATGAGTGGGGGCCTGGTGGAGGCTGCCCCTGCACTGCTGGGGTGTGGGGGTGATAGGGGACATGAGTGGGGGCCTGGTGGAGGCTGCCCCTGGTGGGTGGGGGGTGGGGGTGGTGGTAGACATGGGTGGGGGCCTGGTGGAGGCTGCCCCTGGTGGCTGGGGGGTGGGGGTGCAGGGAGACATGAGTGGGGGCCTGGTGGAGGCTGCCCCTGGTGGCTGGGGGTTGGGGGTGGTGGTAGACATGGGTGGGGGCCTGGTGGAGGCTGCCCCTGGTGGCTAGGGGGTGGGTGTGGTGGTAGACATGGGTGGGAGCCTGGTGGAGGCTGCCCCTGCACTGCTGGGGGGTGTAGGTGATGGGAGACATGAGTGGGGGCCTGGTGGAGGCTGCCCCTGGTGGCTGGGGGGTGGGGGTGGTGGTAGACATGGGTGGGGGCCTGGTGGAGGCTGCCCCTGCACTGCTGGGGGGTGGGGGTGCAGGGAGACATGGGTGGACATGAGTGGGGGCCTGGTGGAGGCTGCCCCTGGTGGCTGGGGGGTGGGGGTGCAGGGGGACATGTGTGGGAGTCTGGTGGAGGCTGCCCCTGCACTGCTGGGGGGTGGGGGTGCAGGGAGACATGAGTTGGACATGAGTGGGGGCCTGGTGGAGGCTGCCCCTGGTGGCTGGGGGGTGGGGGTGGTGGTAGACATGGGTGGGGGCCTGCTGGAGGCTGCCCCTGCACTGCTGGGGGGTGGGGGTGCAGGGAGACATGAGTGGGGGCCTGGTGGAGGCTGCCCCTGCACTGCTGGGGGGTGGGGGTGATGGGAGACATGAGTGGGGGCCTGGTGGAGGCTGCCTCTGCACTGCTGGGGGGTGGGGGTGATGGGAGACATGTGTTGGTGATCAGTAGTGCAAGGTGACATGTGGGTTGGCTGGTGGGCATGGCCATGGTGGATGGGTTGCCTGTGGGACATGAGCAGGGGTGCAGGGTACTACCCTGTGGTGTGGGCTGCCTGCAGGGGCCGTGGAGGGTGTAGAGGGAACACCTGGGAGGACCCACATGGCCAAATCACGTGTAGCATTCCCCGGCACCACCGAAATACACATACCCTGCTGAAATCGGTGTGAATCTTCCCGCGCACCTCAGAATACACGTACCCAGGCCAATTGCGTGTGGAACTTCCCGCGCACCCCGAAGTACACGTACCCAGGCCAATCGCGTGTGGAACTTCCCACGCACCCCAAAGTACACCTACCCAGGCCAATCGCGTGTGGAACTTCCCGCGCACCCCGTAGTACACGTACCCAGGCTAATCGCGTGTGGAACTTCCCGCGCACCCCGAAATGCACGTACCCTGGCCAATCGCGTGTGGAACTTCCCGCGCACCCAGGAACACGCGCACACGCTATTTTTCACACAGCGGGTGTCCGTGTTTGTCGGTGCCCCTTTGCACCTCATTTGTCCCAGAGGGCCACTGTATGGCCCATTCATCATGGCTGTATATGGGTGCTTTTTGTTAGCGCACATTTTGGCGCACATTTTTTTCAGTCGCAGGGGCGCTACCGCCTGCTTTCTTGTGGCGTACTTGTTTGGCCCTGTGCGCGTCTTTGACCGTGCGCTGGTTTGCCCTATTCGATTCCATGAATACGGGTTGTAGGCGAGCGTGTGGGCGTTCCGCGCACTTGCCTCCTGTACTTCCCCCGTGTCGCCCATATTTTCACGCGTTGTTACCCATTCCGAGTGTTACGCCCCGTGTTCCGCCTACTTTTGTGATGTGCGCCGCGCTATGTGCGATTTCGCAGTGGCCGTGGCGCACGCTGTTGGATGACCTGTGCGCCGGCGTGCGCGGCGCACATTTTTAGCACACATCCAATGTTTTTCTCGCGCACGGACTTCCATGAATCGATGTGCGCTGGTTTCCCTGCGATTTTCGCACTTGCACTGCGATTTTTGCACTTTTACTGCGATTCGCTCGTTTGGCACCTCTGCGCGGGAATTTTCGACGCACATTATTTCCATGAATCAACCCCTTTGTTGCTAGCCAAAGAGACTTCTAGCTTTGGATAATCAGCTTCAGGTGTTTTGTAGGGAGGCATTGCACCTTCAGACCTTTTAAGTAGACTCTTCTATAGTGGGCATTTTGGACCAATTGACTTATTAGGAATGCTATATTTTGACTGGCAAATAGTTGACTATCTTCGGAGCAGGTATGATGTGACTGGTTTGGTTTAATCGAGTATTAACGTTTGGGGCTTTTTTTATGAGCTTGAAAATAGCTTTGAGCCCTCTCCAGATCGTTTTGCGGTAGTTCATGCATGAGAGGGTTATGCCTACTATTAAGATGCTGAGTTGGGGAAGTCTGAAGAGTAAGCTGCTCCATTGTAGCTTCTGAATTTAGTCGAAGGAGGACTGACAACATTGTTGATAGGTAGTGTATATAACAGCTTGTTGTCAAATATAACACCTACATTTTGCATCTTGTGTGATGAAGTAAGGAGTAAGGGGTGGCCCCTCAACAGGGGGCAATCAAAGGGAAGTGAAAAAGAGTTTAAGAAATTTCATCGACAATACAGCTGCTTTCTCTCCACTGAGACAAAACTGGTTTTGTTGGATCCTGTTTCAGCCTTAAGACTGTTTCCATCTTGATTGTGTTCTTCTGATTGATTTAAGATGTGTATCATCAGCTTGGTATCATCACCATACATGTGCAATTCATACATACATCATGTTATATTATAATGACAGTGCTGTTGAATGAAACTGCACAAAGCTTTCCAAAAGAAATATATATCCAACTGTGAATGTTTTGGAGGTTTTGTGAAGTTCTTTCCATGGGAGATACAGTTAGGAGGGGTCCAAGTTCAGGGATACCTTTGAACCCAGTTTACAGGCTTGGATTCGGATCTCTAGGCCTGGAGCAGGACTGGTGCCAGAAGTATTGTACCGGCAGGACTGTAGCAGCAGTAGCTCCAACTGGAGTTGCAGGTTGCATGTACAGCAGTTGGTCATACAGGCAGCACTTCTTGGTGTATGTGAGTGGTTACTAAAAGCCAGTGATGAAATCCCAGACTGGGGTTGCACCAGCCAGAATATGGCTCTGTGTCTGCAGAACAATTAAGTGAAGACCATATTGCAGATACATGCACCATCTAAATTAAAATGTGTTGAACTCATCTGTACAATTACTGGAGGATACAGCTCCTTATTACATCCACCACCAAGTGTAGTGTGCACTCGGCTGGCGTCACTGGCTGGATGCTGACTCTCCTGTAACATTGCCTTTATTACTCATTATTATGTTTTTTGATGTGTTCACTACAGGGAGTGCCCAAGGTCATCAAGGGCAGTATGGACATCTGATTCTGGATTTTGTATTTGTATTTATTTGTACTTATACCGCGCTTTACACCAAAGCACCAAACAATTTATAAACGGTACATCAAATGCAAATAATAGAGATAAAACAAAATAAACCAGTTAAGGGGGGAAAATAGATAGGGCCTCATTACGACCCTGGCGGTAAGGGGTCTACGCCAGCGTTAGCTGCGCCGACCCCTTACCGCCAATTACGAGGTCCCCTAGCGCCATGGTGCTTTTAACACCTGCGTTTAGCAGGTGTTAAAATCCATGGCGCTAAGGGACCATGGAGTTAATTACGCCACCGTAATTTACGGTGGCGTAATTAACGCCTTCCCCACTCCCATTATGCCCTATGGGGCAAAAATGGGAATGGGGAAGGGTAAATGGGGATTGGGGACTTACCGCCCCGCCTAGGTCGGAATGGGGCGGTAAGTCCGCCAACCACCATGGCGTAAACGTAGTTTACGCCATGGTGGTAAAGTTACGGCCCAGGCGGTAACTTACCGCCTGGGTCGTAATGAGGCCCATAGTCTTTGAGGTGAATATGGAAATGAGGGTAAGGGAAAGGCAACAATGTGAAGCTGAAGCGTGTTCCAGTTCAGCAGGGCCAACAAAGTAAAAGAACAGAAACATGATTGAGCACAAGGAAGGCAGGGAACAGTACAAAGAAATTGGGAATTTGAACGGAGGGATCAACCAGGGGAGTAGAAGGTCACAAGGGAAGACAGATATGGTGGGGAAAGATTATCAAGAGATTTAAAACTAAACAGGAAATTAAATTTAAGGCGAGAATGTAAAGGATGATAATGCAACAAGGAGAGAGCAGAGAGATAGAATCGCGAGAAGACAGAGAGAAAAGTAGGCGAATAGAAGAGATATAAATAGATAAGAGGACTTAAGCACAGGGGAGGAATGCCAAAGAAGAGAGAAGAACAGTGAAAGAAACGTGAACAAATTAGTGAGGATATAAGCAGTGAAGAGGCGTGAAAAGAAAGAAGAGGAAAAGTTATACAAATTTTATAAAGATGTGCACGACAGGAGCGTGATATAGAATAGATGTGATGTGCAAAGGTGAGTAAAGAATGCAGATGGACTCCAAGAGTTTGAGCAGTGGAGGAAATAGATAAAGTAGAGGGAAGACAAGAAATAAAAGTGCTCGGAAGTGGAGGAGAAATCGTAGAAGCAGGAAAGCAAAGAACCTCAGTTTTGGAAGCGTTTAAGACTAGAAAGTGATCAGCAATTCATGACTGGATGGCCAATAGGCAAGAGGATATTTTTTCGTGGATCAGAGGTGTGAAAGAGGAAAGCGACAGAAAAGGTTGGGTGTCATCAGCATGGAAATGGTGTGAAAGCCTGAAAGAAGAGATAATAGGAGCAGTGTAGAGGGAAACCAGTAAGGGACCAAGGACAGATCCCTGAGAGACACCATGGTGAAGGGGCATAGTAGGAGAGAGCCCAGGAGACTGAACAAGTGCAATTGGATGGATACGATTTGAACCATTTAAGGACAGAACCAGAGAAGGCAAGAGAGGAAAGAGATGAAAGCAGAAGAAAGTGGTCAACAGTGTCAAACGCTGCTGGCAGATCAAGAAGCATTAAGAGAAAGGAGTGCTTAACCTAGAAAGTACAGAATTACAGAATGAGAGAGTAGCGGTTTCTCTAGAGTGGTGCGGCGAAAACCAGATTGGAAATGGGGAAGCAGTGAGATGGAGGTGATAAAGGAAAAACATTGAGAATAATCAGTACGCTCCAAAGGTTTAGACAGATAAGGGAGTAGGGATATAGGATGAAAGTTAGATTGAAGATAGGAGTGTAAGGAAGGCTTTTTCAGATTGGGAGGAATGGTTGCGTGTTTAAAGTAGGAAGGAAAGACAGAAGTTAAGGAGGGTTATTGAACAAAGTAATAAGAAAAGGAAGGAGAAAAGGATAATCTTTTAGAATAAGAGAAGACGGAAGAGGATCAAGAGGGACACAGGGAGGGTGTGCTTTAGCCAGCAAAGCAGAGATATCAGCATCCACAGGGGGTGAAGAGAGATAGAGAACCAGAAGTTGAAGATAGAGGAAGGGAAGAACGGGAGGAAGCAGAGGGGGGAATGGCAGAACGAAGGAGCGTGACCTTAGAAGAAAAATAAGAATCACGATCAATACCAAAAAGAGAAGAAAAGAGGGCTGCATCAGGAGGGGGAGGAGAGACAATACGAGACAGAGTTTAGAAAAAACGACGAGGATTAGAAGAGTGCAGAGGATCAGAAAAGTAGAAATGCTTAGCAGAGAGAAGAGCTGCATTAAAAGCAACATGCAGAGAGGAAAGATGAGAGAGGTCATGGGTCTTGCTCCAGCGGCGCTCGGCCGGGCAAGGCATGCACCGATGGGACCAAAGCTGAGGAGTAAGCCAGGGTTGTGGGGATTTACGGTTGGGGTAAAGGTGGGATGCAGAGTAGAAATCATCGAGAGTGGTTAAGAGAGAAGATGAAAGAGAGGTAGCAGCAACATCGGTTGAAAGCAAAGCAAAAACAGATAATGACAGAAGTGAAGAAATACAGGTAGATGTGAAGGAAGCCGTGTCAAATGCGCAGCGACGAAGAAAGGACTTCGCCCTTCCACCATAGGGTCCTTGGAGAGTTATTTCCAGGGTGGCCCAAAACGACAAGGAATACGTTTCCTTAGAGACACAACAAAAAGTTAGTTGACATGTTTTTTTCTCCCTGTCAGCAAAACTCAGCATGAGTGCACATCAGGTCTATCACCGAGGATAACTGTCTCTGTGGCGAGGCTGTAGGCCACAGACAGAACCTCCATTGCCTCCCACTCAGCGCGGATATGGGGGAGAGGCAGGTCCTGATGGATAGTGCATGCCCCGCTCAGCACATGCGTAGATTGATGGCCAATGCGTGCTGAGATCCCGGCGATGGATGGCCACAGGCCTGGTCCTCTATAGGTATGGTCCACGGCAACCTCTGCGCCCTGCCAGATGAATAGCTGCTGCTCGTTTGATTATTTTCCCCCCGCAGGCAGAGACAACGTGGGGGTGATGCAGACGCCATGTGGGGGTGGGTGGGGTCTCGTGTTGTCAGTAGGAGAGGGCTCACAGATGAGATGGGTCTCGTGTGCCAGGGATATGGAGCTGACAGCACACGGCTGACACGGCTTCTGTGGGGGGAAGTAAATAAACACCAGAAGCAGCCCTATTCCTCGCGCGCTGCTATCCGTCAGCAGGCATAAGAGAGAGGACTGGCAGAGCAAGCCAGAGGAATGTGAGAAGAGGGGGAGCAAGCATGCGTGCAATCAATGCGCTTGCTGTTAGTGTCCACCCGTGTAGGCAGAGGCAGTGGGGGAGAGAGGAGAATGAATAACGTTAGCATAGTGTATATTACCCACCCAAATAGCCACCGATAAATAAAGGCAGGCAAAAGTTGTAGAAAAAGGCTTACCTTACGCACACACAGAACACATGGTTGCAAATACGCAAGCACGCACAAAGAGCGGGTATCTATTTTGCATCCAGATATTTTATTTTTATTTATATATGTATAACGCGCCCAGCAGCCCTTAGGTACTGGGGCTCACATACACACAAAAGACATAATTAAAGGAACAGGACACACATGTACCTCGATCAATTGAAACAGAGCACATGCAATCGGGCAATTCCCAGCATGTTCATTGTATTGCAGTAATGCACCCAGTTATCCCCACCACATTCCAGGTAGTGCCATATTAGGGCCAGCCACTCACCTCAAATGCCATGTACTGCTGTAACATGCCAAGATACTCATTCAGTATGCCGGTATCGCAGTTACATACTTCAAGCCTTTGGTAGATCTGTTAATCATTGGCAAGGTATTGTCATCAAAATGCACAGTTAGTTTCATAATTTGGCAGGTTGTGGCATGATATGCATTCATACACTATGCCAGATATTAGAATTGACATAAAAGCACATTAGCATCATGTAACATAAGCCAACATACTCACATTATATGCCACATGATCTGCCATGTGTTGACACAGGTCCCTCGGTACTCACACCATTTTCTAGGAATGCACGTCATACAGCCTGGTACTAACATTTGTCTTCTACCCATATATATCATATTGGTGGGGGCACAATACACCACTATCCTGTCAAGCCTCACCTCTGGTGGTGGCGATGCAGTATGAACATAACATAATGTATGCCTAGAAACTATCATAATTTTGCACATTTGCCATTTTCTGTGCAACCACTAACAGAGTATATCATGTGTTGACATCAAATGGTCAGGCGTGCATGCAATTTTCCAGGCATTGCCGCAGTGATACCCCCAGACACTAACCCCATTTTACAGGTATTGGCATGATATGCCCAGACAGGTACTGGAATAATTTGTCAAGATACTGCCATCATTTCTTTTTGCAATGACATCTTGTACCGGCTATTGTCATCCTTGCCAGGCCCTCACTGCTATTGGCAGCCGCTCAGGCAGCCCTGCTATGTTCCGTATAGCCCGTGCGCCTCTGTTCCTGGGCCCCCTGCCTTTCCACAGAGCCTAGGGGCTGGGCAGCAGAAGGGAGAATACGGGTAGCATGCTCTTCTTCCAGGACCAGGCCTTCTAAAGGGGCCAGGGGAGGAGGATCACCGTTCCACTTCTCCTGCCAGCAACCTCACAATGAGGTGGAGAAGAGAGAGCAGTAGTAGTATTAACTGGCCATTGATGCTAGCAGGTGCAACATGGTGTGAATACCCGGGCATCCAACAGCAGTGCCTGGTAAATGCCTATTATTTATACACAAGCCAGACTTCAGTGAAGGACACGCACAGTGCTTATACATCGAGTGGCTGAAGAAGGACCTGATTAAGACATTTGTATTACATCAGCAGTGTGTTTACAGCTCCAATGGGGCCTCATTAAAAGTATGGCGGTCCGGAAATAAGGGTGCCGTACCGCCATACTACAACAATGCCAGTGGGGACCACGAATTCCCCTGCATGCCTGACCTGCTGGGAGTTCAGGACCCTACCGGCATGGTTGTCACCGAAACACCGACACCATTAGCAACGGTGCCGGTGCTTCCGTGTCCCCATTTCCATGGAATCCTGTGGGACTCCATGGAACTGGGGAGTAACCGTTACCGCCGTCACTTGATATCCCGGTGGCACCGGAATATCAGGCGGTGGTAGCAGTGTTACATTGTTGGCAGCAACCCACCGGTAGCACTGGCGGGTTACCGCCAACTTCGTAATGAGGTCCATCAACTCTCTGAAGACTGTTTTGAAAAAACACCACAGGCACTTCGAGTGCAAAGTTTGATGGTACTTCTTCATGAAAGCTCAAACAGTTCCCATGAGGCAGTGTTTTGGGGGCGGGAAGGAGCAGTGTGATGAATCAAATTCCTGGGAACCAGTGATCCAGGGTTGAATATCGGTTTCTAAACCATCAATCAGCCCAACACCTCTGATGCACCAAAATGGATCCAAATAGATTGGATTAAACAAGTACCCAATTAAGCAATATGACCCGAGCGGCGGGGGCATTAACGACTCAGGTAATGCCCCGGGGCCCATAGTTATAGGCCCGAGCGAAGCGAGTAATGCTCCCGCCGCGAGGGTCATATTGCTATTAGTACCCCGACCCGCATTATGTGCGTGACCGGGGCACTAAAAGCATATTTTTCTGTCCCGAAACGCTGCGGCGTTTCGGGACATAAAAAAAAAAAGACCAAGAAAATGGCCGCGGCCATGGAAAGGGAAAACGGAGTCCGTTTTCCCTTTCCATGGTGGCCATCGGGAGCGGACGCGCTGGGAACACAAGTGTTCCCAGCGCGTCCGCTCCCGAAAAAGAAAAAGAAGCAGAAGGTAAGTGGGGTTGGGAAGGAGGGGGAAGGAAAAAAAAAAACGGACCTGCGTCCCCGGCGGGGGACGATGGAAGCTTCCAGCTGTGTGGAGGCGCGGAGCGGGGATGGCCCCGCTCCGAGTCTCCAAACTGCTGGAGGCTGCTATCGTCCCCCACCGGGGACGCAGGAGCAAGCAGGTAAGTGGGGTGGGGAGGGCAGGGAGGAGGGAGGGAAGGGAAAAAAAAAAAAAGCTTACCTGAGTCTCCGGCAGGGGACGAAGGGCAGCCTCTCAGCCATAGGGAGGCTCGGAGCGGGGATGGCCCCGCTTCGAGCCTCCTCATTGGCTGAGGGGCTGCCACGCCCCCGCCAAGGACAAGGCGGCTGGAATCCTGGCCGAGAATCGAAGGATTCTCGGCCGGGTAAGGACCCGGCGAGAGCCAATCAGAATGCTTGTTGCATTCTGATTGTTTCTCGCCGGGTACTAATTACAATTATAAACCTCCTTGTCCAATTTTGGTAGCAAGGTTTGAACAGCTGGCTTATCTCCTCTAAAGCACGCCGATCGTTGGTTAGTTGCAACACAGCGAAAATACAATTATTACCCAATAATGAAAAGAGTGTCCAGTCAAAGTTGTATAAAAAGATCTACTTTATTATCATAACAGGCAATTTAATAACACAACTAAATACAACCCACCCTGTAAAGGAATGCAGAGAACAGACAGTTTCAAAGAAGGAAAAGGGATGCACTCTGGATACTGACAGGAGGGTAGTTGGTATGGTAATAACCACAATAGTTTTTTAAAGGCTTCTTGGCTTCAGCAGAAAGGGGGAAGAGGTCTTAAAATGTCTTTAGGGGCCTTCTAGGAAGGACCCGGGGGGACAGAACCAGAATCTACCTTTTGCTGTAGTTGTTCTTAGTGCTTAACAGTGTCGAGTCGGCTTCAGGGTGCTTTTCAGGCTTCTACGACAGAGTTTGAGACCGGAGCCAGCGGCAGGTATCAGGCAGCAAAAGGGTTCGGCAAGCGAAGCATGGCGAACGGCTGCAGGCTGGCCTTCACGGTGACTCCAGGTCAGGAATCGTTGTCTCTGTGCTGATCAGTGGTTCTGAAGCACTGGTCGAGATATGTGGGGTTCACTCTTTGCCCAGCAGAGCGGGTGAGAGCAGCCGCCGCTGATTTCAGGGCAGCCAAGCCCTTCCAGGCCCTCCGGGCCTCATGTGAGTGATTTCTGGTGCTTTTAAAAAAAAAAATAGTCTGCCTCCTCGCTCTGAGCGCGTTGTGTGCCCGCTCCCCCTCCCTCCTCCAGCCACTTCCTGGTCCTCGTCCCTCTGCCCGCCTCCCTGCTCGCCCACCCCCCCCCCCCTCTGATTGGCTGTCTCCGTGGTCCCTCCTGGACTACACGACGGCTGCTCCCCCGCTCGCTTCTTTGCCCAGCAGAGCGGGTGAGAGCAGCTGCCGCTGATTTCAGGGCAGCCAAGCCCTTCCAGGCCCACCGGGCCTCATGTGAGTGATTTCTGGTGCTTTTAAAAAAAAATAGTCTGCCTCCGCGCTCTGAGCGCGTTGTGTGCCCGCTCCCCCTCCCCCTCCAGCCACTTCCTGGTCCTCGTCCCTCTGCCCGCCTCCCTGCCCACCCACACCCCCCTCCCCTTCCTCTCCTTCTGCCTTTTAACTGTTCCCCTTGGGCAGCCCCCTGCCCAGCAGCCCCCCTAGGCTAAGGGCCCCTTAGGCAAAGGGCGGCTCTTTACGGGTGCGGCTCCCATTGTGTCTGCTGGTGTCCGCTGGGAATGCCAGGTACCTTCTGCCCCTCCTCTGTGAGCTCCTCCCGCTCTCCCGGCCCACCCCACCCACCCATACCTGTTCACTTCTTCACCGGGTGCCTACACCTCTTTGTGTTTGATAATCATCGTAAACTATGGTTTTCCTCCCCCCGCAGGATTTTCAAACTTAGGTGGCCTCTCCACTGTGTTCACTTGTGTTCTGAACTTGTGGTATACTATGGGTTTTCTCCCCTCACAGGATTTTCAAACTTAAGTGGCCTCTCCACTGTGTATTCGGAACTTGTGGTAAACTAGGGCTTACCGCTTTCTTCCTGTCCGCTTGCGCTTGTCCTGTTTTCTCCCCCCCAACTCCCTTCTATTCCATGGTGCTCTCTATCTCACCTATCTTTTCAAACTGCTTCTCCATTGACTATCCTGCTATCCTCACTAAATCTGGTAGGAAAAAGTTTAAAAAGGACATCCTGGTCTCCAACCCAGGCCTCCCTATCGCTGACACCTACACCAGTGCCTCCTCCAAGGAAACTCTCACTGACATCCTCTTTTTCGTGGCTTCACCTGACCTATGGACCCTTCATATGGTCTCTGTGCTCTCTCCTTTCTCCTCTTCTCCCATTAATGGTGGCACCCAATGGGATGTCCTCTTGGCCTCCTTCCACTCCTCTAAGGCCATCATTAATGTCTATGCTAATGGAACCGTCTTGGTCCAAGGCCCTCAGGCCAACCTTCACCTCTTTGATAGATGCTTCCCGTGCCTCATCAACTTCCTTTCCTCTCCTGCTGTCCCCCCTTCTCTATCCTCGGGTACCTTGCCTCCACCCTCCTTCCCTGCCCCCTCTCTCTTTCCCTCCTCAACTCCGCAGGGCGTACCTCTGATCTGTACCCCTCCCCGGAAGTCCTTCAAAGATGGCAACCTTCTCCACATTGCCACACTTAACTCTCGCTCTGCTGTCAAACATTCCTCTGAAATCTGCCGCCTTCTAGAGGAACTGGACCTTGACGTGCTCGGCCTCACTGAGACATGGTTCACGGCAGGCTCTGTCACCAGCTTTGACACACTCTTACCTGACGGCTACAAGATCCTCTCCGTGGCCAGGCCCAACCGTGCTGGGGGGAGTGTGGCCCTTATCTTCCCTGAGTGGATTCCTGCCACTGTTACTCCCATGCAGATCTACTCCTCTTTTGAATGTCTTGTCTGCCGACTCTCTCTCACTCCTAGCCATTCCCTTACCGTGGCTACTATCTATCGGCCACCTGGTCAAATCTCCTCCTTCCTCTCTGAGTGGGCGGACCTCTCCTCCTCACTCTTATCCTCAACCACTCAACTCCTCCTTCTTGGAGACTTCAACATCCACCTGGATGCCTCCTGTCCCCCCTCTGGACTCTTTCGCGACCTCTGCGACTCTCTCTCACTCTCTATCCTCCCGTCTGGGCCGACCCATTCTGCAGGGCACACTCTTGATGCTCTGATCTCCTCTGACCTTCCCCTCTCTGTCCCTCTCTCCACTCCTCTCTCTTGGAGTGATCACTTTCTCCTATCCTCCCACCTCACCCTCCCTACCCCACAGGCAAAGCCACCCTCATCACTGCCACCTTCCTTCTTGGTCATCCGACCTATGAAGCGCGTGTCAGTTGAGGCTTTTGCTGCCACCTTCTCGCCCCCTCCTCTCCCTTCGGCTGACTCCCACCCTGACACAGCCCTCTCCACTCTGCTATATCTGATACCCTTGATATCCTTGCCCCTGTCATGAGAATCCGCCTGAAGCCCAAAGCCAAATGTAACTCCTGGTATGACTCGGATCTCGTCACCCTTAAACGCAAGTGCAGGGTGGCAGAGAGGAAATGGCGTGCCTCATGTGCATCCTCTGACAAACTGGCCTTTCGCCTGCTCCAAAGGCAATACCGGCTCTCCGTTCTCTCCAAGAAGAGAGCCCTCATCCAAGCATCTAAAATTTCGGCCAAACTCTTTAAAATCTGCAAGGACCTGGCCAACCCTGCTGCAGTCTCTACCTCTCCTGTCCCCTCCCAGGCCCTCTGCACAGCACTGGCCTCTAACTTCATTTAAAAAACTCAGGACATCCTGTCCTCACTCTCCTCCTATCACCTCCCCCCCTCTATTCCCTGCTCTCCCTCTGGCCCTTCTGCAGCCACCCCTCCTCTCCCTTTCTCTGCCTTTCCCCTTTTTTCCGCTGACAAGGTTTCGAGACAAGTACGATCTATGAAAGCCTCGTCAAAACAGGTCCACCCCTGTTCCTCCAAAACTATCAAGGACCACATCGACTCCTTGGCCCCTGCCCTTGCTGACTTCTGCAACCACTCTTTCGCCTATGGAGTCATCCCATCCCCTCTCAAGCACTCCCTTGTGCACCCCCTTCTTAAGAAGCCCTCTTCCAACCCCTCCTGCCCAGCTAACTACCAGCCAATCTCTATCACTCCCTTCCTGGGCAAGCTCCTGGAGAAACTGGCCATCTCCCAGCTTAATCTCCATGCTGAATCTGTTGGCAGTCTTCATGACCATCAGTCTGGCTTCAGAGCTGCCAGAAGCACGGAAACTGCTCTCCTGAACATCCATGAGGACCTGCTCTCGAACCTAGAATTCTAACATTCCTTGTGTTCTAATTTGCTTGATCTCTCTTCTGCCTTTGATACTGTCAACCATACCATCCTGCTCAACTGTCTCTGTGATAACCTGGGTATTACTGGTCAGGCTCTGGCGTGGCTGACCTCTTTCCTCTCCAATCGACCCTCCCAGGTCCAACTGGGGTCTTTCCTTTCTGACATCCCTTTCTCTACCTGTGGTGTCCCCCAGGGTTCTAACCTCTCTCCCTGGCTCTTCAACCAGTATCTGACACTTCTCGCCCACTGCATTGCCGCTCTCTGCCCCTATTTTCAGTGCTATGCGGATGATACCCAGCTCATTTTCAGGCTACCCTCGGCCTCCTCTTCTCCTTCCCTCATCTCTGATTGTCTTTCTGCTATCCAGGACTGGTGTGCCGCCAATGACCTCTGCCTTAATGCGAGTAAGACTGAGATTCTACTCATCGGCACACCCACTCCCTCCTTCCCTGCAGCTCTCTGGCCGGCCTCTCTTGGCCCTCTTCCTGCTCCTACCTGCAAGGCAAAAAACCTCGGGGTCATCTTCGACTCCACACTCTCCTTCTCTCCTCACATATCTGACATCTCTAAGAAGTCACACTACCAGCTACACCTCCTCAGAGGTATCCTTCCTTTCCTCTCCTTCCCGCAGAAGCTCACTGTCTCTAGAGCCCTGGTTCTCTCGAAGCTGGACTACTGTAACAGCCTCTATCTAAATCTGCCTTCCTCTACTCTCTGCCCTTTGCAACTCATCCAGAACAGGACTGCGAGACTTGTCCTTAGCCTCAAGCCAAGGGACCGTATCTCTCCAGGACTGAAATCACTACACTGGCTCCCAGTGACTGCGAGGATCAAGTTCAAAACCCTCTGCATTGTCCACAAGGCCTTCTGGGGCCTTGGGCCAAAATACCTTCAACTCTCTCTTCCTAAATATCTTCCTTCTCGAGCTCTTCGCTCATCTGCCTCCAACTCCCTCAGGGTCAGCCGCTTCTCCAAACAACGAGTTGGTGGCAGATCTCTCTCCGCTGCAGGGGCCTCCCTCTGGAACAGCCTTCCTGCCTCCCTGAAACTTGAGGAGAACCATCTCCGGTTCCGGAAGCACCTCAAAACCTTCCTCTTCGCCTCCGCTTTCTCTCCCCCTCTCCCCTGCTAAAGTTACTGAAACTGCAATGAATCTGCAACTGGGCCGCTCGCCGTTCTCGGTCCTTGGCCCAGCCACTCTCCCCTGCACTGCCTCCCTGGCACCCCCTGCACTACGGGACTGTGTCTGTATCCCACAGCCCCCCCTTCCCAGCACTTATCTGCACTTACTCGCACTGCCACTAGTTGGCCCTTGTTATTTCCTGTATGCTATTGACCCTGTAATGCACTTTCCCCTCTCCCTTTCCCCCTTGCACTTCTCCCTTTCCCCTCTTCCCTTGTGTGATCTGAATGACACCTGGCCTAGTAGGATCATTGTCTGTCTCCCTTTGTTTCCCCCCATTGCCTCGTCGTGCCTTGAAAAACTTGTGTATAGGCGCGTTACAAATGCCATATCATATCATTCAGTGACTGTGGCTTGACAGCGGTAGCTTGAGGCTTGACGGGAGTCAGTGTTGCAGGCGATTGCGGATCGAGGAACTTGACTGGCTCGAGAAAGTCTTTTAAGGCAGACGGTGGCAGCAACCTGACATTGCACTCCTCCCGCCTCTTCAATGGGCTTGAGTTGTCCTTCAAGGCATACGGCCCAGAGCTAGGGAGTGTGTTGCAGGCAGCTTCCTTGTCCTTGGTTCCAGGTTCAGAGACCTTCTGGCACACCCTGCTGCACAGCCTAGCAGTGCACGTTGTGTTCTGGCTGGGAACTGGTTCTGAAGTGGCTGGAGGGTCTTCTGAGTTATTTTCTCCCTTTGTTCCCTGGGATAAGTTAAGGGGAAGGATCTTGCTTGCCTCTTTGATTGCTCCCGGCCATCCATCACTCGCGGAAGCTGTAAGGTAGACTGTACCTTCAGCCAGGGTCTAAGGATGAGTTGTTCTTCGTGCTTCTTGTGAAGTCTTCAGATGGTCTGCTTAAAGAGGGGCTCCAGCCCTCTTTTAAAGCCAAGTGGGTCACAGTGATTGGTGAAGGATGAGCCTACCTTAGTGAACCAATCCTGGGGTCCCTTGCAACAATTTTCTGTATATGTGTGGTCATAAGCAGAGTGTTTTGCAACAGGAAAATGTAAAGGGGTGAAACGGGAACAATGGATGTTCCAGAACCAACATGGTGGAACCCGTCTCTCAACAGAAAGAGCTCTGGGCTCACTCGCCTGTGATATTAGGCGCCACATACCTTCTTGTCTGCTGTGATCAAAGAGTCTCTGGTTAAAGGTTCTCCCCATATGGTTCATTTTTAAAGCTGCAGATCTCCCTTGAAGATGCTAAGACCAGACTCTCTGGCTTCTGCAAACAACAATCTTGTATCTTATGAATGGGGTCCCCTTAGCGGAGGTGGTCTACTGCAGCAATAGCCTCAGACATGTCAGCTCACTGTCATTGATACAGAGGGCGAGAACTGGATTCAGGTTGACACAGTTACATATGAAAGGTTTTTTGGGTTTCCTATCTCCTTTGTTATCCTCTGCAGCCAGGCCACGTATGTTAATCACTGCCACCGGCTGCAGACCTACCAAAAGAACAGGGCAGTTCCATGGAGCCTTTGTCAGTTAATCAGGCTGTCCATGGCAGGGGGAAGCCCCCCATCCTTGGGATGACATTGTGTTCTGCTCACCCGTCATATTCCAACTAAATCTGAAAGGGATGGACTGTGCCTCTAGGCTGTGTACATGCCAGAGCACACAGGTCTATGTGTTTGTTGTGTTGTGAGCATGGAAAATGTGTATGGATTAGCCCCACACATTTTCCTGAGGCAGGTCAACCATCATCCATTTAATTAACATGTTTTTTTTAAAACCGGCGAGCCCACGCCCACTATGCTGTTGGTCATATTTTTCACGTGCCCCCCAGTCTCAACATGTGAACCTACTGAGTGTCTGGTTCATCATCTAGGTGAAAGTAACGGCTTAGGCTATCTGCATTTCCATGCTGGGAGCCTGGATTGTGCTGAATGTCAATATCTCATCCCTGTAGGGATATGGGCCAGAGCCAAAGCTTAGGGTTCTCCCCTTGCATGGCCATTAGCCATCTAAGAGGACGGTGGTCTGTTTTGACTGTGAAGTGATACTCAAAGATGTAGGGTTTTAGCTTCTTCACTGACCAAATAAACATGTTAACTCCTTTTTCTGCGATGGCCCAGTCCCATTCCCTTTTTGTTAATCGCCTGCTGATGTAGGCGACAGGTTGCTCCACCCCTTGAGAATTCAGCTGCGCTAAAACTGCTCCAGTCCCATAATCACAGGCGTGCGTCTGGTTAATTCATTTCCGACCATAGTCTGGCACTTTCAAAACTGGGGGTCTGTATTAACCATCCTTCAAATCCTGAAAGGAGGTTTGACAGGAGGGGGTCCAAGTTACTTTTCTTGGCATCATTTTTGAAGTTAGATCATTCAGGGACATGGCAATGGTCCCATACACCTTGATGAATGACCAGTAGTACCCCGTGAGACCCAGGAAGGCTCTCACCTGTGTGGTGGGGATGTCCCATTCCTTCAAAGCCTCTAGTTTGGCTTCAAGAGGTTGTTTCTTACCTCCACTGACCAGGTGACTTAGGTAAGTTACTGTGCTCTGCTCTATCTGACACTTCATGGCCTTGCTAGTCAGACTTGCATTCTGCAGAGCCTGAAGCACTTGGTTCAGGAGGGATATGTGGTCCTCCCAGGTGTGGCTGAACACAGCAATGTCATCTAAATAGACAACACTGACAAATTACAGGCCTGGCAAAACCTGGTTAGCCGTCCTCTGAAAAGTGGCGGGGCATTCTTCAATTCAAAGGGCGTAACAGTGAACTGACAATGTCCTTCTGCTTTTGGAAATGCTGATCTCTCTCTTGCTCTGTTTGTCAACCCAACCTGCCAGTACCCTGTTGTGAGGTCAAAGGTACTCATGTACTTGGCAGCGCAAAGCTTGCTAATGAGCTAATCTGCCCGAGGAATGGTGTGAGCCGCCTGTAGTCCACGCAAAAGAAGACTTCAGTCTTCCCACCATTGTTCTTTTTAAGGACCAGTACCACTGGGCTAGTCAAGGGGCTGTGGGATGGCTCTATCCCTCCTGTGGCCAACATCTTGCAAACTTCCTCCTTGATGGTGACTCTTACCTTATCACACATCTGGTGAATTATGCTTTTCACCAGCTTATTGTCTCCAGTGTCCACATCATGCGCTAATCTGCAGAATCAGCGAAAACAGACCGGCAAACTGTCCCAGTAAACCGTGACAGTCCGTCATTGCTTTTCTGATAGGTCAGTTGCAAGCTTGACAACTGCAACTGACCCATCTGTCTCTTCTGTGTGCAGGAGGTCTGGGAGGGGATCTGGCTCCTCCTCAGTCTCTCCATCTGTCACTTATGCCACCCCCAATTAATGCCGGCTATAATGGGTTTTTAGCCGGTTGACGTGAAAGGTTCTGCACATCTGTTTAGGTTCTTTCATTTCAATTAGTTCATTTACCTCACTGAATTTTTGAAGCACACAATAAGGCCCAGTCCACTTGTCCTGAAGGGCATTGGGTTTGACAGGTTCCATAATCCACATACACTGGCCTAGAGAATAAACTGTCACTGTGGCCTTATGGTTGTGCTAGTGCTTCATCAGCTCCTGACTGGCCTTTAGGTTTTTCGTTGACTGTTTTATGTACTTCGTCATTCTAGACTGAAGGCCAAGTACATAGTCCACCACATCCCGTGTGAGGGATGAGAGGATGGCCTCCCATCCCTCTCTCACTAGACTGAGGGGATCTCTTTTAACAGGTGTCTAAACAGAAGCTGAAAGGGGCTGAACACTACTCCGTTCTGTGGCACCACACTGTAGGCAAACAGTAGGCATGGCAGGAGAATATCCAATTTACTCCTCAGCTGCCCTTCCAAGCCACCCATGATGCCTTTCAGGGTCTTGTTGAACTGCTCAACAAGCCCATTGTTTGTGGATGGAAGGCTGTGGAGAACCAGTAGGCTACTTCACATTCTTCCCTCATAGCCTTCATATATGCTGATATGAAGTTTGTTCCCCTGTCAAAAACAACTTCCCTGTGGAAACCAGCATGGGAGAATATCCCAATCAGAGTATTTCCAACCACAGGGGCATTGATGCTCCTCAGAGAGACAGCCTCAAGTTACCTAGTGGCAAGGTCTACCACCACCAATATGTATCTGTTCCCTCAGCTAGTTTGAGGATACAAAGGACCCACAATGTCCATGCCTATTCTCTCGAAAAGGCCGCCCAACCAATGGTAGTGGAATTAAGGGGGCCTTTGTGGCACCACCCAACTTGCCAGAAGCTTGACAAGTCAGGCAGGACCAGACCAATTCCTTAATTTTTACACCAAACTGGGACCAGTAAAAGTGCACAGACAACCAGTCTGATGTCTTAGTCACTCCCAAGTGACCCGCTAAAGAAATATGGTGAGCCAAATCCAAATGGAACTTTCTCTGACATTGGGAGATCACCAACCTTCTGTTGGCCCCTACCTCAGAGTCTTTTGGAGCACGGTACAGGTGTCCACACTTTGAACAGTCCAGGGGCCATGCCCATAGCCTGCTCCTCCCTTTCGCTCTACATAAGGACTTTCAGAGACTTTAAGGATACAGTAATGCAATATGACTAGTTTGTTGCATTATAGCAGAACTTTACACAATGAAATTATTTTGGACTTGTATGTTTTCACTGATGTTTTCAGATGATGAAATATCTCTTGATGGAATGATTTGTCACGATGTAAATAGCACTCTTTTGAATATATTCACTTGTCTTCATGTGTAACTATTATAGTAAATTACACCAGATAGAGGAGGAATAGTGAAATGTTAATTTTGAAATAATTATTACAGACAAAATACTCTATCTCCTCCTTTTTTTCTTGTCTTTTTCCTTATCCAAAATGCAGGTGAGGAGAACCTATGTGGCCCTCATAGTTACTTTTACTATAAGGGTTATCCAGATTTAGCCTTTCTACACCTCTTTCATTTCTTAGCCTTTATTTCACTAATTCCTTGGTTTTCATTACCTTTCTCTATGTTCACCTTGTTAAATTTGTTAACGTTCACACAAAACATAACAAATATAAATTCTATTTTTGAATTCCAATACTTGTTTGGCTGTCTGGTTTGTATCCTCTGGCACCTGACATTAATGATTTAATCATTCAGTTCTACCAAAATCACAGTTTGAACCAATTAGGCTTCCAACAATACAGCCACTTGGTGTGTCAACCTTTGGTAGCAGTTACCCTTTCATGTTACATATCCTGCTCCTCCACCTGCTTCTGCAGGCCCGTCAGAGTGGGACACTCTTTCTGAGCTTTAAAGAAGTCAAATTGATCGGGGCCCCCAGCTGATGTAAACTCATCCAGCTTGTGCAAGCCCTTCAAGACTGAAACAGCCTGGTCCTCCACCTCAGGTTCCTCTGCTTCACCTGGCAACGCTGAAGTCACTGAGTTCATTGCTATCAAAGCAGGGTCAGGTAGATCATTACCCAACAGACATGGGACAGGGAGTGAGTCTTTCACCTCTACAAGGCGCTAGGTGGTTTCACCCTGCTAACTGAACTCTTCTATTGACAAGGGGCACATGCTCTTTCCGTCAAACCCATTGACTCTACAATCAGGCCCAGCAACATAATGTCTTGGCTGTACCGACTGCAATGTGTCAGCAGTGATGCTAGCTGCGGTGTCGCTGACTGCAGGAGTTTTGTGTCCATTGATGTACACTTGTTCTACGAACAGTTGAGTATTGTTGGGAACTGGGACCTCTACTGGAGATCTGGTACCATTCCCACTCAGTATAACCAGTCCACATTCAGTTACTCCTTGGCCTAGTGGGAAGTCCTCCTCTAGGAGGACCACACTAAGGATGGCCTCCTTCATGAGTCCAACAGTCACTATGGCTTGCTTAGGTAACCCCTTGCAGGCAGAATCCCCTTTCCTATGGCCCAGCTCCTTACACAACAGACAAACTTTGGGTGGTGAGAACGCAGATATGCCAGTGCTAGGGTTGCCTATACTCTTCTTTTCTGGGTGCACGGTTAACTAACGTTGTGGGGGTTCCCTTCATGCTTTTGGTGAGCTGACTTAGAAGAGGAGTGGGTTGGACCTTTGTCCTTCCCATCCTTTTTAACCTTAATTTCAGAGGATTTCTCTTCTGGTTTGGGTGTGCTTGCCTGAACTTTCTTCTGAACTCGAGTACTGACAAACCTGTCCGCAGCTTTGGCAAGCTCCCTAGGGTCTGTAATAGTCTTGTCCACAAGATGCTGGTGTAAGTCGACCTCACAATTCTTCACGACATGCAACAAAATTATACATCCCTTTAAATATGTCCACTTTGTTACCAGAAACCCACCCACGCAGATATTTCAATGACAAGTGTGTGAACACAATTTGAAATGTCTGCCCATGTTTCTTTCTGAGCTCTCTGAAGCTCTTGAGATACTGTTCTGGGGTTTAACAGAACTTCCTGAGAAGGGCCAACTTCATGCTCTCATAAATGGGCCTTTTGTCAGGAGTTAACTGAAGAATTGCATCAGTCCCTTGTGTCGTTAAGCGACTGTGCTCTGGCACCTTGACACGTCTCTTGTGCTAGATGGAATTACAAATAAATATCTCAGACCAAGTAACCGGACAGACTCAAGGATTATGGCAAAGTACTTCTTTATTCTCATTTAAGAAAGCAGGGAGAACTGACAAGCATCGGACTGATGTATGCACAATCACACATTAGCTTGATTACATAGAGGTGTTATACCCCAATATGCGTCATCTAGGACATCATCCTATGTGGCAAATCATAAAACCAATCGAAGGAAGGGATTGGTTAAGGTAATATCTATACATATAAACTATGTAGGGATGAATACATCATTGGCTGCCCCTTATCTGTAGGACACACCTTGAACTACCTCTAAATATGTATAGTACCGATTATAGGAGACAAGATAGCAGCAGATTGGTCTATGCAACAGTGTATAGCAGGTTGCCCCTTAGGCCCACTGATTGGTTGGCATACTATCCCAACCTTGGACTTTCATCTCTTTAACAGTACGAACGTGAAACTGTAAAAGCAAAAAGAAATATCGAGGCTGAGTACCCCAAAAGGAAATACACCAAACACAGGTTTATAATGATTCACAGATCTTTATTCTAAAACTGTACAGTTTACAAAGAAACAAAGTATCAGATAGCTATCTGGCCCTCAGTACATCACAGCGAACACCAGCCCTTTCGGTGTGAGAAGTGAGAGGTACTGGACGTCTAAACAGTTGTACATTTTATACATTTCCAATTACACTGTCCAGCCCCTCTACAGGTTAATAATACACGGTTTAGGGTTCGTGCCAAATTCACTTCTGGTTTGTCCAACTATATGCATGTGGATCATCTTCAGTTTGCATATCAGCAAGTCACAATGGCAACATTGTATTCTCGGATTTAACAATAAGCCTTAACACATGTCCTATACAATGTAGTTCAGCTAGTGTCCGCGTTCAGTATTTGTACAACATTGTTGTTGATGTATGTCCGCGGATCGGACTTGTTGGCGCAGACAATCCTCTGTCTACAAGTCAGGCATGGGACAAGGTTTCTTTACCTAACCCAAACATTCGGTCAACAGACAGTTTGAACATTAACTTCCATACAAAGGTCGGGACGGCTCAGTTACAAGCGGGAAACACTGTCCACCATTTTAGAACACAGAATCACTTTAGAATAGAAATCAAAATGGCAGATAAACCTAAAATGGCGGCGAAGTCGAGCTAAGATCGGAACTTTGCAACGTGGTTTTCTTCACAGAGCGACTGGGCTTAGGCCAATATATACAATAAAGGAGGCACAACATAATATCTCGTTTAACAAACCCTCCTTTTGGCCTAAGCCAAGCGCTAAACTACCTCTAGTCACTTTACGAGTAACTCCACATCTCAATTTCCATACATTCTGAATCACTATCGGAGATATAAATTGCCATAAGGTCAGATACTGAGATTTCCTTCAGCTCGAATTCTGAACTGAGAACATGCAGATTTTGTATCGCCCTAAAGATAGTTGGGGAGGAATCTGGCACGAAAACACAGCAAGCAGACCCCACTAATTTACATACCCCACCACGCTCAGCCAGGGTGACATCTAATGGCATCCGGTTCTGAAGTGCCACTAACCTTATTGCTTTTTGTTCTAAAGTCATGTTATAGAGTATGTCAGTGGTCCGGTTGATGGTCCTCTCCAGTACTCTCGCTAGTCTCCTGATATCTTCAGAGTTCAGTATTTGCCCCCAAAATGGCACAAAGGATTTAGCTACATCGCCCAGAACTTGTGCTGAAGTATCGCCATCCTCGTCCCACCGTGGACGAGCCTTTGAAATTTCTACAGTGCTAGCAATGAATACCCTGGGTAACAGAATCCCTAAATAACAGGTTCCCTGCCAATCCCTGGGTAACCATGGAAATGCTACATTACCGCAAACAAAGTATACAGGTTTGCCTACATACAAAGCTTTGTCCTCACTAGTCAAATTTGCAAAGTTGGCGCAACTCTTGAAATCACCCATTGACTGAGTACCATTCCTCTGTATGCAAAAAGAAACAGAATCGGGGCTGTGGTTAACAGTATAAGAAGGTGGCGTGGCATCCCTATTGCCTATAGGAGCCATCTTGAAAGAGATCAAAGATTGAAAAGGACGGGACAGTCTATCAGAAGGCCTAATATAAGCAATATTAGGCTTGCTCCTATCCGCAAAGAGTGAGCATCCCAGGGGCGTTAGAACACGTTTCTCAAAATCATTCAAGTTAGTTCCATCAAAGTTCCCCGAGATGCTATCGTTCCATCGGCCAAAGAATAGTGCCCTTAGAGAAGCATAGCATGCAGTAGTCAAAGGTAAAGGATGAATATAGTAACCCAGCCCCTTATCCCCATGTTGCGGTAAATGCGAGCAGACCCAACAATTAGACTTATTAAAAATGGCTTGTGTAGCATTCATAATGAGTAATAGAGTATTGTTATGGTAACTCTGTCTGTGCTGAGAGTCTCTAGTAGATAGAGTGTGCAGATGCACGAAAGGTGTAGAAACAGTAGGTACATTTTCAGTGGGCAACAGAATTTCAAGCGGATGTACTTCTTCCAAATACCAAAATCCTAAGGCAATGACTATTGTAAAACCAGTTAACCCAATCACAAGACAACAATACGTTTTCGGGGCCCACACATTCGATTGTTCATTTTTACGATCGGTCACACAGTCTCTTATCTGTTCCGTACGAGTGGGAGCATTTGCAGGCATTGTTTCTTCAAACGAATACACCAGAGTTAATGTGCTGGCGATCTCCAGATTGAGCGTCTTCTTAGTCCTTTCACAAACCCTAGCCAACAGAATCCCCTTATGTACAAAAGATCGGGCCAAAGTGACAAGCCCTTCGATGATTTTCCTTGATGGCACAGCTGAACCGTGCAGTACGTCTATTTCCTCGGACGCAGATCATACTTTGTGATCCCTGGTACTGAGTGATCCGAAAACAATGTGTCGTTACTTCCTGATGGAAGCGGTGAATTCAAAGCAAGATTTGACACAAGATTCGGAACAGATTTAGAAAATGGAAGAGAGGGTGGAGATGAAGCGGCTGTTTCATCAGGCCCCACGGGCTCAGGGAGAGTCTCTGACGCACTCTCGATGCTGTTTGATACTTCATGATCATTGGTTACAATATTGGTGAGGGGTTCTGTGTCTTCTGTATCGTGTGGCAAAGGAAAAGGAATCCTCTTGATGTGGGAAGCGTGGATCCAGTGCTTCCTGCCCTCCACTCGCACCGCTGTCTGTGTGACCAGGATAACTAAGTGCGGGCCCCGCCAACGAGGTGCGAGACAAGAAGATCGTTCAAACGACTTGATGAGGACCCAGCTCCCCGGCCCTATGTTGTGGCCTGGGTCCTCATACCTGACAGGTATAGCTTTTCGCACCTCGTGATAAATCAAATACAGGTTTTAGTTAACTGTCCACAGTAGTCAGAAAGAAGTACATTTTCAACTTCGCGTGGCGAACAGGGTTTCGGCAAAATCCAAATGTTAGCTGGCTTACCCATGACCACCTCAAATGGAGAGAGCCCAGTCTTAGGTTGAGGGGTCGTTCTCATAGATAATAACACAATCGGTAAGGCGTCCGGCCATTTTAGTTTGGTGCCGGCACACATTTTAGCGAGCTTGTTCTTGATGATGCCGTTGTGTCTTTCAACTAAACCAGCACTCTGAGCGTGCCTAGCCGAATGGAACCGTTTATCGATCTGTAATCCCGCGCATATCTGCAGAATTACAGCAGCGATAGAATGTGGACCATTGTCCAACCAGATGACTCTTGGCAGACCAAACCTAGGAAAATATTCATTCAGCATGGTCTTCGCCGTTGTCATAGCTGTGGCATCTCTGACAGGAAAGGCTTCAACCCATTTACTAAAAGCACAGATAACAACTAGTACGTACTTGTAGTTACTGCAACGCTCCATTTCAATGAAATCGAAGTGTATTACCTCAAAGGGGACAGAAGGTGGACCAAAACTACCCCTAGAAGTCGATGTGCCCTTTCCCACATTATGCTGCAAACAAATCATACACCCCAGGACAAAGCGATCGGCTACGTTAGAGATTTTATCATTTACCCACACATTTTGCAACATTTTGGTGACTTTTCGTGCACAAATATGAGTGGGACCATGAGCCATAGCGACCATCATCATAATGTATGCATCAGGCAGTAACCAATTCCCTTCTACTTTGTCCACCCAACACCCATCATCTTCCAATTTTGCCAAACCCTGTGCTCATTTCTTAGATTCCTCTAAAGTGGCATCAGCTTGAATGTTTTTCACAGATTCAATACCCTCATCCAAAGTACAGGCATTTGTGGCTTCCCTTGGAGTATACATTTCTGAAGAGAGATCAGTGGCAGTCTGTTTGGCTATCTGGTCAGCGAAAGCGTTCCCTTTTCCTACATTATCTATAATCTTCTGATGTGCTGCGCATTTCATAATTGCTAGCTGAGTAGGGAGTGCAAGCGCTGAGAGTAACCATACTATCAAGGAGCCATACTGGATTTTAGTGCCATGTGAGGTCAAGAAACCTCGTCTGCCCAAAGTCTGCCGGAGTTGTGAACCACCCCAAAGGCATACTGACTGTCAGTATATATATTTACGGTAAGCCCTTCGGAAAGTTCACAAGCTCGGGTCAATGCTACAATCTCTGCGGCCTGCGCAGGGTTATGCGTGATTCTTTTGGTCTCCACGACCGTGCTCAATTTGGTGATTGCATAAGCAGCTGTGGATGTACAATCCGGGAGTTTGAAACAGGAGCCATCACAAAACAGCTCCCCTTATGGGTTATTCAAAGGAGTATCTTTTAGATCGATTCTGCCTTTTGTCTCTTGCTCTGTGGTGTAAAGGCAGTCATGTGACTCATCGTCACTGCAAGCAGTACCTTGCGGGAAAGGTAAAAGTTCAGCCGGATTAAGGACACAACACCTCTTTATTTGAATATGCGGTGCAAACAAGATCAATTCGTATCTCGTTAATCGTGCAGAGGTGAGGTGTTGCGTTTGTGTTCTGTTTAATAGAACATCTACCGAGTGAGGTACCATCAGGGTTAAAGCATGGCCTAGGACCGTTCCCTCGCTCTGTTTTACGGACGCAGCAGCAGCAGCGACAGCTCTCAAACATCTTGGCAAAGCGCATGCAACAGGATCAAGGGCGGAAGAAAAGTAGCCGCACGGCCTATTCTTCCCTCCATGTTCCTGCGTTAATACAGCCAAAGCACATCCATCACATTCATGTACATACAACACGAAGGCCTTTTCATAGTTTGGTGTGCCCAAAACTGGTGCCGAGCACAATGCAGTCTTGAGCAGATCAAATGTTTGCTGGTGTTCCAAGTTCCACGGCAATGGCAAAGAAATGCCCTTCTTCGTCAAAGCTAACATTGGTTTAATCACTAAGGAGAAGTTCGGGATCCACTGCCTACAGTAAGAAGTCATTCCTATCAAGGCTCTGACTTCCTTCTTTGTATTTGGGACAGACATGCTAGAAATTATTTTTATCCGCTCCGGCGTCAACCTTCTTTCCTCCTTTGACAGGAGTTAGCCTAAATACATGACCGCCTGTCGACAATACTGAAACTTTTAAAGTGAAGCTTTGTGTCCATGATGTGCTAGGTGGATAAGCAACAACACAGTGCCCTCCTTACAGGCGCTCTCTGAGTCAGCAGCTAAGAGTAGATCATCTACATACTGAAGCAGTGTTCAAGTGGTAGGCAACTCGAGTGTATCAAGCTGCTCTTTCAAAGCCCTACTGTAGATGCTAGGACTCTCCGTGTAACCTTGCGGCGCACGGGTAAAGGTAAACAAGTGTCCCCCTAAGGTGAACGTGAACAAGTATCTACTATCTTTGTGTATAGTAATACTAAAGAAGGCGTTCTTTAGATCCACAACACTAAAGTGAGTATCTGAAGCCAGAATCATAGTTAATATTGTCGTCACATCAGACACAATGGGAAATTGTGGAGCAATGATCCTATTGATGGCACGTAAAACAATAATGAAACGGAAAGGAATTGCATTATCACCTTTTTTGTACAGGGGCAAAATCAGACTATTGCACAAACTACCTGCAATTTCCTCAATTACCCCACGATGCACAAAATCGGAGACTATGCATTTCAAAGCTTGCTCACCATCGACCGAGATCTTATACTGGGGAATACGTGGCAACTTTACTCCATGTTTTAAAATAATCTTAACGGGCTCAATTTGCGAAACACCAATATCATTATCATCAAGGGTCCATAAACACTCTGGAACATCACTGAATTCCGGCAGCAAAGGCCTGGTCAAGAATTGAGAGACAAAAAGTTGCTGTGGTGAAATCGTCAAATGCACTCCATCAGAAGAACAATGAATTACCGCATTTAATTCTTTCAACAGATTCAACCCCAACAAATTCTATCCACAATTCGTAGTGAAAAGGAATGGACAGTGGTCCGTAATTGGACCCAAAGTAATAGGTACCGGCAAAGAAACCGGACAGACAACTGGTGTGCCACAAAACCCTACAGAAACATTGGTTTGCCCTGACAGTGGAATGTTTGGAACCCGTGAATGGTCAATGGAACACTTCTGTGCCCCTGTATCTATCAAGAATAGATGTTTCCTATTTCTCACTATCATCTCAACATAGGGACCTTTCTGATTAATGGGAATAGGCGTCGGTTCCAAACCCTGCTTCAGGCAATCCTAGCGAAACAAAATGCCATCAAAAGAAAGTTTTTCAGAGAGGTAAGCAGCAGAAGGATGATAAAAAATGTTGCTATTATCCACACTCGGTGCCTGATTGTCCTGTGAAAAAGGTTGCTGTAAATCTTGCGAAAACTGACTTCTACCAGGACCCCCTGCCCTAGGGCGGCCTCTGGATCGTCTACCAATATTACCAAAGGCATTATTCGACCTCTGCTGGAGGATCGGGCATTGTGCACGCCAATGACCCTCTTGTCTGCAATAAGCACACTGGTTTATGTTTACAGGACCCAATGGCGCATTTCCCTGCGGAATATACTGACCCCTAAATTGCGAATTACCCCCTCTAGGCCTCTAACAATTTGCTGCAATAGAACTTTTGTTTTTAAGTCTCCTTTTCTCTTTTCAATTCTTTCTTTTTTGTTATTGACACGATTCTCATAGTATTGAGCCACATGCAATACTTCTGACTGAGACTTCGCTTGCCAAGCGCTCTCTGAGGACATGATTTGCGACTGGATGTCAGGCAGCAATCCACGCACAAATGTGTCCACGAATAGTCGTTTCCCAGACTCTGTGCTCAAATCCTGTCCACTGAAATCTGAGAATGCTTGTTCGAACCTATTGAAGAACTCGGTAGCACCGTCAGATTTTCCTTGAACACAGGCAGTAAGCTTGTCCCAAATAATCCTTCTTTCTGGAATTATAGCTTTCAATTTCGTAACTATTCTATCAGGCAAAGTTAGTATTACCTGTGGTGGTCTCTCACCAGCTGGCCTTTCTCTATCGAGTCTAACCATATTATCCCATGTATCTCCTAACCCTGGCACATCATCTACAGTCCTAATCTGCTTCCACAAATCAACAGGCAGGAGTACGGGAAATAACAAGTCAATATCGCTTAAGGTAAATACTGCTGATTGCAAGACAGACTCTATTTCTTTATAGAACCCTCTCAGATTCTTCCTAATATAGGGAATAGATTGTTTAATGGTGTTCACTTCCTGTCTCGAGAACGGGACGTGAACAAACTGTGACACATAATGTGCAGGAATATCTTGAGCAGGTGCACCCGTGCCAGGATCGGCAGGAATCTCAACTTTTAGTTGAAATGTTGGAGGAACCTCTCTCCTAGGCAACTGAGAAGTAGGCAACTCCAAACGCTTACTAAGCAACAAAGCTAGATCGAGCACTAAAGCAGCTGAAGAAGTGTCAAACGAAAAGGCTCTCTTATAAATAGTCAATAATTCTGCGGGACAACAAATCTTTCTTTTTATACATTCATCCTGCAGGTATTCTACCATTACCTGTATCACTTTCCTCTACATTTCTGGCGTATACTGACTATACTTGTCATATACTTCAACGGGATTTATCGACATGTCTGAAATCCACCTAATCGCATCTTTTGTACAAATGAATGTACCGTTTCTGTACTAACATAGCGTCCAAACTATCACCATCTATATCTTCATTCCGTAACTTTTCCAACTCCCTTCTATACTCAAAAACCCTCTCGACATGCTCATGTACTTTCTCCGCAGTATCTCTAGAGAATGCTAAAATACTCAGATCCCTCAACCCTTGTGGGAGATCTATATCATTTAATCTGTTCCACATTATATGTAAATGGACTCCCAATCCTTCAATAAAAACGTTTTTCTCAGGAAAATTGTCTAAGTTATAGAGTGTGGCAAAAATATCAGCTTGCTCACCCTTCTCCATGCAATGTCTAGCCCATGCAGTCAATTCATGCTTTCTCTCTGGAGACACAGTGTTACGAGTTACAACCCTCGATCCTGCTCCCCTATCAACTACAAATGGTGCAGAGCCACCTGGAAGAGGGAGAGTAGGCAAATCTTGTACATTCGGTAACAGAGGTGCTATCACTGGTACAGCAGGCAAACCCACCGGACCCATAACAGCTGGCAAAGGTGGAGGAGCAGGTGGAGGAGCGAAAACAAAAGGAGGAACAACAGCCGGAAGAAGAGGAACATTAAGAGGAGCAATAGGAGGCGTAGGAGGAGCTACGGGAGGAGGATTAACAGCAGGAAGAGGAACGTACTGAGGTGGCGCAGTGGCACCAGACCTTTGTTCATTTAGAAGTTTGTCAATCAGCTCATCAGATACATGAAAGTCTTTAGAAGGATACATTTTCTGGATACCAAGTGAAAAAGCCCTATCCATATTCCTAACTGACTCAGACTGTTTATTTTGATCATATAACAATGCTTTTTCGGCGTTCGTCTTCCAATTCTGTAATACATCAAATGCTGCAGGTCTAGCCTTTTTCTTTAATAATATGGATTCTAAGTATTCAATACAAGGAATTTCAAAACTACCATTGATTGGCCACTGAAGTTCGGAAGTATGTCTAGTTTTTCTGTGCCAAATATCATTAAACACTATACTACCAATGCTGTGCTTACAGTACATAGTACATGCCAGCGACCCCTCCATTGGCGCCCGTCGGCCAAATTCCAAAGATTGTCTGTCACTGTGGAATAACGCCCTGAAGCAGGCAGACAATTTCCCAGGCATATCAGAATACTGGTGTTACCTGGTCAATAATTGCACTTGCAAGTGTAATACGCCAAAACAAATTATCAGGATACTTAAGAATCGGGTCACGACTCACCTGATCAAATCCTAAGGAGGTCCGCTCGGATTTCAAAGAACTAACAAAGGTCCCACGTGGTTGGTGATTTCGGCAAATCTGCCCGCCTCGATATATGGACCCTCGTCAAGATACCGTCTCGGACCGCACGCTCACCGTCCAGGGATCGGGTCGTGCAGCGCTGCTGAGGTATCGCGTCTCATCCAAGAAAGGGGCCCCCTTTGTCACCGTCCGATCCCGGTCCGATAGCCGCGTCAACCTTCAACGAGATGGCATCCATCTTGAGGGTCCCTATTTGGGCGCCATCTGTAAAAGCAAAAGGAAATATCGAGGCTGAGTACCACAAAAGGAAATACACCAAACATGGGCTTATAAAGATTCACAGATCTTTATTCTAAAACTGTACAGTTTACAAAGAAACAAAGTATCAGATAGCTATCTGGCCCTCAGTACATCACAGCGAATACCAGCCCTTTTGGTGTAAGAAGTGAGAGGTACTGGACGTCTAAATAGTTGTACATTTTATACATTTCCAATTACAATGTCCAGCCCCTCTACAGGTTAATAATACACGGTTTATGGTTCGTACCAAGTTCACTTCTGGTTTGTCCAACTACATGGATGTGGATCATCTTCAGTTTGCATATCAGCAAGTTACAATGGCAACAGTGTATTCTCGGATTTAACAATAAGCCTTAACACATTTCCTATACAATGCAGTTCAGCTAGTGTCCACGTTCAGTATTTGTACAACATTGTAGTTGATGTATGTCCGTGGATCGGACTTGTTGGCGCAGACAATCCTCTGTCTAAACGTCAGGCATGGGACAAGGTCTCTTTACCCAACGCAAACATTTGGCCAACAGACAGTTTGAACATTAACTTCCATAGAAAGGTCAGGACGGCTCAGTTACAAGCGGGAAACACTGTCCACCATTTTAGAACACATAATCACTTTAGAATAGAAATCAAAATGGCGGACGAACCTAAAATGGCGGCGAAGTCGATCTAAGATCGGAACTTTGCAACAAGGTTTTCTTCGCAGAGCGTCTGGGTTTAGGCCAATATATACAATAAAGGAGGCACAATATAATATCTCGTTTAACAAAACAAAACCTAGGTCCTTTGAATTGCATTGGATTACTCCAAGTGCTCCCAATAAATGCATCCTCCCTGCTAGGCCGGGCATAAGCCAAAGTCTTCCATCTGTAGTGGGCCTAGCAGCCTGCTCACTGTCCTGGAAGATTTGAGGGAGTGTGAGCACACCACTATCTTCATCTGAGGCTCTAATGAATAGTCCTTATCTTCAACTTCTGAGTCACATGTGAAGAGACCACAAATGTGTTCATTTCAGCCTATTTACTTCTATTTGATTCAATTATGCTCGATGCTGTTGCTCCTCATGGCCTCTAGAGACTTGCTCACTCTATCTTGTATAGACTTCATACACTTTTAATGGTCCAATACTTTGGGCCTGATCACAACCTCGGCGGTAACCCTTAAATCCGGGAAATCCGCCGGCGGTAAGAGCGCAAATTTTCCCCATTGAGCCCAATGGGGAATGGGGCATTCCCGAATGGGCTCAATGGGGAATGGGGACTTCCAAGTCTGCCCAACTCGTGATCCCGCGCTATTAGCGCCGGGGGCTATGGCGGTCGCGCTAATAGCCCCCGCGCTAATAGCGTTAGCGTTACCGCCGTGATCGTGATCAGGCTTTTTGGCTGTTGCAGATCTTTTCTTCTTACTTAATCTAAGAGGAATGTCTGTCATTCAGGGCTTATCCGTGTAACTCCCCCTGTGATTTACAATTATTCCTTAAAATAGTATCCTTAATCCTAGGCTAACCTCGACTCATCGCTGTTTTGCACACAAGCTGTATTTCCAGCATCTCCTGATTCTGCAGCCTAGGTCTGTCTCTGAAGTAGCTTGGTTGATTTCAATATGAGCCAGCATCCATTTTCCTATCATGGCCATCCTTGCCACATTATTTATTCCTCTATAGCAAGCTTCAATATGTCTCATCTAACTTGCGTTACTGCGTATTTACAGTTATTAACCAGTAAGTTACTTCATTCTTCTTTATACTTTAGCTTTAGGTACATATTTCTCCTGGTGCTTCAGTTACATTGTCACTCTTAAGTATTTTCATATTGTTTCAGCATAGGTTCATATATGGGGCCTCATCACGAGTTGGGCAGTAACGCTGGCGCTATTAGCGCTGGCGCTAATAGCCCTACCGCCAAACCCCCCCTGCGCTATTATTGGGTTATTGCCCATTCCCCATTGGGCCAATTCGGGAATTCCTCATTCCCCATTGGGCCCAATGGGGAAAATTCGCGCTATTACCGCCGGCGGATTTCCCCCCAGTTCAGAGCTGGGGGGAAATCCACCAAAGCCATGATCTGGCGGACCCTTAAATACGGTGGTAATAGCACTACCGCCGCATTTAAGGGTTACCACAAGACTCGTGATGAGGCCCATGGTCTTTATGACATCACTCTGTCCTTGTGACCCATGCAAACAGGGAGGTAAACCAATCATCTTCCTCCGTCTCATCTACTTCATCCGCAATATTTGTGTGCAAGGTTGCCAGCATCGTTATTGCTTCTGTGAGGGTCCCATTTTCTTCATCATGGGCAGTTATAAATGTACAGCAAGAAGGCCCGATCTTGACACACACACCTCCTTCCATTACTGTGATTAAATCCGGGACACACCTTTTCTAAAGGGCCACAAACCTGATGGCCCTCATTTCTTCTGTCATTGCATTACATCCTTTTATTGTCGCATTGATCGTCTGCAACAGCTCCCATCTCGTGATCTGTAGCCACTTGGCATTCACTGCAGTCTGAATTCCTGGCATGAAGTTAGATGTAAATATCACTGCTGTTCTGCTGAACAGCTTATGCTCATCTGGAATATCATGATATGCTTCTACTGATTTTGCTGAGAAGTAATTCTCTCTCTTTTGTCAGTATCTGCTGAACGATCTTCTCTTCCTCAGGTGTGCATCCATCTTCAGAAAATGTGTTATCTGCAAGCCACTTTGTGGTACTACCAAGGCTTGTATACTTATCAGTACCACTGAATACACTACTCCCCATTTTGGTGGCAATTTCATATATGCTCTTGATCCACAGGCCTAATAGTGGCCCATCGGGACTGCTGTTCCTTTCATCATGCCTGGGGCATCAAAAACTCAGGCACACTTGAGATTTTCTCCAACTTTGATTGTGCCATTATTTTGCAAACATAAGGACGCATTATTCAGGGTATTATTTGCAAGGTTCCCCCCTTATCGTCGACCCATGTCAACAATCTTGCAGTCTTAGGCCACTTTCTCCACACTCATCACAACTTCTTCCCATTGTCCTGTTAATGCTAGTGTTTTACACACAACCAATCCATCAAGCCATCCTTTAGGAGTTACCACTGCTCTTTTAATTCGTAGCTGGCTTCTTTCCCAGCATTCTCATCTTTCCTCCCCAGTCTTGACTTCACGTTGGAGCCTCTTGTTTTCTTCTATCTTGATTCCTGCTCCATTCATTCTAGGCTGTTCATATTTTATTATTCAATGCTTTGTCTCTTGGTTTTCTCTTGACCTTACATCTTCTACATAATTATCTTCTCTTTGAGAAGTCTTTTTATTCATCCATACTATGGATGCTGTTCTTTCCTTGGAATTGTCCTCTTGTCAGGCAAAGTGCAGGGTTCGTCAGGCAATGTGGCTTTTTCACTGAAACTTCTGTTGCTATAAATATTTTAGCTGTTCCCAAAGCATAAGGTGTAAGGGAACACACATAACAGGTTTCATCTGACGTTCCTCCCCACACCCTTTTTATGTCCTAATACCATAGATTAGTCTTTAAATGAGCCGAATTGACAATATACATGTTTATATTTTCATGGTTCTCCTCAACATCCCTTTTAAATTGAGACCATAGATGTTTAGTTACATTATAGAAAAAAGCTGTCTGTGTCTCTAGTGGGAACAATAGTAGTTGTTTCATTAACATCCTCCATATCTTTATCATCCTTTTTGGTATCTCTAAACATCATCATAATAAGGAAGAAAATGCAAATCATAATGCAAAATGATATCACAATTATTACACCATGAAAACGTATTGACTTTCTGGATGGTAGTGAACTTCTGAAATTTTGAAACCTCTCCATTTTGTGTTTACTTTAATATGCAAATCTGGTATCTCTTTTTGGATTCACAGTTTATCAAAAAGATAATTGCCATTATTATTCTAAAAATGATATGATTATTCTTTGAATTACTGAAAAATGTCACTATATTCGTGTATCGTTTTATTAGAGCTGGATAAGACTGAAATATGTAGCAAAAAACAACATACAAGAGTGTGTGTATAGTGTCTACAATAGGTATCATGAAAGATGAAATGTGCATCTTTTCTTCTGGCTCTCATTCTTCTGTCGCATTGCTCCTTGACCCTATCTAGAAAAGAAGAAAGTTCCCAGGATAAATGCAAGTATATTTATTCCATGTCAAATTTAAAAAAGATTGATCCCTTCTTTAAGATGCTTTTATGTGCTCATCATTCTTCTCGTTCTTTCTTCTTGGTCATCGAATGAGTCAGCATGTGCAGAACTGATTATCTGGCTTAACTGCGGGCAACTGCAGGAGGGGTTGGTGTTTCTCCATTGTATGGCTTGATATCATGTAAATGCAGCCAAGCCTGCTGCCCTTTTAACTTCACTGCGGTGGGACTAACTTCCGCCACCACACGGAAACCCTCAAAAAGAGGTGTGCTCCAGGTGCGCATGAATTTAGGTACCAGCACCTGATCTCCTGGATACAAAACAGCTGGCTGAAGTAAATAATCTAAATCATTGATTTGTTGCTTTCACACATGAACTGCGCCACACATATTTGATTGTATTTCAAATTCAAATGTGATATTCACAAAGGATTTTGTTATGTATTGGCCAATCTCCCGAAGGAGAGCCCATTTATGATGACACATTTTTCAGCTCCTCATGAGCCTTTTTCAAATCAGGGCAAATATCATTTTCACTTCATGTATACAAACAAACATGCACACATATTTTATGATGTGTTAGGACAGAGAATAGGGAGAGGTAGTGGTTTAGGAAAAATAGGGTTCACATAAAAGTACAGAGGTTGGGATACAAATCAAAAAACATATATATCAAATTACACAGGTGATCTCAGTTACCACTGTAAAGTCCCAAAACTTTCTTCATGTCTCTTTAGATAATATTATCACCAATACTACTGTACAATACATAATTTAAAATAGTAACTCCTTGGTCGTTAACAATTTTTAATATCAAATAAGCCGAGTGAGCATCCATAAACCATGTAATATATAATATCTCATAGTGCCATGACCTTCTAATTACAACAACTGTGTGAATAGTTATGAATTAGTTTGGGTCTAGACCCTTGTTCGTGACCGTGACATTATTTCCTTGATATCACATTATTAATAAGTGTGGTTTCATGCAATTGCATTATCCATAATCATTACTTGGTGTGCACCAATTGTTAGTCAATATTGACTGTCTCTTACCATAGGTCCAATTGGTATTTATTCCATGGTAAATAAAGTCTTAAGTCTCAAGAGTTCCTGGGTTAGAATTCCACCTGTAATGTATTGGTCATTGTCATACATACTAGTCTCTCAGACATTCACATCCACTCCATATTTTGATTTATCATTTGTCACTCCTAATTCTTTTTAAGTATACAAATTGGGTATTTGCTGTATTTACTACAACTGGTCCTGTATATTTCGAATGTAGGTCATGGCATTTCCCACGGTACTCTATTCTTTAGTTTAGAAAAAACTATTTTGTAATCTTTAGTTATGTTCTTAATTATTGTTTTAGTATTTACTTTCAAACCTTGTTACAAGCTAGGTTTCCTTGCTAATAGCTCTGTCTTGCAAATAAAGATGTTCTAATAGCATGCTTGTCTAAAATCAACATGCGTTATCTCTCGAGAATATAATGTAGAGAAAATAGTCATCTTGCGCTGAAAGCGCTTATCCCAAGGGTTGGTCACCAAAAAATGTCTCAGAGCAAATGCTGCATTACATTGCATTTCCAAGAGCGATAGTCCATCTGATTGTTGGAGATAGAGTAAAGTTACAAGGATAATCGTCTTGCGCCGTATGTAAGGGCTTACCTCAAAAGTGTTGGTTTCAGGAGCCGCGCGTCAGCTTCAGTGTTGTGAACACCGCGGCGGCTGCCACGTGTAATGTTTATAGGGTTATCATGGTTTTGAAGGGAGTCCTTCCTCCCTTTCCATTGGCCAAAGGTGGGGACGCCATCCTTTGGACTGTAAGGTTACATACCGTTCGGATGTCTGATTGTTATAAGCCCATAGGCACATTGCTATTCCTAATAGTGCGTGTACTGGCTCTATGTGCATTAATATCAAGTTGGTCATTTTGTAATCCCTATCTACAAAATCAAAAGTAGCGAGGTTAAACCCTCCTGATTCCCTACCATATGCCTTTGAATGATTGTTGTCTCATGACCCTTAAAAAAATGTTCAGTTAGTTACGTATGCAAGTCTTTTACTGCACACTTCAAAATACCTAATTACATTGTGCTAGGCTTGCCGAATCCGAAATTTGACTCCTCACATTACAGTTACAGTTACTAACGTGTGCAAGACTATTAATGCACACTTCAAAATACCTAATTGCATGATGCTAGGCATATTTAATCAGAAATATAACTTTTCACGTATAGCCTAGTTCGAAAATTCAACTTCCCATCTTTAGTTATTTTCACCTGTGGCTATGGCTTAAGATAATTTGATTGGTGGGATAATACACTATAGTTGGATGTAGTGAATGGCAGTTTTCCTATAACTAGCAATGTTTCATGCCCCTTTACTACGTATAATTACTCATGTGTGCATATAATTTAATGCACACATTGTGTCTAAGTAACACGCTTAATCCGCATTTTTACGGACACCTGTATTTTCAAATTCCTAATCCATATATTGGTATGTGCTTGTGGCAAAATCTCTTGCCCCTTAGTACATATAATTGCTCACGTGTGCATGCGTTTTACTGCACACATTAGCAGACGTGATTATGTTGCAAAAGTATCCTGCATGTATTGGCACTTTGGATTCTAAACAATAAAATTTTTATTAATTTGTAGTTGCATCCTTTCTATGCATTCATTCTGAGGTCCTACCTGTATCTAAAAGCTAGGTTCTTGAAAAGACTTTTTGACTTGTAATTGTGTCCTTTCAATTCATTCATTCTGAGGTCCTACCTGTATTCTTTTGTGCCAAAAAAGGATAAGTGTGCACACAATATTACGTTTTAACCACATTTTTACATATGTCTATAGTTTCACATTTCTGGATAAATCATTGGGTGTTCGCATATGGATGGTTCATGATCATCCCATTATCCATATGGACTCCCCCAATTGGGGATCTATGCCAGTCCCCTTAGAGGAAATGCACCATCTAATTGTCCTTGTTGAGTCCATATTCTATCGTTCTAAATTTGCAAATCAATCGTGCTTCAGCTTGTCTCAAAAGTGTTTTGTAGTTCCCTCCTCTTCTCCCAAGTTTGACCTTCTGTAGACCTATGAATTTTAGGTCCTTTTTGTTCTCCATCTGGTGCGTTTACAGCCAATGTTGTGCCAGTGGAAGTGACACGTCTTGGCTCCCAATTGTTGAGATGTGTTCCCGGATTTGTGTTCTTATTTCCCTAATAGTGCTTTCAATGTATATGCGTTTACATGTACAAATGATCACATACACTGTATGCTTAGATCTACAGTTTATGTTCTCCTGAATTTTCATTTTTGTTCCTCTTGTGTCTTCAAATGTCATCATACTCTCCTGTGCATATTTGCATAGTGTACATGTTCCACATTTCCTAAATCCTGACACTTCCTTTTTTAGCCAGGTTTCTGTTGTTTTGATAGGTATCTCAGGAAGTAGTGATGGGCTCTGTCCTCAATGATAGGTGAGGGTATAATTTTAATAGGTGCCAATTTTTCCTCAAGATTTTTGTCAGCTCATGATTGTTGGAGAAGTATGATGTAATAAATCTTACTTTTACGATGTCCTGATTGTCTCTTTTGTCTTTGGGCATGAGAGTTTGTTTTCTCATCATTTTCATTTCTTATGTCGGGCTGCATGGATACATTCAGTTGAGTATCCCCTTTGTCTGAATCTTTTGTGTAGTATGTCACAATCCTTAGCAAATACAGTTGGATCCTTGCAATTCCTTCTTGCTCTGATGAATTCCCCTGTGGGTACATTCCATTTGACCGGTTTATGACGGCAGCTTGTGGTGTGTAATGTTGAATTCACCTCTGTCTCCTTGCGGTAGGTTTATGCAGACAGTGCTTCATCAGATATATAAATTGTCAAGTCTAAGAAGTTGATCCAGGATTCACTGCTTTGTCCTGAAAATTCTATACCCAATTTATTTTGGTTCATTCTAAGTCTGAAGTCTTCCAGTTCTTCCATAGTGCCATTCCAAATGAAGAGCACATCGTCTATGTACCTGGCCCATAGCACTACTTGTGTCCTGAATGCATTGTCTTTATAGACTTTCTCTCATACATGCCCATAAATAAATTTGCAAGTTTGGGGGCATACTATGTGCCCATGGCTATTCCTCTTTTTTGGCGATAATATCTCTTATCAAAGACAAATATGTTACATTCCAATGTTGATGTAAGCATCTCTTTCAGCATTTGTACATAATGATAATGGGAAGCAGAGTCTTCTCTAAATACATAATCTATAGTCTGTACTGCTGAATCATGTTTGATTACAATATACAATGCACGTACGTCCCAGGTGGCTACAAGATATGTCGATTTCCAGTCAATTCCCTCAATGATTCTTATTGTGTCGGTTGTATATTTGATGAATGCTTTCAGAATGGGCACCCTTGGGCGTAGAACGTTGTCAATGTATTCAGATAGCTTCTCAGTGGTCCATCCAATGCCACTGAGTATGGGGCGCCCTTCCAGAATAGTTTCAAATGTTTTGTGCACCTTTGGAAAGAAATATCTTGTTGGTAGAATTTTATGTTTTACTTGTAAGAAGGATTTTTCGTCATCCTTTCTGATGCCAGCTGACAATTAGTTCATCTAGTGACTGTATTATTTCATTCTTGGGGCTACTCGGTAGTTCCTCATAACAAAATGTCATTTGCAAATTATTGTTAGCCATTTGTATGTAGTCCTTGCTATTCATGATGATGATGCCCCCCACTTATCGGCCTACTTGATCTCACTATCATCTTTTAGATCTTGCAGTGCTTTCTGTTCCTTTTTGGTCAAATTCTGCTTGAAGATTGGTGTCTTTCTATTTTTCCTTTTCTCACATAAGTTGTTAATATCCCTAGTTGTTGCTTTGTAGAAAACGTCTATCATATTTTCGGGTGGAAACTGGGGTGTGAATTTAGACTTCCGTTTTAGCTCCTCTTCCGTTAGGCACACCAGTGTAATTTGTAATTCATGTAGTGTATTGGGTATCTCCATTAAATCTGATTCATCCGAATTTCTTAGTGTATGAATATTTTCTATGTCCTTAATGGATAATGGACTTTTCTCTATCGGTTTTTGAATCTCTTGTTGTCTTGTTATTTGTGTAGAGAAGACTTTCTTGAGCTTCAACTTGCAAACAAACTTGAGCAGATCTATATGTGTATCTATTTTGTCAAAATTGCGTGTTGGTGCGAATGACAAGCCTTTGTTGAGAACATAATCTCATCCGAGGTTAGACATCTGTTGGATAAGTTCCTCACAAGATTATTTATTTCTTGCTCCTTGCTGCCGCCCGGCGGCTCACCCTCGTTAGTCGTCTGTAGTCTTCTAGTGCTTCGGGGTTTCCAGCATCTACTACTCCCCCTCCTCCCTCTCCATCTTATGTATGTTGATTCTTGTCTTGGTTGGTCAGTAGCTGAAAACTGAACTCTTTGTAATTGGTATTTTAAGATCCTTTCTTATATCTTCAGATTTGGTTAAGAAATCCTGAAGGTTCCTTGTGTTTATCTTTATCTCCTTCCCCCGATAATTCCTTGTAGTTGTCGGAGTCCACCTCTGAGCTACTTGATGAAGTGTTAGGTGTCCTTCCTTTAGATAGTGGCTTGGTGTATTGGTTATATTTTTCTTGAAATGTGTAGACTCTGTCCTCCTGGTTATCCCGTTTATTCCTAAAGAACTTTTGTAGCTTTCTTAATTTTATCTCGTCCTGGTATTCTTTTAATATCTCATGCATTTTTTAGTAATTCTTTTCTTTTGTTACCTCCAATGCTTTGGTCTCCATTATCTCTTTTTTTATTGCCTCTATCTGTTCTGTTGCATGCTTGTGCTCTCTTGTTGCATGCTCAACCAATAGTTCCAGCATATTTTCTTAACTACTGTTAAGATTATGTTCCCATTGCTCTGCGATATCTTTGTTTAGTTTAGTTTAGTTTACTTTATTATTTGTATAGCCCGGTCAAGCCCAAGGGCTTCAGGGCGCTTTTCATACAAGTTGCAAAATGATACAGAAAGGAATGCAATACAAAGTTCCACAAATATACATCAGTCAATTGTAGGGTACATCAGGTCAATAATGTCTAGGAAAAATGACTTATATACAAAGTTCCGTATGTACATCAGGTAGTGATTACATCCAATTGGCATATCAGTTTATGTGATCAAATTAGAGTCTTGCTCATGAAGCCAAACTTTAACCTTTTTCCGGAAAAGGAGGAATGATGGTTCCTCTCTTAGAGATACTGGTGAAGCATTACATTTTTTAGCAGCAAGGACTGGAAAGCTAACCCCACCTGCGCGTTGTTGTTTGAAACGTGAAATGGTGACGCAGTGTGACTGGGCTGTTCTGGTGGGCCGCGTAGACGATTGTCTGAATATGGTGTTGGATAAGTAGGTAGGAGCTTGGTTGGATAAACACTTATGGGTGAGGGATAGTGTTTTAAGGTCTATTCTTTGCTTCATTTTAAGCCATTTCATTGTGTGTCTGGCTGCAGAGATATGTTGTGTCCTGGGGATGTTTAAAGCTGCTCTGATGGCATTGTTTTGCATAACTTGCATTTTGTTGAGGTTTTGTTGTGAAGTGCCCAGATAAAGTGCATTGCAATAGTCGAGTTTAGATAAGACTAGAGCTCTAGCTAATGTTATGTTGTTAGTTGTAGCCAAATAGGGTGGCAGGCAGTAATAAGCTTGCAGGTATGTGCTGTCAATGATGCCAAAGCGTTGGTTTGTCTCATTAGAGTGAGTGCAGCGTCAATGAAGATTCCTAATGTTTTCACAGCATTGGCAACTTTAATTATGTTGCCATCGATATTGAAGGAGGTGAAACGAGCACCCAATTTGTTCAGGTTAGCTGTGGATCCTAAGAGAAGCAGCTCTGTCTTCTCATCGTTGAGACAGAGTCCATGCTTCACCATCCATGCTTGTATAATGATGTAAATGTCATTGAGGGTCGTACTGTCTACAATGTGATCACCAGTGATAGGGATGAGTATCTTGGTGTCATCCGTGTAGTTAGTGTATGTAACACCCAGATAGTGAAGTTTATCAAAAAGGGGCTTAATGAACACATTATAGGGAGTGGGGGACACACATGACCCTTGTGGTACCCCACAGGTAACTGGAGTGAGTGAGGCAGAGGCTGAAGGTGCAAAGACCCTCATGGATCTGTTGTTGAGGAAGGACTCAATCCAAGCGTTCGCTTGGTCTGAAAAGTGTACGGCAGATGAGAGGTGTATACATAAGATGTTGTGGTTCACCAAGTCACATGCCACTGATAGGTCAAGTAAGAGAAGCAAGGCTAGTTTTCCCTTGTCTTTCAAGGTCTGGATTTGAGTGTTGAGGTCGATAAGCGCTGTTTCTGTCCTGTGTCTGGGTCTGAATCCAGGTTGTCTCAGTCCTAGCAGGTTATTGGCTTCAAGATGCTGCTGTATCTGCAGATAAGCTGCTCGGTCCAATATTTTTAACAAGAATGGAACCGTTGTGATGGGTCTGTAATTTGAAGGATTGTTAGGGTCTAGTGATGGTTTCTTTAGCAATGAGAGTACCCAAGCGTCTTTGAGATTATTAGGTACTTTACTGGATTCAAATGATGCATTAATGACAGAAGTGATGAACGGAGCCAGTTTTTTCGTTGCCTCCTTAGTAAGTGGGGCTGGGCAAGTGTCTCCCTGACAATTGGATGGTTTGAGTTTCATGATAATAGTCTCAACATTCCTAGTGTGAGAGGGTGAGACCTGAATAGGATCAGTGTCTAAGATACGTTTTTTTTAGGTTCTATTTTATTTTACAGCAAGGTTATTTTGGCTTGTAATGCCTTCTGTATATTAGTGCACCATAGGGCTTCTTTAGTACAAGTATCAGGAGGTGGTGCAGGTGATACCAACTCTTTCAAAATGTTAAAATGTTAAATAGTTCTTTTGTACTGGTCTTAGCTTTGGATATGCAATCATTAAGGCTATCTTTTTCGGCTTGGACAATGGCTACCTTGTAGTTAAATGAAGCTGCAATGAAGCTGTCCTTATTTGCTGAAGATGGTGTGCACTTCCATAGTGTTTCGGACGTTCTTTTTAATTTCCTAAGAGTCTTTAGGTGAGGACTATACCAGTTCTTCAGGTGATCGCGAGGTTTAATTTTACGTAGTTTAAGGGGCGCTACAGTATTGATAGCCTTGAGCATAGTTTCATTGTACAAGTCTACTAGTACTGATGGGTCTGAGTGCACTATAGTCGGGTGAATCATAGGTTGTAGTAATGGTAATAGTTTTTCTAGGGTTAGATTATGTTTATTGCTGGTTGTCATGGCAGGTGCTTGGGTTTGAGGAGTAGGTAGTACGGCTTCTTTGATAGTGAATGAGATTAAATGGTGGTCGGTCTAGGCACAAGGTGCAAAAATAGTATGAGGCAAAGTATATATACGCCGTATATAGACTGGCAGCGGTGTAAGTTTAAAAATAACAGCACAACTTATAAACATCAGATGAAGATAGGTGCTACTGCAGGCAATTAGTAGTGTAAGTTGAATTCAAATAGAAGGTCCAAAACTTCATAAAAGTCAGTACCGGGTGCAGAATGCAGCACTGCGTAATCTATAGCATGTACGAATTTGGTGTACATTTGTGCATTTCTTAATCAATCAAATATGCACTATAGACGGTGGTGGATCCTCGAGGTTAAGGTATCGTAGGCTAGCGAGTCTCTAGGAACAGAGTTAGTTCATGGCCACAATGAATGTACGTAATTGGCTTGCTTTGAAGTGGCGAAGAGGGCAATGCAGACGTTGTAGATGCATAAGAGACTTTAATGCCAGTGTTGGGGGGAAGTCTTGTAGATGGGCGCCCAGAATATGCGAGGGGTTGTAGTTCAAAGAGTTACTCAGTACAGTATCTGGATACGTCAATGGACACCACGACACTCACCGGTGCAAACAGGGGTAAACAGGGCCTTGAGTGTGGGCCTTTGGGGTGGTGCCGGCATCCGCCTGCCGGGTTCCAATTGGTTCCTTTTGAACCTCGGAGAGCCAATCACAGCAGCCGCACAGCGAGAATCAGGAAGACAGGCAAAGGCTCAGGCATCGGCAAGGCGCAGCGACCATTTTAGAATAGGTGTGCTTCAAATATGCTGCAAAGTTAACACAGTGGTTCTCAGGCGTGTCAAGAAGTAGCAACAAGGTTTGCTAATGGCCAGCAAGCGTACAGGCACTCACACTGATGGAGAGACCTTACACACAATTTCGATGACGAAATGAGGTGATGAAAATTTCTCTCATTTCACACAGCAAAGGCAGCCGGATTACCACGAGAAAAGCCCCAGTGGGGCTTCATCTTTAGAAAAGTCAGGAAAAATAAGTATTCGCAAACCTCTGGGTATTTGCTTATTTGTTAAATAGTTCTTCAATTAAATTATTTCCCAGTACTTATCAATTTACCTCCTAGAGGCCCTTTCCAATTTAATGAATTTGTATCTTAAGTCTTCTCGTTTTGCGGTCACATTAGAAAATCCATGTGCTGTCCTGCCTTTTGGGGCGAACAGGTCTGTAGCATCCTCTTCTCTACTCAAAATGTATTCTGCCATGTTTACTGATGTTAGACTTTCTAGGTATGGTCTGCAAGACTGTTGACCCACCTCTTGAGTTATGTAGTTAGTGAAGGGTAATTTTTTTGGGGTGTCAACATCTTTGACCTCGCGACCTATTTAATGATCGATATATAAGTGTCGCGCGTGTGTGAAAAAGGTTCGGACGAACCACTACCCCACCTCCAAGGTTGTGCATACATTTGTTGCTTTCACACATGAAATGCACCACACATATTGGATTGTATTTCAAATTCAAATTATATCATTCACAAAGGATTTTGTTATGTTTTGGCCAATCTCCCGAAGGAGAGCCCTTTTATGATGACACGTTTTTCAGCTCCTCATGAGCCTTTTTTCAAATCATGGCAAATATCATGTTCACTTCATTTATACAAAGATGTACACCCATGTTATGATGTGTAAGGACAGAGAATAGGGAGGGGTGGCGGGTTAGTGAAAATAGGGTTCACAGAAAATCACAGAGGTTGGTGAAACAAATACAAAAAACATATATGTCAAATTAAATAGGTGATCTCAGTTACCACTGTAAAGTTCAAAAACGTTCTACATGTCTCTTTAGATAATATGATCACCAATACTACTGTACAATACATAATTTCAAATAGTAACTCCTTGTACGTTAACAATTTATAAAATCAAATTAGCTGAGTGAGCATCCATAAACCATGTAATATATTATATCTCATGGTGCCATGACCTACTAATTACAACTGTGTGAATAGTTATGAATTAGTTTGGGTCTAGACCCTTGTTCATGACCGTGACATTATTTCCTTGATATCACATTATTAATAATGTGGTTTCATGAAATTGCATTATCCATAATCATTACTTGGTTTACACTAATTGTTAGTCAATATTGATTGTCTCTTACCATAGGTCCAATTGGTATTTATACTGGTCCTGTATATTTCTAATGTGGGTCATGGCATCTCCCCATGGTACTCTATTCTTTAGTTTTGAAAAAACCTTTTTGTAATCTTTAGTTATGTTCTTAATTATTGTTTTAGTATTTACTTTCCAACCATGTTACAAGCTAGTTTTCCTTACTAAGAGCTCTGTCTTGCAAATAAAGATGTTCTAATAGCGTGCTAGTCTAAAATCAATATGCGTTATCTCTCTGATTATTGACGAGAATATAATGTAGCGAAATAGTCATCTTGCGCTGAAAGCGCTTATCCCAAGAGTTGGTTACCAAAAAATGCATCAGAGCAAATGCCACATTACATTGCATTTCCCAGAGCAATAGTCCCTCTGATTGTTGGAGATAGAGTAAAGTTACAAGGATAATCGTCTTGCGCTGTATGTCAGGGCTTACCTCAAAAGTGTTGGTTTCAGACGCTGCGCATCAGCATTGTGAACGCTGCGGCGGCTGCCACGTGTAATATTTATAGGGTTGTCATGGTTTAAAAGGGAGTCCTTCCTCCCTTTCCATTGCCCAAAGGTGGGGACGCCATCTTTTGGGCTGTAAGGTAACATACCGTTCGGATGTATGATTATTATAAGCCCATAGGCACATTGCTATTCCTAATAGTGCGTGTACTGGCTCTATGTGCATTAATATCATGTTGGTCATTTCGTAACCCCCGTCTCCAAATTTAAAAGTAGCTAGTTTAAACCCTCCTGATTCCCTACTATATGCCTTTGAATGATTGCTGTCTCATGTCCCTTAAAAAAATGTTCTACTAGTTACGTGTGCGTCTTTTACTGCATACTTCAAAATACCTAATTACATGGTGCTAGGCTTGCCGAATCCGAAATTTGACTCCTCACGTTAAAGTTACAGTTAATCACGCATACAAGACTGTTAATGCACACTTCAAAATACCTAATTGCATGATGCTAGGCATATCGAATCAGAAATATATCTCCTCACGTATAGCCTGGTTCGAAAATTCCACTTCCCATCTTTAGTTATTTTCACCTGTGGCTATGGCTTAAGATATTATGATTGGTTGGATAATACACTATTGTCGGATGTAGTGAACGGCAGTTATCCTATAACTAGCAATGTTTCATGCCCCTTTACTACGTATAATTACTCATGTGTGCATATAAATTAATGCACACATTGTGTCTAAGTAACACGCTTAATCTGCATTTTTACGAACACCTATATTTTCAAATTCCTAATCCATATATTGGTATGTGCTTGTGGCAATATCTCTTGCCCCTTAGTACATATAATTGCTCACGTGTGCATGCGTTTTACTGCACACATTAGCAGACGTGATTATGTTGCAAAAGTATCCTGCATGTATTGGCACTTTGGATTCTAAACAATAAAATGTTTATTAATTTGTAGTTGCGTCCTTTCTATTCACTCATTCTGAGGTCCTACCTGTATTCCAAAACCTGGGTTCTAGAAAAGATTTTTTGACTTGTAATTGCATCCTTTCAATTTGTTGACTCTGAGGTCCTACCTGTATTAATTCTTGCCAAAAAGGGTAAGTGTGTACACAATATTACGTTTTAACCACATTTTTACGAATGTCTATAGTTTCACATTTCTGAATAAATCATTGGATGTCCGCATGTGGATGATTGATGATCATTGTCCCTTGTTGAGTCCATATTCTATTATTCTGAATTTGCAAGCTTATCTCAAAAGTGTCTTGTGGTTCCCTCCTCTTCTCCCAGGTTTTCACCTTCTGTAGTCCTATGAATCTTAGGTCCTTTTTGTTCTCCATATGGTGCGTTTGCTGCCAATGTTGTGCCAGTGGAAGTGACATGTCTTGGCTCTCAAATGTTGAGATGTGTTCCCGGATTCGTTTTCTTATTTCCCTAATAGTGCTTCCAATGTATATGCGCTTACATGAACAAATTATCGCGTATACTGTATACTTGGATCTACAGTTTATGTGCCCCTGAATTTTCATTTTTGTTCCTCTTGTGTCTTGAAATGTCATTGTACTCTCATGTGCATATTTGCATAGTGTACATGTTCCACATTTCCTAAATCCTGACACTTCCTTTTTTAGCCAGGGTTCTGTTGTTTAATAGGTATCTCAGGAAGTAGTGATGGGCTCAGATTCATTGTTAAACTCCTTGCCTTTCTGTAAATTACCTTAGGCTGTTGCTCAATGAACTTTGATAGGTGAGGGTCTAGTTTTAATAGGTGCCAAATTTTCCTCAAGATTTTGGTCAGCTCATGATTGTTGGAGCACTATGATGTAATAAATCTGACTTTTTCGATGTCCTGATTGTCTCTTTTGTCTTTGGGCATGAGAGTTTGCTCTCTCGTCATTTTCATTGCTTTTTGTCGGGCTGCGTGGATACATTGAGTCGAGTATCCCCTTTGTCTGAATCTTTTGTGTAGTATGTCACATTCCTTAGCAAATAGAGTTCGATCCTTGCAATTCCTTCTTGCTCTGATGAATTCCCTGTGGGTGCCTTCCATTTAACCGGTTTATGATGGCAACTTGTGGCGTGTAATCTTGAATTCACCTCTGTCTCCTTGTGTTAGGTTTGCGTAGACAGTGCTCCATCAGATACATACATTGTCATGTCTAAGAAGTTGATCCTGGACTCACTGCTCTGTCCTGAAAATTCTATACCCAATTCATTTTGGTTCATTCTTAGCCTGAAGTCTTCAAGTTCTTCCATAGTGCCATTCCAAATTAAGAGCACATCGTCTATGTACCTGGCCCATAGCACTAATTGTGTCCTGAATGGATCGTCTTTATAGACTTGCTGTTCCTCCTACATGCCCATAAATAAATTTGCAAGTGCAGGGGCATACTTTGTGCCCATGGCTATTCCTCTTTTTTGGCGGTAATATCTGTTACCAAAGACAAATATGTTACATTCCAATGTTGCTGTAAGCATCTCTTTCAGCATTTGTACATAATGATAATGGGAAGCAGAGTCTTCTCTAAATACATAATCTATAGTCTGTACTGCTGAATCATGTTTGATTATAATATGCAATGCACGTACATCCCAGGTGGCTACAAGATATGTAGATTTCCAGTCAGCTCCCTCAATTATTCTTATTTTTTCAGTTGTATATTTGATGAATTCTTTCAGAATGGGCACCCTTGGGTGTAGAACGTTGTCAATGTATTCAGATAGCTTCTCAGTGGCCCATCCTATGACACTGAGTATGGGGCGCTCTTCCGGAATAGTTTCAATAGTTTTGTGCTCCTTTGGAAGGAAATATCTTGTTGGTAGAATTTGATGTTTTACTTGTAAGAAGGATTTTTCGTCATCTATGATCAATCCTTTCCAATGCCAGCTGACAATTAGTTCATCTAGAGACTGTAAAATTACATTCTTGGGGTTACTCAGCAGTTCCTCATAACAAAATGGTATTTGCAAATGATTGTTAGCCAATTGTATGTAGTCCTTCCTATTCATGATGATTATGCCCCGCCTCCCCTCCCCTTATCGGCCTCCTTGATCACTATCTCACTGTCATCTTTTAGATCTTGCAGTGCTTTCTGTTCCTTTTTGGTCAAATTTTGCTTGAGGATTGGTGTCTTTCTATTTTTCCTTTTCTCACATAAGTTGTTAATATCCCTAGTTGTTGCTTTGTAGAAAACTTCTATCATATTTTCGGGTGGAAACTGGGGTGTGAATTTACATTTCCTTTTTAGTTCCTCTTCCATTAGGCACACAACTGTTATTTGTAATTCATGTAGTGTATTGTGTATCTCCACTGAATCTAATTCATCCAAAGTTCTTAGTGTGTGGATATTTTCTACGTCCTTAATGGATAATGAACTTTTCTCTTTAATGTATTTCAGCACTGGATAGCTCCCTGTAACTTGGGGTATTTATTGTTTATTGAGGGGGGTCTACCCCCAAATCCCTCTTAACGAGGGGTCCTCCAACCCTAACCCCGCAAACCCCATTTTCAAAAAATTAACGCTTTCCTCAACCCATTGAATTTCCAACCCAAACATACATCTATTTAAAGGTATCTTTGAGTTGGAAATCCATTGAAATCCATCGAAATTCATTCAATGGAAGTCCATTTCGATGGAAATGCATTTCAATGAATACATTTCATTGGATTTTAATTCGATTAAACATTTTTCGATGGAAAGACTGGCTACCGTCTAGAAGTACAAATCACTGAAGCTGTGGTAGTAGTCCAAAGTACTGAAGCTTTGCTGGTATATCGGATCGTCAATAGATGCAACATTGTAGTAGTCTAATGAAGTGGAATACTGTGAGACAAAGGCTGTTCTCATAGTGAATCAAATAGAAGTGAAGTTGTTGAAGTGGAAACAGCAGCACTAAGAAGTCATCCTGACAAATACACCATTGTGAATTCTAAAACTGTTAACCAAGAATTGTGTATCACTCACAGTTGTGGATATTGCATTTCTTTTGACCTGTGGCAAGTCTTCATGAAAAGGTGACAAAGCACTGTGGCTAAGATTATCATTGGTGTTATTCGGTGGAAGTGGAAAGTGGACATTTCACCAAGGAGAAGAGATTTTCTATCAGAGGAACATTGGTTGACAAACCTTTGCCTTGACTTTGAAATATAAATAACTGGCTTGAGACATTACTCTCTTTGGTTGAACTCTAACATAACTGACCTTGAATTCTGGTGATGGGAAATCACCCATGACATTAGAAGTTTATTCAGAGACTGTGAATGTAGTTGATATTATGTTGTATTGCCATATGTTTTCTTTGTGTATTTGTTGTTTAGTGTGAGGGCCAGTTGTCCTGTGTTAGAGTGTTTCCCCTTAGCTTTGGTTAGGCAGGCACATCCTCAGCAGAGTACTGATGCATGTTTTAGTACTTTTTCTTTTAGAATAAAATCGCAAATGGTAACAAATCATCAAACAGTTTTAAGTCTTCACACTGGTCACAGAGCTCTTGTGTAGGCATAGAGCTTGTGTTACAGGTTGTCCGGTTTCCGAATTCTATGATCTAATACATTTCCCTTTCAGTGTGATGTGCCAAACCAATGGGTTGGAGTAGTGTGCTTTCTTTGCTCTGAGTACTTCAGCCCTGTAAAGGTGTAACTGTTGGTGGTAGGTGAATATGCTAGTGTGTAGATCGTTTTCCTCCAGATTTTCTCCGGTTTCAGATTTCCCTTTTTTTAGTGATTTAGTCTGAGGATGAAGCATTTGGCTTGTTTCTTTTTTTAAGAGTTTTTATAGTGTTCTTTAGGGCCAATACAGTCCAACGTGTACATAATTCCGTTGTGAACTTGGTGGAGTTTTGCATCCAATGTGGGTGTGGTCCATCTGTGGGTACGGTAGATCCGGTTGCTTCTAGTCTCTGCAGTAAGGAGTTGATGTGTATTTCTTTCAATGGTCTGTTCATGGTTGATGGTTCTTTTAAAGGTCTTGTGAGGCGTGGTGTCTTTGTGAATATTGTGAACAGGATACATACGTGATCCCGCCAGTGGAGGTGCAATGGGGAGCAGATAGTGATTATGTTTTTATTACAAAAAATGCCATCAAGTGTGTGCCCAGTTATGTGTTTGGACCCTTGATCATCTATTTGAGGTGTTATGCAGCAAGGTTCACTCCAAGGGACTGTTTAATTGTGTTGTCTTCTTTCTCGAGACAGATGTTGAAATCTCCAACTATACTTAGTAGTTGGCAATCTGCAGACAGGATGCCTTATTGTAGCTGTGGGAGAGATGGAGCAGGTCAGAGCGAGTGATTTGCAGTCGGGGATGGTGTCAATGGAGGGTGTTGAGACAACGTAGGCGTTTATGTGCAACAGAGCTATGCCACCCCCTGCTATTGTTGTGATTAGCACAAATGATCTTGAGCCCTGATGGGATACTCTCGTGGATAACCAGGGACTTATCATCTGAGAGACAAGGTTCTTTGCTGAAGAGTCTGTCTAACTGGTCTACAGAGAGAAGGTCAAAAATGTCAGAGGAGTGCTTGGAGACAGAACGTGCATTAATCAGGAGACATCTTGTCATTTCTGGGTTGGTTCGACTGCTTTGGCCAGTGGTGTTGGGTTGTTGAAGGTTGCTTTCATTCTTTTCCCAGGGCTCCACAATAAGGCTTTCAGATTCAAAGAGGCATAGCAGGATCATCTTGGGGTCTGGCACATTTCAGAGTTTCGGCTGCATGGTTGTGGGGAATTTTTCAGGGTGTCTAGTGATGAATGGAGTAACAGGTATTGTTTCTTGCAGGTCCCGTTTTATGGTTGGTTTAATTGCCGTTGGAGTTAATGCAGGCAAGGATGTTAGGACGTTGGTGAGTCATGTTTCTCGGATCAATGTTACCTCATAGTAATGTGTTTTAGCTGGATGCTTCAGGAGGTATCCGGAGATGCAAGCTGCCAATGGTCTCTTGAGGTGAGTTACTGGGAAGCCTGTAGGTAGTGAAATAAAAAGCAAAGCAATGCCGCCTTCTTTTTTTAAAATAGAAGTGAAACTGGCTACTTTGGGATTCATTTACAAATTTGCAGTAGATTGGTTCTTCAGTAAACAGACCAGTAAAGGTGTTTAGTGACAATTATTCTGTAAAAAGTAATTAATTATGCATAACTTGATAATATCAATACTGGTGAAGGTAAGTTTGGCTTTGATCTTTCTCTGATATTACACATGTGGCAATAATAGTCAATCAGAAGTAGGAATTTGGCTGTGCTATGTTTGTAATTAGCATTCTTAACCAGTATGTAAGGGTACTTTGTATTGTGGCATATCTAAAGTATAATTGCAACATTTGACTTCTCGAGGATGGCAGATTAAAATTAGGTTTTTAAGGGCAATATTGGGATAAATAACATTACGATTTGAGACTCTAGCAGTAATATTGGTTTGTTTTTAGGATTGAGAGATTCAGTGCTAATTAGAAGCCGACCCAATCCGTGTTTGATACTGTGCAAACAGAGTACAACAGCATCGAACGTGATACCATCTAATGAAGAATGAATATTTGATAAAAGGTTCTTTTTGAATTATCAAAAAATAGTGCCATATCATGGATCAGAAGGGATCGAGGATTTGGCTGCTACTTAAGATTCTTTTGACAATATCAATAGTTGCGTTAAGGGACTAGACAAATAATGTTTGTTTATAATATTGTCATGTTTCGGTTTGAAGGTTTTGGAAAACTGTATAATTGATTGATCATCAGAAATGATGTTAAATGGCTCTAAATTTGACCTCAATACTTTGAAATTTGATGTGAAGCATCTGTGCATTATATAATTTCGCCCAATGAGTCTTGCACATCATTTGTTCTGAATCACATTATGCTTAGGTTTTTTGTATGAATGTTATCTGTTTTTTATTTGTTTATATGATTGTTTTTCAAATAGGTCTTTAGAGGCACCAAATATTTAATTATTGGTTATTGGATATAGGGAATTTTGCATTATAGAATGACTTGTGAATTTGGGTTATTATCACATTTACTAACATCACTATTATATGCCCTGATGAAGAGCAAATTACCTGTAACAAGTGTAGGCAATGCATTTTTATTTCTCTTGTATGCTAAGCCTATTGGTTATGCACTGTTACAATTGACAGATCATTTTCTCAAATGTTCCACAGTAAACTAATTTACTTTTGAAAATGTTACAGCCAGCTTTTTGGCTACATACAAGAAAATTTAGATATGAATATAGCAGTGAACCCCCAGGCAAGCCACATGTCAGCTTGCACTACTGATCACCAACGCATGACCCCCTCCACCCCCACCCCCGAGCAGTGCAGGGCACCTGCCAGCAGGTCCCAACTCATGTCCCACTCATGTCCCCTTGCACCCCCACCCCCCAGCAGTGCAGGGCACCTGCCAGCAGGCCCCCACTCATGTCCCACTTATGTACCCTTGCACCCCCACCCCCCAGCAGTGCAGGGCACCTGCCAGCAGGCCCCCACTCATGTCCCCTTGCACACCCACCCCCCAGCACTGAGGGGCACCTGCCAGCAGGCCCCCACTCATGTCTCCTTGCGCCCCCACCCCCTAGCAGTGCAGGGCACCTGCCAGCAGGCCCCCACTCATGTCCCACTCATGTCCCCTTGTATCCCCACCCCCCAGCAGTGCAGGGCACCTGCCAGCAGGCCCCCACTTGTGTCCCCTTGCACATCCACCCCCCAGCACTGAGGGGCACCTGCCAGCATGCCCCCACTCATGTCCCCTTGCACCCCCACCCCCCAGCACTGAGGGGCACCTGCCAGCAGGCCCTCACTCATGTCCCCTTGCACACCCACCCCCCAGCAGTGCAGGGCACCTGCCAGCAGGCCCCCACTCGTGTCCCCTTGCACACCCACCCCCCAACACTGAGGGGCACCTGCCAGCAGGCCCCCACTCATGTCCCCTTGCACACCCACCCCCCAGCACTGAGGGGTACCTGCCAGCAGGCCCCCACTTATGTCCCACTCATGTCCCCTTGCACACCCACCCCCCAGCAGTGCAGGGCGCCTGCCAGCAGGCCCCCACTCATGTCCCGCTCATGTCCCCTTGCACCCCCACCCCCCAGCAGTGCAGGGCACCTGCCAGCAGTCCCCCACTCATGTCCCCTTGCACACCCACCCACCAGCACTGAGGGGCACCTGCCAGCAGGCCCCCACTCATGGCGATACATGGGCGGCATGGCGATACATGGCTGATCGGTGAGTATAAATGCCACAGCACATGCATGCATGTCAGATACTGAGTAATGTCACAACCCTACTAATGATACCCATTACCACCTCCCCAGGGGACAGTGCCTACCATCTGAGCACCCACAAGATGACGCCAATTCGGAACCCCACCACGCCACCCGAGGTAAGATACAACACAGCCCATATTGCAACCCGGGGCATAGTGGAGCGCACATTCGGAGTGCTCAAGTCACGCTTTCGCTCCATTGACCGTTCTGGCGGGCAGCTGTTATATGCTCCCCCAGTAGTGTGCAGGATCATAGTGGCAGCATGTGTCCTGCACAACGTTGCAACACGCCGGGGCCTGCCCGTGGACATGGTGGTGCCCCTACATCCCCAACCACATGCACGCCCACTGCGCATGGGAGGGGAAAGGGCACGGGGTGAGGCAGCCCGTACGCAGCTGGTGGCTAATTACTTCACCTAAAATCACACCCCTGTGGAGTGCACACAGCCCTGGCACATACCAGCTGACTATCAATGATGATGAGTCAAGTGACCGTCAACTGTCACAACCATACCAGCCTGAGATTGTTCACCTGGAAGTGTTCCATTGTGTGCATCCCTGCCTACACAAACACCACCAATGCTGTGTCATCAAAAGACACACTTCTATGCTGCTAAAATCATTACCCCCTTGCAAGATACAACATGACAACAGTGCCATGTCACCCAACACCTCCCCAGCACCGCCACCCAACACACCATGGCATGTCATGCTATGTGAGAGCAAACAAAGGAATCCCCAAAACATGACACAAGTGTCACAAAGTACAGTGTCCCGAATGGAAAATGGCCACACACAATATGCTCCCATTAATGTAGAACTGACAACACACTTGACCAAAGACTTACCACAATACAATGCAGCTAGCCAACACCAAACGTAGCATTCACATGACAGTACTAAGTTAAAGGATACGTAGTCTTACAACCTGGTGATGCTAGCACATCAACCACTTCCAACTGTACAGTGTTGGTGCCACGCAAATCTGGAAGGGCACTGCTTACAACATGAACCCCACCTCCAAAGTAGACGGCCTTGTGAAGACATGAAGAATGAACCTGCAAATTAGGAGGGAGACATGGATGCACAAGCACACATCAATACACCATGCAGTGTACAATACTACAAAAATATGCACTAGGAATGTATACACAGTATTGACTACAGACTGCCTACACATGTCATGGGAGTCCAACGTCACTGTGTAAGTCACTGTCACTTGGGCACACCCTTTGCAATGCTATGGAAATGGGAAGCAGGAGGGGTGTGTGTGTCTCACGAACCCAAGCATCTAACCCAAACTCAGGACAAGCCTGCATGTGCCCAGCCGGAATACAGTGGATGCCCACGGGAGCCACACAAGGCAACACATTGTAACAAAAACTCAAAAATCAAAAACCAAAAATAAAAAATAAAAAATAAAAAATGGCCATGTGGGGGTCAGGGGGTGGGGGAGGCCACCCAGGAGGTCCGAGGACAGGGTGCACACCAACAGCCACCTGTGTGGATGTTGCGGAAAAAAAAACACCTCCATGGCTCATGGCCTGCACGGCTACGCCATCGTGAGAGAATCAGAATCGCTGTGGTCGCTCTCATCCCTCTGTGCTGCTACCGCCACAGGAGGTGGTGGTGCTTTGGGAGGCAGCCCACGCAAAGCCCTAGTCTGGTCCTCCATGACAGCAAGCATGCGGATGTGGAATGTCTCATTCTGGAGGAATATGGTGCAGAGATCCCCATGCACCAGCTGACGTGATGCCCGGACCTCCTCCCGAGTTTCCTGCATCTCTGCTGAGAGCGTACGTGTGACCCGCTCCAGCAGCTGTTCTGTCCTTGTGACAGTGGAAGCCTCAAGGTCCACAATAGTCTGCCTGAGGTGATGGACTTCTACCCTCAGGGCTTCCCTCTGGCCCTGGGACTCTAAAGAAATGGCTTCCCGCAGAGTGTCCAGGGCCGCCCGTCTGTCCCTGTTGGACGCCAACATGTCCTCCCTGAGTGATCAGCAAATGGAGTCTGTTGCCTGCTGTAGTTGCTCCATCTGCCTTTCTGGGGGGACAATGGAAGTGGCCACCCTCTCCATAGCTTGAGCCATCATCTCAGATGCTGCTGCCTGTTGGTTTGCCATGCCGTATATGGATTTCTCCCATGCGGTATTGCCTGGTAGCGTACGGCCACCGCGTTGGCGGGCACCACACCTGTCTGGGGCAAGGCGAACTGTGCCTTGCTGTGTCTGCACTGCCTGAGGCTGCAGGACTGCATTCCCCCTCTGATCTGCTGGCCCAGGAACAGGATCAGATGTTGCGGAGTGTGGCCCTGCATCAGTAACCACCAAAGGCAGACCTACCAACACTGACATCCCCATAGTGGGCTGTACCCCTGGTGCAGGTGGGTCGGACAGAACAGAATCCCTTCCAGAAACACCTACCTGCGAAGCCACATAGGTCTCATCCTCCGAATCAACACCTGAATAGAGGTCTGGGGAGGTGCACCCAGAGACACCCCTGGAGAGAACGGTCTGCAGCAAGAGTGGGTTCTCACCCACCACCACACCCCGTCCCCCACTGGTGCCCGGTCGTGCCTGAGATCCCTCCTGGGTCTGCACCATCTCCTCACCCTCAACAGCATCAAGTGCGTCATCCCCTGCAAAAACATGAAAGACAAAAAATGGAAACAGGCATCAGCACCATGGCACACAATTAGGCCTCACATGCTACAGAACCAGTACTTGATTGACACATGTCCCACATGACTATAACCCTCCCATGCATGCACTGTCACTGAGTTTGAAGGGGAGGAAAATGTCAGACACTGATGACACCAAGATGGAAGAGCAACACATTAGCTGCATGCTGGCTAGCAGAGCCCTCACACATTGGCCTGTGAGTGACATGTCCAATCCACATACATGACACATGCTATCACACAGATGGCATGTACCATAGGTATGTCACATATCGTTTGACAATAGTGCTGAGAAATGCGTAGTGAAAGTCGGGGGATCGAAACAATCAGCCTGAATGAACAATGAGAAATACGGAACAATGTTGTTGCAAGATGCCACTTCAAGGGCAACTGGCGTGATGTTGCACAAAATGTCTACTGTGGGCAGAAGGGATACTGTAATACCCAAATTCAGGGGCACTGAATGTTTTGGATGAAGCACATGGGTGACCCAAACCACCCAGGCACACACATCCTCAACTGGCACTCAATCAGAACCCCTCACACACACAACACACACATGGATCACACACACATGCATGTGCACTCACCGGACAATGCCTCATAATCTGGCAGTTCTCCCACACCTTGGATCTGTTCCTCTGTGACGTAGGTCCCAGCAACAGACTCATGTACAGTGAGTTCAATGTCCTCTTGTGGAGACCCACCTCTAGTCACCAGAGTAGCGGCATGACTTGAGGCCAGCTTTTTCTTTGCCCTGCGCTTAAGATCATTCCAGCGCTTGTAGCACTCACCAGCTATGCGCCTCACTAATCCAAGGGCACTTATGATGTCCGCGACGGTCTGCCAGTGTGCCTGACGTCGAGCAGGTGTGGTTTTGCACTCTGAAGTGATTAACATTTCGCTGTCATGTACGGACACATACTGCACAAGTGCATCACGTTCGGCATCATTGAAGCTAGGCTTCTTTTGCGTGCCGGACTGCGTAGCCGTGTCTGGGGTATCAGCCTGTAGTGGACGAGCACTCTTCCTCTTTTTTTTGGAAGGTGGTGGGGATCCTGGGTGGCCTACGCCGCTCTGGCCACTAGGGGCAGGAGCACCGGTGGACTGGGTAGTTGGAGTGTGGGAATGCACACTGAGCATGGAACTTGGTGCAGGCATTGGCTGAAGTGTTACGTAGTCAGGGGGAATATTAGGAAGATGGACTGGGACCAACACTGCCCTGGCTGGGAGAGTCAGAGCTGGGGTGGATGGAGCTGCAGCTGCCCCTGCAGCCTCCGCACCCTGCCTACTCGGGGCAGCAGATGACATAGCTGCCCCTGATCCACGTGGCCTGGTGACACCAACTTGCACCGGCACACGTAGCCTAGACTTGGTGACCTGGAAGTCAGCCTGGGAGTCACCCTCTGCCGGGTCAGGTGCCACAATGGGCCGGTCCAACAAAGGCTGAGCAGAGATGGTGTCAGCCACGTTTCCCTCAAATATGGGGGGGCATGGGTGTCCCTGACTGGTCCTCCACACATGGGGGGCTAGGAGTACCCTGAAATCCCGGCCACATCCCCTACCGCGCCCAACACGCCCACCTCTTGAGGCTCGGCCACCTTTGCCACCCTTACCGCTTGGTCGCCTCCCAACCATGGCACTGATGTTGTTGTGCGTATGGGAGTCGCAGTAAACTATTGTCCTGGGCAATTGGGGGTCAAAGGGGTAGGGTACTAGATGGAATTCGTACCCTAGTGCACTAGCAAGGCTGTATGTGACCCCTGGGGAAAGATGACGGGTCACGCAATGCACAGGCACCCCAAAAACAGAAACACAAAAATGAACGTACGCGTGTTACACGCAGCCTACAATGACCTCTGAAGGGGTATGCGACACACGGGGCAAGCACAGTTGGTAAATACGTGCGCGACTCACCGTCTGCCTGGAAAATGAGCGTGAAAAATACGCACGTGTGCGCGTTGGCAACACCCCCGCCAAAAGAAGAATTGTACACTGTCTGAGGAGACAGGACAAAAGAAGAAGTGAACGCTGTTTGAGGAAACAGGCCCAACAGAAAATCAGAAAAAAGCTGTCAGAGGTAACAGGGAGTACGGACTAGAAACGCTGTGAAGTAAATCGCGTGTGAACCGACAAGAAGTACAGAATTCACCCACTCGCTCTCCACGAAAAGCACGTACAAGGAAATGACGTCCTACAAGTACCTTTTGAACCGGCCCACACGTCCAACGTCACTTCCGCGTATACACGCTAAGGCCCTATCCTCCAATAACACGAGCTGACACTCAGACGTGCAGTTCTTGGACGTGTAACATGCACCGGGGTTCAGGGAAATGCCCGCGCGCGCACGTCACAGACGCGCTTATGCGCTAAGGGCCTTTCGTCCAATTAAATCGCGTTCGCATGCTGACGCGCTTACGCGCTAAGGGCCTTTCCTCAAATTACACGCTGACTTGCTAGATTTTCACGTGCCAAATCACTCCGTATCAAGCTGGCCACGCGTTCGCACACGGAAGACCACGCTCCTGCCCAGAAGGCCAAATTACTGCCCCCCATAGCCCTGAGCACGCTCCCACCTGCCATCTGCTGCTGCCTGATTGCCTGCTGCCCACGTGCCCTGCCATTTGCTGCCTGCATGTCAGCCCGGGGTGCTGTTGCTGTAACCACCCCTGCTGGAACCGAAGACTCCCGACTGCTATTCCATTGCTCCACAGCTCAGCTCCAGGACCCAGTTGCCCACCCACACCTGCCTCTGGGGTTGCCATGTCGGGCACTACACCATCTGGCACCACAGGCAACCCCCAGCCAGAGAGGCAGAGGGCCACCAGCTTCACTGCCACCGAAGTTGGTGTCCTGGTGGAGCAAGTCCTGGGGCAGTATGATGCCCTCTTCAGAAGGTCGGCCGCCGACAAGGAAGGACGGACTCGGATCTGGACGGACATCGTGACTGCCATCAACGCGGAGGGTGTGGCAGTCCGCAACTTCCAACATGTCAAGAAGCGCTGGGAGGACTTCAGGTCCAGGACCCTCAACAAGGCCCGGCGCCTCTTGAAGGCAGCGGATGCTAAGGGGCGCCGTGGCCACCTGTCGGAACATCAGATGAGGGTCCTGGAACGCATACGCCCAGTGCTCCACGTCCACTCCTTGAGAGGCAGACCCGTCTGGAGTCGAGCGGTAAGTGTACATGCATAATGATTGGAAGCTGGGCGTGTGGTGATGTGCCAGTAGTGTGCAGGTTGTACATGTGGTTTTGTAGGGCCATGTATGGATGTGTATGTACAGGGCTGTGAGGCTGACACATGCAAGTCCTTTCATGTGTGAGACAAATGGATGGTGTATGTGTGGGTAAGCATGCAGGCCAAATGCAGATATGTGAGCACACATGTTTTCATTACTGTGTATGTAAGTTGGCATGGTTGTTGTGTCACACATGGATGTTGGTTCCAGCTGCATGTATCTGCACCGTGTACATGTGCATGTGTGTGTATTTGACATGGGTGCAACAGTGAGGCAACATGGATGCATGTGACACTGATATGTAGAAGACTGATTGCCAGATGTGACATGGATGCCAATCTCGTCACTGCGACAGTTGGCGGAGGTGTACACATGTATGTAATTGTGGTGGCGTGTGCGCATGTCTAGTGCACTCCCTGTGTTTCATGTGATGTCTGGCTCACCTTTGGCTGCTCATGCTGTTTGTATGTGTATGGATGGTGCTGGCTGTTGCAATATGGCTGTGGAATAGCTCATGTGTGTGAGTTGCAATGACATGTGTGTTGGGGATTGTGATGCCATGTCTGAAGTATGACAATGCCACTCATGTACAACTGTCATGTGTGTATGAGTCCATTGTACAGTGCCCTGATGCCTGTCTCCTATCTCTCCCTGTCTGCAGCGTCAACTGATGAAGAGGGCGGAGAAGGTGCTGTGGAGCACAGCGGCAGGGATCGCACCGCCAGCCGGAGACGCAAGGCCCGGCTCCCCTCCCAGGTTGTCATCTCGTCGGGGAGTGAGGAGTCCGGTGCCGCGTCCCAGGTTGCAGCTGCCGAGGGGAGGTCCAAGAGGCGGAGGTTGGAGTTGGACTCCTCGGCAGCCGAAGGGGCAGCTGAGATCCCACAGGGCCCAACGGAGGAAGATGGCACCGAGTCATCCAGATTGGTGGGGGGCTTGGTGGAGGAGGAGGCCGTGCAAGGGACAGAGACGGGGTCTGGAGGTGGGGATTCCACTGGTGCTAGTGGTGCAGTGCAGGGGCAGGGACAGGAGGCAGCACAGGCCGCCACAGAGGTGCCTGTGTATAATCCTGTCCCCGATCCTTGACTGCATCATCTTGCACCAGCAGGGATACCTACGTCCAGACCTGTTCTCAGGGAGGGGATTGGCTTACACCAACTGACCTTCCTCTCCCTCCGGATGTGGCTATCCGGCACCGGGTTGAGCCTGTCCTGGGTAGGGTGGCGTTGCGTCAACGTGCCATGCGAGCTGACCTGCAGTCTTTTCATGAGGAGACTGCACGTCATCTCGCATGGCTCATTGACCGCGTTGACCCACTGGGACAGCTCACCATGGCCGGATTCCTCCATTTTGTGGACCTTGTTCCGACCCCTTCCTCAACTGAACCCCCTATGCGCCAGTCGTCCTCCGTGCCATCTTCCCACCCATGTGTCACCTGGGTGCCCTGTGGAGCTGCCTCTGACCCTGCGGCCAGGCTGGTGGAGGACACATCCCTGCCATAGTCGGGAGTCGGACGTCCAGCAGGGGTGGCCACATCAACGACTGCACCCCAGCCAGCGGAGGATGTGCAGGCAGCAGGAGGCAGTGCACGGGCAGAAGCGCAGCAGCAGCAGCAACGTGGTGGGAGCCATGATGGCTCGGGGCCTTCATCATCGGAGGGGCAGGCATCGGCCGGAGGGCAGGAGGACCCTGGACGGGAAGTGTCTTCCGTGTGGCAGCAGTTGGGCCATGCGATAGATGCGGAGCGGCAGCGGGCGGAAGAGGCACAGCTCACGATGGTCAGGTCGGAGAACTCCATGCGTAGGGCCCTGAGGCGGGCCGAGTGCCTCAAGGCCATTTGCAGGGACCTGGAGTTCCAGATGTCATCGTCCCTGCGAACCCTCGGGGCCATGGAAGAGGACCGCCTCTGGGAGATCGGGCAGGAGTTCGATGATGCCCTGGCCTGGAACATCAACATGTGAGCCGTTGGACTTGCCCGCTGCCCTTGTAAATAGTTAGATAGTGTTAGGTTTCCTTTGGTTTTTTCTTTATTTTGGTTGCGCTTGGACAATGCACCACCTTTCTGTATATAGTTTTTCATTAGGTAGTATTTTTGATAGGTTTCATTTCTTCAGTTGGGATCATGGACCCTGGATTGTTCTTCTGTATATAGTTCACTATTGGATTCATCTTTTTTATTATTTTATTTACCCATGGAGCAATGGTTTTCACTTTTGTTTTTCCCTTGGATTTGATTTTCTTAACTGTGACTTTGGACACCTTTCCTTTGGATTATGATTTGTTGTTTTTCATTATTTTACGGACATGCAGCGTTTCGTTTTTAATTCCCATTGTCGTTTGTTTGTTTTTAATTCCATTCATGTTGCTTTTAATACATTTTTTTCTTCATACTTCGATGTGTGGTATTATCTCATTGGTTTCATGTGTGTCATGATATGGGTTTTGACATTCACTTGCACCCATTGTGTGTGTTTGACGGACATGTGTTCATTTACATACTTGCCATTGGGGTTGTATCATGAAATTGGCATTTCTATGTGGGTGGATGCAATACTTGGGTGGGTCTTTGGCATGTGGAGGCTGGCCATAAGGGCCAGGGATCTAGATTGTGATGACGTGTTGGCTGGGGGGCATGTGTCGGGGCCTGCTGGCAGGTGCCCTGCACTGCTGGGGGGTGGGGTTGCTGGGGGACATAAGTGGGACATGAGTGGGGGCCTGCTGGCAGGTGCCCCGCACTGCTGGGGGGTGGGGGTGCAAGGGGACATGAGTGGGGGCCTGCTGGCAGGTGTCCCACACTGCTGGCGGGTGGGGGTGCAAGGGGACATGAGTGGGGGCCTGCTGGCAGGTGCCCCGCACTGCTGGGGGTTGGGGGTGCAAGGGGAAATGAGTGGGACATGAGTGGGGGCCTGCTGACATGTGCCCCACACTGCTGTGGAGTGGGGGTGCAAGGGGACATGAGTGGAACATGAGTGGGGGCCTGCTGGCAGGTGCCCCACACTGCTGGGGGGTGGGGGTGCAAGGGGACATGAGTGGAACATGAGTGGGGGCCTGCTGGCAGGTGCCCCGCACTGCTGGGGGGTGGGGGTGCAAGGTGACATGAGTGGGACATGAGTGGGGGCCTGCTGGCAGGTGCACCACACTGCTGGGGAGTAGGGGTGCAAGGGGACATGAGTGGGACATGAGTGGGGGCCTGCTGGCAGGTGCCCCGCACTGCTGGGGGGTGGGGGTGCAAGGGGACATGAGTGGGACATGAGTGGGGGCCTGCTGGCAGGTGACCCTCAGTGCTGGGAGGTGGGTGTGCAAGGAGACATGAGTGGGGGCCTGCTGGCAGGTGACCCTCAGTGCTGGGGGGTGGGGGTGCAAGGGGACATGAGTGGGGGCCTGCTGGCAGGTGCCCTGCACTGCTGGGGTGGTGCTGGGGGACATGAGTGTGTGCCTGCTGGCAGGTGCCCTGCACTGCTGTGGGGTGGGGTGCAAGGGGGTAATGCGTTGGTGATCACTAGTGCAAGGTGACATGTGGCTTGGCTGGGGGGGTATGCCCATGGTGGATGGGCTGCCTGCGTAATAATGACCAGGGGTGCAGGGTAGTCACCTGTGGTGTGGTCTGCCTGCAGGGGCCGTGGAGGGTGTAGAGGGAACACCTGGGAGGACCCACACTGCCAATTCACGTGTAGGACTCCCCTGCACCCCCGAAATACATGTATCCCACTCGCAAAGGGCCTATCACGTGTGAAACTTGCCCGCACCCCAGTAATACACGTACCCTGCTGAAATTGCGTGTGGAACTTCCCGCGCACCCCAGTAATACACGCACCCTGCTGAAATCGCGTGTGGAACTTCTCGCACACCCCAGTAATACAGGTACCCTGCTGTGATCGCGTGTTACACTTCCACGCACCCCAGAAATACACGTACCCTGCTGAAATTGCGTGTGTAACTTCCCACGCACCCCTGTAACACACGTGCCCTGCTGAAATCGCGTGTCAAACTTCCCCGCACCACAGAAATGCATGTACCCTGCTGAAATCACGTGTAGAACTTCCCGCGCACCCCAGTAATACACGCACCCTGCTGAAATCACGTGTGGAACTTCCCGCGCACCCCTGTAATACACGTACCCTGCTGTAATCGCGTGTTGAACTTCCCCGCACCCCAGAAATACACGTACCCTGCTGAAATCGCGTGTGTAACTTCCGGCGCACCCCTGTAATACACGTGCCCTGCTGAAATCGCGTGTCAAACTTCCCCGCACCCCAGAAATGCACGTACCCTGCTGAAATCCCGTGTGTAACTTCCCGCGCACACCAGTAGGACACCTACCCTGCTGAAATCGCGTGTTAAACTTCCCCGCACCCCAGAAATACACATACCCTGCTGAAATCGCGTGTGTAACTTCCCGTGCACCCCAGTAATACAGGTACCCTGCTGAAATCGCGTGTAAAAGTTCCCCGCACCCCAGAAATACACGTACCCTGCTGATATCGCGTGTGGAACTTCCTGCGCACCCCAGTAATACTGGTACCCTGTGGAAATCGCGTGTAAAACTTCCCCACACCCCAGAAATACATGTACCCTGCTGGAATCGCGTGTGGAACTTCCCGTGCACCCCTGTAATACACGTACCCTGTTGTAATCGCGTGTTGAACTTCCCCGCACCACAGAAATACACGTACCCTGCTGAAATCGCGTGTGGAACTTCCCGCGCACCCCAGTAATACACGTTCCCCGCTCGCCGTTTGCTGTTTGGCAGCCCTGTATACTGGTCCAGGGTTAGCGCAGCCCTTTGCGATGAATTGGGAATTTTGATGGCTTTTCCTTGCGCCAGGGCGTTCTTGGGGGCGTAACTGGCGCAGCTGCAGGGTCGCTACGCCACTCTGCGCCACGGCTGGTTTTGGAGGCTGAAATCCATGAATACGCTGTGCGCAGATATCGATTTTAGCGCACGCGGCTGGCGTAGACATTCGCACACGCACACTGTGCGCCAGCCGCGTGCGCCACTTTTGTGCGAAATTCTATGAATTACCCTGTTAATTTTTTTAATGTATTTCAATGGTTGGTAAATGTGTTGCATATATTAAACCCAATCTATTATATTCTTTTCTTTAAAGCATGGTATATGAGGTGTGATTTTCCCAACCTCAGTGTCTATTAGGTATAGTCTGTTAAGTGTTTGTATTCTTGATTAAGCTACATATCTCATGCCATATGTGAACAGTTTAGAGATCCAATATATACGGTTACCAGTCATTTGGTCGAAAACCAAAGGATCGAATGCAATTTGATCGACAGTCAAATGGTTGAAAAAAATGGTCGATTTTTTGGGGGGTTTTTTGTTTTTTTTATGGGGGGTTCCGCCCCAAACCCCCCATTTTCTTTATTAAAAATATTTTTTAACCAACCAAAACTAAAAAGAATATATAAATAAATAAATAAAAAATGCGACCTTTTTTTTTCGACCATTTGACTGGACACCAATATATACTAATGCTGTGTCTAAACTTAAGGCTGAGATTTATGTACTGGAGATGTATGTACTGTAACAGCATATGCTGGTGCAATTGGGAATTTCTTGTATGCAAAACACATTTCCTTTAATTGTTAAGAATGGCATGTTACTCTTTTTATATGCTATCAAACTTTACCAGTATAGATTCAATAATATGTTGCTGGCATGTTTTTTTTAAAAATAAATCACGTTGCCCAATGTTCCACTAACTAAGCCTTGTTCAACATTTACATTTCTTTTCAAGATAATTCTTGCATTGACAAAAATATGTAAACAACTATCAAGTTCATCAGCTCTTGACGCTCAATATTAATATTTTGTTTGTATTTTCTTGCACATGTTTATTTAGTCTATACTGTTGCACTTTGTCGACTACTTGTAGTGATATTATTTGCTGTTTTTCTATTACAAATAATTTCTGTCTTTTTATTTTGATGTGGTTTGTGAAGTTCATTTTGTACTCAAAAAAGACTTTGCACTGATGTTGCAAAGTCACTTTGAACTGTGCAAAAAATTCCATGTATCGGGCCCCTCGCGTTTGGCTAATCTGACTTTCAAAATGTTTATAGCATCCTCAAATTCAAGGCAAAGGCTAGGTCTCTCAAAAATCCTTAAAGAAAGCAAATGATTTCGGGGCATGCATCCCGAACGTGTGTTTTTGATTGTATATGGAAAACACTGCAAATAAACACCTTCTTCAACATTTTATTTCTACATGAACACCTTCAAGACACTTTGCCAAAGTTGCCATGAGTATTTGGAGGCACGTGCCAAATTTGGTGAACTATAATGTAAGAAGTGTAACATTACAGGGAAAAAGGTTTATTATTTTCCTATTATCATGTAACCCAAACTGTGTATCTCGGTGCAGGAATTGTCGCTTATGTTGGATGATGAAAAGACATTCGTAGTGCTTTGAAGGATGCGGTTGGTGACATCTTCCTTTCAATAGTTAACCTTTTGTATGTTAGTCTGTTTGCCAGAGTTTGTACTAAGGGGGTTAAATTATGGTATATATCCTCTGGAGAGAGTGACTCATGAATGGCACCCCTTTTTACCTTGCTTTTTTGCCACTGTATTTGAACAACTTTCCACAATTCTCAGGGATGGCCATTTGTCAAGGGATATTCAACTTGCTCTCATGAAGTACTTTCGTCCTCATATGCCAATTATATTTTAGTATTTATTAAAATCCCAGCTCAAAATACCCCTGTAATCCTCTCATTCTAGAAAATGTTTTGCTACATTCTGGTGTATTTCCTGGTCTCATGATCAATAGACATAAACATGAGATATTTCCTCTACTGAAGCAACAGCTCCTCCCACAATGTGGTTAATGGTTCCATGGCGACAGGGCAGCTTTAACTACCTGGCTGTTGTCACTATCTGGGTTTGACTTGGAGCGGGAGGGATAGTCTGAGCTTTTTAGAATTTGATGAAAAAAAATGATGCAGTTAATTCTGTTTCTCAAAAGGGAAGTCCCTAATCAGTCCCCCCTTTCACAAAGCTACATGACAAAAGCACTGTTCATTCATGTGCCTTTGTTCTGCCAGTTTCCTGACATCTACAGAAATTGCTCTGCAGTGGCGGCAGTGCAATTTCAAAGGCCATGTGCATTCTTCACAGCTGCTGAAATACGATGTTTCAACAGGTAGGGTTGGCTTTTTAAGTTTCTGCACCTCTGATTCAAAATGTAATAACATTACACCTTAGTCAGCGTGGTGGCGCGTTAAACTGTAAATGTAAGCCATGTCTGTTTATGATATTTTGGCTACTAGGATCCCCAATTATACAGCCACAGCAATTGGATATCATTTTGTGTCAACGTGGTGGGCAGGGCCTTATCCAGGACAGGGCTGATAAGTAATGGCTCTCTGGTCTGGCCGCCTCCATGGCAGACATGCGAAGCAAGGGCCAGGAAGCTGCCTCTTAATACCCCTTGAATTTAATAATAAAGGTTTTTGAAACTTGCAACTCTTGTGTCAGTGTCTACTTGTGATATCATGCCTCCCTTACAGTATGATGTCAGAAGGAAAAGAACACTTGTTACAGTAACCTGTATTGGACCTCTGACAACAAACATGCTTTGGCCGATCTTCTGCAGCAGTTTAACTTTATCCACACTGGAGGTGAAGGACCTCTTGACCTACGAACTCACCTGTCCCTACATAACCTGGATTGGATTTCCAAGCAACCCAGAAGTCCAGAAGCAACTGGAAGCCTGGTTCCTCACCCTGAGCCACCTTCAAGCCAGTTCAACCTTGCTCGATGTACTTTGGGCAAGGTTGAATGAAAAGGTTAATCCATGACATTGACACTGGGGACAGCAAGCTGGTGAAGAGTACGTTTCACACGATGTCTGACAAGGTAAAGGACACCATGTAGGTTTACATTTGCAAGTGATGGGCTTGTGTGTGCACTACTGAGGGCTCAACCCTGTGACAAAGATAGATTCTCTCCCCAGACCTCACACAGCCGGGCTTGTTGATAAGTTAGGCACTGTCAGGTATATGAATACGTTTTACTTCAAAGCTAGGTACTGGCTGGTTGGCCTGGCTGGCAGAGCAAAGGAGAGGACAGCAGTTTCCACACCAAAGGATCACTGCCAATTTTGTGTCATTTCCTTTTGGTTAAAAAATACCAGTCTCCTTTCAGAGACCTCTCAGGTGGATAATGGCCATATGGAGAGAAAACCCGAGTTGCAGCGCTGGCTATATCCTTAGAGGGATTGAAAATGGACATGCAGCATAAACCTTCATTGCAGCTCTCCATTGCAAATGGTCTCCACAGGTATTTTAACCTAGAGGGTAAGCCAGACCCTTACAAGGGGGGTGCTTAACCTTTGTGGCTAGAGTCGTGTGACAGACTGCCATCTGTTGAGCAGTGATTGAAGTGAACCAAAAAGGTAGTGGAACTGTGACTCTGGCAGGGGAGAGAGTAGGAAGGAAGGGAGCAACGTGCAACACATTTTTTATGGGTTGCAGTCATGTTGCTTGAGAGCCAAATGAGTTGAAATAGATTTCAGTTTAGCTGTAACTGAGATATGGTGGTAAAATGGAGAAGTGTACTTTAACTTCACAAAGAACAGTTTCGGAATAGTGAAAATGGTTGCAAAAAGTTGTGGAGCTGTTACCAGTAAAACATAAAAATAGTGGAACTCCACTCCCGGCCGTGCCCGCTCACTTCGACCACTGTTGGTGAGAAATTATGCTGGTAATTCTGGTTCCGAAAGGGTGCCGAAAGGGTGGTTTGCTAATAAGGCCCACCTTTCATAATACTTCATACCAAAAGCATATTGAATTCATATGCCTCCTGACAACTACAACAACTGCTCTGCAGTGGCGACAGTGAAGGTTCATGTGTATTCCTGACAGCTCCTGGAACATAAAATGTACAGAGGCAAAAGTGGCTCGTGACTTTTTAATCTTCTGCAGGTCTAACGCAAAACATCATAATTGTATACACAAGGCACCCTGGGGGCTGTAAACATAAGCCATGTCTGGTAATGACATGGTGGCTACTAAGATCCCACAATTATACAGCCACATCAATTTATGTCACAAATGCTCTTCTCTTGGCACAACACTCTAAACTTTCTTCGATACTGGTGTTTTTGGACCTTTCTTTAGCGTTTGTGACGGTTGATCATTCTATCTATTCTTTCTAATCTGGGGATCGTGGTTCTGTCCATCACTGGGTCTATTTGTATCTCTCAAATCATTCTTATTCAGTAATCTGGGCTTGTCCTTCCTCAGCCTTCTTTCCTTTACATTTCAGTGTCCCTCAAGGGTCTGTTCTAGGGCCCTTACTCTTCTCTATATACTTTCCCACTATCTAAAATCATTGAGTCTTTTGGACTATCGTGCCATTTCTATGCATATGACACACACATTTTCATTTTCTTTGCTCTCTGTTCCCTTCAGTCTTCTCTTTGACCTGTCTTTCTACCTTGCAAACGTGGATGCTGTCTTATTTACTACATCTTAATCCTACTAAAACGGAGGTTCTGTTTTTCCTTCCTTCTTACCACACTGTTACCGCTTCTCTTTCTGCCGGTCTTCTTTCTTCCATCTTTTCTTCATTTTCCTTCAACTGCAAGGAACCTGGGGATCATATTTGACTCACATCTTTGTTTCTCATCTCACATTACTACCTTGGCTGCCTCCTATTGCTTCCCTTTATATAACATCAGTAAAATCTGCTCCTTTCTGACCTTTCATGCCACTACAATTCCTATCATTTCTCTTGTCTTTTACCGACTAGATTATTGTTCTGCCCTTTTGGTTGGTTTGCCTGCCTATGCTCTTCTTCCACTACAGCCTATATTTAACGCTTCTAATCGTCTTGTATGTCATCTTCCACCATGCATTTCTATTACTCCTTCCCTTACATCAAATTGCTGACGTATTTTCCGCTAACACATCATTCTTTCTTATTTCCTGTGTATTGTTTATAAATGTTTTCACTGTAAAACTTCTCTTTATCTGTCATCTCTAATTTCTATGTGTACTCTTTCTCATTCTCTTCGCTCTGCTTCTTTATTCCTTCTGTCTGTACCTTGGACACCCTGTGCTGAATCACGTTTCAGAGCTTTCTCTCTGTTAGCTCCAAAACATAGGAATACACTTTCTCTTCCTATTCCGCTGTTCCTTCTCTTGGTGTTTTTCACTCTGTACTAAAGGAACATTTTCTTTCTTTGTCTCCATCTACTTGAGGATTTTCTGTATGAATTGACGTCATTTCATACGTTTTATACCATATGTGATTGATCTTATTCCAGTTCTTTGGCTCTTTGGCAAAAGCGCTTTATAAATACAAATAAAAATACAATTACAAAAAATTGGATATCATACTATGTCAGCTTGATGAGCAGGATATCAGCCATTACAGGGCTGATGTTTATTGGCCATCTGGACTGTCTGTCTCCACAACAGCCATGTGGGAAAATTGCCATGAAGCTGCCTTTTTTTATCCGCCTGAGGAAAGCCAACACTATCCTCCCTGGGCACTGGGACAGTCTCTGGAAGGTTCCCTGTAAACCGATTCTTCCACCGCAGTCTTGACAAAACAAATCCAGTATCACATTAGGGTGCTGACCACTGGAGTTCCTTTGAAGTCTGCAGACATGGGAAGCGGGTGACGTTAGAGTAGCCACAGAAGATAAGTAGGCTGAAAGAGGCATTCCACAATCTTGGTTTCTACTAGAACTCTTTACACTTTCCTGCCCCCTCACTTCCTGCAGATAAAGGGCTATAGGTATGATGTCAGAAGGCAAAAGGACACTAAAGTATCCTGGATCAGACCCCAGATAACAGCTTTGCTTTGGATCAATAGACTGAAGTAGCTTATTCCAGTCCTTTGTTCTTTCATTTTTGTACTCTCACAGTAAGAAGGATTCACTGGACCTCTGTTGGGAATACAGTATGTTCCATAGTCAACTGCCATAGAGGTGAAGACAGAAGGCATCCAAGCCAGAGGCAAGCTCTGCTCCCTAACCATCCCCAGGGAACAGTCGGGGTGACACTGCTGTGGACTAAGACCTCTGTGTGCTGGAACCAGGATCCTGCTCACTGGAAGTGAAGGACCCCCTGTAGGTGCCAGACAATTTGCTGGAAAAGAAATGTGGAACTAGAAAGGAAGTGTGACCGCCAAGTAACCAAGAAGTCAAAAAGCAGCTGGAACCTGATTCATCTCTTTGAGGCACTTTCGAGCCATTTTGACTGAGCTTGATGCTCTTCAAGCCACTAGAGAACCCAGGGGGCTGCGTTTGACACTGAAGTGGACTGCCTGTCTCAACATGAACGTCGGCTCAACTCAGTGGAAGCAACTGATTCAAGCACAACTTATCCTGCTGGAAGCCATCGAGTCACCCATCTCTGACTCGACTCAGCAGAAGCATTAATTCACCATCAGTTCAACATCCACTGCGGACCATTGGAAGACATTGACTCAACCATCTCGAATGCCAACTAGACCCAATGTGAGCTGGAATATTGAATCAACTCGATACTGACTTGCCAAGGGGACTCCATGACTCGACTGTCTCGACAACAGCTTGATCACAGTAGAAGCACCTTGAAGCCCAGTTAGTTGCTACAAAGCACACAATACAAGAACTAAAGGTTATTTGAAGACACCCTGTCCCCCTGGTTCAGTATAAAGGACCACTGTGACTTTTAAGCCCACCTTTTCTGCCTTTTTAAATACACATACTTGAGCACTGACACTGTTGCTGAAATCAAGTTTCTTGAACACCCCTGCTTATAAACCCAGCATGCCTTTCCTTATGAACCATCTGAATTCTCTGTGTTTTACTTACAGCGGCATGTCTTTATTGTTTTTAATAAGTTGATTGTATTGATTGTTTTTTTTTATTAAAGTCTCTATTTTTATAGAAACCTGATTGTATCAGCTTACATCCCACCTGAAGATGTAGCTTGTCTTACCAAAAGAGGTGAAGAAGATATACCTGTCAGGCAGTGCCTGTTTCATCTTTATGACTGGAATGACTGCTGGTTTAGTAGTAGTGTGGGCCAGAGTGGATGATTTAGCCACTACCCATGCCTGTACGCCTGCAGAGCAGCAGTCATTTCATCACAGGTGTCCATGTTAGTAGGGACAAGAATCTACTTTTTTGATTAAAACTCTCAGGCTGTGTTGCATAGGCTGAGTAATATGGTAGCTAGATGGGTAAAACTATCCTTGCTGATGGCTGGACGGATATCCCTTATAAAAAGGGTGGTCCTGTCCCAGTTTTTGTATGTATTCCTTAATATTCTCTTTCATATTTCAGAAGCTTTTTTCTCAACTTTGCTTAATCTTGCGTTCACCAATTCGACAGATCCTTTCTTTCCTCACTCCCGCTGTGCAAACATCTGGTGTCACCGCAATCATGCAATCGCTGTCCCTCTCGTTATCTCCGTCTCCCCTCCTACAAAATCCATCTACAACTAATCCAGAATGTGGCACCCTGATTCTGATTCATCACCAGCACTAGTAATCACCAAAACCTCACACCTATTCTTTGCTTCCTCCACTCGCTTCACATCCACTTGAAAATTATTTTTAAAACTCACAGATACCTATCAACTAAGCCCATGTTTCTTTATTTTATTGTTTAAAGAGCAGACCTAGCTTGAGAGCAGAGGAGTACTGTACAGAGTGTGGGTAGCTGGCATTTGGGCTGACATCTTGTAACAGTAGCGGAGTACTGTAAGTTTAAGTCTGTGCATCAGTATGTGCGTCTATTGGAATTAGTCCTTGGTCAGGGGTTGCTGAAAAAGCCAATTGATATCCCTTTTAAAATAAATACAGACATCCCGCTGCTTCTTTTCAGCTTCTGCCTTTTCAGATTATGTTATGTTAAAGGATATTTATACTGCACACTGTCACCAACGGAGTGGTCCCCTGGTGCTGTGGCGGATCTGAAAAGCAAGAGGCTTGGTAAATTAGTAGGACTGAGTGGGAGAAAGAGCAAGAGAGCTGTGATGTCCTCTTTGCAACTTGAGCTCTGTGTCCACCGTTTGCTGAGTTTAGGTGTGTTTTTTCGGTTGGTAGCCTTCATGTGCTGTTGTGCAAGGCTATCTGTGGTTTGTTTTGTTGTTGCGGTGTAGTAAATTGAGTGCAGTGCGTTGTGCTTTAGAGGTATGGTTGTGTTTAGTGCAGAGTTTGAGAGCTGTTTGCAGAGGGGTACGTTTTTTCATTAGTATGGGATGGTTAGTGGCATTGCTATCTAGATGGGATGCATAATGATATCCACAGTTCCATCTAGATGTGGCGCAAGCTAATATTCACAAATCTGTCTAGATGTGACGCAAGCTAATATTCACAGTTCTGTCTGGATGTTACGCAGGCTATTCTTCACAGTTCTGTTTAGATGTGAAACAAACTAATATTCACAATTCTGGCTGGATTTGACACAAACTAATATTCACAATTCTGTCTGGATGTGACGGAAGCTAATATTCACAATTCTGTCTGGATGTGACGCAAACTATTATTCACAATTCTGTCTGTATGTGATGCAACCTAATACTCACAGTTCTGTCTGGATGTGACGCAAGCTAATATTCACAAATCTGTCTAGATGTGATGCAGGCTAATATTAACAGTTCTGTCTAGATGTGATGCAAGCTAATATGCATAATTCTATCTGGATGTGACTCAAGCTAATGTTCACAATTCTGACTTGATGTGACGCAAGCTAAAATTCACACATCTGTCTAGATGTGACACAGGCTAATCTTCATAGTTCTGTTTAGATGTGACGTAAGCTAATAGTCACAATTCTTTCTAGATGTGATGCAAGCTAATATTCACAATTCTGCCCCATCCATAACTGTCCAAAATGTAAACTGGGGCCGACTAACCCAAATGGCTTGATGCAACGTATGGTAACTTTACACATTGAGGCTAGAATCATAAAGGCTACCATATACAAGTTGGGCAAATGCTGACTATGGCTGAAAAGCAACAAGTAGGCTGAGTGCCTGGGGAGTAGAATATTTGGTAATGAGATGGGTGGGGTAGTTAACGGAGTACAGTAATGGCTGATATGGCTGACTAACACAATCAGGCTAAATGCAAGATAAGTTTACTACACAAACTGTGGTCTGGACGCATCAGAAAACCAGCTAATAGAAAAAAAAGATAGGATTAGATTGGATTGGTCAGTTTAGTGGGGAGCAGTAATGGCTGACCCCCTGCCCAAACAGCACTTACCTTCTCAGTAGCTGCTGGTTTCACAGGTTAACAGGGGCCAACACGTTCTGGAGCTGCTTCTGCAGGAGCTGCCCATTTTCCTCAGGTGCCTAAATTCCACTGCTCTCGAACTGGTGAACAATCTTTTTGCTATGTTTGCTTTCCAAGATTGGAACAAGCTTCCATTCCACCTTCATTCTCTTTCTCATCATCTGTCTTTCCCCCACCAGTTCTCTCAAAACACATCTTTTCCTGTATGCATTCAAATCTTTCCGCACTTTCTCTTTCCGTTGGACCCAGCGCCAAGAATGCTCCAGGTGAGCATTTACTCTACATGTTTCTATAATATAACATAACATAGCATAGGGATTTTCTGGACTACATAAGGCAATATGATATGATATATGATGTAACTTTTATAACGCACCTGTACACAAGTGTTCATAGGCGCGACGAGACAAGGAGGGGAACACAAAGGGAGAACAAAATAATTATCTTACTAGGACTTGTGTCATTCATATTGCGCAAGTGCGAGGAGAGGAAAGGGGAGAAGTGCCAGAGGAAGAGGAAGGGGGAGGGGTAAAATATGTTTCTGGGACTCAACCTCCCACTTGAGGGTCACAGGTTCATGGGAAAATTATCTTGAGATCTGTTGGGGTGATCAGAAACGGTCCCAAGGAGAAAGAGGGGTTTATGTTGCGCGCATCACATTTGTTACTGGGTAGAAGTGAAGTTAGAGTGATGTTGCAATTTTATGTGTATTTAGTGTAGTGAATGTGAATGGAATATGTGTTGTGTTACTTTGTGTCTCAATTGATACATTTAAGAGTTGCACGCACACAGCAAGATAAATGCTAAAATCACTAATGAAATATAAATGCAATCCGGGTCTGTAGTGTCACGAAGCACTATGGAACATGGGCAACAAGGAGCTTCATAATGCGCATGTGAGGAAGGGGATTTGTCACAAAGTACCCACTGTGAAGGAGACACAATACTTATTAAACATGCATGCACGGGTATACATACATTGGGAATTTACAATTCTCTATGGAATGTTCTCTTTTCATAAATTGGTTAAACAATGCAGTTAAGGTTTGCAAGGGGAATTCTGAGTAGTTTGGAAAACTGGTTTTGCAGGGTTTTGGAGGCAAGAGAAGAGGCAATGAGTAACTACGACCTTAGCAGATGGTAAGCCAACAGGCCAGCCCATGGTTTGTATGGTTTAGCAGTATCGCAGAAGGAAGATGCAATCTGTTAAGTGCATGGGGATATGTTATTTACTCTTTAGAGGGATCCAGCCATTTGCTTTTTGACCGGCAACAAATCTGGAGTGAAGGATGCCTGAGGCCAGAGTTGACCGATACTCCATGTGTTTCGATTGTTTTCTCAGGATGTTACCGGAGGTCATGCCTGTTGAATTGGTAGTCATTTAGATAAGAGTGTTCAGAGATGCCAACAGGTTGGGGTGGGTGAGATGGTTATAGCCAGTTCAAAGGGAACTTGTTTATTCATCCCCACCTCATATTGATTGAAGTAGTTTTGCAAACCATGTTCAATTACGTTGGGAGGTCTCAGGCTAGCTGGGACTTGGAAAGAATTATGTGTGTATGTGAATGTGTGACTGTATGGTGATTTCATGACCTGCCATGGACACATCCTAAAAAGGGGTGAGTTGTACACATGAGCTGAATATGGTAGTTAAGATAACTGCACCCAGTGGGAATGGGGGAATTTGAGAAAGATTGGATATCTTTGTATAGGTTTTAACCAATCACATGTGGGAAGGTGCTTTGTAATAAAATATATGGAGTGTTTTAACTATTGCAAAAATGTAAAGTGACTCTACAGAATCATCAAGCCCCTCCCGGCCAATTGTACAATAAACTTGCTTTACGTACAATCATGCACTCGCTTCTTAAGTGGTGGCCCTGCTTTGATTAGGGGCCCATACGCACAGATGCAAGATTAAAGAGGAATAATGGGGATTCATGTGTATGTAGATTGAATAAGGTTATTTGAATTATAAACACAAGCTTTTCTACTTTAAACATGTGCATAGGGTATGCCATACACCTCACAGCTTACTTACACTTTTTCCTGAAGTGCCCAATGAAAATCCCAAGTGCTGAGCTCTGAATACAGTGCTTCTACGTTGTGAATTGGCTTGTCTGCTCTTTGCAGCCTTCTGGGATGTAGTATTCAAGGTGTTGGATGACGTTGTGGGGGAACACATTACATTTTTCCCAACTGGAATATCTGATTTTGTTGGTGGTATCCCTAAGGGTTATAGGGGACCTGTGGAAATTGCCCTTGTAGGGTGTTACCCAAATTCATATTTTTCCTTCTATGAATATCAGAGGCTCACAACATTTGTTTACACAGATAACACTTACCTAAACTATTTAATTCTGCATTGTGCAGACTGTGTCAAAAGTGTGTTTGCAGTCAAGCAGTCTGCGGCTCGTTGGAGAGGTGGTGAGTTAATCTTCATTATTTTGTGAAAAGCATTTCATACCGTAATATTCTGATAAAATCTATACTGTGTTCATAGACTTTGCAAAATGCCTGAGAAAATTAAAGCAAAACCGAACAAGTATCATTTGCAGAAATAAAATGCTAGCAACAATGACCCGCCGGTGAAAAGCAAAGACAGAGAGAAAAATGCACATGAGTGTGAAGAATCTTGTCGGCACCAGATGACTTTATCCGCCCCTTCGAATGACTGGGGGGGGGTTGTATACAAAGAGGGAAAATAACGTCATTCTTTCCAATGGAAAAACCTGTCCAAGTTCTTGAAAACCAAGCTAATACATCAGCTGTGTTGAATGAGAAGAAAATTATAGCAGTAGAGAGTAGCAGGTATTCTAATAGCTCTAAGTCATCACATTTCGATAATTACTCGTTGTTAGAGTTGTGCTTCACGCTACAGCTTAACATTACGGGTGCGCTTGAAGTTAATTGAACCGAAGATTTCAATTTTATACCCCACCTAACTGTGAATGAACCAGCAATGGAGTGGCAGGTTCTTATTCAAGGAACCAGTCAGGCACTCTCAGCCTCTCCCAACTTATATGTGGAACATTATGGGCCTCATTACACGGTAGGCGGAGGACCAAGGTGCTAATAGCTATTAGCACCTTGGTCCATGCCGGTAAAATACCGATTCCTATTCCAAGGTTGGCGGGGCGGTAATTCCCCCTTCCCCCATTGCCCTTCCCCTTTCCCATTTTTGCCCCATTAGGCTCTATGGGAATGGGGAAGGTGCTAATTACGGTGCTGCAAATTGCGGTACCGTAATTAGCACCCTGGTCCCTTTGCGGGTTGGTTTTTAACGCCTGCTAAAGTACCTACCCGCAAAGGGACCTCGTAGTAAGGCAGTAAGGGTTAACGGTCACCGGTACCATTACCGGTGACCGTTAACCCTTACCGCCTTCCGTGTAATGAGGCCCTATGTATTCGATGATATAATTGAGGGAAATGAGGCACTCTCGGAAATGCAATCTGCTATGACTACCATAACATTTGCAATTGAAATATTGCTTAAATTGACCGGGAAAATTCACGAAAATGTTAAAACATTAAGTGAAAATGGGCTAACTACAAACTGTTCGGCTGAAAGTAATTTATTCTATCTGATGAAATGTCCGGAATGCACTGGACTCGCAAACAAAGACGGAAGCTCAAATGGCAGAATATTCAGTTTTCCAACAAAAATGGCAAGTGAATATCAGTCTTTCTGAAGGTGCAGTGAGCCCTACAAATTCATCTGTTATGAATAAAGAATCTAAAAAAGATAGAAAAAGGGCAAACCGTAAAGTGAAAAGGCTAACTAAAAATGGCGGGTCACTAACCAGTTGGTTGATTAAAGAATGGGATTTACGAGAAAAGCAAGCTGTAGTAGATGAACATTGTGAAATGGAGCTGGAAAGTAGCAGTACAATTTATGAGGATCAATGTTCCACTCCAGATCGCCCAGTAATAACTAGGACCATGACCCAGGGAGTAAAGCAGGTGGAGGTGATAAGTTTACTGGAAAAGCCCCCATACACTAAGGTGAAGGACTGTAAAATGGTAACTATCAAGTGGCTGCATCTGGAAAATAAGGAAAAGACGGTCAATCGGTCAGACTTATTGAACATACTGCAATGTATTCCCCCGTTAGAGCCACTAGAATGTGCAAATCCCAGTGTCTCTCGCATTCACTGATCCTTCATTGAAACTGCTGCTATGATTCAATCTCATCATGCTAACATTTTAAATCTGGGATATGAATTGAAATAGTAAATGAAAGAGAATAATCCCTTAGAAAATCGGAAAATAACAACACAAGTTGTGGGGAAAACAGTAACTCAGAATGCATCGCAAAATGATGAACATAGTGTATTAAAATGGCGGATGGATTCCTTAGCCCCCAAAGAAGTACTACCATCTTGAAGATCCTCTATTGCAACTTGGAACACACTTGGCCTTAGACATCTTTTGAATAATTATGGTTAATTGGACATCTTGCTGGCAAATTATTTTCTGCTGCAGAAATGCTCGATGATGACTAATTTGTATATAATCTGTTAAGTATTTCAATCAGGCGATACACCCTGGTCTCTGCCTACTATGCAGCGCACAACCAAAAGGCGTATTTTGTTATATATATAGGTTCAATATTTTGAGTGATACACCACTCATATCACACCCCTTTTCAAAAACCCCAGGTCACGCTGGACCAGGAATCAGGCTGGTTGGTAAAGGTAATATTTATTTATTTAAAATTTAAATCAAACATATACTTTTTAATAGGGAGCAGCAATCACCAAGGTGGTGACAATAACAGATAGGAAGGTATGTAATACACTTAAATTCACTCTTTAGCAACACAAAATATAAAACACCAGAGAAAAGAACACTTTGGGCTTGTTCGGAAAGATAGCACTTAAGTTAGGATTTCCCCCTGCAATATTCCTCAACCCACAGAAAACAATTCTAAATAGATATAAGGAAGAGGTAGGTAATAAGGAATGAGGAACAAGAAACAGAATTTGAATCCATCCTTGCGTCCCCAAACAAGAGAGAAAAACGAATTTTAAACCCTACTGTTCAAAATGACATTTCGGAAATGGCTGAATAAAACACTGAAAATGTGCAAAAATCCCTAAATCAGTACAAATTTCATATGGGAGCAACATTGGAAAGATACTAGCAGCCATGAGCAATAGTTTGAGCAAAAGTAAACAATTCGAATTTGAATGGAAGGTTGAAAATAATTTAGAATAAAAATCACACATGTAAAACTTTGCAAAAATGTTGATTCCCGCCTAAAATTAACCAAAACGGTTTTTAAGAACAACGGGTGAAATTCACTGATTTTGAGTCCTATAGGTCTTAGGTACACTCTGGAATTGAAATGAAGCTATTAAACTGAGGGAGATATGCAATGTAGAATGAGAGGGGTTTTAGAAAAACCGGGTAGGGAAAACAGAAAAGAAACTCAGTTTGGACAAGAAAATATTTACTATAGTTTTACTCTAGACTAGAGCATTTTGGCTAGAATACCAAAGAGGGACACAGTAAGCTCTGGAGTTGATTCATGACTTCAACCCCAGATCCTCAGCGCCCGCTGTGGCGGAACCAGATCGACCACTCGAAACAGGATTGATAGTTTAGGATTTACACAAAATAAAAATGAATAAAGAAATGGCGCTTAGCAAGATACATCAAGAACAGGATTGCAATAAGGATTCTGACAATGGGGGTCATTCCGAGGTGGGCGGTAAGGGTTTACGGGCACCGGTAAGGATTCCGGTGCCGGTAAACCCTTACTGCCCTATTCCGAGGTCCCTTATCGGGACCCGCAAAGGATGTGTGGTCAGACCACACGTCCGTATCGGGTCCCGCTAAGGGACCAGGTGCTAATAACGGGCCCGCTATTTGCGGGCCCGTAATTAGCACCTTCCCCATTCCCATTAAGCCCTACAGGGAATGGTTTACTGAATGGGAATTTACCGGGTCCTCCAAGGTCAGAATGCCCCGGTAAATCCCCATTCAGCCAGACTGGACCCGGACCTGGTTTTGGAGGCAGCCATGGTGCTAATAGCACCATGGCTACCTCCAACCTCGGAATGACCCCCAAATGTTACAAGTTATTAAGGTAAGGATAGGATGGTTTAGAGATTGGGATAGGACAAGGCAGGCAAGGTATGCTATGGTTTTCTATGATTCCTATTAATACTTACTGTCCCCTTTAATTTAGGATTTTGGACCGTCAAGGGTTCTGGTCATCACATGGATCGGGTCTAACCAAGGACAGCTGGGCAAATCTGGCAGAACAGGATCAGCTGTGCTGTTCTGGTCACCAGAATGCACTGGATTGGCGCTTCTGGTTACTGGATACTACAGATCACTGGGATGGCGAGTTTGGAGCAGGCATGCATTTGGTAGCAGCAAGTCAGGCTGGATCAGGTTCCCTTGGGTTCTTTGGATTTTTATAATTTGAGGCCTAGCTGAAACGGGGTTCAGCAAAGCATAGGCCTTGGCTTTGCAATGAAAATCTGGAATCAGGATCAAGCAGGATTAAGAAATCAGGAACAGGACGGCACGCAGGATTTCAGGAAGAAAGTCAGGAACCATTGACTTTGTGTGTTGTCAGGTGCCCTTATTTATCATGCCAAATGACATCACTACAGTATATGGCAGGGGCAGGCTTACTACCCACACCCATAATGCTAGGATTGGGCCAGAGCATAGTTTCCGCCTTGCCCACAGCTGATTGGATCACAGAAAAGGATGTCATGTTTATGGGGTGATTCTTTACAGTGTTTAGAAATCTCCCCTAGCTACTGGAACCAAAATCTAATTTTGCCACAAACACATATTTATGCATGTATAACCTCTGAGAAAATCAGATACACAGGTTACATATTTTGTGCGTCATATTTCAATCCAAACCCCAAGTCTGTGGGATCTGGTTTTGCCTTTCTGCTACATTTTGGCAATTTTAACCAGGAAAGATTTAGCCTAAAATTCCCCAATTTTGTACACAGATGCGCTTTACCCCTGGAATGTGTTTACAAAATGTTATGTTCGCAACATTAATACTTTCCCCGTAATCTGTCATTTTTTACAACTTCTGTTCCTTATGCAGTAATGAGTTCTACCAAGTTTTCAAAGAAAGAGCATAGAAATAGATTTAGAACTACAAACTTTTCATATTTTTCCTCATTCTTGCTGCAAAGTTAAATGTCTTTAAAGTTCAGTAGGCTTTTAAAACCAAATGTCACTTAATCAGATTTTTTTTTCTTTCCTCCCCCAACTGCAAGCAGCTGTCAATTCCTTTGAAGCAGGATGAGGGGCCTCTCTCTTGATTGAAGTTTTTATTGCCCCTCACACCTGACAGGTGAGAGTCTCAGCCTGCTATTGCGCCAGCCTGGAGCAAAGACAAAAGTCTGATGAGCTGGGGAAGTCTCTTTGTCCTGGTGCATTCAAAGTCCTCCAAGCTAGCAATTAGCGCTTTCCTGTGCCAGAAGTGTATGAGGTGTCACCCTTTCTCAGGGCTAGCAACTGGCAGACCAAGATTTTTTAATATAGTTTGCCAACTTACATTTTACATCTTGACTCAAACCTATGGAATCAAAACAGTTTATAAATGCACTTTTACCAGCAACAACTACTTTTACATTTCTAAATAATCAGGCCTTTACACAACAATGTACTTTTAAATAGGCGATTTTCTTTCTTCAGTCAGAAAAAGCACATTTTACTATGGGCCTCATCACGAGTTGGGTGGTAGGCGCTAATAGCCCTACCGCCAAACCCCCCGGCGCTATTAGCGCGGGATCACGGGTTTGGCGGAAGGGTTATTGCCCATTCCCCATTTGGCCCATTCGGGAATTCCTCATTCCCCACTGGGCCCAATGGGGAAAATGTGCGCTATTGCCGCCGGCGAATTTCCCGCCGGCGGTAATCGCGCCAAAAATCGGCAATTTTGCCGCAGATTTCCCCCCAGCAGAGAGCTGGGGGGAAATCCGCCAAAGCCATGATCTGGCGGACCCTTAAATGCAGCAGTAATAGTGCTACCGCCACATTTAAGGGTTACCGCCAGACTCGATGATTTCTTTAAATTCGGTTTTCATCTCCAGCAAACACACACTTTCTGCAGCTATAGTTCTTTTTCTTGAGTGCTAGATTTGTTTTGCAGCATGGATACATTTAACAGGCATCTATTTAGAGTCTTTCTCTGAACAGCTGATTCTTGATACTCTTGCGAAGAAAATAGATGCATTTCCTGTGTAAAATGAAAACAAAGCCCCTGGTTGATCCTTCAAAGTTACTTTTGACAGGAGCTGTCATTCAAATGAAGCCCGGTTCCTCTGAGACACAATGGATGATCCTGGGCATTGCAGTGCCTTTTTAATCACATTGGTTCATCAGAATGGATGGATTTCGCTCCAAGCAGCACTTTTAAGGTTGAAAGATGTATTTAAAAAAATCATTTTGGGTGTCCAGCAAAGTAATGCTGCCTCTTTCACTTCACTCCAGGTTAAATGTTGCAGAGCACACAGGCACCTTCCTGCAGTGAGTACTCTGTTTCACCCCACCTGAAATGTGTGTGGCAGGGTGGTGCAGCCATTTTCTGGTTGTTGCAAAAATGCAGTTTAGAGATCTTGGCGCGCACAGGAGTCAGCACAGCCATTCTGCTGTTTCTTGCACCACTTCAGCAAGTGATGTAGTAAGGGACATCTGAGTGGGTCAAAATATCCCACAAGACGGATACCAGATCTTTTAAGTATCAGCTAAAAGGGGTTTATGGGGGTCTGATAATTGGGGTGAAAAGTACATGGATAGCGAATAAGCTGAATGTACCAAAAAATGAAGAAAATGTATTCATAGTTGAAGTTAAGCATGAGATTGTCATGCAACGAATATTGATAATAAATATCTATGACCATCTTGGCAGTTCTATATCCGAAGCATTATTTGAAATCATTTCTGATCTTAGGGTGGATTGGATTATGTCAGAAAACTATATAGTATTGCTTGAAGGTGACTTAAATACTCTGTGTATATTTAACAATGAATGCATGGAAACTGAAAATATCAAAAGCAAGTGCTCCATGTTACAGAAAGCAGTGAACAAGCAAGGTAGATCACAGATGACCAATTTAAATAAATGGGAATTAACCCTGTTAAACGGCCCTACGAGAGGGGATCATCTGGGAAATTTCACTTGGAAAAAAAAGCTACATTAGATTACTTCTTTGTAGGTAGAAAAGTATTACCTTATGTTGATAAATTATCTATTTGAAATAATCAACATAGTGACCATGAAGTATGTATAGCATATTTCTCAGTTTAGGTCTAATTGGTGAAAAATATTTGACCTTTTCACATTTGACCACATTTTTTGGTTTTTTTTTGGTCCAAAATACAGGAGTGGGGGGGAGTCCCCCCACAAACTCCCCCTATTCCCTTACCCCACCCCAGATATGTATTTAATTAAATTTGACCAAATTTCGACCAAGAAAACAATCAAAAAAATTCAGTGAAAAGTAAAAGGTCAAATGTTTTTCGAACAAGTAGGCTAATAACTATTTCTCCCCAATATGGATAGAAAAGACACAGAAATGGTAGGAGATGTTGATCTCAACCATGGGGGATACCGCAGTAGTTGGACATTAAAGAGTCTCAGAAGAATATAAGAATACATGGGCGATATTACTAAAAGCTGGTCTCAAAAATGGAGGAATTATCTTCGGGTGAGATAGAAGATTAGATAACCAGGTTTACAACAAACATTGCTCTGTATAAAAGTAATTATGTATTACTGCAAGGGAGAAATCCCAGTAAAGCATATGACAGGGAAATAAGAGACACTAAGAGGCCGATTCATGGAATAATTAGCGCGGCGCAAGTGGGCAAAAACGTGCGAATCGCAGTGGAATAGCGAAAATCGCAGTGAACGTGCGAAAATCGCACGAAAAGCAGCGCACGTCGATTCATGGAAGGCCGTGCGCGAGAAAACCAGCGGATGTGCGAAAAAAAAGTGCGCGGCGCACGTTGGCGCACGTTGGCGCACAGGCCATCTAACAGCGTGCGCCAGGTCACAGCGAAAATCGCACAGGCCACAGCGAAATTCGCACATAGCGCGGCGCACGCAATAAAAGTAGGCGGAACACGGGCGTAACACTCGGAATGGGGAACAACTTGCCAAAACGTGGGCGTCACGGGGGAAGTACAGGGCACAAGTGCGCGGAACGCCCACACGCTCGCCTACAACACGTATTCATGGAATAGAATAGGGGAAAAAAGCGCACGCTCAAACCAGCGCACAGGCACAAACACGACCGCCACAAGAAAGGAGGCGGTAGCGTCTCTGCGGCTGTAAGAAATGTGCGCCAAAAGGTGCGCCAACAAATAGCACCTATATACTGCCATGATGAATGTCCCATACTGTGGCCCTCCAGGAAAAATGACGTGCAAAGGGGTACCCACAAACACGGACACCCGCTGACAAAAAATACGTGTGCATGTATACCGGGGTGCGCGGGAAGTGTCACACGCGATTTGCAGGGTACGTGCATCACAGGGGTTCGCGTGAAGTTATTCACACGATCGGGCCTGGGGGAGCGGGCTACGTGTATTACAGGGGTTCGCGTGAAGTTCCTCACGCGATCGGGCCTGGGGGAGCGGGCTACGTGTATTACAGGGGTTCGCGTGAAGTTCCTCACGCGATCGGGCCTGGGGGAGCGGGCTACGTGTATTACAGGGGTTCGCGTGAAGTTCCTCACGCGATCGGGCCTGGGGGAGCGGGCTACGTGTATTTCAGGGGTTCGCGTGAAGTTCCACACGCGATCGGGCCTGGGGGAGCGGGCTACGTGTATTACAGGGGTTCGCGTGAAGTTCCACACGCGATCGGGCCTGGGGGAGCGGGCTACGTGTATTACAGGGGTTCGCGTGAAGTTCCTCACGCGATCGGGCCTGGGGGAGCGTGCTACGTGTATTTCAGGGGTTCGCGTGAAGTTTCACACGCGAATAGCCTGGGCGCGTGTATTTCAGGGGTGCGCGGAAAGTTTTACACGCGATTTCTGCACGGTACGTGTATTTCAGGGGTTCGCGTGAAGTTTCACACGCGAATAGACTGGGCGCGTGTATTTCAGGGGTGCGCGGGAAGTTTTACACGCGATTTCTGCACGGTACGTGTATTTCAGGGGTTCGCGTGAAGTTTCACACGCGAATAGCCTGGGCGCGTGAATTTGAGGGGTGCGCGGGAAGTTCCTCACGCGATCGGGCCTGGGGGAGCGGGCTACGTGTATTACAGGGGTTCGCGGGAAGTTCCACACGCGAATAGCCTGGGCGCGTGTATTTCAGGGGTTCGCGGGAAGTTCCACACGCGAATAGCCTGGGCGCGTGTATTTCAGGGGTGCGCGGGAAGTTCCACACGCGAATAGGCTGGGCGCGTGTATTTCAGGGGTGCGCGGGAAGTTCCACACGCGAATAGCCTGGGCGCGTGAATTTGAGGGGTGCGCGGGAAGTTCCTCACGCGATCGGGCCTGGGGGAGCGGGCTACGTGTATTACAGGGGTTCGCGGGAAGTTCCACACGCGAATAGCCTGGGCGCGTGTATTTCAGGGGTTCGCGGGAAGTTCCACACGCGAATAGCCTGGGCGCGTGTATTTCAGGGGTGCGCGGGAAGTTCCACACGCGAATAGGCTGGGCGCGTGTATTTCAGGGGTGCGCGGGAAGTTCCACACGCGAATAGCCTGGGCGCGTGAATTTGAGGGGTGCGCGGGAAGTTCCTCACGCGATCGGGCCTGGGGGAGCGGGCTACGTGTATTACAGGGGTTCGCGGGAAGTTCCACACGCGAATAGCCTGGGCGCGTGTATTTCAGGGGTTCGCGGGAAGTTCCACACGCGAATAGCCTGGGCGCGTGTATTTCAGGGGTGCGCGGGAAGTTCCACACGCGAATAGGCTGGGCGCGTGTATTTCAGGGGTCCGCGGGAAGTTCCACACGCGAATAGCCTGGGCGCGTGTATTTCAGGGGTTCGCGGGAAGTTCCACACGCGAATAGCCTGGGCGCGTGAATTTGAGGGGTGCGCGGGAAGTTCCACACGCGAATAGCCTGGGCGCGTGTATTTCAGGGGTTCGCGGGAAGTTCCACACGCGAATAGCCTGGGCGCGTGAATTTGAGGGGTGCGCGGGAAGTTCCACACGCGAATAGCCTGGGCGCGTGTATTTCAGGGGTGCGCGGGGAGTTCCACACGCGAATAGCCTGGGCCCGTGTATTTCAGGGGTGCGCGGGAAGTTCCACACGCGAATAGCCTGGGCGCGTGTATATCAGGGGTGCGCGGGAAGTTTTACACGCGAATAGCCTGGGCGCATGTATTTCAGGGGTGCGCGGGAAGTTTTACACGCGAATAGCCTGGGCGCGTGTATTTCAGGGGTGCGCGGGAAGTTTTACACGCGAATAGCCTGGGCGCGTGTATTTCAGGGGTGCGCGGGAAGTTTTACACGCGATTTCTGCACGGTACGTGTATTTCAGGGGTGCCGGGGAGTCCCACATGTGATTTGACAGTGTGGGTCCTCCCAGGTGTACCCTGTACACCCTCCACGGCCCCTGCAGGCAGCCCACACCACAGGGGACTACCCTGCATCCCTGGTCATGTCCCGCAGGCAGCCCACCCAACATGGGCATGCCCCCCAGCAAAGGCACATGTCTCCTTGAACTAATGAACACCAACACATGTCCCCTTGCACCCCCACCCCCCAGCACTGTGGGGCACATGCCAGCAGTCCCCCACCCATGTCCAACTCATGTCCCCCACCACCCCCACCCCCCAGCACTGTGGGGCACCTGCCAGTAGGCCCCCACCCATGTCCAACTCATGTCTCCCACCACCCCCACCCCCCAGCCACCAGGGTCACCCTCCACCAGGGCCCCACTCATGTCTCCGACCACCCCCACCCCCCAGCACTGTAGGGCACCTGCCAGCAGGCCCCCACCCATGTCCAACTCATGTCTCCCACCACCCCCACCCCCCAGCACTGTGGGGCACCTGCCAGTAGGCCCCCACCCATGTCCAACTCATGTCTCCCACCACCCCCACCCCCCAGCACTGTGGGGCACCTGCCAGCAGGCCCCCACCCATGTCCAACTCATGTCTCCCACCACCCCCACCCCCCAGCCACCAGGGTCACCCTCCACCAGGGCCCCACTCATGTCTCCCACCACCCCCACCCCCCAGCAGTGCAGGGTCACCCTCCACCAGGGCCCCACTCATGTCTCCCACCACCCCCACCCCCCAGCACTGTGGGGCACCTGCCAGCAGGCCCCCACCCATGTCCAACTCATGTCTCCCACCACCCCCACACCCCAGCACTGTGGGGCACCTGCCAGCAGGCCCCCACCCATGTCCAACTCATGTCTCCCACCACCCCCACCCCCCAGCCACCAGGGTCACCCTCCACCAGGGCCCCACTCATGTCTCCCACCACCCCCACCCCCCAGCAGTGCAGGGTCACCCTCCACCAGGGCCCCACTCATGTCTCCCACCACCCCCACCCCCCAGCACTGTGGGGCACCTGCCAGCAGGCCCCCACCCATGTCCAACTCATGTCTCCCACCACCCCCACACCCCAGCACTGTGGGGCACCTGCCAGCAGGCCCCCACCCATGTCCAACTCATGTCTCCCACCACCCCCACACCCCAGCACTGTGGGGCACCTGCCAGCAGGCCCCCACCCATGTCCAACTCATGTCTCCCACCACCCCCACCCCCCAGCCACCAGGGTCACCCTCCACCAGGGCCCCACTCATGTCTCCCACCACCCCCACCCCCCAGCAGTGCAGGGTCACCCTCCACCAGGGCCCCACTCATGTCTCCCACCACCCCCACCCCCCAGCACTGTGGGGCACCTGCCAGCAGGCCCCCACCCATGTCCAACTCATGTCTCCCACCACCCCCACACCCCAGCACTGTGGGGCACCTGCCAGCAGGCCCCCACCCATGTCCAACTCATGTCTCCCACCACCCCCACACCCCAGCACTGTGGGGCACCCTCCACCAGGGCCCCACTCATGTCTCCCACCACCCCCACACCCCAGCAGTGCAGGGTCACCCTCCACCAGGCCCCCACTCATGTCTCCCACCACCCCCACCCCCCAGCAGTGCAGGCTCAACCTCCACCAGGCCCCCACTCATGTCCCCCTGCACCCCCACCCCCCTGCCACCATGTGCAGCCCCCACCAGGTCCTCACAATCCCCAATCATGTGCGTAATGGTCAGCCTCCACAGCCAAAAAGACCTACCAAGTAACCCATTCACCCACATGGAAATGGAAATCACATGTTACACCCCCAATGTACATGAAGCAAATGAACCCATGTCCGTCACACACATATTTTCAAATTGAATGGGAAAACACACAACATGACATGCATGAAACCAATGACATGAAACCACACAGTGAACAATGTAAAAAAAAATGTATTGAAAAAAATACAAATGCCAAAGAAAGAAAACTAACTACAATGTAAATGTGAAAAAAGAAGCTGCATGTCCGCATAAAAACACAAAACTAGAAAATCAAATCAAAAAAATTATGTCCAAAGTGAAATGTAAAAACTCTCCATGCAACAAAGAACTATGTACAAAAATAACAAGGGTCCATCATCACAACTGAACTAAGGAAACCTCCTAAAAAACCTACCTAAATATCAACTATATACAAAAAGTGGAGCAGTGTCCGTCGACTCCAAATAATAATAAGAACGAAAGGAAACCTAAAACTAAAGAACTATATACAAAGGCGGCGGGCAAGTCCAGCGGCTCACTCTGTGGTGTTCCGGGCCAGGGCATCATCGAACTCCTGTTCGATGTCCCGGAGGCGGTCCAGTTCCATGGCCCCGAGGGTCCGCAGGGACGACGCTGTGTCCTCCTCCAACCCCCTGCGGATTGCCTCGAGGCACTCGGCCCGCCTCAGGGCCCTCCGCATGGAGTTCTCCGCCCTGACCATTGTGAGCCGCGCCTCTTCCGCCCGCCGCCGCTCCGCACCTATGGCGTGGCCCAACCGCTGCCACACGGAAGACACTCTCTGTCCTGGGTCCTCCTGCCCTCCGGCCGATGCCTGCCCCTCCGATGTCGAAGGCCCCGAGCCTTCATGGCTCCCACCATCTTGCTGCTGCTGCTGCTCTGCCTCTGCCCGTGCACTGCCTCCTGCTGCCTGCACATCCTCCGCCGGCTGGGGTGCACCTGTTGATGTGGCCACCCCTGCTGGACGTCCGACTCCCGACTGTGGCAGGGATGCCTCCTCCACCAGCCTGGCCGCACTGTCAGAGGGGGTCGGAGCAAGCCCCATCAGACAGCGGAATCCGGCCTGGGTGACCTGTCCCAGCAGGCTGACGTGGTCAACGAGCCATTCGAGATGACGTGCAGTCTCTCCATGAAAAGACTGCAGGTCACCTCGCATGGCCCGTTGACGCAACGCCACACCAGCCAGGACAGGCTCAACCCGGTCCTGGATGGCCACGTCCGCAGGCAGAGGAAGGCCAGTTGACGTCAGCTCATCCCCTGCCTGAAAACGGGTCTGGACGTAGGCATCCCTGCTGGTGCAAGATGATGCAGGGACAGGATCGGGGACAGGATTGCACACAGGCACCTCCGCGGCCGCCTGTGCTGCCTCCTGTCCCTGGTCCTGCACTGCACCACTAGCACCAGTGGGATCCCCACCTCCAGACCCTGTCTCTGGTGCTTGCGCGGCCCCCTCCTCCACCAAACCCCCCACCAACCTGGATGACTCTGTGCCATCTTCCCCTGTTGGGCCCTGTGGGGTCCCAGCTGCCCCTTCTGCTGCCGAGGAGTCCAACTGCAACCTCCGCCTCTTGGACCTCCCCCCGGCAGCTGCGGTCTGGGACGCGGCACCGGACTCCTCACTCCCCGACGAGATGACAACACGGGAGGGGAGCCGGGCCTTGCGTCTCCGGCTGGCGGTCGGATCCCCGCCGCTGTGCTCCACAGCACCTTCTCCGCCCTCTTCATCAGTTGACGCTGCAGACAGGGAGAAACAAAACACAGGCATCAGGGCACTGTACAATGGACACATACACGCATGACAGTTGCACATGAGTGGCATTGGCAAACCTCAGACATGTCATCACAATCCCCAACAGACATGTCATTGCAACTGGCACACATGAGCCATACCACAGCCATATCGCAACTGCCACCACCATCCCCACACATACAACAGCATCAGCAGCCAAAGGGGAGCCATACATCACATGCAACACAGGAAGTGCACCACACATGTACACACACCACCACACTTGCATGCATGTCTACACCTCTGCCAAGTGTCGCACTGTTCAGACGGGCATCCATGTCACATCTGCCAATCAGGCTTCCACATACCGCTGTCACATGCATCCATGTAGCATCACTGTTGCACCTTTGACAAATACACACACATGCACATGTACACAGTGCTCATACATGCAGCCGAAAACAACATACATGCCTGACATCACGGACATGTCTACTTACATACACATTCATCCAAACATGTGTGCACGCACAACTGCATTTGCCATGCAAGCCCACACACACAAGCACCATCCATGTCTCACACATTACAGCCCTCGCATGTGTCAGCCCCACGGCCCTGTACACCCCCACCCATACTCCACCCCATACAAACAGATGTGCAACTGGCACAATGGGGAATGATCACCACACGCCCTGCTCACAACCAGGATGCATGTACACTCACCGCTCGACTCCAGACGGCTCTGCTTCTCTAGGACCTGGACGTGGAGCGCTGGGGATATGCGTTCCAGGACCCCCATCTGTTCTTCCGACAAGTGGCCCCGGCGCCCCTTGGCATCCGCTGCCTTCAAGAGGCGCCGGGCCTTGTTCAGGGTCCTGGACCTGAAGTCCTCCCAGCGCTTCCTGACATGTTGTAAGTCCCGGACTGCCACCCCCTCCGCGTTGATGGCAGTCACGATGTCTGTCCAGATCCGAGTCCCTCCTTCCTTGTCGGCGCGGGAACTTCCAAAGAGGGCATCATACTGCCCCAGGACTTGCTCCACCAGGACACCAACTTCGGTGGCACTGAAGCTGGTGCCCCTCTGCCTCTCTGGCCGGGGGTTGTCAGTGGTCACAGATGGTGTTAGCCCCGACATGACAACCCCAGAGGCAGGAGTGGGTGGGCAACTGGGTCCTGGGGCTGGGCTGTGGAGCGATGGAATTCCAGTCGGGAGTCTTCTGTTCCAGCAGGGGTGGTCACAGCAACAACACCCCTGGCTGATGTGCAGGCAGCAAATGGCAGTGCACGTGGGCAGCAGGCAGTCAGGCAGCAGCAGATAGCAGGTGGGAGCGTGCTCGGGGCTCTGGGGGGCAGTAATTCGGCCTTCTGGGCAGGAGCGTGGTCTCCCGTGTGCTCACGCGTGGCCAGCTTGGTACGGAGTGAATTGGCACGTGAAAATCCTGCACGTCAGCGTGAAAACCGAGGAAAGGCCCTTAGCGCGTAAGCGCGTCAGCACGCATACGCGATTCCATTGGACCAAAGGCCCTCAGCGCGTAAGCGCGTCTGTGACGTGACCCGCACGGGTGTTTCCCACACAGCACGTGATGACAGAGCACACGTGGAAAGACTGCACGTCAGAGTCTCATTGCGTGTGATTGGTGGAAATGGCCGTACACCGGGATACAGGTGCGCTGACGTACTTGCGTGTGTAAGTGTCCGCGCACACCTCATATACACGTACATAGGCCAATCGCGTGTACACGCACTTTTGTCCAATTACACGCGATGAGACTCTGACGTGCAGTCTTTCCACGTGTGCTCTGTCATCACGTGCTGTGTGGGAAACACCCGTGCGGGTCACGTCACAGACGCGCTTACGCGCTGAGGGCCTTTGGTCCAATGGAATCGCGTATGCGTGCTGACGCGCTTACGCGCTAAGGGCCTTTCCTCGGTTTTCACGCTGACGTGCAGGATTTTCACGTGCCAATTCACTCCGTACCAAGCTGGCCACGCGTGAGCACACGGGAGACCACGCTCCTGCCCAGAAGGCCGAATTACTGCCCCCCAGAGCCCCGAGCACGCTCCCACCTGCTATCTGCTGCTGCCTGACTGCCTGCTGCCCACGTGCACTGCCATTTGCTGCCTGCACATCAGCCAGGGGTGCTGTTGCTGTGACCACCCCTGCTGGAACAGAAGACTCCCGACTGGAATTCCATCGCTCCACAGCCCAGCCCCAGGACCCAGTTGCCCACCCACTCCTGCCTCTGGGGTTGTCATGTCGGGGCTAACACCATCTGTGACCACTGACAACCCCCGGCCAGAGAGGCAGAGGGGCACCAGCTTCAGTGCCACCGAAGTTGGTGTCCTGGTGGAGCAAGTCCTGGGGCAGTATGATGCCCTCTTTGGAAGTTCCCGCGCCGACAAGGAAGGACGGACTCGGATCTGGACAGACATCGTGACTGCCATCAACGCGGAGGGGGTGGCAGTCCGGGACTTACAACATGTCAGGAAGCGCTGGGAGGACTTCAGGTCCAGGACCCTGAACAAGGCCCGGCGCCTCTTGAAGGCAGCGGATGCCAAGGGGCGCCGGGGCCACTTGTCGGAAGAACAGATGGGGGTCCTGGAACGCATATCCCCAGCGCTCCACGTCCAGGTCCTAGAGAAGCAGAGCCGTCTGGAGTCGAGCGGTGAGTGTACATGCATCCTGGTTGTGAGCAGGGCGTGTGGTGATCATTCCCCATTGTGCCAGTTGCACATCTGTTTGTATGGGGTGGAGTATGGGTGGGGGTGTACAGGGCCGTGGGGCTGACACATGCGAGGGCTGTAATGTGTGAGACATGGATGGTGCTTGTGTGTGTGGGCTTGCATGGCAAATGCAGTTGTGCGTGCACACATGTTTGGATGAATGTGTATGTAAGTAGACATGTCCGTGATGTCAGGCATGTATGTTGTTTTCGGCTGCATGTATGAGCACTGTGTACATGTGCATGTGTGTGTATTTGTCAAAGGTGCAACAGTGATGCTACATGGATGCATGTGACAGCGGTATGTGGAAGCCTGATTGGCAGATGTGACATGGATGCCCGTCTGAACAGTGCGACACTTGGCAGAGGTGTAGACATGCATGCAAGTGTGGTGGTGTGTGTACATGTGTGGTGCACTTCCTGTGTTGCATGTGATGTATGGCTCCCCTTTGGCTGCTGATGCTGTTGTATGTGTGGGGATGGTGGTGGCAGTTGCGATATGGCTGTGGTATGGCTCATGTGTGCCAGTTGCAATGACATGTCTGTTGGGGATTGTGATGACATGTCTGAGGTTTGCCAATGCCACTCATGTGCAACTGTCATGCGTGTATGTGTCCATTGTACAGTGCCCTGATGCCTGTGTTTTGTTTCTCCCTGTCTGCAGCGTCAACTGATGAAGAGGGCGGAGAAGGTGCTGTGGAGCACAGCGGCGGGGATCCGACCGCCAGCCGGAGACGCAAGGCCCGGCTCCCCTCCCGTGTTGTCATCTCGTCGGGGAGTGAGGAGTCCGGTGCCGCGTCCCAGGCCGCAGCTGCCGGGGGGAGGTCCAAGAGGCGGAGGTTGCAGTTGGACTCCTCGGCAGCAGAAGGGGCAGCTGGGACCCCACAGGGCCCAACAGGGGAAGATGGCACAGAGTCATCCAGGTTGGTGGGGGGTCTGGTGGAGGAGGAGGCCGTGCAAGCACCAGAGACGGGGTCTGGAGGTGGGGATCCCACTGGTGCTAGTGGTGCAGTCCAGGACCAGGGACAGGAGGCAGCACAGGCGGCCGCGGAGGTGCCTGTGTGCAATCCTGTCCCCGATCCTGTCCCTGCATCATCTTGCACCAGCAGGGATGCCTACGTCCAGACCCGTTTTCAGGCAGGGGATGAGCTGACGTCAACTGGCCTTCCTCTGCCTGCGGACGTGGCTATCCAGGTCCGGGTTGAGCCTGTCCTGGCTGGTGTGGCGTTGCGTCAACGGGCCATGCGAGGTGACCTGCAGTCTTTTCATGGAGAGACTGCACGTCATCTCGAATGGCTCGTTGACCACGTCAGCCTGCTGGGACAGGTCACCCAGACCGGATTCCTCCGTCTGATGGGGCTTGTTCCGACCCCCTCCTCAACTGGACCCCCTACGCGCCAGTCGTCCTCTGTGCCATCTTCCCACCCATCAGTCACCTGGGTGCCCTGTGGAGCTGCCTCTGACAGTGCGGCCAGGCTGGTGGAGGAGGCATCTCTGCCACAGTCGGGAGTCGGACGTCCAGCAGGGGTGGCCACATCAACAACTGCACCCCAGCCGGCGGAGGATGTGCAGGCAGCAGGAGGCAGTGCACGGGCAGAGGCAGAGCAGCAGCAGCAGCAAGATGGTGGGAGCCATGAAGGCTCGGGGCCTTCGACATCGGAGGGGCAGGCATCGGCCGGAGGGCAGGAGGACCCAGGACAGAGAGTGTCTTCCGTGTGGCAGCGGTTGGGCCACGCCATAGGTGCGGAGCGGCGGCGGGCGGAAGAGGCGCGGCTCACAATGGTCAGGGCGGAGAACTCCATGCGGAGGGCCCTGAGGCGGGCCGAGTGCCTCGAGGCAATCCGCAGGGGGTTGGAGGAGGACACGGCGTCGTCCCTGCGGACCCTCGGGGCCATGGAACTGGACCGCCTCCGGGACATCGAACAGGAGTTCGATGATGCCCTGGCCCGGAACACCACAGAGTGAGCCGCTGGACTTGCCCACCGCCTTTGTACATAGTTCTTTAGTTTTAGGTTTCCTTTGTTTTTTCTTATGATTTGGAGTCGACGGACACTGCTCCACTTTTTGTATATAGTTGATATTTAGGTAGGTTTTTTAGGAGGTTTCCTTAGTTCTGTTGTGATGATGGACACTTGTTATTTTTGTACATAGTTCTTTGTTGCACGGAGAGTTTTGACATTTCACTTTGGACAACATTTTTTGGATTAGATTTTCTAGTTTTGTGTTTTTATGCGGACATGCAGCTTCTTTTTTCACATTTACATTGTAGTTAGTTTTCTTTCTTTAGCATTTGTATTTTTTTCTAATACATTTTTTTTTACATTGTTCACTGTGTGGTTTCATCTCATTGGTTTCATGCATGTCATGTTGTGTGTTTTCCCATTCAATTGGAAAATATGTGTGTGACGGACATGGGTTCATTTGCTTCATGAACATTGGGGGTGTAACATGTGATTTCCATTTCCATGTGGGTGAATGGGTTACTTGGTAGGGCTTTTTGGCTGTGGAGGCTGACCAATACGCACATTGTGAGGACCTGGTGGGGGCTGCACATGGTGGCAGGGGGGTGGGGGTGGTGGGAGACATGAGTGGGGGCCTGGTGGAGGGTGACCCTGGTGGCTGGGGGGTGGGGGTGGTGGGAGACATGAGTGGGGGCCTGGTGGAGGGTGCCCCTGCACTGCTGGGGGGTGTGGGTGGTGGGAGACATATGTGGGGGCCTGGTGGAGGGTGCCCCTGGTGGCGGGGGGGTGGGGGTGATAGGGGACATGAGTGGGGGCCTGGTGGAGGCTGCCCCTGCACTGCTGGGTGGTGGGGGTGGTGGGAGACATGAGTGGGGGCCTGGTGGAGGGTGCCCCTGGTGGCTGGGGGGTGGGGGTGGCGGGAGACATGAGTGGGGGCCTGGTGGAGGGTGCCCCTGCACTGCTGGGGGGTGTGGGTGGTGGGAGACATATGTGGGGGCCTGGTGGAGGGTGCCCCTGGTGGCGGGGGGGTGGGGGTGATAGGGGACATGAGTGGGGGCCTGGTGGAGGCTGCCCCTGCACTGCTGGGTGGTGGGGGTGGTGGGAGACATGAGTGGGGGCCTGGTGGAGGGTGACCCTGGTGGCTGGGGGGTGGGGGTGGTGGGAGACATGAGTGGGGGCCTGGTGGAGGGTGCCCCTGCACTGCTGGGGGGTGGGGGTGGTGGGAGACATGAGTGGGGGCCTGGTGGAGGGTGCCCCTGCACTGCTGGGGGGTGGGGGTGGTGGGAGACATGAGTGGGGGCCTGGTGGAGGGTGACCCTGGTGGCTGGGGGGTGGGGGTGGTGGGAGACATGAGTTGGACATGGGTGGGGGCCTACTGGCAGGTGCCCCACAGTGCTGGGGGGTGGTGGGAGACATGAGTGGGGGCCTGGTGGAGGGTGACCCTGGTGGCTGGGGGGTGGGGGTGGTGGGAGACATGAGTTGGACATGGGTGGGGGCCTACTGGCAGGTGCCCCACAGTGCTGGGGGGTGGGGGTGGTGGGAGACATGAGTTGGACATGGGTGGGGGCCTGCTGGCAGGTGCCCCACAGTGCTGGGGGGTGGGGGTGGTCGGAGACATGAGTGGGGCCCTGGTGGAGGGTGACCCTGGTGGCTGGGGGGTGGGGGTGGTGGGAGACATGAGTGGGGGCCTGGTGGAGGGTGCCCCTGCACTGCTGGGGGGTGGGGGTGGTGGGAGACATGAGTGGGGGCCTGGTGGAGGGTGCCCCTGGTGGCTGGGGGGTGGGGGTGGTGGGAGACATGAGTGGGGGCCTGGTGGAGGGTGCCCCTGCACTGCTGGGGGGTGTGGGTGGTGGGAGACATATGTGGGGGCCTGGTGGAGGGTGCCCCAGCACTGCTGGGGGGTGGGGGTGGTGGGAGACATGAGTGGGGGCCTGGTGGAGGGTGCCCCTGGTGGCTGGGGGGTGGGGGTGGTGGGAGACATGAGTGGGGGCCTGGTGGAGGGTGCCCCTGCACTGCTGGGGGGTGGGGGTGGTGGGAGACATGAGTGGGGGCCTGGTGGAGGGTGCCCCTGCACTGCTGGGGGGTGGGGGTGGTGGGAGACATGAGTGGGGGCCTGGTGGAGGGTGCCCCTGGTGGCTGGGGGGTGGGGGTGGTGGGAGACATGAGTGGGGGCCTGGTGGAGGGTGCCCCAGCACTGCTGGGGGGTGGGGGTGGTGGGAGACATGAGTGGGGGCCTGGTGGAGGGTGCCCCTGGTGGCTGGGGGGTGGGGGTGGTGGGAGACATGAGTGGGGGCCTGGTGGAGGGTGCCCCTGGTGGCTGGGGGGTGGGGGTGGTGGGAGACATGAGTGGGGGCCTGGTGGAGGGTGCCCCTGCACTGCTGGGGGGTGTGGGTGGTGGGAGACATATGTGGGGGCCTGGTGGAGGGTGCCCCTGGTGGCGGGGGGGTGGGGGTGATAGGGGACATGAGTGGGGGCCTGGTGGAGGGTGCCCCTGGTGGCTGGGGGGTGGGGGTGGTGGGAGACATGAGTGGGGGCCTGGTGGAGGGTGCCCCTGCACTGCTGGGGGGTGGGGGTGCAGGGGGACATGAGCAGGTGTGCAGGGTAGTCCCCTGTTTTGTGGGCTGCCTGCAGGGGCTGTGGAGGGTGTACAGGGAACACCTGTGAGGACCCACCCAGCCTAATTGCGTGTGATGATTCCCGCACACCCCTGTAATACACGTACCAAGCCAAATCGCGTGTGATAATTCCCACGCACCCCTGTAATACACGTACCTGGCCAAATCGCATGTGAAACTTCCCGCATACCCCTGTAATACACGTACCCTGGCCAATCGCGTGTTGAACTTCCCGCGTACCCCTGTAATACACGTACCCTGGCCAATCGCGTGTTAAACTTCCCGCGTACCCCTGTAATATACGTACCCTGGCTAATCGCGTGTATAACTTCACGCGTACCCCTGTAATACACGTACCCTGGCCAATCGCGTGTTAAACTTCCCGCGTACCCCTGTAATACACGTACCCTGGCCAATCGCGTGTTAAACTTCCCGCGTACCCCTGTAATACACGTACCCTGGCTAATCGCGTGTTAAACTTCCCGCGTACCCCTGTAATACACTTACCCTGGCTAATCGCGTGTTAAACTTCCCGCGTACCCCTGTAATACACGTACCCTGGCCAATCGCGTGTTAAACTTCCCGCGTACCCCTGTAATACACGTACCCTGGCTAATCGCGTGTATGACTTCACATGTACCCCTGTAATACACTTACACTGGCTAATCGCGTGTTAAACTTCCCGCGTACCCCTTTGATACACGTACCCTGGCCAATCACGTGTTAAACTTCCCGCATACCCCTGTAATACACGTACCCTGGCCAATCGCGTGTTAAACTTCCCGCGTACCCCTGTAATACACGTACCCTGGCTAATCGCGTGTATTACTTCACGTGTTCCCTGTAATACACTTACCCTGGCTAATCGCGTGTTAAACTTCCCGCGTACCCCTGTAATACACGTACCCTGGCCAATCGCGTGTTAAACTTCCCGCGTACCCCTGTAATACACGTACCCTGGCCAATCGCGTGTTAAACTTCCCGCGTACCCCTGTAATACACGTACCCTGGCTAATCGCGTGTATGACTTCACGTGTACCCCTGTAATACACTTACCCTGGCTAATCGCGTGTATGACTTCACGTGTACCCCTGATATGCACGTTACCCGCTTTGCGTTCCTTGTTTGGCTGCCCTGTAAACTGGTCCAGGGTTAGCGCAGCCCTTTGCGATGATTTAGCGGTTTTGCTGGCTTTCCCTTGCGCGAGGGCGTTCTTGGGGGCGTTACTGGCGCTGCTGCAGGGTCGCTGCGATACTCTGCGCCACGGCTGGTTTGGGAGCATGAAATCCATGAATACGCTGTGCGCGGAAATCGGTTTTAGCGCACGTGCCTGGCGCAGTCAATCGCACGCGGACACTCTGCGCCAGCCGCTTGCGACACTTATCTGCGAAATTCTATGAATTACCCTGTAAATGTGTTTTGCATAAAAATATCTGTCACACTAGAAATAATATGGACCAATTTATATCAAATAGAAATCAAATATTAAATGGTGGAAGGGGTCAAGTAGAAATGCTGAATGGTAAAGGATGTTGTCAGTGATGAAACGTGGTGACACAAGGAGTATCTGGCAATTACTAGGAACTGACAAGCCGACTAAGGAAAAGATTATAAAAAAAACGCTATTAATGAATCCCAGCAGTGCGAATATATTGGTAAACATTTTCTTTACAGTAAGGCACATGATTTAAGTGAAGTTCCCTTCAGCAATACCCGCTTTAGGCTTCAGATTGATAGGGACTGTATAGTAGAAAAGAATACAAAACATAAAGGATCAAGAGCCCCTGGTCCAAATGTACTGGCTAACATTGTTCTTAAAAATGAGGCAGAGATGTGGGCTGGCATGTTGGAAACTTTATATAGAAAAGTCTGTTTTGGTGGCATTATACCAGCTTCATTGCGAAAGTCAATATTGATTACTATATTTAAAAAGGGATTGGGTACCGAACCATCAAACTATAGAGTGTTGTCTATGTTACTGGAATAATCTTTGCATCCTTCTTATTAAATGAATTGAATAAAAGGGTAGAGTCAACTGAGATACTAGCTGTGTTTTAAACTTGTTTTAGAACATGCTCATCGACTATACATAACTATACATAACATGAGGTTAATTGACTCATTGTTTGAAAAAGCAAAAAAGAAAGCTAGTACAACATTGTATGCTGTATTTGTGGACTTTCGAGCTGCATCTGACAGTGGCAAAAGATGGAGTTGTATGGCTGTCCACCCAGTCTAATTGATATGTTAAAATCTTTCCATGTGGAAACTAGTGTGCAGGTCAGGATGGACAGCATGGGGGCCATAACAGCCCCAATTCTACTGAGTAGAGGGGTAAAACAGGGTTGTGTGTTGGCCGCCCTGCTTTTTAATTTATATTTAGCTGATCTGCTGGCACGATTGAAAGCAATGCACAATTGTCTCACCGGGATCGGGCCGTCGCATGTGGTTTGTTTATCTTATGAGGACGGCCTCATCCTGTTTGATCCCATTTTTCTGGTATGAAGATAACAACACAGGAGCTGTGGATATATGGTGAAGAAAATAACTTAATCATTAACTTGGATAAGACTAAAATCATGCAGTTTGTGGGAAAATCGCTCAATAGACCTAATCTTGGACTATCTGAACGTTTAATTGAGTATGTTAAGCATTATAAATATTGGGTGCCGAGATAAGCTTGGCTAAAGGATATGATGAATTAATTGCAGCTCGAAGAAAGAAAGCTGCTAAACCTATTGATCTGATTGCCAAGTTCTCTAAGCAAACTGCGGGTTATTGTCTAGAAGGGATCATTAGATTATACAAACAAACCCATATTGTATGGAGTTGAGGCACTATCGCTGAATGACACATGTTGCCTTGAAAGTCTCAATAGTACATTTTGGAAGAATATTTTAGGTTTACCTTTGGCTATCCCGATAGAGATATTGAGGCTTGAGCTTGGCCTCATATCTTTGTATGGTGAGGCATTAATGAGGCATGGAATACTGTACATTAAGTCAAAGACCAATCCGATATGCCCTCTGTTGTCACTGATTGGGAGTACTTTGAAGCAAAACGCTGATGGAAAGACTGATTCAGTGAGAAAGACTTTTGAATGGATTGGATGTTATACTGATTGGGAATGTGATTTTGTTACCTTAAAACAGGAATTTGAGTTAAAGTTGGAGAAGTGGGATTGGACTTGCTACAGTGAGCATCTGGTTAAACTGAAGAGTTGTAGAGTTGTGGCATGCGTGGCATATAAATATAAAACCCTGCAGCCTTATTTGATAATGTGCCTGTTCCCCGCAGTCCATAAGATTATGTTATTAATGTGTTTAAATGGTTTGCCAGTTTTAGCCATATGAGAACCTATGTTAAAACTGCCAGAAGACAAAGGGTTGTGTTGTATGTGCAAAATAAGATCTGTAACAGGAATTGTGAAGCATGATATGTCAGAGTGCAAGGCATTTGGCACCATATACAAGTGTTTGCTGGGAAAATGTGTACACGTCTATGATGCCTTAAAAGAAACTGATTTCTGGCACTATTGCTTAAACACAAACAACACATCTTTGCACATAGTACTTTTAAGAGTCTGGCAGCAAGCTGTTAAACATATTGTAAAAGTAAAATTATAGATAGCACTGATGATTTTGAGTTTTTTTAAAAAAATGTATTTTAAGAAATTATTTATAATCTATAATGTTGATTTTAATTAAAAGGATTAGTAATGGTATTACTTGATGCAATCATATTAATCAATATTGATGTATAAGGAAATGTATTTTAAGACGGTTCATAGTCATAAAATCGAAAACAAAAAAGTCGAAAGTCAAAAAATCAAAAATAAAATGTGGAAAAAAAAGTCGAATGTCTTTTTTATTACGTTTTTTATTCGAAATGGGGGGGTTCCCCCAACCCCTCCTTTTTTACATTTTTTTTACCTTTTTCTTTTACATGCGAGAGCCAAAAAATAAATATAAATAAAAAAATAAATAATTCAACTTTTTTTTTTCGACATTATGTTTTCGATTTTTTTGACTTTCGAATTTTTTTTTCGATTTTATGACTGCACACCTTTTAAAACATGTGTAAAGTTTGTAATGACCTAATCACATTAAAAATAAATAAAAATAAATAAATAAAACAAGAACATTGATGTGTCACATCTATCGTTAGAAAATGCTAAGTACTATCACCTAGTGTTATTGGATGAAAAAACAAAGCCTGAAAACAAACATATCTGTGGGGGTCATTCCGAGGTTGGAGGTAAGGGAAAAACGATGCCGGTAAAGGATTACCGACATCGCTTACCGCTCCGGGCTATTCCGACCTGCCAACCCGCACGTGGTGTTGGTGGTCCCGCATGCCACGGAGGTGGTGTACCGCAACCGCAATCAATACCACTCCATCAAAGTGCAGATGTCATGCGACGCCAGCAAGATCATCGCACATTGTTGTGGCCGATATCCCGGACCAACCACAGGAATGCTGCATGTTACCATGGAAAAAATCAGCCCTGAATGACTAATATTGCAGAGCCTACTGCCAACGCTCCCAATCAGAAAATCCTACAGAACACAACACATCACTAAATGGACACGGACACAGCTGTATGCGTACACAATGCATGAGCTACAAGACGGCAGAGCACACTGTGTATCATCTTGAAGATGCAAGCCATAACATTATTCCATGGCAGAGGACACATTGAGGGCCGAAAAATGGCGTGCATACAACCTGGGAAATGTGCATGTGAACAACGATAATCTGCCAGCATGTGTGACTAGTACAGCTGTCCATCATGAATCGACTGACATATACCTTTTTTTGCCTCCCATGTAGGTGACAGTGGCAATCCCTTGATGACGTGGCTCCTCACCCCTGCCCGATAACCCACAGAACAGCCATGAAGAGAAATACTATCGATCGCACACCCGTACCCGTGTGGTCATTGAGCAGACCTTTGGCCTGTGGAGGGGCACTCCTCTAGAGGCATGAGAAAGTGGCGAAGATCATCATGGCATGTGTCATCATGCTGCACGACATGTTTATATGACGCAACGTGACCCTGCCCCCTGACATTGAACTGCAACCACCTGGTGATGGTGAAGGGGATGAAGAAGAAGTGGCTGCACATCATTGCGGTGCCGATGCACAGGAGGGACGTGCTGTGCCTCAGTCAGTGATTGCACAATATTACTGACACACATGGCTGTAGAGGGTGACATGATAGTTGGACAGAGGGCACTGGGTGTGGGTGTGCATGTACACTATGCACTGTATATGAATAAATGACACATGCGCAATGATGAATGTCCACTCAGGTCTTTCTTTTGACACAATGGTTGTATTGAAATTTACAATGAAAACGATAGTGCACTAACCATCCACCACCTTCCCCCCTCCGTCTCCCCCCACAACTCCCCCACAAACCCCCCCAAACCCCTACAACTCCCCCACAGACCCTCACCCCTCCGCCTCCCTCTCCCCCACTACTCCCCCAAACATGTCCCAACAAGTGTCTAATGCCTTCATCAGGCTGGCCAGTCTACTTTTTGGCACTCCCTGGACCTCAGTGAGCGACGACCTGCGGAGTGGGCTGGTCTGGGTTGAGCTGGAAGACGATGGTGTGGCCGCCTGCTCCATCTGGGGTGCTGGACGTTCACCCTCCATAGCATCAGCGATGCGGCCGAGGACCTGCCGCAGGGCGGATACCTCCTCACACAGCCTATTAGTATTGTCTGCAAATATCTTGCCTAGGGAGGCGGTGTTGTCTGCAATTATCCTGCCATGGGAGGCAGTGTTTTCACGCCACTCAAGCCTTGATTGTGCATTGTCATCCACAAACTGACGCACAAGGGCAATCAGCTCCTCACGCCACTGTGGCCCCGCCGGTGCACCTGTGGAGGTGGACGGTGCTTGGGTCTCATGTTCGGCTTCAATGCGCTCCACTATGGGACTCATGGCCCCTTGATTCAACTCCCCCCCAGACTGCTCCGGGGTGGTTCTGTGGTTAGACTCCAAAGATGTGACTTGGGGGGATGGTAGTGGACTGGGTGTGTGGGGCAGTTCGGAGGAATTGTCCTCCACGGGCACCCACACCTCTTCCTGTGCCTCCTCCTCAGCCAGGGGTGCCGTGGCTGCCACCTCCCCAGCCGAACTGGACTCTGCCAAGTGTGGAGCCTCAGCTGTGTCCTGTGGCAGTGCGACAGGTGTTGGCGCTTCCGTCTCAACGGCCCTTGGCAGCACCGGTGCCCTGGCGACTTGAGGTGGTTTCATTGGTGGTGCACGCGGGCCTTGGGTTGGCCCTTTGAGGTGGAAGGCCTGTTGGCCTCATCCGGGGCCCTCTTCCGGGGTGTGTTTTGCTGTGGGGGTGAGTCCTGAGCATCGCTGTCATGGTCTGAGCCTGTGGGGGTCGAAGAGAGGGACGGCATGAGTGATGGTTTGACAGGCATCATGCATACATTTGTACAATTGATCATCTACACAATAGAGGGTAATAGGCATTTGAGTTTGGATGATCACTTTGCTTTCTACATGGGTGGGTGATGCAGGCATACGTCGGGGTCACTCATGTTGGGGCAGGTGTATGGTATGTGACATGCATATTTGTTGGGGCCTGCATGCAGTGTGACTTATGCCATTTACATCTTTGTGTGGTATGTGTCAGGTACGGCATTGCCTTGCTGCAGGCAACTGCATGTGTCCGTGCTCCGTCTGACAACTTTGCTGGGAATGTGTGTGTGTTGGACCATGGCTTGCCTCTTTGGACAGACATATTGGTGGACCTCCATCAGACTCTGCATTAGAGTGTTTTCTTAGGACACTCACCTCCATCCGCCGACGTTGTGGCGCCATACTCCATGTCTCTGACACCTTCTATGCCCTCCATGCTGATCAGGCTAGCACAGATGTCCTCCCATGGGGACAGCTTTATGGGGGAGCTTGCTCCTCTGCCAGTTGACATTGCCTGGCTCCTGTTGGCAGAGAGTATGTTGCGGACTCGCAGCCGCAAGTCCTCCCACTGCTTTCTGCAGTCCTTGATAGTGCGGGGAGTGTTGCCGACCGCGCTTACTTTCTGCGCCACAAGTGCCCAGATCTACTTTTTCCTTATTATGGCCTCCCTCTTCATGCTCTGGGCAAACACGACGGTCAACAGGAAAAAGTTGTCCCCTCTCCCATTTAGCCAATTCTATACAGCCCTCCTAATTTTAATGGGGGCATAAACTTGTTCCTTCCTTGTCACGTATTGAATCAACACTAGATGCTTAGACAAGGGGACTACTGGGGAGATCTTCACATAGCTCTGCGGATGGTTGTGGTCTATATCCTTACTTACAAGTCATACCGAGGCCACTATTTATTAAGGCTCTATATTTGCTGAAAAGAAGTATGACCATACGCAACCAACTCTAATGGAAAAACAATTTATCTAGTGAAAGAAACCACATTATATAATACAAGTGTGTAGTGAGCAATTTACAGTGACACATATATACAAAGGTGAAACAAAATTAAAACAAAGTATAACAATATTGCACTTTAAATCCTTAGTGCTAAACAACCGGTGTGCAGTGAGAGAATAAGCCTAAATCCGGCCTAAATATTTCCTGCAACGTATTTTGTGTGACATATAATCAGACAGAGCAATTATTGGACTGTATGTAATATCACATGAATCTTGAGGCTAGGCTTCCTCGACGGTTAGTGGTTTGAGCAGAGTGTTCTTAATATTTCTCACAACTTCAGTGCTCAGGGTTGACTTTTTAGGGTCTAAAGCTTTGGATTTAAGGGATATCTCTGTATTAAGCCAACATGCTCTTCAAACATTCCTTTAGCACACTAGGGGATGAAGAAAAAAGGTACATTTCCGTCCTCAGTCTTCATCTGCGTGTTGTTAAGAGGGTGCACGTTTTGGTGCTTAGAAGTACTTGCCCAGTACTAGGCACATTCTTCAGGGCGTCCAATTGGTAGACCCTGTGTGAGGGAGCAGAGAAATGTGAGGTTTGTGTAGCTGATAGTGCAGCTTATATTAATTCATAAAAACGCTCTCTTTACCGGCTGTGCTCATGGCATTGTTGGTATTGTGATCCCAAGTCTCTTGGGGAGTCCAGGGAGGGTAGGGCACTCGCATAGGACCTATGGCAGGTGATGTCTGTTGGTAGGCATCACGGAACCTCCAGGTGTAGTCCTCAGGGACGGGGGTGGTCTGGGGTGGAGCGACAAAAAGAGGAGAGAGGAAAAAGGAAGGGTCAACTCTTGTGAATCCCCTTAAGTGAGAGGAGTAATGGTTGGAGTGCCGGGCGGGTGGTGACAGATTACCTGAATCCTGGTATCTTGGTATCTGTCTGTATTGCCGCGGTGCCCAATGTGCCGACTTCCAATGGTTATGTTTGATTTCGAAGCCGTTGCTCGGAAGCAGCCATTTTGCTGGTGCGCTATCTTCTATGCAGTCAAAGTATCTGTCTTTGAAAAGAAAGCATATTACTGGTGTGTAAAAGTATGAGAGATGGAGGGATAGTTCGTTTCTCTCTCCCTAATCCTGTGACCTATGTGCGCGGGGACAGGGGCTAGGGCAATGAAGCCGTGTCTTACCAGTTGAAGGGACACCTGGGTCTGTGTACTCTGTTTCTGTGTCTGTGTGTCTTGTCTGTGGCTGTCGGAGCGCCGTGCAGGGGTTCTGTGCGTACAGACGCCTCTGGGTAGTTATGGCGACCGTTGTAAAGGAGATGGAGTTTCATTGGTGCCGTATCATCGGCTGGGGGCTCGTTACGTTGCGTGACTCGTGACTGGCCGCCGCGTGCTCCCCGGGGAGTGGGGAACTCCTGGGTGTGACGCGGGAGTGTGCGTACCTTAATGTGTTTCGCTCCCGCGGGTGAGGACGTGGGAGGCTGCACCAGAAATGTATGCAAAGGTATGTGTCCACGTCTGTATGGCTAATATGGATTGTGTGTCTGAATACGTGGATCATGTGGACACGTCAACCCGTGTATCAAAGAAATAATTACGGGATCCACTGCAGGTCTTAGCCGCATCATTTGATGCCGGAAAGGTGAGGGGTGTGGGGTCTGTCCCTCAGTGTGTGGGTCACCCGACACCCCTTCTGGCCAGTATTGCTTATGGCAGTTCTTATCTGTGCTGTGGTGTCTATCCCTCTGGTCATCGACGGGTGTGGATATATTTCTGTGGACATGAGAGATCAGAAGATGCTCGGATGAAAGGACTCATTCAAACCATGGTGATATGTGTCTAGCCGATGGATCCATCTAGACTCTCGATGCAGAAGGCTTTTCAAGGGGTTAGGGCCTCCCTTTACTTTCTCCAGTACCCACCAAAAAAGATCATTGGGTGTGTGTCTGGTTGCGATGAAGTGTGTCACCAAAGGTGCGTTTGTGTTCTTGCACCTTATCCTTGAGCGGTGTTCTGAGATGCGTAGATTGACAGCTCTCATGGTCTGGCCCACATATTTCATGTCACATGGGCATTGAATACAATATACCACACATTCGCTTTTGCAGTTCGTGTGGTCTCGGAGATGCCATTCAAGTTGACCTATTTGAAAGGATTTCAATTTTGCCGTAAACCTGCATGAAGTACAGTTGCCGCAAGGGTATTGACCTTGTAGTGGTCGTAGAACTCTTTGTGATTGGTGCCTCAGGTCAGGCTGAAACAGAGAATGCACCAGGGACTCCTTCAGGTTCTTACCTCGTTTGTAAGCAAAGCTAGGGGGTGGGTCGTCTGGTAAATTTAATTTGGCTATGTGCCAATGTTTCCGTATGGTTTTCTTCATTTGGGATGTATGTAATCCATGTGTGATGACACATGTCAGCTGATCTTCATCTCCTCCGGCTTGTCGTGTTGTGTTATCTTGTTCCAATAGTGTGTCTCTGTTCGTATACAGGGCTCTTTTAACTGCTTGTTTGAGTGTATGTGCTGGATATCCTCTGGTCTTGAGTCTGATGGAAAGGTTGTGGGAGTGTTTCTTGAAATCATCCTTGGATGTACAGTTCCTCCTGATGCGTAGAAATTGACCGTACAGTAAGTTGGCTCTTGTGTGGCTCGGATGATTACTGGTGTAGTGCAGTAAAGTGTTGCGGTCGGTAGGTTTCCGGTACAAGTCACACTCTAGTCTCCCGTGTTTGTGCTGGATCATCAAATCAAGGAATGCGATTTTATCATTACTGTGCTCCATCATAAATTGAATGTCCTGGTCGCAGGTATTTAGCCATAACCAAAACTGTTTGACGTTGGTCTGATCCCCCTTCCAGATAAAGATGACATCATCAATATATCTGAACCAGGAACTTATGTACATCCTCCACTGGTTGGTCTGTGATAGTATATTTTTCTCTTCAAACAAAGCCATATATAGAATAGCCATGCTCGGTACAAAGGCTGCCCACATTGCCGTACCCTTTTTCTGCAGATATATTTGTCCATCAAAGGTAAAGTAGTTCTTGGTGAGGGCTATGGTCATTAATTCAAGAATGAAATTGGTTGGGACTCTTTGTTGTAGTGTGTTTCTAGTCAGCCATTCTCGCGTGCATTCAATGGCCGCTTCTTGAGGGATATTTGAGTAGAGGGCTTTTATGTCCATTGTGACTAGGATATCTGTTTCTGGATCGAACTATTTGCCTTCAAAGATCGTAATCGTATGTTTTGTGTCCCGTAGGTAGGAATCTGTTTGCGTGCTCAGCGGTTGTAAGAACGTGTCTACGAACTTGCATAGAGGTTCCAGAATTGAGCCGCATCCTGACACTATCGGGCGTCCCGGGGGGTTCATGGGGTCCTTGTGAATTTTGGGCAGGGCGTAAAAGCAAGGTGTACGTCCCCCTTTCCTGATCAGAAATGCTGCTTCTTTCTCAGTCACCCAATCTTGTTGGATTGCGTAATCTACTGTCTCTGCTATTTCTTGCTCTAAGTTTTTGGTTGGGTCGCTGCGAAGGGTAGAGTAGCATTCTTAGTCTTCTAGTATGGTAAGTACCATTTGTTTGTACTGGGTTGTTGACATGATGACTATGCCCCACCCTTGTCTGCAGGTTTGATTATTATGTTCTTGTTCTTTTGAAGGTCTGTGAGGGCTTGTCGCTCTTTCCAGGTTAATTTGTGTTTAAGTTTTGTTTTTTTGGTCTTCAGTTTCTCTAAATCTTGGAGGATGCATTTCTCGAATGTTATCAATTCTGGTGGTATTTGGTTATCCATAGGTGTAAAGACGGATTTTGGGTGTAGGCCAGTGTCTTCCACTTCTTCCTGTGTGTCAAGTTCATGTTGTTTGAAGAAAGTGCAAAGTCTTACTTTACGTAGGAATGTTCTGATTTCCATTTCCAGGTCGTACCAGTCAGTTTGCCTGGCCAGTACGAATGTGAGCCCTATATTCAGAAGACGTTTCTGTTCTGTGATGAGTTCAATATTTGCCAGATTGAAAATTGGGGTCGTGGAGATCTCATCCTGGGGTGTCAGTATCTTGGCTGCCTCCTGCGTTGTCTGTTGCCTGGTCTGCCTCCTCTGGGGGGCGGTCCCCATTGTGGGGGTCCCCATGGTTGGTTGCTGAAGGGGCCTCCACCTAAAAAAGGGAAACATTGTGGAGGTGGGTAGGGATAATTCGGTTGGAAGGGTGGGACCTGTTGTTTACGCTGGTCATCCGAGGATGACCCGCTGCTGGATCCTGAAAAGTTTACTCCTCTGTGTCGATTTCTTCGAGGTCTTGCTCCTGAGGACCCTGGTGATGAGACCGGTGAGTCTCTTTGGTTCGTGGGGATAAAATTCTCCGCAATGTAAGGATATATTACTTCTAGTTGGAAGTCTTTAATGTCCTTTTGGAGCTTTTTCGTTTTTCTGCCTAGGGTTGCAGTTTTGAAATCCTCAAACTGTTTCGGGCAAACACGATTTCTGCATGTTCTTGCAGGGTGTCAGCTAGCATGGTCAGCTCATGTTCATTGAAGCACTCCTTGCGCTGGCGGGAGTCGCCCTTCTACACGGCCTTAGGCATTGTGGTGTGTTAGAGGATTAGTTTTCACGAACAGCAGTATCCAACAGGTTCTGGCTGCTTAGGATGGCAATGGATTGTGTTTTTAAAGATGGCCGCCATGCTCGTTCCCATTCCTGTGCGATGACGCTACTTCCGGTTACACTTATTTACGGTCACATTTATTAGCGGCCACTGCTAATAGCGGTGACTGCTATTAGCGGTGGCCACTAATTCCGCATTGGTTCATGCTGGTAGTGCAATCTGCTCTATACATGATGCCGCTAAGGGCCTTTTTCGGGCCTTTTAAGGCATGGCGCTAATGCCCTTACTGGCATGGCGCAAAGCTTGTGCCTGCGAAGTCGTAATAGCCCTCTATTAGCGGGCTCGTGACTACACAGACACGCTATTTGCTCCATGCCGATAAGGACAGTTACTTACCTCCAAACTCGGAATGACCCCCTGTGTCTTCCTGTGTTATCAGATTAACCTCAAAGAAAATCACTGTTCCCAAGAAGAAAGTAATCAACAAGAGTCATATGGTCTTTGTAACTGTACTAAAATGAAACTGTGGAATGCATTGGTGTGGGGTTTCTAAAGTGAACTAAGCAGATGTGATACATGGGTCTGGTGATCTACAGATGGTTCTAATTAATAGACAGATGTGTATTGTGCTTAACTTGACAGGCATGTCGAGGTGCCTTGAAATTAGTAAGAAAAACTAAAACCCAGATATATTTGAGATTTTCTTTTGCCTGTTGCTGAAATAAAGGGTAAAAATGTTTAAATGAACTTAGAAAGCAGACTGGTGGAAACATGAGCATAGAATGTAACTTCATTCAGGGTCTCAGATTGATGTAAATCTGACATGTGTTTTTTTTCAGTGATTCATTGTGTAAACAGTTCTCAATTTTACATTCTGCAGACCCTTGCAATGAAATTATGTAAATATTTTATCTTCAAATAGGGGAAGTTAAGATGCAACTTATTCTTTCTCAGAATACTATGAAGCAAAGAAAAACAATTAGTTCTTGAGCTTCCTAAACATTTCTATTTATAATTTAGAAGAGTGGGAAATGCACCATCTGCCTGTGACAATTCCTAATGATTGTAGAGATAATACATGTTAAGGCTAAATAGATGACTTTTCAGTGTGAGTGGTCAGAAATGTGAGACGGACACAAAGATAAAGTTTTCTCAAGGTTTGCCATTTATTCACATAAAAAGGGTTTGATAAACGCCTATCTTTCCCTATCCTAACAGAGAGGGTCATGCCTAGCAAACTAAAATTGAAGAAAAATGACCTAGTGTCCAAAATAGCTATGACCATCAAACTAATACTCACAACAAAATTATACAAGGAAAGTATGGTATCGCTGACTTTAGTTCAACAAAACAGTTTCTTAATTCAAAAAAGTTATGGAAAGCACTCCTCATGAACAGAGTTGGACTCCCTGCCCCTGCCCCTGGATCAATTTTGGAATACTTTTATTACAGATCTGATTCAACAAAGTTCTGTTCAAGTTAACAGAAAAGTCTTTTTCAATCAATGTCTTTCTCTGCGATACAACAAATGTCTCTTCCACAACGTTTGGTTGATAATACAAAAAAACTTGATGTTTTCCATGATATCTCTCTTGAAAATATAATTGTCTTTCTTTCACAAACAGAAGTTCAAACCAATGCAATTGTTCTGTTACCATGTAACACTTTGAAATAAACTACTTTTTCTCAAGATAGCATTTCAATCTATCTTAATACATCGTCTTGAAGTACAAATACTTTTGTCAGGATAGCAAATCAATTTGTTTTAGAGATACCACTGCTTGTCAAACAAATGATTAAAGGAAATGGATTGTCTTAATTCAACCAAGTTTCTTACAACACACCTTTTTCCCACAAAAGGTATTTTATCAAACCATCTTCTTTCCTGGACCACTTGCCTGTCAGGACTAACCACTACAAGCCATTTCCTGGTATACTCGCCTGCCAGGAAGAAAAACTCCTACAACTACTTTCAAACTTGATGGCAATGTTTATTTCAGAATTCTCCACACCAATCTCTCTTGTAAGGAGGGTAGAACAATAACTGCCTTTTTCTATAGTCTCTTGTCTCTTGACAACTTGTGTTCCAATTTTCCCCAAACTGAGTATGGAATATAGAAGAATTATTCTCAAAGTGTCCTCCTCTCTCAATAGCTTGTAGACAGCCCCTTGACTGATAGAAGTTTGGGGTGCAAGCTTCCTCCAGTTGAGATCCCAAAAAGGAATAGTTGCGCCCTTGTCATCTCTGTACTGTTTCACAATCTCTTTGCTGTTGGAAATGTGAGATATAAGCTTTCCAAAATGTATATCTCTTTTAAGGGGATTTATGCCTTGGTTGCTTTAGTAAGGTTTTGTCACAACTTCTTGGCTGGTGAAAATGCTGGTTATGAGCTTTTCCCAGTGGTAGTCTTATTATGTTTTTCTCGTAGCGCCTTGGCTGTAGGTAATACTGGTTAAAGGCTTTCCCCATTGGTAGTTCTATTAAAGTCTTCTGACAGTCTCTTGGCTGTTTATAATGCTGGTCATAAACGTTCCCCACTGTCTTTGCCACTTTTGTTCGGTTTCTTTACTTATTCGATATTCAGAAAAGGGTTTTGGTTTTGATTCATTCATTGTTCGGTATTCCAAATTGCTATTGTAAAGACTGGAGGGGGTATCTGTACTTCTACCTACTATATGGCAGGGTAAAGGCACAGACCACCCCAGCAAGGCACTCCATTTTGTAGCAACAGAAGAGCAGCCATGCTTAAGCTTTCAGGAGTTGATGCAGGCAGGTTCTTAAGTACAGTGTATCCCCAAAGCCCCCCACAAAGGAATGTCCACACACTACATTAGGTGAAAACACAGCTTCTTTATATAAAATAAGGGTTAAGGAATATATACACATATACATAATAGCACTTTGCACTTAGAATACTTTTTCAAAGAATGGCAAATATTTACAATCTATGTGGTACCACACAATACTTAAATCCAGTAATAGATGCACTAACAGCAGACAGTTTTAAATAGGCAGGTGGGCTCTTAAGTTAGGTGTAACAGCATAGAATAGCAAATAAAGGCAGTTTAGGTATGAACAGTGGCAGAATGCTTTTTTAGACTAGACAAGTAATTCTTAGTGAGGATCCCCCACCTGGGCAACCTGTAAGGGAAAAGTTAGGGAGTAAGTTATGTTGTCTTTTACAGCCCAGTAAAATAATGTTCAGTATCCTTGTGCTTTCTTTAAAAGGTTCTAGCACCTCAAAGTACACAAGAGACCACAGGAGAACAGGATCCAAGACTAATCTGGGTCCTCGTCAGAGTACCTTTGGTGCCTTGGCAGACGAAGTGGCAGTTTCTCAGCTTTACTTGACGATTCCCTCCAAGGATGGACCCCCTTTGGAAGAACGAGCCACTGAGATGCTGAGTCCAAGAATAAAAAAGACGAAAGTCTTTCTGAAGTGCAGCAGTTTGGCTCTTCGCAGTGTTCTCCTTTGGTTGATGATTTCTCTGACTGCAGAAGTCCTGTGAAAATGAAACTTGCTGTGGGCTCCTTAAGGGCTTGGCAGATGAAGGTAAGACCCCTGGAACCCTTCAATGACTTCTGGTAGCGACAGTTGCATAGGTCACTTTTGGTGTCGGGTTTCGGAATATCACAGTTTTCCGACTTTTGGTTCTTCAGTGCTGCAGCCACAACACAGACTGCTGGACAGCTTCTGGCAACCTGGACTCGACCACTGGAGTGGACCTCGGACCCTCACCAAGTCTGGACCCTCGGGACGTCTTTGTTAGCTTCTGCTGGTGGGAAACTCAATGGCAGACCTTCCACTGCACCTAAGAATTCTGGGCTCTCTCCAGCGGGAAAAAGTGGTCAGTGGAGACAGCAAGGATGTCCTTTCAAATGGTCTTAGGCAGTTTGGAACTTTTGTAGCTTCTGGTGTCCAGCAGCACTATGCCAGGGTGCCCCCTCTTCAGGGTGGTACACTGCAACGGCTTCCAGCGGTCATGAAACACACCTTCGAACCATTGACATCACAAATTAACTTCTCTGGCTTGAGATGTCTGGAGCTCCTCTTCTGGACTTTGAGGACCCCTTCTCTGGACGGCAGGCACACAGGACTGGCTTCCAAGATACTTCAATGAAGAGCAGCAGCTTTGCACGATGGTCCCTCATAGCTTGGGGAGGGGTCTCCTCTGCAGGTCCTCTCTGGATCAGTCCTTGAGAGACACAGGAACAGCTTCGACTTCAGTTTTTGAACAAATTGGTGAGAGTTCCCCAGATATACACACCCGTTCCTCATTCATACTCGCTGAGCCAGACTCAGTCAGCCAATCACACAGAAGGGCATTCATGCAGGCAGGCAGCAAATCAGGCTCACAGGCATTCAAGCAATTCACTCTTCCCAGACAGCCATAACAAAGAATGTGGATTGGGGCAAGTATCCAGCCTTTCAGCACACTACACTTCATACATATCGGTTTCGGTCAGGACTGTCTCATTCATTGTACCACACACACAGAAACCAGACACCAACAACACAGAATGTGAGTTGACTCTCAACTCCATTCACACAGGTCCAACCCCCAGGGTCTACCTACAACACACAACACCTGAGAAGGATGCAATCAGTCTGACAGGAGGCAGTCCCAGAACCATATGTGGTATTTCCACCCAATAGTCAGTCAGGGGGAAAGGGAACAGAGACATATATGTTGTTTCCACCCAACAGCCATTCAGGAGGAAAGAACAGAGTCAGGGCTTTCAAGGACTTTGGAAAACAAGGTAAAAGGCAATAGAAATCAAGAGGCCAAAGTGGCCATCTTGCCTTTGTGTTAGGAATCCCTTGATTCCTATGACAGGGCCTGGGTATCCCAAAAATGGAGGACACTCAAACACACAGGGGCCCAAAAACACACATAAGGTGTACAAGGTGTACCCCTACCCATGGGTGCCATAAGGGTATCCCATGGGTGTTGTTGACCAAATTATCAAAATGAAGAGCTGCACTGCCAGAGGTCCAGGCTGGACCACAGTGGCAGAAAACACAGAGAAACACACACACTCAGAAGTGGTAGGATTAGGACTAGGAGGCCATGTCCCTCCATAAGGCATTTCCAGCATCACAGTTATATTGCAACAATGTTCTTGTATGGAGCGCCCTTGGGTCAGCATTCACGTTCACCGGTTCTCTGCGGCAGCTCCTTCTCACTGTAAGGCTTCGCGGTCAACCTCCAGCTTTCAGCCTGCACTCTTTCTACCCTCTGCGAACCTCGTTAAGCAGTGTATTAGTCTTCTGGAGCGCTGACAGCTCAGTTGATCTTCCACGGCTTCACCGACCTGCCATAAGCTGCTCTTGGAGCATGTCTCCTCTCCAGCTGGGGTTCTTCTTAGTACGCTGCTTCCCGCTGCTTATACTCTGTATTTCAATTCATTTTCACCCTTCGTGGTGACTTCGGCTGTCATGCATCTTGCTGTGGCTGCTCCTGCACCTCGGTTAGCTTCGACTCCTCAGCTGTGCCTCCCGCATGGCCTTCAGTAACTCTTTGGCTGTATTCCTCTGCTTAACCTGCATTCCACAGCTGTGCTCCATCTTGGAATTTGAATACCCTGCTCAAGTGCTCTGGTTTGTAGCAACTAGACTGCACCTTTGCGTTCTGAGTCCTCATTGCCTCTGAGCCCTTCTTCCTCGTCCCAGTAATTCTAATCAAGGCAGAATTATGATAATTCAAGGTTCTTACTTTTAATTACTGAATGCTGGAGGCGCCAACCTTATTCTGTTGAGAAGACGTCTCATGGCAGGTTCTTTGTATATTCATAAGCAAGGGATTTTTACAATGATAACATGCCATTAGGTATTTGAGAATGATTTCACTTTCATCCTCAGAAGAAGATGAATACCATCTCTCTCCTAACAGTGTCACCACTTACCCTTGATAGCCATCTCCTCCCATGTGATCCCCCACCCCTCCCCCGATACCAAGCCCAGGGTTAGGATCAGGTAGCGGCAGCCTTCCCCTGGTCGCATGGGAGGAGACTTTAGGCTGAGGCTTGGTGATGACTCTGCAGGAGTCATTACATTAGCTTAGCTTTAAAATAGCAGAGTTTTATCATGTGTCCATTAACCATACATTCCAGTCATAAGACATACTTTAAACAATGTTTTGAACAGTAGCAGATAGAAGCAGTGCTTAACATGTGAAGAACCATGTGATAATTGTGTCTGTGCTTATCCTAGAAAAAACATGGTTCATTACACTTACACAGCTTACGTTTACATATTCAGTATCACTATTCTTCAAATTGTGAAGTATTTACTAATCATGTTTAATAACATTATTATTATCATTACTTATTTCAGGAAAACTATCTCTTGTTGATAGCACTATCTCCAATCACAGTCAAGTGGGAGGATTTAATATATGATTTATTCCCCTTAGAAAGGGGCGATTTCAACTTGAGAGAAGTACACCCTCTTCATACAATTTTTACTCTCTTAGAAAATCAGGTGATATAGGTGCACTTCTTAATAACTTTTGAACAGTGCTTTTGGCAACTGCTACACAGTTTGGCAGAACACTTGCAATTTGCCTTGGTGGATTAATAGCAGCTGTTTTTCATCAGACTCCCGTGAATCCGCCTGCCTCCTGGCACAATCTACATAAGCCGAGCGCATTGCGCTTTTGCGCGCAACCTTTTTAAAAGTGCTTCTGCAAGTGCTACACAGTTTGGCAGTTTGGCGAGAAGCTTGGAGTTTCGTTTTCAAGTAGGTTATTTAAGTGCTCTATGGCCTTGTGGTGTGTGAAGTTGGACTGTCCCCCTGTTTGGTATGTCAAATACTGGGGGCAAAAGAAACTATTCATAGCCTTGAAACTATTCAAGGCTATAACCTGCAAGTTGATAAAAAAGCTGCTAAAGGTTGGGGAGGAAAGGGAAATCGAATGTTTCCAACAATATAAGTGAGGTACCTGCTGCAGAAGCCAAGGCTGTTCCTCCTACAAAAAGGGAAATTACTTATTACTTTAAGTAAGGGTGCAATGAAATATATGCAGGATGCTCCAAGTGAATTAAATATGTCAGACCATAATAAAGGATCTTCAGTTGTTGCAGGGTCTTCTGTTGAAATAGATAACAACAATTCGTTATTGAATCTGTGTTATTCTCTGCAAGCGGAAGTCCATTAACTGGCTGTTTAGTTAGCTGATCTTACTATCAGAGGATCAAGCAGTACAAATGCTGCAGAGACCCCTTCAACCTCTGTGAGACTATACGGAATGCCAAGACTTACGGGTCTCGCACACAAGGAGTTGCAAGGGGACACTAACAGTTTATCCTCTGTAAGTGACCGGCCTAATGGTTGGCATGGGTGATAACTTGGTGATAACTTGGTGCATAACAAGGTCACTAATTATGCTTTGGAAATACTGCTGAAACTCTGTAATCAAATATTAAATGAGAAGCAGAAGCAGTCTAATATATTGAGAGAACCAAATGAAGAACTGCACAGGAGACCTTGTAAATCTTGTTGCACAGTAACACCATAAAGCATTAAAACCACAATTGCATGTTTACACAGGTAATAGTATTCAGACGGTGTACAGGCACGTTGTAGTTAGCATTTACACATTCCTATTTTCGCCATTGTCCGTATCCATTCTGTTGTTTAGGTAGTGACAGAAACCTCTCCATATATCTCTAGGTCTCTTAGTGCGTGAGAGTAGGCTAGTGTATACCTGCTCTTGGTCATTCGTCCACACCATGTTGTTCACCCATTCCTCTGTTGTATGGGGGTGTCCTTCTCTTCCATCTCATTAATATGGTGTGCTTGGGCAGGAGGAGCCCAATGTTTATAAGCTTGCGTTTCGCCTTGGGTTTCGCTGCGTTCATTTTAAGCACAAACCCAAATATACACATAGATTGTTCCCATTCCACCGGCTGCTCCACCATAGCCTCAAGCGCCAAACAAACCCCTCTCCAGAATTCGGAGAGCTGCCCGCATGACCATAACATATGTATCAGGTCAGCCTCCCTGCTTCCACACCTAGGATATTCCCCTGTGGCCGTTGCATGCATTCACTTCAAATGGGCCGGCATGCGATGCACTCTGTTTAGTATTTTAAAGTGAATCAGTCTGAATCTGGTATTTATCGACAACTGTTTCGTGAGGGCACACAGCTGTGACCAGTGAGAGTCTGTTAGTGCAACCCCAAGATCTTTTTCCCACGTCCCCCTAACATCAGGTACCTGTGTTTTCCTTGTTTCCCGCGCCATTTTGTACAGCGCTCAGGCAGTTTTCTTGATTGTCCCTGGAGAGGCTATGTAATTGAGACAGGGATGTGACTCCGGTTCTTGTGGGAAACTGACCCATGTTGCTGCTATTGCCGACCGGAGTCTGAGATATTGCAGCTTCTGGAGCGGGGCGTCACCTATCTGAGGTTTAATATCCTCCCAGGATCAAAGCTGGCCAATATGGTACATGCCTCCAAACTTTGTGATACCCGCCTCCCGCCAGTGTGTGGACAGAGTTGTATCCGTTGTTGGGGTCAGGTAGGGAGCATCCCAGATTGGCATGTGGGGGCTATACAGCACACTGTTGCAGGGTAGCTGTGTCAGTCTCGTCCATGCTTGCCGTGTGGCCAATGTCAGGTCCAAATGGTTACAAGTCCCCCTCTTCCCAGCAGCTATCCCATGGAGTAATATGGCCCTCGATTTCCCTTGCGTTTCTAAATCTACATATGAGGTGTGCGGTGCATCCGCTACCCAGTTCCTAGCATATTGTGCCTGGGCTGACAATTAGTACACCTCATAATCTGGTGCTGCCAATCCCTCCGGTCATGTGGCTGCATGAGGTGTCGCCAGTTGGCCCGTGCATCACCTTTCCACACGAAGGCTGATCAGGCACCAGTTATTTTCTCATAGAAAGGTCTGCCAGGCTGAAGTGGTACTGTGGTAAAAATGTAAAGCAATTTGGGCAGTATGATCATCTTGACTAGTGCAAGCCGTCCCATTAGGGACATCGGTAGGTGGTTCCGGCGGTCAAGTTTGAGCACAACGCCATGGCTAGTGCGTCATAGTTCAGGGCACGTACCGAAACAGCGGAACATGCCATTTCCACCCCCAGATATCTGATCTGCTGGGGAGCCTAGCACAACCCGCATAGGTCGCTTGGCAGCACCATGCCGTCCGTCAGTGGGAACATATCAGATTTATTTATATCTGGACGGAGACCGGACAGCCTTCCAAACCCTTGGACTGCATCTAGTACTCTGTGGAGATATTTCTCTGGGTTTCTCACGTACAACATGATATCGTCCGCATACAGCCGGATCAATTCAACATGCCCAGCCACGGAGACACCCGCCCTCGCATGTCGCATCCTCATAAAATCAGCCAAGGGTTCGATAACAAGTGTGAAGAATAACGGGGAAAGCGGGCATCCCTGCCTAGACTCCCCTGCCAGTTCCAGCACTGTGGATAGGGACCCGTTCACCAACACGCTGGCATATGGTTGTGTGTATAGCAGTCGCACCCACTTGATGAAATTAGGGCCAAACCCATAGTTGTGTAGTACTCTGAACAGGAACAGCCAGTACACAGTGTCAAAGGCCTTCCGCATGTCCAGAGATATGGCGACCCCAGTATAGTCTTTAGGATTTCCCGCCAGGACATTATAGAATCTACGGATGTTGGATACTGTTGATCTCCCCATCACAAATCCTGCTTGGTCCTCATAGACCATGTATGGCATCACCGGGTTGAGCCGGGTAGCTAATATCTTGGCAAAGATTTTCGCATCTCTGTTGATGAGTGATAGTGGTCGGTACGACCCGCAGTCCTCAGGGGACTTCCCAGGCTTCAACAGTAGTGTTATGACTGCTTCCCGCATTGACTTCAGCAGGATACCAGTGCCTAGGGCCTCGTTCCACACCGCCGTGAGGGGGGGTGCAAGTGTGTCAGTGAATTCTTGATAGAATTCGGCTCCTAATCCGTCAGATCCAGGAGTTTTCCCGCTGGGAAGATCCATTATTGATGCTTTTATTTCGCTAAGTGTGATTGGGGCCTCCAGGGCGTCACTTGTGTCTTTGGATAACAGTGTTGTAGGTAATGCAGCGAGGTAGACATCAATCTCCTTATTAGTAGGCACACTCTGGGGTGAGTATAGCTCACGGTAAAAGTCATAGAACACACCAGTGACCTCGCCCACTTTCATAACTACTCTCCCATCTTGCCTGGTGATACATGAGATCGTTGTGCTGCCCCTCTCTGTGCATACAAGCCGTGCCAAAAGCCTGCCCGGCCTCTCCTGTTCACTGTATCTACGGGCAGCCATTGGTCTATCAAAATAGCAGAGTTCTCTGTCCGCTGCATCCCGGAAGTTGTCTAGTTGCCCTTTAATAGGTATCAGGTAATAATATCCCCAACAAAAATATCGCCTTAATATGGCCGTTTGGTTCGCCATAGGCGATATTTTTATTGGGGATATTATGTGGGAGCAGGGGTCGCAGGGGTGAGCCCGCACATTAAAAAGTGATGCGTGAGTTGCGGTGGTGTCCCCCGCAGGGTCCATTGGGAATTTCGCCGCAAAAATATGACGATATTTTTGTATGCCGATATTTTTGCGGCGAAATTATCACATGGAACACTTTAATATCTGTAATAATCTGTGGGCTGGGTTGATCAAGTATTCAACCTGTAACTGGGCTAAGGATTCCTCCCGGCTCTTGAGTTCCCGCCTAATGTCCCGCAGTACCCCAAATTCAGTGTACATCACTATTTCCCACATATAGACTTTGAATGCTTGCCATAGGGTGGCTTGCTCGGGAACTGAGCCCTAATTGGATTCGAAGAAGTCTGCGATATGTTGCGTTATATTGTTTCTGAAAACTGGATCCAAGAGTGCCACGGGCTTGTAGCACCATTGCGCTCTACTGGGTTTACCGTCAGGGCTATTTATGGTTATTGTGATAGGGGAGTGGTCTGATAGTGTCCTGGGAAGAATTCGAGCTTCATATACTCAGCGCAGAGCCGTGTTGGAAACTATCCGTAGGTCTATGCAGGAGTGCATGTCATGCACCGTGGAGTAAATGGTAAAAGATCTCTGTGCTCTGTGGAGTGAGTGCCAGGTATCCCTCAGATCCAAGTCATTAATATGTGTGTGGATTGTGCATGCTGCGTTTGTCAAGGATCTGGCAATGGTGGATGTGCAGTCGAGGTCTATATTAAGTATGGTATTGAAGTCCCCCCCACAGAGTAGTTGTGCAGTGGGGTGTTTGGCACATTTCTTGAACACTAGTTCATAGAACTCTTGGTCATCAATATTGGGACCATAAATATTCATCAGTAACACTTCTGCAGTCCCCAATTTGCCATGTACCAGCACGTACCTGCCTTGGTCGTCAGTGTCTGTCATGTAATGTGTAAAGGGGAGGGATCTGTGTATCAGAATCATAACTCCCCTAGCTTTGATGCAATAAGTGGTATAGTAACAGCGTTCTGCACACCCTGGGGCGACCTTGCGAGCATGGAGGTCTTGGAAATGTGTTTCCTGTAAATATAGTCTCTGGCCTCCTAATCGGTTCACATATGCTATCACTTTATGTGCTTTTATAGGGAGGCCAAGGCCCCTGACATTCCAGCTCAATAATTGTATTCCTGGGCTCTTGGTGTGAGCCATTACCTTCTTTGCAATGGCTATCAGATTCCGTCAGTGTGTGCCTGTGTGTGCCATGGTCGTTACCTGCCCTGTCATGTCTGTGCAATATTTTAACATTTTCACCCCAACTGCCCCCTTTCCCTCCCCCACCCTCATAGGACCCTGAACTTTGACTATGCAATTCCCACCGTTTGTTACAAAACAACAAAGTTAACTAAGCTATGCACTCGCATTGGGGACTTATGTTCCGTGGTGTCCGGCTGCTTATCTCACAAACATAACTGTCCGTATCTGCCACCTTGTAAGCATTATCCTGCATTTCAATAACACATTTTGAATATCCTGGGAGTTACGAGTTACAGAATCTTTCATACATTGATACATTACCAATTGCAGTATATAATCTTCCGTAACCCCCTACATACTTAATGGTCCGGTCGCAGGATGCTATTTAGTCACTGGTACAGCATTCACAAGGCATACTCACTGCTACAGTACATTTCATCAGGTGCTATAGGGCAGCTTCGGAACCGGAGTGTGTCAGTGCCTTGCCTTCATTCCTTCTCTCTTGGAGGCTGAGACTCTGGCAAGGGGATGTTGGCTTCCACGAATGAGGCTGTTTCTGCCGGAAAGGTGAATTGCATCTGTAATCTCGCTGGATGTAGCATGGCGTAAGGTATTTGACGTTCCTTCAGCAACCTATATAAATGTTTGTCTCTCTTGTTGGACTGCCAACGTGTAGTCCGGGAATATTCATATTACGTCAGATCCCAGTCGGAGTTGCCGCTTCTCCCTGGCTGCTCTCAATACCAGGTCTCTGTCCCGGTAGTTCATTAAGCAAGCTATGATAGTTCGGGGACATGCACCTGGCTTAGGTCTCGCCGCAAGTGATCTATGCGCCCGCTCGACCACAAACATCAGTGACCACCGTGGGTCTCCGAATGTATCCCTCAAGAACATTTCCACTGCTTGCTCCATAGTACCTTTCAAGGCATCCTCAAGGATTCCCACAATGCGTATCTTATTCCTCCTCAATCTCGCTTCTAAATCTTCGCATTTCAGTTTGATGGTGCCAAGGTCTTTAGCCATGGCGGTCACAGTGTTCTGCACGGTTTCAACAGTATCTTCTACTGTACTTATCCGTGTTTCGGCTTCAGTGATACGTTGTGTTGCTTTTTCCATCTGTGCTCGCTTTGTGGTGATGTTAATATTAATGACATCGAGCTTATCGTTCATTGCTGCGAATCCCTTTAGCATGACGGTGATAACTCCTAGCAAATCGGTGGGAGGTGTTACTGTCGTCATCTCCTGTCTACCAGTATCTCCGCCGTTGATGTTCATTTGCCTGGAAGTGGGTTTCGTGAATTCCTCTATTGTTCCTCTCTTTTTTGAGAGCACGCCCTGGGGCATTATCTTGCAGTGCAGAGAAGGTTCACTGTGCACAGACCGGTTCCATCAAAGGTGGGCATTCCAGCGGTGTTAAACACAGGTGTTGCAGGGGGGGGGCTTGCCCGCACCCCGATGATGTGTGAACCAATGTCTTTCTATGTACCCTTTCTTGAAGCTGGTATGTCAGTTATTGGGTTCATGGGCTAGTGGGCCCTTTTGTCCTGTCAGTTCGTTAGTAGGCAATTGATAGGGAACACTGGAGGATTGCAGAGGGTTATGAGGTGGTGTATGTCACTGATTATTCCTGTGGGAGCATAACTCTCCACCTTTGCACAGGGGGTTTCTTCTCACATTACCTGCTCTGTAAGTGTAACTAACTGTATGATCAATATATCACTATATTCACCTCAGGTTTATTTGTCGGGCACAACGGTCGGTTCCTTGCTTAGGGTCTTCGCCGCACCATGTGGGTTCGCTATGTGGCGCTAGTGGACCATGGTGCGGTTGGACTGCTGAGAGGGCATTTGTCAAGGGCTGCGGTCCTTCTTAATCTGTGTTACTTCTGCATCGTATGCTAGCTCGTGCTTCCGCGCTGTGTCTTTGCTCGCAACACCAAGCTCACCTGTTATTGTAATGTCTGGCCCAGTCTCTTCATGCTGGGCCCTCACACAGGCAATGTCCCTCCAAGTGGGTATTGTTGTGTCCCTCCTGCTCGCTATGTTTACACATTCCGCCGAGGGGGAGAGCCTCCTCACCTCACCGACGGGCCAAGGGCAATGTCCATGAGCACCATCCAGATCAAACCAGCATATAGCGCGGGTGGGAAGCTACAGTCACCTGGGACTAGGGCGCACAGCTGTATTACTATCCATTCGTGTGACTCCTTACTGCAGTGTCCATTTGCTGGGTGCCATTTGCATTACACCATCAGGATCGTTGCATGGGCAAGTCAAGCGGTTCGCCGCTGGTCTGTGTCTAGATGTGCCCTGCACGGGGAGATGACCCTCCAATCCACACATGATGTGTGGATGAGGAGATGGAGGCACCGGGTTGGCTTTGTGTTCCAAATTGCTTGTTCGGACCTTGCCGACCCTCTCGTGTTCTCGAAGCAGGGAACCTGCCTCACTCCTCCAGATGCAGGGTATCGGGGGAGCGGGCCTCATCCCAGTCTGCAAAAGCGTTGTGTCGGCAGGACGGGTAAGCCACCTCCTCACTTCCAGGCCGTTGTATATTCCAGAACACTGCTGCGGCTTCCTCTTCGCAGCTTGGCCCCCCCACTTAAGGAGCAGCACGGTGCGCAGCCCGGGGGCTGCGTGAAGTTCATTGTGTTTCTCCAGTACTGGACAAGCAACACCTTAGATTTTTTGGTCAGATCGTGTTCTTCAGGTTCATAACGCTTTCCTCCTAATCTGGTGGCAAACTAGATCGAATTAACGCCAATATTGTGCCAGACTTCCCAGAACACCAACGGAGCTCACACAGAGGTTGGCATGCCGCTCTGTGCGCAACAGCGCCCTGAGACCTTGTAAATGGAATACTTGTTGCCAACGGTCGAATTGTATTATTAAAGGTAAAACACCTGGGGTAGAAGGAGAACAAATTGAGGTGGACGACATGGTGGAGTTGGAGGTAACGAATGTGGAGATACTGGAATCCACCTCAATTGATCAGATGAAGGCTCCAGTTGCGACTATTGTTCAGGAGGAAACAGTATACGATTCTGTTGTAATAAGGAAAGAGCAGCACAAATTGAAAAGGGCTGAGAAACTTGAAGTAGGCAAGAAGCATATTGAGCAACCAGTTACCGCTATAATTGATACTAATGTCATCATGGAAAATAGTGAAAATGTCCTAATAAAATCAAAGAAGGCATGTAAAAGGGCTGGGCGTTGCTTAAAAAGAGCTAAAAGTAAAACAGGAAACGTATCTAATTAGCTCTCAGTTATGGAGGGAAAAAGAAAATCAAACAGCTAATACCTAAAGGAGATCCACCGATTAGAGCCAGTGATAATGGTAGCCAGAATGTAGAAGCCAATTGTCTGGTTGAATTGGAATCGATCAGGTCTTGTGTCCCCCGGTTAATCATGAGAAGGGAATCGGAGATAATAGTGCGGTTGGTAAGGTAGAGTAATCGCCTATTCAAGATCTTAAACCTTTAACATCATTCATTATTACTAGGTTGTTTGACACAGATAAATCTCCCATAAATCGTGAGACCATACTGGATTTGTTCATTCCTTTTCCAGCTCTGAGAGTATCGAAAACCTCGGACATTGACTTTGTGGAACCACTGGTGGGCTATACTTCCCCTATGACCAAAGTACACTGTTACACTTCGGAAGTGGCATCTCTTATCTGTGAAAATGAAGGGTCTCTTTTAAAATGGGGATATGATATTGATCCTCCTATTAAAGCATCTTTGGATAGAGAAACTAATTGGTTAGACGTGGCATCAGGAAAAATGGATGCACAGAGAAAAGCCCACTTGGCTAATAAACCCAAATCAGTCAATGAATGAATCTGCTACTAAAAGGCACTCAGCATGGTTATCTTTTTTACCACCTAAGGTGAAGAATTCCTGATAATTCTTTTATTGTAAAATCTTGTAACACCCGTGGCCATGCACACCTGTTTGCTAAGGATGGCTCCAATACTTTGTTAGCACCACAGATATTATTATGCTACAAGAGACATGGCTTTTAGGTGATGCAATGTTGGAGGGTTTTACATGTTTTAGCAATGGTACGAGGAAGGTTCTGGCTGGTCGCCCATATGACGTTTTTTTAGATTTATGTGTGAATGTTTTTAAATCATGTGTAGTGTTGGAAGAAATTATGAATCCTAATATCCTGGCTGTTGAAATTGAAGTAGTGATGGGTATACACATTTTATTTGTAAATCCGTATGATCCCCCCATTGGTGAAAATACAGAGCTACTGCACATGAACATTTATGAGTTACTAATTACATCAAGGATGGTGAATTATGATGGTGGAATAGTGGTGGGAGACAATTTTAATGCTTGTTGTATTAATTATGAAGTTACCAAAGGTGGAGTTGTGTCTGTTATTAGTGTTTCGGAATAGGGGAAGAAAGCTGCGAGATGGGCCCGTTGTTCGGTTGAATTCTGTCATGATTTGGTATTGCAAATGATGAATGGCTTAGTCCTGGGAGACACCCCGCTAGCAAAAACCTGGAGAAGTGGTTCTAGGTCATCCACCTTTGATTATCTTTTTAGATGTGATAAAATATTCCAGGGAGTGGAAAAGATGAGTTCCTGTTGAGTTCCTGTTTTACTGAATATAGTGATCATGCTATTTTAACTTTACAATTGAATGTGTATTGGTCTCAATTACAGTTTATGGATGAGGTTGGGGAGGTCCAAATTAATGCTGGACAGAACAGACTTGGTTGCTCCGACTGGAATCTGGAAGCCATCTCCAAATGTATTTATACAGTAAACAATGAATATGAGACCTTGACCACTCCAGGCAGGATTGTGGATTGGATTTTAAGTATTACAGCTTGTTTTCTACTGATGGGTAGCTGTAAGTTTATAAAACAGGATCATTTATCCACACATCTTTATGACAAAAGAATACGTAAGGGGAAAAAATGAATCAGACAAGAATTACAGCAGGTTAATTATAATAATCTGATTGATCCGATGATGAAATCTCAGGAATTTAAGAAGGTCAAAAATAAATATAGGAATTGGCTCAGATGATATAACTCGGCTTCTGATGATATGGCATGCCAAATGATGTATGCAGTACTTAACACTGGAGATACGAAGAAATTGCAAACACATTTCATGGTGATTTGGTGCACGTGACTCCAAAGGCCCGTTGGATATTAACTTTGACCGAGACATTACTTATTTAACAATTCAGAAGCTTAAACAGTCTCAAGCTCCCGGGCCCGAATGAGCATGAAATGCTGTTATGCGAGCAAATCCGGCTATTTGGACTGATATACTGATGACCCTGTTTAATAAAGTACTAGAAAAGAGGGCTATACCAGAATCATGGCATGTTGCCCATCTTATTCCAGTATTTAAAAAGGATAAAAGGGATAAACCCGAGAAGTATAGGTTACTATCTTTATTGGATGTGCCTAGTGAAATCTTTGCCTCTTACATTCTTATAGAATTGACTAGATGGGCCGACGAAAAACACGTTTTGAATTGTTTCCAAACAGATTTTCGTGAAGGTCTATCCACTATTTCTAACATCTTGATAGTGAATGTTTTAACATATCAGGCAAGGATAAAGGGTAACCTTCCCCTTTATACAATGTTTATTGATTTTGCTGCAGCATTCGATACGATTGACAGAGCTAAGTTTTGGGAAAAACTAGTGGAGCTGAGAGCGCCCATGGAATTTAATTGTAGCCTGTCAACTATTGCATCAAAACGATGTTGCTCATGTCAGATTGAATTTATGGGGGAGATGACTGAGTCAATTCTTATTGGGAGGAGGGTCAAACAAGAGTGTGTCTTAATTTATTATAATTGTTCTTTTATAACAAGCTTAATACCAGAGATTGGTTTCCAAGCGCAGGATCGGGGTTCGAACCTGTGTTGCGCTGCTTTGTCTTGCTTTCAAAACAAATGTGTTGCCCCTGAGCTATCCCCTGTCGCCATTGTTGGCCCCCTTTCAATTTAATGTGTTCATGTCAAACATTGTAAGTTCTTTTCAGGGTATCCATTGCTTCCCCCCGAAGCTTGGTCCATCGAAAATCACGTGGCTTGCCTATGTAGACGACTTTGTCATTTTTTATACTACATTTATGGGTATAAGTAGAAGTGCGTAAAACATATTAGATTATACTAAAAACAACGGTTTGTCTGTGAATGTGGTGACGCCTAAATTCATGTGCTTTGGTAAAACAAACCTTGAAAGGAAGCGTATTTACACTTTGGGTGGTGTTCTGGAGGCGGTTGAGCATTATTGTTATCTAGGATATGACATTGGAATTGATGTTGGAGAGGTAGGTCTCCTCCAAAGGAGAAAGTTAAAAGCAACATCAATTATGATGGCTCTTAAGAAATTTGTTTCTAAAACTGATGGATATAGCCTAATTGGAATGATCAGCATTTATAGGCAAAAACTAGTATCTGGTATATTCTATGCCTTGGAAACTTCTTATTCAAATTATGATGTTTGAGCCAGTAAGATTGGTATGGCGGAACTTTTGGGTTTGTCCATTGCTACCCCCATCCAAGCCATAAGGTTAGAGCTGGGCTTGATGTCAATTGCAAATTTGATTAACATTAATAAGGGCAGTCTGTATATCAAAATAATGTGTGCAGATGTTGTTTGTTTGTTCATTCATTTGTAGTGCGCGCCAGTCCCGAAGGTATCAGGGCGCAGACAAGGATATGCACAGCTTAGATGATTCTGTTTCATCTTTAATGAAAAGGAAATAATAAGTGTGGCCCCAAAGGAATTTAAAAGGAGTGTTTTAGCAAATTGTAAGGAGTCCTAATTGGCTCTTGGGTTTTGGAGCTTTACAGCACTCCTTTAAACAGTGCGCACAGGCATGAGATTGGGTCACGAATAATGAATATATTGGTAGACTCAAGTCTCTAAGTACATTTTCAAGAAGGTTTTTTGTTTATAAAAAACCCCAGCAGTACATATAGCAGTACTCTTGCCGTGCCCTGAGAAGGACATTATTGTTACTTAGGCCTAATAAATGAAAAGTTCTGGCTAATGCTGGGTCTTGGAAAGGGTTGCCTCTTGAAAAGCGTACATGTAGATTGTGTGGGGATGATACTCAGGTGGAAACTATTAGACATGTGATAACGTCTTGCAGATCATTATGGCGGACATATGCTATATATTATGGTCCAGATGTGAGTGATATAAATAATATTCTAGAGGAACTGTTTTGGCTAAGATGCGTTTCTGGTTGTGGGTGGAGTCACCACATGTGGGGTGGGCACTTCTGCCGTTCCTAAGGTATGCACTGTTCACCAGGAAGCATTTAATAAAATCCTTATGAGCGTGCTCTGAATATTTATAGTTGAACTGTATGGATTTGTTTCTGTTTGCCAACATTTTTATGTCGGACATTGTTATTTTTGTATTGTTTTATGGAACATGTGGTGTGATTCCGAAATAAACGTATGACTTATGTTCCTAGTCATAGCTTGGCGTTGCTATAATGAGAGTATGGCGGGTGGTTGAGGCCAAATTGGTGATGTCATTGGATGTGACATTAGGTTTGGAAACTGAATCATAATGTTAGATTTGTAGTTATGTATGTAGTGGATGTTCCAAATTAGATTTGTATCATTGATACATTCATTAAGAATTAGTAGTATCTAATCATTGATTTTATAATAATCAATTATTGTGCTATTGAATGTATTTATTTCCTTGAATTGTGCATCCATTGTGGGAACTGTATAATGACTTGTGACATACTAACTGGTATGATATTGCATTGTATGCAATTGCATATAAGATTGTTGTATGTTGCATGTGTTTTCAACCGTTTGTTTTTTCTTTTGATTGTTTTTGTGTGAAAAGTGAATTTAGTAACTATAACAAATGTAATATATATATATATATATATATACATATATACATATATATATATAATAGAGTCCATCAAGTAAATCCAATTGTTTAACCAATAGAAAGTACCCTGTATCACAAGTTTCATAAAATGAGAGCTATGAAGGGCCTTTAAATAGCCTAACCCCTTGGTTGTCCGGGGATAAATTGTGAAACATCCAGAGCTGAAAACTAGAGATTGAGAAAGAACCCTAAAAAAGGTAAAGAACCCTAGTGAGCTGTGGTGGGGGAGCCGCCATCCGAGGACCCACTTCCCCCCCATAAGCAGGCCCACCAACTGGGGCGGCCTACAAGGATGTAGTGTCTGTCCTTATCTGGAGCGTGATCTGGAGCGTCACGTTGATTCCAGGAGCGAGACATTATCCATGTCTTGATGGTGTGGAATGCGAATGCAGTTCGAATAACAACTGCTGTGAGCTGCGGAGGCCGGACGGACACTGACTCCCTCCTTCCCATTTTATGTATGTAATTATACTTTACAATTAATAAATATAACTTCTCTCCATGCTGCTCTGTCACTTCATTTCCCATCACCCAGACACCACAAACTGGCGACGAAGGTGGGATTGCCCGAATTGCGTGTGCTGCAGTTGCCTTGGCTGCCGTGAGGCTGCTCCGCTCATGCCCTAGCGTCGTAGCGGCCCCAGACAAAGTCAGCCATCTTCACGGTAATGTACCTGTTTGCTTGCAGTCTTCGCTCTGATTAGCTTAGTGCGGCGGCACTGCGATCGCGTTGGGAAGCCGCCGCAGAGCCGTTCCCACTTCCTCAGTTACGATACGCGCATGCGCATTTCCATCATTGATATGTAAATTTCAAGTCTTCCAGTGCAGTGAATGCAGTTAAAGCTGTACGCACATCCTTATGCGTACTCTGTACCAGAAAGACCGTAAAAGCCGTGGGTATGTTTTTTTTAAATGTGATCTCAGCATTTAACAGTGAAGCAACACTGATGCCAGAAGTCTTACTCCATGGAGTAAGACAACATTTGAAGAGGCAGATCTGATGGACTACTGGTTTGTTGCAATGAATTACATGTGAACAACAAGATTGTCATGAGAGGAGACAAAACTGTTCCACCTGCAAGTCTCCATCAAAGAGTGATTGAACTTGGTCATGAAGGTCACCAGGGGATAGTAAAAACTAGGCAGAGGATAAGAAATGACTTCTGGTGGCGTGGATGCGACCTACAAATAAAACGTCACATCAGAGATTGTATCCTTTGCAGTAATAGTGAAAAGAGTTGTGTGGGTGTGAAACAACCTATGGTAGTTACTGATATACCTAGTAAAGCATGGAAAGATCTTGGCATGGATGTGCTAGGCCCTGTGAATAGTAATGGAGTACAAACATTTTGTTTGGTAGTAATCGATCTCCTTACTAGATGGGCAGAGCTGTTAATTGCACTGAGCATCACAGGTAGAAATGTAGTGGAATTCTTATCTGATATATGTGAAAGAGAGGGTTATCCAGAGAGTATTTTGACAGACAATGGTACCCAGTTCAGATCTAAAGAGATGGTGGATTTTTGCAACAAGTACTCCATCACTCACAAAAAGAGTTCCATTTACCACCCGCAGACCAATGGAACAGTGGAACGGTTTAATAGGGTGTTGAAGCAAGTTATCAGGTCGGCATGGTCTAATGAGATGAACTGGGAGGAAGCTATTAAGGAAAGAGTAGTGGCGCATCACTTCACACCGCATTCCTCCACTGGGCTCTCTCCTTTCGAGTTAAGCAGAGGAAGGAAGGCGAACACCAAGCTGGCGCCTCTATGGCTGGATAACAAAGATAAGGGAGTGGACAAAGATTTTGAGGTTGTATGTAGTAAGATTAGAAAGACACAATTAAGAAACAAATGTGTGTATGATGAGAAGAGACCCATGAACAAATTTGACAGAGACACCGTGGTGGGTAAAATGGTTAGAGTCAATCTTCCTCCTGCTCTTAGAGAAGGTCTGTGTAAATGGTCAAGGCCAATCAAGGTTGTAGAAGCATTTAAACATGCTGTCAGAACAGAGGATGGAAGGATTTGGAATGTCGAGAGAGTATGGGTATGTAGCAACGATAAACATTTGAATGGGAGTAGTGGTGTGAGAGTTGATGGATGTTTGAGTGGGACCGATAGTAGTGCAATATGTCAAAAGAAGGTCTCAAGGGAGAAAAGTGTGCGAAAAGCAGTTTCTAACAAATCTAAAGTAATTTCCTTGCCAACTCCCATCAGAGACACGACTTACAAGTCCAGGTGGGGGAGAGTTTACCGGAAACCAAGCTGAATGGAAGATTTTGTGTGACCAAGCCTATTGGCAGACTTTTCTTTGTGACTCTGTTTCTGGTTTCAATTTTAACAAGTACATTTGTTCTGTTGCCATGTTGTAAAGGAAGGGAGATGTGTAGTGTCTGTCCTTATCTGGAGCGTGATCTGGAGCGTCACGTTGATTCAAGGAGCGAGACATTATCCATGTCTTGATGGTGTGGAATGCAAATGCAGTTCGAATAACAACTGCTGGGAGCTGCGGAGGCCAGACCTACACTGACTCCCTGCTTCCCATTTTATGTGTGTAATTATACTTTACAATTAATAAATATAACTTCTCTCCATACTGCCCTGTCACTTCATTTCCCATCACCCATACACCACAAAGGACAATGTCAAGTTATTGTAGTTTGCTCAGTCTAGGAGGCAGTATGGATAATGGGATTTTATTGTAGCCATGTGAGGGAAGCATGAAGAAGTAATTGATTTCTTGTGGAGTTGGCGAGGTGAAGTGTGTAGCATCCTTGCCAGAGGTAATGAATGAATAAATCACATGCTCAATGTTGGAGATTTGGTGATGGGAGTGGGATGACAGAGTGCATGCCAAGGTAATATAACATGGCAGGTGTACATGCACAATGTTGATTTAGTGATGGGAGTGCAGTGACAGCGTGCACGCCGAGATAATATAACATGGCAGGTGTACATGTGTAATGTTGGGAATTTGGTGATAGTGTACATGCTATGCTTGGAGGTATTGTGATGTGCGTTGCCAGAGTGCATACCAGAAATATTGTGACATGCCAGGTTCACATGGTATGTTTGGAGGTGAGGTAGTGAAGTCATGGCTAGTGCAGTGATTTACAGTGAGTTGCATACATAATTAGCATGTTTTGCGTGGCTGGATACCAGTGGATGGTAATGCAGTTACGGAATGCATACATTGTGAAGGATAGTTTGAGCGGAATTTGAGAAGGTGGCTTTTATCTCTATCTCAGGATTAATCTGTGTGGATGTATAAGAGTCGGATGAGGTATGTGTGAGTTGTCATTATTGTGTGAGTTTTATGACTATGAAAGGGTGCTTGAGAATGGTTTTCATTGCATGTGTTATATGACTATGAAAGGATGCTTGGGGGAAAAGGAGGTGTGTTGTATATGTCTTATGTATTTCTGTCTGTGTAGGTGAGGGTGAAGGAGTGTGATGTCAGAGTGTGAATGATGTCCCTTGTAGAATGTATATTGGTATGAACATTAGAATTCCCCAATCAGTTGGAGGGATGGGACTTGGGCGGTGGGCATTGGTGGGTTCTCCTCTTAACATCTTAAGGATTTAACAGATGTAACTTTGTAACTTAATAAAAGTACTTATGAAGACTTACCTGAGTATTGAGAGAAACCTGAAGGTGTCTCCCTGACTAGTCCCTGGGGATCTGTCATCCAGGTGGCCAGGAAACAGTTATCGCTATTGGATCCAGTTCCTGGGGGTGGACCAGTGAGGGAGGATCACCTAGATAGGGGGTCCTCGGGGAGTGGAAGTGGGACACTAACTGGTGAGATGCAGTATCCCCCTTCTTCTAATACCTTTTCCCCATCCTGCTATATAGGAAGCTCAGAAACTCTACCCGAACACTTTCGCACACCACGAAACATGACGGACAAACACCATAGCCGTTTACCTTGCATGTCCCAAAACAGGTCAGGCAAAGTCAGACAATTGACCAGGATTACACACACCTGATGGCCCTTTCCCTTCCCCACAGGGATAAAAGGTGGAGCACAAGACAAGCAAGGCAGACCGCACAAAGACAGAGCTAGCTAGTATGGCAGTTCAAGAGGAGGAGAAAGATGGCGCAAACCGAGAGGGTGACAAGGAGAGAAGCGACCTTGGGCTTTCCTACCAGGACCTGTGAAACCTCCACAGAAGGAATCGTAAGACCGCAAACAATAGCCAGAGTGTGTTGCAGCAGATTTCAACGGTACACAGGGCCTGGGCCGCTGATAACCAAGCCAAGCGGAGATGCTTTCTACCGTGGTACCGGCCTTGACTCCAGAGACAGGAAAAGCCAAGTGGTTCATCACAACCCGTGAGTCGAGGGGAGAGCTGATAAGAAACCGAACTGTGGCGAACAAAAGTAGCAAACGGCTAATTAAAGAAAATACAAAAAACTGTTGTTTTGATGTGAGGGGAAAACCAGCTACAGTGGACTCAGACACCACATGGGTGTTCATTTGAGAAACTCTGGGCAATTACCCTATGGTTGAAACTACCGTTACCAGAAGGCCTTGGGAACGGCACGAGAAGAGGGTCAAAGTGGTCAAATGGGGGTCTAGTAAAAATCCTCCGTACAGTCGAAAGTCTTTGGGCTTCATTACGACCCGGGCGGTAAGTACCAGTCATTACCAGCATGGCGCAATTACCGTGTCCGTGCTGGCAATAGACTGCTAAAAGCGGCCCATTATGAGTTCGCTGGCACGAGATTTGCGCCATGCCGGTAATGACCTCACTGCCATGCCGTAAAACCCCGAAAAAAAAACCTTACCGCATCGGCTGAAGTGGAAATAGCTCTTCCGGCATGCAAGCCCTCGGCATTAGCGGTAACCGCTAATATCGGTTACCGCTAATAGTGGTTATCACTATTAGCGGTGACCGCTAATAAGTAGAACCGGAAGTAGCGTCATCGCACAGGAACGGGAAAGAGCACGGCAGCCATCTTTAAAAACACAATCCATTGCCATCCACCACAACCAGAAGTCATCTGACCCCCGGAACTCTTACACACCTCCACCACTACCTCTTGCATTTAACCATGCCAAATGTTCTGAAGAAAATGGGAGATCGCCAGCGCAAGGAGCGCTTCTCCAGAGAGGAGCTGACAATGCTAGCTGAGACACTGCAGGAGCATGCAGATGAGGTCTTTGCAAATGAGGTGACCTGTCCAGCACTGCAGCGGAAAAAGCAGATTTGGGCAGAGGTCAGCCAGAAAGTCAGCGCCATTGGCACCATGCCCCGCACACCCAAAGAATGCCGTGAGCACTGGGATGACCTGCGTTTACGCGTACACAGCATACTCTCTGCAAACCGCAACATGGGGATGGCGACAGGTGGAGGTGCGGAGTCCCCCATCAAATTACAACCGTGGGAGGAGATATGCACCACCACCATAGGGGCAGAGTCCATTCACAGAGTCGGGGACATGGAGCGTGGAGCACTGTCATCGGCCGATGCAGATAGGTGTCCCAAATGATACAATGCTAATACCACCACAATGATGTCCACCTGAACTGACAGTGCAATGATGTAGAGCAGGGTCCACCAGACACATGAGTAGAAGACTACCTATAGGCAGTGGAGAGCATCACCTTGTCCACATGCTGAATGCACCCCTTATGTGTAAGGCCACACGCCTCTATGCATCACCCACCGAAAAGGCCAGCAACCCGTATGTCACTCCCCCAATGTCAATCATCTGCCATTCCACATGGATGCAGCCACCCCAATGCATGCCCGATGCCTGTAGCCCCATCATTAACCCTCTCCCTCTATTGGTCCCCCACAGGCACGCAATCAGACAGTGTTGATGAGGACAGCAGGGAGGAAGATGGAACACCACGTAAGAAGGCCAGGGCCGAGGAGGGACAGCACCGCCCCTCCACTTCAAGGGGCATAGGCCAACCGGCACCATATCGGAAGGCCAAGTCAACACCATGGGCCACAACACCAATGTGCTCTACGGCCCCCACTGCAGCGCCCAAAACAGCCAACAGCACCCAAGTGGCAGCGGCAGAAGGGACTGCATTGGCTGCAAGCACCACAGTGGGCGAGACAGCTGCCACAGCAGCAGTCTCAGGTGATGAGGAAGAGGATCAGCTGCATGTTGCAACTCCCGCCACAGGCCCCCTGCATTCCCCACAACTGTCACCATGCAGCATGCGCGACACCAGCATGTACGGGCAGTCTCCGGATCATTCATGGCCTGCAACTCCCAGCACCACACCAACTGTGCCCGAGGAACATAGTGTTTTTGAAACCCCTTAAAGATCCACCGCAGTCCCAACCACCCAAGAGGGGATCCAGGACATTCAGAGGCGCCAGCAGGAGCTCACTGGCCTGTTGACGCAGCACATAACTGAATGTGGGGGTGTAAGGGATGACATCCGGGAATGTGCTGTGTCTTTGAAATCAGCCATTGAGTCATCTTCTAAGGACATTTGTGCCGAATTGGCAGCGGTACGGCACGTCCTCAGTGAGATGGTGGCAGCGAGGCAGGCCATGCATCCAACACAGTTATCTGAACAACCGGGCACATCATCAACTGCTAGCTCAACCAGGACCAGCCCCGTGCTGAGATCTGGCAGGAACCTGCAGAGATCGGACAGGGGGGCACCTGGTGCTGGAAGAGGGGGAGGCCAGTAGGCACAGCCATGCGACCACTGGTGCAGCCTACTGCACACCATGGGGGGGGGAGTTGAGGGAGGAGGGGGGAGAGGGTGTGTGGGGGAGTTGAGGGGGGAGGGGGAGAGGGTGTGTGGGGGAGTTGAGGGGGTAGGGGGAGAGGGTGTGTGGGGTGGAGGGTTTCTTCACTTTGTCATTAATCTTCAATACACATTTTGGTAACTCATAATTCACATGTGTGGACATTGCTTATTGCGTACGTGTGCTTTATTGCTGAACAGTCTACAGTGTCCATGTCCCTGACACACCCAGTGCCCCGAGTGCTATCTCCATGTCACACTCCCCGTCCATGAGTGCTAGAAACATTGGTTGATCAGAGTCTGACGCATGTCACGTCCCTCCTGTGCATCGCTGCCTCCCTGAGGTGCTGCCCCATCCCCACCCTCCTCATCCTCATTGTCAGGTGGTTGCAGTTCAGCGTCAGGGGGCAGGGGCACATTCCGTCTGATGCACATATTGTGCAGCATGACACATGCCATGACGATCTTTGCCACCTTCTCATGGCGGTACAGGAGTACCCTACCAGACCTGCTGAGGCAGCGAAACCATGCCTTCAACAGGCCAAATGTCTGCTCGATCACCACACGGGTAAGTGTATGTGCACGATTATAGTCCTCCTCGTGCCTGTTCTGTGGGTTCCGGACTGGGAGCACCTCTTCAGGGGATAGCCTGCATCACCTGCATGTGGGCAACAATGTATATGTGTAAGTCATCACATCATATGGGACCTTGTTAAGTGTCTCCATAGCATGCATTTATTAGTTCATTTGAACCCCATTTCCATGCATGAATGGAGACACACAATGTGACTGCTATGTGTGTATTCCTCTAATGGACTGGTGTGCTTGCCATCAACTAGTGGAAGCAGGGGGGTCCAGTTCCTTGTGAGTGCTCATGCACTGTGTTAGTCCACGGGGGTTGTTTCTGTGATCTGGCAGATGTCCAGTGATTTGTATGCTTTCATCCTGGCAACGTTGATGTCAGCCTCATGATGGTCTCACTACGCACAACAAATGGTGTCATGCAATTCAGTTGGGCCTCTGTGTCAGTGTGGTGGTGTATTGATGTATTTGACCCTCATGTGACTCCTTTGTACGCAGTAATGGGGGACTGTCCTTTCAATTGATGATGTTTGGTGCTGTGTATTGGCTATAGTCATTGCTTGTGGTTGCATTGTGTTGAGGGGGATGCGATCTGATTTGGTACAGTGCACATGCAGAGGGCTGTGGAATGGTTGTGACACTGCTTCATTTACATGATAGGGCTTCTTACATCTTGCATTATGTGGTCAGGTGTCCAGTCTGGGCTGCTTTGGGGTATGAGCATGGTGCATTCCCTCTGGCACTCGCAGCCAGGTGAAGTATGCATCTCTACCCCCCCATCTCAGCCAGGTGAAGTATGCATCTCTCCCCCGCCCCATCTCAGCCAGGTGAAGTATGCATCAACCCCCCCTCCATCTCAGCCAGGTGAAGTATGCATCTATACCCCAATCACCTACCCACATCACATTTCCATGGGTCTGACATGCGACTCACCGAGAAGCCAGGATCTCTGCCCTGCATGTCGCTCCATGTAGCGTGGTATCGTGGTGTTCCGCAGGACCATTCAATCATGGGTTGATCCGGGGAATCGGGCACAACAATGTGTGATGATCTTGTTTGAGTCACATACCATTTGCACGTTGATTGAGTGGTCTAGCTTACGGTTGCGGTACGCTACCTACATGGCATGTGGGACCACCAATTCCACATGGGTGCAGTCGATGGCGCCAATGCAACCAGGGATGCTGGCCAGTGAATGGAAACCTACTTTGGTGTTTGAGATCTCCTGGGCAGACCATGGTAAGTAAATGTGGTCGTCTGTGTGCTTGAGGAGGGCATCAAGCACTTGGTTCAGTGTACGTGAGAATAATGGTTGTGAAATGCCATGCATGTGCCCCACTGTGTGCTGGTAGGTGCCTGTGGCCAGGAAGTGGAACACAGACACTACCTTCAGTAGGGGTGGGATGGCGGTGCGTGTTTCAATCAGGCTGACAATGTCATCATGTATCATGTCCACAATGGTGCTGATGGTGTCCCGGTCCAGACGGTACAGGGTGTGGATCTGCTCAGGGGTTAGGTTGAATGGACTGGCTCTGATGCGTGGAATTGGGGGCTGCCTGCATGGTGCCACTGGCTGCACTGGTGGGGCATGCTGGCCCTGCCTTGCCCTCCTTCTCCTCCTGCATCTCCTCTGTGCTGCCTTTTGTTGTTGTTGTTGTTGTTGTTGTTGTTGTTGTAGCACTTCCACTGCAATCAAGTCCTCCAGCCCCTGTGGAGTGTGACTGGGTGTGAGAAGGGGTGGGGTGTGCTCCTTTTCTGCTGGCCCAGTCTGTATCGCCTCCACCAGTGCTGATTGTGTGCACTTGTGGCAGTTGGGAACACTGCACATGGCCGTTTACGGGTGGTCCGCGATGCTGGTATTTGCACCATGGCGGTAAGGTACTTTACGGTCTTCGCTGGGGCGTTAATTGCATGTCTGCGTGACTCGTAATGTTCCCCTGTTTGCTCCATGCCGGTATTTGCGGCATGGGTGGTCGCGTGCCCGCGCACTTGGTGCTTTTAGTGGCACCGTTAATTACGGTGCCGCTAATAGCGGTTTATCAGGTCATAATCGGCCAGAGCGGTAAGCGATGCTGGTAATCCTTTACCAGCATCGTTATTCACTTACTGCCCGGGTCGTAATGAAGCCCTTTGACCGGCAAATGAAAGAGAAGCTAAGGGAAGTGGATTGCGCACTTTTTGAATTGCAAAAGTTGGCAAGAGTGAGCCCGACAGAGGGATGCCAATGAAAAGGGGGCAGATTCTAAAGTCCCAGTACATAGTGTGTCGACAAGAGTGAACCCAGCAGAGGGATGTCCACAGTGAACTGTTTATAAAGACATTAAGATTTGTGAATGCTACATAGGAGATTGTATTGAAAAGCCATACTGAACCTGATGGAGGGAGACAGTCGAGAAGGGTCTGAGCCCGGAAGAGGGAAATCCAGGGGGGAAAAGGTATCACCCAATATCGAGGTTGAAAGGAACTTTTGTTCATTGTTTTGAATTCATCAGGTTCTCGGAGGCAAGAGACTTTTTGTAGAAAAGAGACTTAACCATCAACAGCCCTGATATCTGAAAGTGGAACATTTGTCTCGTGCTGGGAGAGCTTGAGCGTGTGCTCTGCTCAAGAGTCCTACCTTCTCCATGCTCAAAATGTTGGGAAGGAAGATCCCCAGCTGCAAGATCCTGACTTAACATTTGTGAACACTTCTTCCTTTCTTTCTTGTGATCCTTAACCCACACTCTTTTTGTATTTAGCGGAAGGATTGAAAATAGGTTTTCTTAGTATAGGCCCTTTTTATTTTGACAAGATGCCACTAGGACTGCCTTATTATTATTTGATGGTCCCATCTTAGATTTAGGTTTAGATTATGCGTGTTTCCAATCTGTACATACAGTTTAATAAACACCCTTGGCCTGTGATCACTTATGTCTGTCTATTCTTGATACCATGCCTTCCTAACAGTATCCAGAGAGTGTTCCCTACAACAGATATGGCTCCTGGAAATACCTGACTACCCTGCTAACTTTCCAGAGAATTGACTGAGGGGGCCATTCAGAAGTGACCAGTCAGCAGATCCCTACAGTTCTTTGTCTGCTAAAGAAATTCCAAATGTATGTGAACTGATGCCCTTAATTTAAAAGTTACATCCCCATGGAATCAAAATATAGTGCAGAGGACAGTTACCTCTTCTAATTAGAAATTATTCAATCAGTTCCCTGTCAATTGCAGTACCCAGTGGATCTCACTGAGTCTGTGATTTTAGATTGGCCAGCTGGCTTCACAAATAAGAAGTGGAATGATTTTGCAAAAGGTTGATTTAACCACACGCAAATATTTTTTATTTAAAGAAATGGATTTAGAAGGCCCCAACATCATGTAAAAACTTTTATGAGAAATAAGATTTCTTAATGAACATATTTTGCATAGTTCATAGAAGAGCTGAAAAGTGTACAGTGATAGATGGAATACGATGGTGGTCAGTCATCATTTCGAAAAAATGTCGAATGACAAAAATGTCGAAAAAGAAATGTCGAATTCCGTTTTTTAAAATTATATATTTATTTTGGGGTCCGGGAGTTTTTTTTTTTTCGACATTTTTTTTCTCGAAATAATGACTTTCGACATTATTGTTTTCGAAATTATCACTATGAACCGAATATGATCCGTAGACATTTAGCAGTGAGTCAGATTCTCCCCTTCATTTATCCTAGGGAGATAAAGTGTCATTTTAAAACCAACCATTTTCAACTAGTTTGTAATTTAAAGCAACAGCGAAATGCAGTTGTTCTACCATTAGTTAACATCTGGTTTCAAGAGAGGGCAATTTACTGATTCTCTACTCTGTTGACATCCCCTAAGCTTGTGATTGTGTGAAATTCGAAAAGGAACATATGTTTTCTCTCAATATTTTAAAATACAAACTGACTGAAATGCTTTTGGGATGATAGCTCCATTTAAAGTGTGAGCCTAATATGCTAATGTGTTATTCAAAACCATCATACACGTGTTGACTTAAAGATGGATGGGTGTTTGGAATAAGCTGTGCCAACTATTGCATCGTTTATTTATTTAGAAAGATAAAGTAAGTCGGACTCTATTGTCCTGGTGTAAACTCTATTGGGAGCCTATAATTGTCAAACATTTTTAATGAGCTTCCCTTGCATTGAAAGTGCTGAATTACCTGCAAATTATTTCCTGATATATTTTAAATAAAATAAATTGTTAACACAACACAGCCTCTGTCTTATTCCGGAGGGTGGGAGTGGGCTTGTCACATTCGAAGGCTATTAAACTGGTTTTGGCCAAGTTCGTATGAAGGACTCAAATAATTAATTGCCAAAGTTATTATCTTATTTGGGTGTGGGTTAATACATTTACCCTGAATAAGGTGCTGCTCAATTGAAGATTGTTACAACCTTCTCTGGGTTAAAAAAAAATGTTGCCGTGTGTTGGCTCCATGGTTCCGAGCCTACCTGCGAGAGAAGGCTGGAAGATGTTGCCTTCTGTAACGTAGCTGATGAAACCTGCTGCGGGTTGCTCCCCTGCAGCTCAAGGCAGCAAGATAAATAGAGGCACTTTTTTAATATTGATGCACTCGCGAGCTAGAAACTGTGGCTGGTACCCAAAACTTGAACTCTTGTCATGTCTCATTATGATGAGGGGTTGGTTTTCTCTAGGATATTTGTATGGAGGTTGCTTTATATTATTATTTTAACTCTGCTTACATTGTCTTATCTCAAGACGTCTGCCAGATAAATCGTTCTTATAACATTTTGGGGGTTTTGTGTTTCATGATGGAACCCGCTATAACAACAAGGAGGTGGGCCCACCAGGGATTATTTGATGCTGTCTATTGGTAATGACAACTGTATTATATAAAGTGTGCCCCAAAGGGGTTCACCCTGCTGCGAACAAACACTATACAGACATCAAAAAATCAATCTCAAAGAGGATAATACATTATATGCCCTATTTTAATCAAAATATATATGAATGAATCTTTGATCACATCATTATACTTCATTCGAATGAAGGGTAAACCAATTTCATAGAAACAAAAAGTGCAAAAGAATGTGCACACAAAAACGTTCACATCTATTACAAAAACTACTACAAGACTAACAGTTTCCAACTACTCTAAAAGGACTGAACATAAATGTAGTCTAAACCCATGTGCAGAAAAGCTCAATGCACATAGGTGGCAAAACGTGGCCCATAGAGTTGCCCTCATTAAATGACAGAGGTAAACTACCCCTACTCTGTAGGGCCACTGGAATCAGGGTCTACGTATGAAAGCTACCTTCAATCAAAAACGATAGACCCATTAGCTGTACAGCTCAGCAAGCTCAATGTGTTACGGTGGATGACTAAAATAACACCACCTTCATCAGGACCATAAAAAGGACCCTGTGGTGACTTGTTCAACTTAAAAACTGAAGACAATTTGTAGGTTGCAACACCACCTTCACCAGCCTAGTGAAGAGGAAAGTCTACAAACACCAAGTCATAACCAATGTCACCCAAAGTGAGGATCGAATAGTATCGTGTGATATATACAATTAAATATGTTGTCATATAAGCCCAATGAAATCCGGTGCCAATGAGTTATGGAATGTCCTGTGACAAAGTTAAAGGTATTATATCTTTAAACTCACCCTCCAACCTTTGTAGAAAAATGCAGGCTGATGGTAGTTTCAAAATTGCCTTAAATTAATCCTGCTAAAGAAAATAATTGATACAATGTATGTGTAGAAGCGAGGCAGGTAAACACATCATTATAGAATCTTAAGAAGATGCTCACTTGTACCTGAGAGGCTAAAAAGCCAATGACAGCATAGAATCTTTAGCTATCACATCTGGCGATAAATCATCCAGGTACATCATTTTCATAATGTCCACACTGCGGGGGCTGAAACAGTAGACGTACATACAATGCATCAGTATAGTCCCTAAAATGTAGGAGTCTACTAGTGTTGAGTGCTGCAACTCCAGACAGTCCATTGTCTATACTGGTGCTATGAAATAGCTCACCTGTAACTACTACAAAGAGGGCCGGCATGGGGCACGCTGGAAGAACTTCAGTGATGGACAAGCCTACTGATAAACACAGCTCCTGAGATGCAGCCGATGTATGGAAGCGCTGGTGAATAAGAGGCCATTAATGTTCCATCACGCTATGACTGGAAATTCCATCCCCGGTCTAGCTTTTTTCCAACATGGAAGACATTCTATGTATTCAGCGTTTGGCACCTGCACTGCACGTTGCAACCCCCGTTCTTGTCTTTAGGGTAAGATGCTGTTTTTCCTTTGCGTATCCTTTGCTCGCTGTCCTTGTCTCTAGCTTGCTTTTGCCTCCTCTCTCGAACTGCCTTCCACTCTCCGCGGCTTTCCTTAGCACTCTCCGCCCCATGGTACTACTACTGTACTGTCTCCTTTCTCAAGCCTTGGCTCGTTCTGCCTCAGTACCCTGTGACTTCTGTCTCTTGCTCTCCTCCTCCAGTTCCCTGCTGTACTAAATTGGCAGTCTCCTACCTCGATTAAGGAGGTTCAACATTTTCTGGGTCTAGCAAATTTTTATCGTATGTTCATCCCAGAGTTCTCCAGGACTGTCCTACCCATCACAGCACTACTGAAGAAGGACGTTCCATTTTTTGGGGGTCTGGTGCTGAGAACGGCTTTTGCCATCTCAAGGAGCTTTTTTGTTCTTCCCCCATTCTCAAACAGCCAGATCAGAACCTGTAGAGACTGATGCTTTGGCAGGGGGTTTGGGAGCTGTTCTTAAGCAGAACATGGACAGACAAGAGCACTCCATTGTGTAGCCCTCAAAGATCTTTGCCGAGAGCAAACTCAACTACTTGGCTATAGAAAAGGAGTCAATGGGGATGAAACAGGCCTGTACCGAGTGGCAACATCTTCTCCAAGGTGCCCTCCATCCATTTTAGATTCACACTGACCACAGGAACTTACGTGTTCTACATCAGATGAGTGCATGAAAGCCAGACAAGCCCAATGGGCTTACTTCTTCGCCCAGTTTGATTTCACTGTCACATACATCCCTAACACTGAGAACTTACTTGCAGATAGTCTATCCAGGATGTACTCAGGTGAAACCCTCATTACTTCCAAGACATAACCGCTTTTTTCCAGAAATAGCTTTCTTTGTACAGTTTCGTTGTTTCTTCAAAAAGTAAGGAAAGCCTCCTCCAATCTAGATTACCACATGTTTGATCAATCTCTCATTAGGAAGAATGGTCTTCTGTTTCATGAGAATTGGCTAGTTCTACCCAAAAACACACTCCAACAAAAGGCCATGTCATGGTGTCACAAAGGACTTACAGCAGGCCATAAAGGCTATGATACCACCCTGGAACTAGTTCAACAATCTTGTTGGTGGTCTTCAAAGTGTAAAGACATCAAGGCTTTTTTTCAATTTTGTCCTGTGTTTTGTCAATGTAAGTACAGACTTGGAAAACCCATTGGTCTGTTAGAACAAGGCCCTACTCCCACCAGACCCTGGAGTCAGGTCTGCACAGATTTTGCGCTTGATTTAACACCCTCCTGGAGTTACACAGCGATCATGGTGGTCATAGATTCTTTTTCTAAGTTGCCCCATTTCATCCCTCTTTGTGGTGTACCCTACACCTCTGAAACAGCTAAGATGCTCTTCCAGGAACTGTTTTTCTTCTACATGGAATTCCTGAATCAGTTCCATCAGACCAAGGAAGTCAATTCACTTCAAGTTTCTGGAAGACATTATGTAGACAGATTGGCATTGAACAAGCCCTTTCTTCAGGATACCACCCTCAATCTAACTGGCAGATGGAAAGACTCAATGCCACTATGGAACAATACCTTTGCTGTTTCATCAATGAAAGAAAAGACAATTGGACGTTTTACCCACAGCTGAATTTGCTTACAATAATGCTGTTCATGAAGCCATCAGCATGAGTCCTTTCTTCTGTACCTATGGCCCCAATGCACAATCTCTACCTATTTCTGCGCTCCTTACCTCTGTTGTACCAACTATAGATTCACTCTTAAATGTCATATATCAAGGTGCTTGTGTTGTTGCAACAATTTCACCATTTGCATCCAGGTAAACCTGGTTTCGTTGGGTACAGAAATGGTACTGTCACCATTCTCCCTCCCTGGAAGGTTTGGAAGCGTTGGTGCATAAGACATCATTAATGTTCCATCACGCTATGACTGGACCGTCCATCCCTGGTCTAGCTTTTTTCCAACATGGTGAGCATCATTCTATGTATTTGGCTTTTGCACTTGAACTGCGCGTTGCAACCTCCATTTTTGTCGTTAGGGTAACACACTGTTTTTCCTTTGTGTATCCTTTGCTCACTGTCTCTCTCTCTCTCTCTCTAGCTTGCTTTTGCCTCCTCTCTCGGACTGCCTTCTGCTCTACGCGGCCCTCCTTAGCACTGTTCCTCTTCTGCCAGCTCCAGTATTTTCTCCATCCCATGGTACTGCCGTACTGTCTCCTTTTTCGAGTCTTGGCTTGTTCCGCCTTAGTACCCTATGACATCTGCCTCTTGCTCTCCTCCTCCCTTCCTCTCCACTGTGGCTCACCTTAGCCCTCTCCCTGCATTTAAGATACCACTCTACTTGAGTATCTACCCAAATGAGAGCTCTTCTTTCTTTGGTAGTCGTTGGTCTACCTTTACTACGGACCTTTTCATCAGAATCAGCATTTAACTATACTGCCAGAGTTTTCCCTCTACAACATACAGCTGCTGAAGGGTTTTTTCTGCTGAAAAGGCTTTTTCCCTTCTTTTTGGTTTATCCACGGGGAGAAGTATCTTCCCTAGGCTGTTTAACAGTGGGCATAGTGGCTTCATGTCGAAGTAGACCCTACCTCTTCAAGGACTGGAGATCCTCACGGAAGAAGGGTGCCTCACCCCATCCTAACAAACCATCTGAAAAACCATCAAGCAAAGCATCAAGCGAAGAAGGATCTACTATTGTGGACAAACACGCTCATCTTTATATTCTTCTCTTAGGCCCTGGCGAAACAAGGACTTTTGTGTCTCTTCCGGCCAATTAGATTCATTTGCCAATTGACGGAATCTAGTGATGAACAGTATTACATTCTGAGAGCCCTGTTTAATGTCCAACAGATGGCTCTGAGCAATAGCTGCAGTGTTAAGCAATTGGAAGGCCTCCAGAAAGCCTTTTCAAAGTCCACAAAAGAATCTAGGACAGGACTTCGAGCAGACACATACAGCATTACCTAAGCCAGAGCATTTGAAGGGAGAATGTTCAGGATATATCCTATCCTTGCTCTGTCACTTGCAAAATGCACTGGACGAAACAGGAACTGTACGCGGCAATGATTGCAGAATTATGTAAGGGCACGAGGACCCCAATCGTACTTCACTGTTTCTGAGGAGGCGGTGGTGCTTTCACCGAGGGGTGCCACAGTGCTTTGGGCCATGGTGCCTTTTAGGAGTTGGTTCTCTTGTTTTAATGAGGCACCTTCCTGCACATTGCTCTTACTTCATCCCTTAATTCTTATATAGCCTCCATATCGTCTGAGGTAGGTGTCTCAATTTATCAAGCTGGATGGAGCGCTGGTGTGTACTTGGTCTTGTGGGCCGTTGAATGGAATCTGCCATGATGCTCTTTGGTACTGGAACTGTAAAAGAGTAACGTAGAAGCACTACCCTGTACCCGCCTTCCAAGGCCACAATACCTTGGTGACAGGAAACCACTGGTCTTCTTGCACCACGGAACGAATTCCCCAGAATTAACGTGATGCAAAAACAGTGCAATGACCAGCAGGGAAGGCAAATCAGGAAGGAAAGAGGGACAGAGCCAGAAAAGCAGAAAGAGAAGGCAAGGCAGTCACAAGACAGAGAAGCAGAGAGAAGGCGAGGAAACACCCAGAGTGGATGAAAGGAGAAAAGAAAGAATGTGGGACAGGAGCGTGACAACACGAGTGTTGAGACGCACTGAACGAAGTTATGCTTTTATGCCCGGGGATGGTTACAAGGCTGTTTCACTCTTATTGCCAGGCAACCCATACCATAGGGCTGCATGATGATGTCATAGCTCCACAGGTCCAGGCAGTATGGCAATGCTCAGCCAAACAAAAGCCTGACTGTCCTGCAGTCGCGATGACAGGCAGGCATGCTGCGGCTAGCCCAGTGGAGGACGTACCGCGGGCACCTAGGTAAGTGGCACATTGCCGCGTATGCTGTTGATCCAGGCACAACCACTGATAGAGGCACCATGCACCCGTTCCTTGTCCAAGGGCCCAGGACATACGCGGGGCGTAACAAAAGGTATGCCATCTTGTAGTTGTAGGACCCGGTATTGAAAATAAAAGGCCATATAGACCCTGATGTTGCTCCTCGCTGTGTAGGCTATACTTTGCACTGTTATAGCCTTGAGAAATGAGGAGAGCAATTTCTAGAGGACTAAGCAAGCTGGTTATTGCAAATAGGAGGTGATTAGTTGCTCATTCAGGCCCCTTACATGTGTGTTAATTCTATGAATCCATCGTGCCTCTTTCATTAATAAGGCTTGTTTCTTAATTGGTTTGCTGAATGTTGATGTTCCAAATAGTGGGAGATCGGGTCTGTCTTTATATTTTTACAATGGATCTTCGAGCGGTGTTCTGAAATGTGTACACTTGCTGCCCGCATTGTTTGGCCCACATATCTTAATCTGCACAAGAATTCTAAACAGTACATTACTTTGGTAGTTTTACAGGTAGTGAGACTCATAAGGTCCCATTGTCTCTCATCAATCAGAAAATAATTGATTTTCTTAGTAAACTTGCATACTGTGCAACCCCCACATCGAAAATGGCCATTAATCAGGCGAAGATCCCAGTCTGAAACAGCTGTCCGTGTTTCGTTAAAACGAGACTGCATTACATTTTTGGAGCGTTTAAGGGAAGGTTCGTTAGGCATGCTAAATTGTATTAAGGACCAATATTTGTTTACGATTTATTTTAGCTCAAACATACTTCCATTATGTGTGAGTATCAGACCAGTTTGTTTTTTTGTTTCCTTTCCCGCACCCTGGGGCTGCGAAGTCACTCCCTGGGGGTAAATCATGCCCTTTTAAGGGAATGTGATGTCACACACTGACGTTGTTAGCATGATTCTAATATTCTGGTATTGTGGTGCAAGTGCGACGCAGTCCCAGAAATTAATTGTCCAAGGGGTAGACTTTCTTTAACATTTCTTGGGTGGAACCTATCAAAGTGTAAAATGGTATTCCAATCGCTTTGTTTTTTTATATAATCAACATTCCGAGGTACCTTGATCTTTTTTGATGACTAAATCCAGGAAATTGATCTGATCTTTGCTGGACATAGTGAACTGGATGTTGGAATGACATGAATTTATCCAGCTGAGAAGTTCTGAAAGAATGTCTTCTGTGCCCGAGCATAAGAACCCTATGTCGTCTATATAGCGCCGCCAAATCCTAATGTTGGATTGAAATGGATTTGTCTCAGAAAGGATTCATTGTTCTTCAAATCTTGCATGATGCAACATGGTCCGGGATTTAAGTGGAACTTTCTGTTTGTGTCATGAGATTAAACTTTAAAATTGCACTATGCCTGTTTGGCTTGCTGTTTATGGTTGCATTTGCCTCTCTAATTACAAATAAGGTTTGCCAAAAACGTAACTATGTATATTAACTGTAAATTCTTTCTTAACAGGATGCCATGGTTTGCATGCATTACAACAAAACCAGTTATGGTTTCTAAAATAACCCTAACAATCATAACTCTGCCACCGCCAGGGTTTGTTCATGGCATCCCCATGCTGATAAATGCCGGGAATGGGGTCTTTAAATACAATTTGTTGTAGAGTTTATCTATCCCTCACATCAAATCTCAAAGGACCCAAACCGGGTTGTTACCTAATTTTCATTGCTGGTCTTGTGGGAAATGGGGGCTCTTTGAATTGGTATATGTGGCATCACAAGCAGTCCATGGCGGTCTCTTGCAATGGCGCAGACGGGCTAAAAAACAGTGGTGTGGAAGGTTGCCCAGGGCTATTGCCAGTGCTTTAGATTCATTCGAAACCTTCCACCCATCACTTTTGTGGTCAGTTTGTTTCTCCTTGTGAGAGAGGGTATGCCCAGACGTGGGTCCCTTGCTCGCTGCGCCACAGGGAATCAGGCTGCACCTCACTGAGGAGGTCCAACAAGGCCGAAACATGTCTGGGGTTGCTTGGTTTTCTGTGCAGAGGGGACCTGGCCTAGCAGTTCGGGCTGGGCTGCTACCTTCGGTGGCGGCAGCTGCTGACTGATTTGCACACGGCTGGTCCCCTTTTGCAATGGCGCAGACTGGCTAAAAACAGTGGTGTGGAAGGTTGCCCAGAGCAATTGCCAGTGGTTTAGATTCATTCGAAACCTTCCACCCATCACTTTTGTGGTCAGTGTGTTTCTCCTTGTGAGAGAGGGTATGCCCAGACGTGGGTCCCTTGCTTGCTGCGCCACAGGGAACCAGGCTGCACCTCACTGAGGAGGTCCAACAAGGCCGAAACATGTCTGGGGTTGCTTGGTTTTCTGTGCAGAGGGGACCTGGCATAGCAGTTCGGGCTGGGCTGATACCTTCGGTGGCGGCAGCTGCTGACTGATTTGCACACGGCTGGTCCCCTTTTGCAATGGCGCAGACGGGCTAAAAAACGGTGGTGTGGAAGGTTGCCCAGAGCAATTGCCAGTGGTTTAGATTCATTCAAAACCTTCCACCCATCACTTTTGTGGCTGGATGGCAGTCTGTGGAGCTGCGGTTATTTTAGGATAGAGGTGGCACAGTTACAGTTTGTTTGCAAACCACAACTGTTATACAGTATGATATTGTTGTGTATAGAGGAGAGAGTAAGTTGATACAGAATTCATGACCTAGGCTTCACCCAAAAAGTAGAAAGTCCTACTCACGCCAAAGGCCACATTCTAGATTGGATCGCAGACCACAATTGCCTCTCCACTATCACCTCTAACACCTCCCTGCCATGGACCGACCACAACTGTATCGAATTCTCTGTTCCTATCACCAAAAACCACAAAACTCTCACCCCGGCTATCACTGCACAAGTCAGAAGTTCAAAAAAACTCAAAGAGGATAACCTGTGCCTCTACCTCAACACCCCCGAACTAGCACCCCCATTCGCTAATGACTCCAATATCCTAGCAGACATCTACAAAGATGTCATCACTAAAGCTATCAATGAAATAGCACCACTCAAATGGAAAAAAGAAAAAAATCACTACACACCAACTCTTGGTTCACTGAACAAATGCACTCAATGCGCTCCCACAAAAGAGCAGCACTAAAAAACTTGCAATCCAACCCCTGCAGCAGTGCCAAAAACAAATTCAATTGAATCTCCAACCAATACAAAACAGCTATCACCGCTCCCAAAGCCAACGCCTTCAACACTCGAATCTCAAATCTTCGCCATTTTCAACAAGCTCATCTCCTCCCACCCAATACACCTGATGAAATAATCAAAGATGAAGCTTGGTGTGCCAGCATTCAAGCTGCCATGCTACACAAAATTGGCCTTCCCCAAAAGAAAATCAAAGACCATTGCAAAGCATTACCTCAACAGACAGAAACCAAGCCTAACAACGCCCCCCTACTCGTTCAAGCCCATTATACCTGACTTCTCCTTCAGGGATGTCACTGAACTAGAAGTTATCAACTAGATAAAAAATCTTAAACCCTCCCCCTGTAAAGGCGATATCGGCCCACCTAAACTCGTCAAAGACTGCGCAGACTGCTTTGCGCCGCTCTTTACGGCTTTCATCAATGCGTCTTTTAAAACAGGCATTATCCCAGCTAGCCTCAAAGAGGCCTGGGTCCGGCCCCTCCTAAAGAAACCTACCCTCGACCCCCTACAACCTAACAACTACAGACCAATAACCACAGTGCCATTCCTCCTGAAACTACTGGACAAAGCCGCACATTGCCAAATCCAACACTTTCTTGAAACCCACTCCATCCTCGGGACCAGGCAATCAGGCTTCCGGAAAGGACACGGCACAGAAACAGCTCTGGTGGATCTGAAGAGTCAGATTACCCAAATCATGCATAAGGACAATCCAGCTCTTCTGCTCCTTTTAGATCTGTCAGCCGCTTTCGATCTGGTTGATCACAAGGCCCTCACCTCACACCTCACACACTCAGCCAACTTCTCTAAAGAATCAGCTCTCTGGGTCACCTCCTTCCTAGAGGGAAGAGCCATGAAAGTCTTCTCGGACGTTGCCAACGCCACTCCCACTACAATCCATTGCCGGGTCCCTCAAGGATCCTACACTGCACCCACACTTTACAACTTGTTCACTAAGCCTCTTTTTGACAAACTCTACTCATACGGTATCACTTACACAAACTACGCGGACGACACACAAGTACTTCTACCTCTCTCAGGATCATACCACGCGAAGGCACTCCACACGATCCGCTCCATCATCCAGGCCTGGATGGCAGTTAATGGCCTCTGCCTCAATGGAGACAAGACTGAAATCATGATACTAGGTCAACAGAGCACCTTAGAAAAATTGGACAAACTTTACGCCAACTTCTCCATTGACAACTCCATCATCCCCGTAACCACAGCTGGAAAGACACTAGGGCCCTCATTACAAGTCAGGCGGTGGACCATGGTGCTCTTAGCACCATGGTCCATGCCGGATTCCGCCATGGTGGATGTCGGAATTACCGCCCCATTCCAAGGTGAGTGGGGCGGTAATTCCCCATTCACCATTTGCCCTTCCCCATTCCCATTTTTGCCCCATAGGGCATAATGGGGATGGGGAAGGCGCTAATTACGGCACCGTAAATTACGATGACGTAATTAGCACCAAGGTCGCTTAGCGCCTTGGACTTTAATGCCTGCAAAAACCAGGACGCAATACACCAACTTACTCCACATCCCACGCATCAAAAAAGCCTGACTTGTAATGAGGGCCTAGGAGTATACCTAGACTCCTCTCTGTCTATGAACAGACAAGTTAGCGCAATCATCTCCTCATCTGCGCATACCACCAAACTCATAAATGCCATCAAGCCAAACCTCACTAAACCCAACTGCCTCTCTATAGCTAGAGCACCCATTGGAGCTAAACTGGACTACAGCAATGCCCTCCTAGCAGGCACTTCAGCAAAAAACCTTAACAGGCTTCAAGTCATGCAGAACAATGCTCTCCGGGCCGCTCTTAGCATCCCAAGAAGAGAGCATATCTCCCATGCCAGGCACTCAGCCCAGTGGCTCCCGGTCAAAGAGCGGATCACACTCAAAATCCTCACCCTCACACACAAATGCCTATCTCTCACCGCTCCGTCCTATCTATCAGAGACCATTTCCAAACCCTCCTCCTCCCGTCCCACCAGGACGCAATACACCAACTTACTCCACATCCCACGCATCAAAAAAGCCAAAGCCGGTGGCCTAAGCTTCCCCTACATTGCCGCCAAAACCTGGAAAGCTCTTCCTGCAGACATTAGAGCAGAGAACTCACTCCTGATTTTTCGTAGGAAACTGAAGACCTCCTTCCTTGCACAATAATATGTGACACTCGCAAACCTATGTAAATATACTGCTCTGTAAATTAGTACAAATGTTGTATTTGCAACTGTATATGATGTACTTTTATGTAACTAAGATATGTCTGTAACAAGCGCCACAATGCCCTCGGGCTGACGTGCGCTCTACAAATCTGAATAAATAAATAAATAAATAAATAAATAAATAAAGGTCGGGTAGTTTCTCCCATGTAAACTAAAAAAAGCAGTTTCACTTTTCAGTAATCCTCCCCTTTGTAGAGATCTGGACCAGCTATATGCCAGCTTCTCACACAGGGTTGGTGCAAATCCTTTCAGAGTTTGGGCCTCATCACGAATTGGGCGATAACGCTGGTGCTATTAGCGCCGGCGCTAATAGCCCTACCGCCAAACCCCCTGACGCTATTGGCGCCGGATCACGGGTTTGGTGGAAGGGTTATTGCCCATTGGGCCCATTCGGGAATTCCTCATTCCCAATTGGGACCAATGGGGAAAATTTGCGCTATTACCGCCAGCGGATTTCCCACCGGCGGTAATCGCGCCAAAATCAGCAATTTTGCTGCAGATTTTCCCCCAAGCTCAGAGCTGAGGCGAAATCCGCCAAAGCCATGATCTGGCAGACCCATAAATGCGCCGGTAATAGCACTACCGCCGCATTTAAGGGTTACCGCCAGACTCGTGATGAGGCCCTTTATTTTTAACTCTGTGAAAGCACATGTTCACCATCGGCACTTGCATAGGATGTTATGTAATGTTATATGGCATTTGTATAGTGCCTACTGCCATTGGTATGGCCTCAAGGCGTTGTGAAAATGTACGCCCTTTCAGAAGACCGTAGTCTGTGTTGAGAGGTGGTGAGAGGAGTGGTAAAACAGCACATGGGCATTTGTAGCCTAATCGAAGGTAGGTAGGAATGGCCATGGCCCTCATTACGACCCTGGCGGAGATCGTGGTGCAATATGCACCATGGAGCACGGCGGAAAGCTGCCGATACCGCCATGGGGGTTGGCGGATTTACCGCCCCATTCCGACCTTGGCGGGGCGGTAAATCCCCATTCCCCATTTTACCCTTCCCCATTCCCATTTTTGCCCCATAGGGTATAATGGGAGTGGGGAAGGCGTTAATTACGCCACCGTAAAATACGGTGGCGTAATTAACAACAAGGTCCCGTAGCGCCATGGATTTCTCCGCCCGGAAAAACCAGGCGGAAACCGCTCCATGGCGCTACGGGAACTCGTAGTAGGGCGGACGGGTCCGCCGCGAATACCGCTGGCGTAAACCCACTCCGCCAGGGTCGTAATGAGGGCCCATGTCCCTTACAGCAGCCGATATTATCAGGTGTGAGCACAGGTGCTGTAACATATTGTCAGGTGAGTCAAGGTATGTGAACAGCAGGACCGAATTTTGCATGGGACTCAGATGTATTTTATGGGCATTGGCCCTCGAACCGAGGATGGTATAAGTTTAGGGTAGGGTAACGACAAACAGAGTGCATGTATGCGGCTATGTGAATGCACGTGTGGCAAAGTATAGACAGTGGCGAGCTTCGAAGTAGCAGTCTAAATTAGGAGACCTAGTCAGGCAAAATGCACGTGTGGCAAAGTATAGACAGTGGCGAGAATCAAAGCAGCAATCTAAATTTTGAAAATCTAGATGGTCAAAATGCAGGTGTGGTGAAATACAAACAGTGGCAAGATTTAATGTGGAACTCTAAATTAGGAAGCTTAGACAGTCAAAACCTGGATCCTCTCATTGGGTCCAGGCAGTGGGGAAATGAGAAAACCTGCTCTCCATTACCACATCCTTTTTTTGCTCCAGGTCTCGTGACCTGGAGAACACCCATCGGATGTGGCAAGGGAGGGCAGGGGATAAGGCAGGTGGAGCAAGCTCTGGGTGCCAGGGAGCACTTGGAGGGTGCTTGGAGCCGACAGAAGCCAAAGTAAAATGAATTCTAATGGGCCACTCATGCCCTGGATCCTCTCGTCATGTCCAGGCATCAGATAAATGAGATAACCTGCCCTTCGTTGCCACATCCTTTTGCTGTTCCTGATTTCATGACCTGGAGAACACAAATCTAATGTGGCGAGGGTGGGCAGGCAGTGGGAGGAGGTGTAACAAGCTCTGATGGGCTGGGGAGTGCAGGGAGGGGGTGAGGAGCTGAGAGAAGCATAAGTTAAATGAATGTAAAAGAAAAAAGGGCTACAAGTACCCTGGATTCTTTCGTGGGGGCCAGGCAGTGGGGAAATGAGAGAAAATGCTTTCTGTCACTGCATCCTTTTGGTGTTATGGGTCTCGTGACCTGGAGAACATCACTCGGATGCAGCAAGGGCAGGCAGGGTGAGGTGGAGAAAACTCTGAGGTGCCGAGGAGCTCGTAGAGGGTGCTTGGAGCCAAGAGAGAGCCAATTTAAATTATTTAAAAAGAAGCAAAGGGCTGCTCTTCATTGCTGCGTCTTTTTGTTGTCCCGGGTCTCGTGACCTGGAGAACACCAATCGGATGTGGCAAAGGCGGTGTGAAGAACCCCAGGGCATTCTCACTTCTGCTCCACCTGGATCCTCGTCTCAGGTGGCCAGGGATAGGCAAATTGCTCTTGGATCCTGAACCTGGGGGTGGATATGTGAGGGAGGATCACCTGGGTGGAGGGACCTTGGGGAGTGGGGAGAGGATTTGGTATCCCTCATTCCCTTGTCAGAATGAACCTACCTGCCTCTACTCTGCGCCTTCTACAACTCATCCGGAACAGGACTACAGAGCTTGTCCTTGGCCTCAAGCCCAGGGAGGGTATGTCTCCAGCACTGAAATATCTTCATTGGCTCCCAGTGGCAGCAAGGATCAGGTTCAATACCCTCTGCATTGTCCACAAGGCTCTCTGGGGCCAGGGACCGCAATACCTCCAACTCTCTCTACCGAGATACCTTCCTACACGGGCCCTCCGCTCCTCGACCTCCAACTCCTTGAGGGTCAGTTGCTTCTCCAAGCAACAAGTTGGGAGCAGATCTCTTTCTTCGGCTGGGGCCTCTATATGGAACAGCCTCCCTGCTTCTCTCAAACTTGAGCAGAACCATCTCTGGTTCAGGAAACACCTCATGATCTGCTCTTTGCTTCTGCCTTCTCTCTTCCTCTCCCCTGCTGATCTGGTCTCCTGTCTGATCATGAACTGGTCACCAGCCCAACCTCTGAGCTCAGGCCCAGGTCCCTGTCTGTCCAGCTGCCAACCCGCACTGCCTCTTGGCACCCCCTGCACTTGTGGTCTGTATTTGTAACCATACAGTCTCCTCTTCTGCACTTATTAGACACTTGTTGTCTGCACTTCTGTGCATGTGCACCCGCACTTGCCACCCGTTGGCTGAACTACTTGTTTCCGTTTTTCCTTTGTCCTGCACTTCTCCAATCTCCCACCCTCCACCCCCCCAGTACTTCTCTCTTCCCCCTCCCATCCCTGCCTTGTCGCACCTTAAAACACTAATGTTTAGGTGTGTTATAAATGCATATCATATCATAGCATAGCCCTAGCCTCCACCTACCTTTGTAGGTTGTTAGTTATTTACTCTATTTTACCAACAAAATATCCCACAACCACTTCCCTTTAAGACTGGGATAAGGAGGAGGCGACTGGGAGTAAAGCACACTCCCATTCATTTACACCATGTTGGTACTCAGACAAGGAAGATGACTGTATAGGAGTACCTATGCAAGAGTCGGGCATGTACAGTTTATAGGCTTAATTATGGTCAGGCAATTGAAGACAAGAACTTGCACCTGCAACCATTTAACAAGCCCCAGGTGCATAAAGTTTGAGACCACTAGAGAGAAAGCAGAAACTGCCTGGAGGACGGGACACAGCTGGCAGATGTGGAGCAGGCTCGAGAGGGGCCGGTGGGAAGGATGCCGGGTGCAGCAGAAGCGTGAAAGTGACACCAGGGCTAGAGCGGGCCATGAGAGGGTCGAGATACCTGAAGTACCCCTTTGCCTTGTCTCCACAGCCGAGCTATCGGACACTGAAGGCCACCAAGCACCGCAGGTCGCTGATAGCTTCTGTAATGGGAGAGCGGAGCTAGGCGCAACAAGCAGCAAGGTTCAAAGATGGTGAGCGCAGCTCGCCAGTCTTCCGAAAAGCACAAGCAGAGGAAAAGGAAGCCAGAAAGAAGAAACAAGATGCCCAGAGAAGCAGCAGAATACCGGTGAGTAGAATACAGGTAACACTCATACTGGGGCACTTTATGTGCTGCGAGCAGGCATATGTTAATGCCAAATGAACTAAAAATGAGGAAAATTCGTTTTGGAACCCATATTGAGGGTTTCTGAATGAAGAGCAAGCTGAAAAGTGCAATGAATACTTAAGTGCAACAAGTTGGGGTTCCCAAGATAGCGGCCGGTGGAGATGGACTTGTGTAAACGTCTCTGTCCTCCATGCAACATTTGTAGAGATAAATGAAGCAACGTGTATAGTGACTAAGCGTCACTTCCAGTGATCCATTTTGAAAGAGAAATGGTGTAATAGCAGGCGCGAGGGAAGCACCCATGAATAGTAGAAGGTGGCAGTGTGGTTGAGAAGGAAAGCAGCTGGCAAGGTGAGCGGACGCGGCCCGCAAGGTTTAGAAGCAGCAAGGATACGCCCAGTTTGGGAGTAGAGAACGGAGCAGGAGATAACATTTTTTGATCACTGTGGAGCTGACTTCCTCCCATAAATTAGATGAGTGAACATCACGGGAAGGAGCGGTAAGGAGCTCCATGACCGGCAGTGCAGAGGGGAGGAGGCATACCAGCATCAGTGAGGTGGTGCATGGACCTGGAGGCAGTAAGACCCAGGAAGTATTTATAATACTCCAAGCTAAAGCTAGTCAAGTAAGGGTGACTAAGCTGACGGTAAACTTGACTTGCAGGCAATAAGGGATTCAGCTCAGGTGGTGGTCTCACCCCCAAGGTTGTGACGGTCCATAGGAAGCAAAGGGAGACACTGTAAGACTAAAGTGCCATGCTTATCGGACAGGGCATATCCTGCATATTAAGACCAATTCTGGTGGGATCACTACAAATCTACTGGCAGAAGTATTGGTAAACCAAGAGGCATGAGGCAGGATGAGGATTTCTTGCAGAGTCTGATTTTCGGAATGCCCTGAGGAGTCTAGGACAGAGAGATACCACCTGAAGAGCAAACACTTCTTCTCGCTGCCCTGTCAAAGACCGGGGGGAAAGTGGTGACAACCAATCCAAAACCCTTTCAGGTACACCAGTAAACTAGCTTAAAGCAGTTGTGAAGGGTGGAGACCTCTCTACAAGCGGCAACTGTGGGGAGCAGTCAGGATCTTCTATCGCAGAAAACCCAGGATGAAGGTATAATGGCAATGCGTAAGGAAGGCATGCAAAGCTGGTTCAAAGAGTTCCAAGACTAGTTTATGATGATATTCCAATCACACTTTGAAATGCTAATGAAGGAGATGAAAGAATCTTTACAGGATATAAAAGTGGAGGTGGCAGAATTGGAGGAAAGGACAGACATTGTGGAGAGGGTGCTTCCGAGCACAGAGGAAGACACACAGAAGTCAGACGAGGCCCTAGAGTATCTCTCGCGCCTCTCACACAACCTGAAACTCCAGTGCGAAGATCTGGAGAATAGATCCCAGAGATCAAACATCAGGATCAAAAACCTCACTGAGTCGATCGCAGATGCAGCCCTAAAGGCCACAGCACAACACATTTTCGGTGAGATCCTTGCAACGGACTCAGAAGAACTGGTGCAGATGGACCGTATTCATAGAGTGGGCCCACGGAGCGGGGGGAACCGGGCTCCAGACCCACAGATGTATTGGCAGCGATCACATCATACACCCAGAAAGAACAGATTCTGAAGGAGGCGAGGTCACAGGGCCTGTCGAGGGTAAACGGAGTAGAGGTGGAGTTGTACCAGGATCTTGCTCATGCTACACTACAGAAAAGAAGGCAGATGGGTCCTGTGGTGAGGTTTTTGGCACTGAAAGAAGTTCGATATAAATTGACTTTTCCGTTTGGCCTCCTATTATCTTGGGAGGGGCGACAACATAGGATCAAGTCCTGCGAGGAAGGGGAACATATTCTGAACTTGCAAGAAGTGGTGGAGGGTCATGATGCTGGTCAGAGGAGAGTAGAAACTAAATAGAAGGGGTAGGAATGGAAGACAGTAATGAGAAAAGGCAAGAGTTCCGATAGGACTGAAAGTAAAACGGTGCAACAAGAGGGAAGACTTTCATATATGAGGCACACAAAGGGAGAGGAAGTGATTATAAAAGGATCCCGGAAGGGGGACTATCATTATCCAGGGACATAACCTATACAAGTACAAGGGGATGGTGGTGGTAAGGACATGGTTGAAGGGGAGCTTAAGGTGGGATCTGAGAGTTGGGTTTAGTAATACCCACGGTATCTCTCTGGGACTATATGAGGGCCAGACACAGTGGGCAATACGCCTGAGCAGCCATAGGTACCTGTGCCCTCCTCATGTGTGAGGGGGGCAGGACGAGGGGGGAGTGTTAGGTGGGGAATGGTTTAGAGTTCTCAAAAGTTTGGGAAGTTGGGAAAGGTTGAGGGGGTGGGGGATGGGGTGAAGGGGGTGCCATCAGAAGAAAATGTCAGGGACTTAGAGAAACAGGAGATGGTGGGAACATTTTGGATTTGTAACTCTGGGGATGGCTTATAAATTACTGTTGTTTAATGTGAGGGGGCTGAACACTCCTATAAAACGAAAGAAGCTGGAGAGGCTTCTGAAGATAGAGAAGTCAGATATTATTATATACCAGGAAACTCATATAAGAAAACAGGAGTAGGGTAACGTTAGAATCAAGGGGTTCTTGCATCTGGACCAGGCTAATGCAATCAACAATTATATGATATGATAGGATGTCATTTATAATGCGCCTGCACCCATGTGTCTCTAGGCACGACAAGACAAGGGAGGGTACAGAGGGAGGACAAGATAAACAATCTTACTAAGCCTTGTGTCATTCAGATTGTTCAAGTGCAAAATATACATTGGTAATGGTATATGCACCAAATACAGGACAGGATGGCTTCTTGAGGGGTTGCTGTCGAGATTGGAAAATTATGCGAAAGGGGATACAATCATGACAGGGGATTTCCATTTGGCATGGGTTCCTCAAATGGACAGGATCTACCGGGCACTACAGCAAATCAAGGCCCCATCCAAGGGTCTGAAAATGAAAATGAGTATGTTAGCTTTGCATGATGCATGGCGGGCACTAAAGGGACACACCCAAGGATATATTTACTACTCCCACATGCATGCATCCTTTGCAAAGATATATTATGTTTGGGTTTCCACGCGATTGGTAGGGAGAATGAACAATATGGAATTGGGTCCCATTTCTTCATTGGATCATGCCTCAGTGTTAATGTCATTTCCATTGGGGTATGTTAGAGGGGGTACCTGGAAATGTAAGTTTCCTATGGAAGTACTGGGAGACCAGGTCATGTCGGAGTCTATTAGAGGGAAGATATAACAATATTTTATGGAAAATGTATCTTCCCATACCGCACCAGAAATGGTTTGGGATGCACTTAAGGCTGTTCTGTGGGGTCAGTTGATAGCTATGGAAGTAGCAAAAGGTAAGCAAAGGCAAGTGTGGAAAGAGGAATTAGAGGGGAAATTAAAAGAGGATCAACGAACATGTTAAGACCCAAAACAAAAAATTTCAGTGGGCGCAGAGACTTATCCAAAGCCAGCTAGAAGCGTTGCACACAAAAGGGGCTGAAAATGCATTATTGTATATGAAACAATAGTATTATATAGAGGCCAGGCCAATAAAAAGGACAGGTTATTGGCAAGGCAATTAAAGGAGAGGGTGCGCTCACAAATGATCATGAAACTCCAAAATAGTAGAGGGGAGTTGCACACAACAACAAAGAGATTGGGACTATCTTTCAGGAATTCTATCAGTCTCTATACTCCACAGATGACTCCCGGAGTCTGCGACAGGAAGAGTTTCTTGATAAGGTTTTGCTACCACAAATCTCAGAGGCTCAAAAGGAACTCCTGGGGAAGCATATCCAGGTGGAAGAAGAGTGCAACATGTAATATTGAATACCGAACTAAAGGAAAGTTATGATGAACCTATGAAGAAAGTGAAAAGCAAGTAATGAGCATTATTTATGAACTAAGTTAAAAGCAAGTGGCGAGCATTTAGGAATACTGTGAAAGCAAGGTGGTGGAAAAGGCTGAACAACACAGAGTGAGTTCTGTAGAAAACACGTGGCAAAGCCAAGGGACTGCCAAGGAGAACCAGAAATCAGTGTTAACCAATGACACAGGTGCAGAGAGAGAAAACCTGTGTTGGCAAGAAAGCCCATGAAAGTATAACAAAGTGCCAGGGATTATCGGTTGCGTAACCTGTAATGGGTACAACTTTGCCTACACCAAGTGACCCCTGCTTTCTAAAGAGCCAAGGAAAGCAAAGGTAACGAAGCTGCATTTTGTAACAGGATTGCTGAAGTGAATGAAAACGAGAGCAACCTATGTGAACTGTTGAAAAGCTTGGGTGATTACAAAGTTGACCAGAACTGTTTATGAAAGCCAAAGACTTTGAACTAATTGTCAGTTTTGAAGCTGGAAGAGCTGCTTTCTTGGGGAAGGCAACCCCAAGCCTTTATGAACTGTGTTGACCAATTGGGGAAGGGAACCCCAGGTCACTGTTTTGAACTTGGAGAAAGGGGAAGCTGGAAAGTAAGCCAGGACTTCGAAGAAGCTCAGAACCTTATTTGGAACACTTTCTTTTGTTGCTGACATCCCTACACATTGTTTATCTTTAGTTGTGAGGGCAAGTATAGGTTTTGGACACAGACTTTTTAAGTTGAACTTGCTGACCCAGACTTTTCTTAGTTTCTTTATGTAGCTAAATCCCACATTAGCATAGGGCAAATGAGGCTTTACTTCACCCTGACATTGAAGAAATAAATCATTTCATGTAGACAAATGAATCTGTTGTTTGTGTCTTACTTCATGATGCCTTCACAGTGGGCAGAGGGTGAGGGGAGGTCGATCAAGATCTGAGGTTCTGGGGAGTTCAGCAAGGGTGCGTGGTGTTGAGAGAGGCACAAATTAAATTATTTTAAAAGAAAAAAAGTTGCTACTCACACCCTGGATCCTCTCATCGGGTCAGGGCAGTGGGGGAAAAGTCATAAGTATCCAAAAACATTTACTTTGTAAGAGAAGCCTAAAGTAATTATCACTGATCCTGGAATTATACATACATGCATATTTCACAATTACATGTTTTGAGGATGAGTGTGCTCTGCCTGGTGCAATTAATGTGGTGTTAGCCAGAGACGTCTTTATGCGAGGCCAAAAGGGGCACATGCCCAGGGCCCCCACCTGGGAGGGGGCCCCCACAAGGCTGCCTGATCTAAAGAAGTAAGATTCTATTTCTATTGTTCCCAAGACTTAAATAGCACATGTCAGCTATTTTATGGCATGCTGCTGAGGTTCTATACCCATTGCCTGTCTGTTTTGACAAGTACACTATGCCTTGATCAATTCACCATGTAATGCCTTCTGTGTTCACTGTGGTATACATACTATGTGTGTTCCTAACCGCACAACTCTGTAGCATTCTTTCCTTCATGTGGTAATTGTGTTGATCATGTGCAATAGCTAAAGTTGAAATGCATATTGACAAATTAAATGCCACAATCGTTAAGTAGTTAGCTCAGTGTGTTGAGCACTCATTGCAGATATATGTGTTCATATACGAGATTGGAATAGCCCATTCTAGCAAAGCTGGCTGAGCCTTTCCTATGTTTGAAGTTTATAAACCTGCCTGCATATGTACCTGTTTTTATAGCACAACAGATGCTATTATCAGCAATGTACCTGCACCAGATAGGGGTTGCTATATAAACTAACATATCACCTGTATGGTGAAGGTCCAGACATTGGTCTGTTCAGATGGGGTGTTCTGAAACCTAGGGAATCACCTCCACTGATGAGCATAAACTGTTAGTCCAAGAGGTGAATAAGTATCCAAATTCAAGACTGTGGAACAAAAGCGTTCATACTTGTATCCTGTCTTTTTCAGCAGACGATACAGTGATCCTGGTCAAATCATCTAATATATTTGACATTACTGTGCTGTCTTCTGTGAGGTTTGCCTTTGTGCATGCAGTGGTATTGTTTAGCCCATCACTTGATCTTTCTTCTTATGTAGGTCATTTGACTGGAAGGTGTGGTAGACAGAAAAGAGCGGACCAGATGTTGCAGGCTTCGGGTGAGCATATTTGAAGGTCGGCTCTTTTGACACAAAAAACGGTTTGCTTTTTTGCAAAAGTCAAAGAGTTTTATGCAAGTTTATAAATGACAATGTCACAAGTCATTGTTTTGAAAGTATTTAAAGTTTAAAAAATGTGTTAAACAACATCGATTGGTATGCTGGTACTTATATACTTCCCTTGATGATGGAGAGAATTGATCTATAATCATTCCCATTTTGCGTAACACCCTTCTATAATATTTAATTTTTAAAAATGGTCATGTTTGGTAATGTGATTTGTGTACTTTCCAAGTCAGCTTTATAAAATTAGATTGTTTTAGTTAATTTTAAGAACTGCAAAAGAAAGTGTTCAAATGCAGAAATTGCAGAGTTGGCACAACTCCCAGCTTCACGCCTTAACCAATGTGGGATCCTAGGCATCTCATTTAATCTTGTATTGCCTCACCTCTCAAAATTGCCAGTCTCTAATCCTTTCAAAATTGTCAGCCCTTCAGAGTGATTTCCTTCTCAAGTTATGAGCTTCATAAAAGCCTCATTCGTGGTTTTACTATGGGGTTGCTTCCTTTAGAATAGTGGGCATTGACATATTGCACACCACAGGCACTTGTTCCTTTGATCTCTAATGGCAACACTATTTGAAAACCATGTCCCACTTCCAATCTCACTCTTTCTGGATACAGACACCTTCCTGATATCTTCTAATCTGCATCCACTATCCAGGCTATGGTATGTGTAGCTTTCTCCTTCCTTCCAATTGGTCTCCTCTATCCATGCTTGAGCCCTTTTGCACTCTGTGAGGCAGATAATGTGAGTTATCTGTCTATTCTGGGTTACATGTACCTTTTACATATGGCCCTGCATATACTACAGGCTGCATACCTTCCTGGATGCTATTGATAAAATGTATCCTGAATCTATACTAGAACAGAAGTAACCTTTTAGTAGACTGCTAATGTTGACCTTCAAATGCTACTTGTTTATCATTCTGATTAGAGCAAGAATGACGAGGGTAAGGGGACTTAAAGGGAGTAAACATGTGTATTTTGAATGTTGCAAGGCAGCATATCAACCTATAGGTTGTAATCGCGAAGAGGGGGTTGGGGTGCAACCGGATATTCTTGATCACTTAATTCCTTTGGTTTGGTGGTGGGGGGCCCAAAGATGTCCGTGCCCAGGGCCCCAAAAGTGGTTAAGATGGCACTGGTGTTAGCAGTCGAGATGTAAGTAGGACTAAACCAGCATAAACAAATATCAACCAAGAAAATGCCAATCGTGCCTTGTCTTGTAAATACTCACTTGAAAAAAAGTTATATTGTATTACATTACATGATGTAAAGGTAGAATCGTCTCATTGGGCCTCATTCCTAGTATGGCGGTAAGGGATAGCGGCCACCGGTAACGAGACCGGTGGCGGTAATCCCTTACCGCCATACTCCAAGTTCCCTCTGCGCCCTCGCCCTTAACGCCTGCTTTGAGCAGGTGTTAAAGTCGAGGGCGCAAAGGGGCCTCCAAGCCAATAACGGTGACCGTAATGAACGGTCACCATTATTTGCATCTTCCCCATTCCCCTTGAGCCCTATGGGGGCTCATTTGGGAATGGGGAAGAGCCTTGGTGAATGGGGAATTACCGCTCCGCCAACCTTGGAATGGGGCGGTGATTCCGCCATCCACCAAGGCGCTGCCGGTCCGGGTACGGCGTCAACCAAGGCGTTAATAGCGCCATTGGTTAGCGCTGCACTCGGAATGAGGCCCATTATGTTTCTTCAAAACTACCAGAACCCGAATTGCCCCCCTAATGTATTCAAATAGTGAAACGAAGGATAGAGAAAACATACACTCAACCGAATGCGGAATTAAAATCAAATGTTCAAAAGAATGCTCACTAAATGTCTTGAGTACTGACTACTGTTTTTAAGTAGCATAATAGCACAGCTCCATAAAGCATTAAAAAAACGTTTCATGCACAGCTGTAGACCCACGTCTGCCTAAATGAAGTGCTTTAGAGTGCTTCCGAGTATGGACACAACAGTGCGCAAAGACTGCCACCTAATGGAAGATTGGTGAATCGCAATTTATATATGCAAACCATTTTGCCACTTTAAACAGTGACTTATGTGCTATGTTAAGAAGATATTTTAATTGTCTTTTGGTGCTTTGAGACCTGTGCAATGGCCGCCCGCCACTATAGGGTGTGGGCGCTTTGGTGCTGTCCCCCCTCCTGAGCAGCAAGTCAACAACCTGTGTGAGTGACAGGTAGTCCATTCCACTTTGTGCTTTGTTTGCATGGGGATTGTTTGCCTGCCTCTCAGCACGGGTGTGTCCAATTCTCCCGCTAGGTAATAAACGTAGCTGCGAATAATGGGAGCCGGCAGGGCATGGAAGACTGCCCCCGCCAGCTCTCAATATTACGCTAGCCTAGCAGGTAGACACACTGCCTGACAGTCAGCAGCATGTTTACGTCGCGGAGACCTGCAACGTAAACACGCTGACTGACAGGAGAGGCCTCCTCTCCTGAAAGTCAGAGTGCCAGTGTCCCAAGGGGAGGGGAGGTTCATCTGGTCCTTCAAGTGGCTGCCCCTGTTTAGATGCATGCAGGCAAGGCAAGTGTATTTTTTGTAATAATCTGCTTGGATGGATGTATGGATTGTAAGTATGTATGTATATGTTGGTGTTTGTTTTGTGTGAATGACGTGTGAATGTGCTGGTGAAAGTGTTTCTGTGTGTTGGGTGTCCGCCCCTACCCGGTCTGTGGGGTCCCTACATTTAGGGGTGGGGACTGCTTTGGGCACGTAAATCTTTTTTGCTTTACATCAAGGGTAGAGCAAAAATGGTAAGTGGAGTGTTATTATATGGATAGACTGGCCTACAACGATTGAAGGCCAGTCTTTACATGCAATAGTACTTCTCTTTGCTTTATCAATGATGCACAGTCATTGTGCAACAAGGGTAATGCCAACATGAATGAGACTATCCTGCATTGAATGGGGTCCAGTCTAGCCACATAATAACTCGTGTCTTTGTTTTACCATTGATGCACAGCAACTGTGCATCAAGGGTAAGGCAAACATGATAAGTGTTATTACTGGATACAATGGCCTATCTTGGTAAAGTATGGTAATACTGGCATGTATTGGTGCAGCAGGAATGGTCATGTATGGGAACAGCCAGCATGAAATTGTTTTATATACTAGCATATGTTCTGGGTAAAGGCATAATGAATATGCATTGGAAAATGGCCCTGTACATGTTAGTAACTTGCATCTACTGGGTTTTTCCCATATGCTACCATACAAAATCGATTGTTTCTGTGTGACATTTTATCCAATTTTTCAAAGAAAATGCAGTAAAATGCATCTTATTACCCCATTATTTTATTAAGTTTCTCAGGTGCATGGTAACCCCCCCCCCCCCAAACCCTTCATGTTTGGTTTGGGCTCCCTTGCTGTGCTTGGTGGCTCCCACATACTAGGCACATACATTTACACCCATCTAGTTAAAAGAATTCACCAGCTGCCACTGGACCTGTGCGTAAAGTTATGCATTGGTTATTGGAAGCAGAAAGAGCATAGTAGAAGTACCTCACTAGACGTTAAATACCATGAAATCCAGACATGGGCCAAATAATTTTTAACTGAGGAAAGGTAAATGTAGTACCACATTTTTTGGGATGCATCTGTCTTCCATTCCTTCACATGAATGTTTTGTCTGCTACAATCGTCAATATGTCTATGGCTGTATCGAACCTCATCTGGATTTGTTGCTCAAAGTTTTGCAGGAACTCAGAACAATCCTCACACTCTTGAATGCTTTCATACAAGGTTTAATTATTTTGCATGACGTTTACGCGAGCAACACCCCATGAATTACATCACAAACGGAGAGATGCACAGCAGGGAAAGCCCTTCTAATGTTGTATCACTTTTTTGTCCCTGGAATCTTTTGGCGCACTGTTCTTAGTATCCATTGATGGATTGCAGCCATGTTGGTCAACAGGGAGTCCACATCAGGTATTGAGAACTGACGCTTGTCCTGCTGAAGGGGTGTTATAGTCACTAAGTCGTCCTCCTCTGTCCACAACGGCCCATGAGAATTGTTGATTATTCCATACGTGCCTCAGGACTTTGGGACGTTTTTCTATAGCTTTGTATCAGGGCCCTCATGTGTCATGATGCCTACCTCCAAGGAGCCAGGTCCGACCCAGCAACCCCAGAGGCAGGCATCATTTCCCCCAGGGAAGTGCCAGCGGGCCCAAGCTGGGGCCCTTTGGACACAGTCCTGGCGCCTTAGGCGCCAGGCTCATGTTAGACCCCTGTCCTGGCGCCTTAGGCGCCAGGCTCATAAAGCTAGACATGTGTTCAAGTGTTTTAAGGTGCACTTACCTGATGCTGACCATGCTGCTACATCCAGGCCCTCTTGAGGCCTGAATGGAACTACTTTACCTGTGGAACTACTTTCCCCTGGGTGTGGTCGGGGAAGGATACATACCTGATCGGGGGAAGGATACCTGGAACTTCTTCCAAAGCTATTTAAACCACGCCCGATCAGCAACTCACGCTTCGCGTTGTTCTGCTCCTCGCAGCTGGACGCTCACCGTGTCAGCTCCTGCATCTGGACTTCAGCCACGCCTGTCAGCATCCTGGGTCACCTGCTAAGAAGGAATTGGAGAGAAAGAAGACCTTACCTGCTAAAGCTGCATCACAGAGACTTCACACCGACGATCCTGAAAGGGAAGACATCATTTTAAAAGCATTTCGCTTCGATCGCTGCAGCGCTGCATTTCACTCACCTTTCCAGGGCATTTCCATCTTCAGCAGCGATCGTCCGGATCCGCAGCCACTTCCCAGAGCCTAGAGAGAAAAAGACAAGAACACAAGGTGAGAGAAGGAAGGGAATAGGAAAAGCTCAGTTTCCTTCTAAGACTTACCTGTTGGGTCATTCCCATTTCATTTCGGGTCCTGCCGCATCCTGGCATTCCGGACCCCGGCCCCTATGGGGAAAAAAGACAAAGACATTGAATGAGCGAATGCAAAGACATTACCCGAACGCTCATCCAGAACTTACCTGTCATTTACTGGAACTGCACGTTTCACTTCGGGTCGGCGCCATATCTCCGGCATTCTGAACCCCGGCCCCTAAGGGGAAAAAGACATAAGCGTTAGCGCTTGCTGCAATAAGACAAAGAACATTATTATTAAGCTTCAACTTTTTAACTTGCAGACCCTAAGGTGAGACTTCACGGGGAATCAAGGAAGGGTATCGTGGAGGGTTGGAAGGGAGTGGGAGACTTGAGCATTGTTCCGTCAGTAGGTAATACTCCCTTTTCACGCACAGGGGAATATTCCTGCGAACCAGTGAGGCCATCTTCAGAGTCCTGCGCTTCATCAGCACTCGAAGCCAGACCAGCGCCTCTGTGGGAATCAGGTGAGCGTGACATCATGACCCCCACCTTCAGGCATGTGCTTATTCTGCCTGGCCTGTCTGTCTGCCAGTGCTAGGATGATAGCCTGTGCATCAGGCACTCGAGGGCGCCCTTGGTTTTGGGTGTAGAAGGAACCTCTAATCTGGTATATCTCCTTGTGGTAGTTGACCTTCTATGACCATGGCTACTGTGACCGTATTGGACATTGAGAAGAAGACAAAGCTGTTCCTGGCCTCTCCTCCCACTGCTAGTCTCCCCATATAATATTTTGCAACCAACATTCTCTGCTGGATAGGTAGACGCCTTCCCTTGATGATATTGTCAGTGGCTTGCCGACCTACACTGTCCTCCCCTTCTACCAAGCTCTGCCGAAATAACTTCTGCCAGGCCTGGGGAAAGAGTATCCCTGATTGCAATCGCCCTGCCATGGCACCGGGTCCTACAATTCACCACAGTGGCCAACAGTCTTCTTTGGCACGTTCTGTCCCACAGCCCCGTTTGAATCCTCTGAACTTGGTGAACAGGTGATTGGCTCCCATCCCCTGAGTCTTATGGATTATGTGGGTAGAGCCACGGGCAAGGGCAGAAGAGGCAAACATTTTTCAATACAACCTGTGGGCAGGTGAAGGGATAGCCTCATATGCGAAGACTGTGATGAGGGCCCCAGTTACAACATGGATGAAGCTACATACCAGTATACTCATTACTCATAACCTTCTGTAACTCTACAGGAAACCTCAGACAGGCTCAGCCTGGAGGAAATCAACCACTTACTAGGCCTACTGATGCCCCCTGCAATGTGGCCCTCAGAGGGGGAGGCAGTGTGGGGGGATCTTCAGGTTGGCTGTGTCTTGCGCAACAAACATTAAGGAGATGAGTTCTGATACACCTGCACCAAAAGCCTGGGGCAAAGAGTCGCAGCACCAACCAACTCGAAGCCGAGCCTCACCCAACAGAGACCAAGGTGATGTGCATGCAACACACCTGCAGCCAAGGCCTAACAGCGAGAAGTTGAGGGTTATTGCAGTGTTCCTTGGTAGGCTTGTGTTCATACTGAGTAGCAGACCTTTATATTCCTTTCTAGTATTCTTTGCCGAGGACATACTGCCTCTACCTTGGCTGGCTTCGTTCTGGCTTCTGCTCTGTTCTGGCTCTTGCCCAATTTTTGACAGTTGTCCTTGATACTGTTTGTTTTCGTTTTTATCGATTTTTGTAAAATATATTAATGGGACCCTGAAGTGTTCTGTGTTGGTGTTCCCGTCTGCTGGCTAATACTCTTTCCTTGCCCTCCTGCATGGTGCTTTGTACCTCACCGCCACAAGAAACTTGTGGGATCAATTACTATTATTATTAGTATTCGTATTTGTATTCATATTATTATTATTATTATTATTGTAGTTATTGAGCCCTGACCTAGCTTTGAGAAACAATGGAGCACTTTACAATCATGGGTGGATGTTAATGCTGAGGGGAGCAGCGAAACAAGGGAGTGTGGAGCTAACAACAGGGGAAGGGGGAATGTGGGCAATTTGTCAGCAATGGATCTGCAAACAACTCAGGGAGGAAACAGTGGGGATCAATTTACCCAGGCTCAGGTAGGGTGGGGAGTGAAGGGTGTGTAGACTTATGTGTTTGGGAGGAGCCATTCCTTGAAAAGGAGGGTCTTGGGCTCCTTCCAGAACTATAGAAGTGAGGGGCTAAGTTTGATGTTGACAGGGAGGAGGTTCCAGAGTCTAGGGGCATAGACAAAGAAGACTGGTCTACTGTTTTTTTCCCCTTCCTGAACCGGCAGAGTTCAAGTCTGCACATGTCCTTACTTCTGGTGGATCGTAGACCTCCAGAGATGCTGAGCTTCTCAGTGAGGTAGCTTCGGGACTTCAGGGTGACAGACTTGTAGATGATGGAGCAGGATTTGAAGATGATACAGGCTTGCAGCTGAAGCCAGTGCATTTCGATGAGGGCCAAGTAATGTGGTCAAATTTGCAGAGTTATTTGATGAGTCATGCTGCAGCATGCAGGACACATCTCAGAGATGCCAGGATAGTTGCCAGGAGGCCTTCTAAATGGGCATTGCCACCATTCACGTAGAAGAGGACAAAGGCTTGGACAACAGGTCTGAAGTTGTTTTTAGGGTGAAGCGTTGGGTTTTCCGCAATAGTAAACACTGGTACCAAGCTGTTTGTGATTTCCTTGCTATACGCTGTTTGAAGGAGAGGTGTCTGTCAATGTTAAAACAAAGGGACTTGATGCAAGTGGCTGTTGGGAAAGGTTTCTCTTTTTGCAACTTTCCCTCCATAGTTTCTATAGACTCCCTTCCTTTTGCTTTGTTTATGTATTTCTATTGTATTTTATTACATTTTTAAAGCGCTTTAGGTTTAAGCACTGAACCAAGTAGATAACGGTACAATAAAAATGACCACGTAAAAGAAACAAAACCAACAAATCAGTGAGAATGAAGATGAGCTTTAAGACAGGTCTTAAAAATGGTAAAAGAAGATATGGAATATAGAGAGAGAGCGAGAGAGTTCATATTTTTGGCCGCAAGCAGATTAAAGGAGTGGAAACAGGATGACGCACAGGGAGAGTGGGGGAAGTTAAAAGTAAAGGGGACTAGGAACAGAGCGAATGGGCAGAGGAGTAGAAAGAGCTTAAGGTAGAGGTATAGGGAGGGCAAAGCCATAGAGACATTAGAACATAATACAAAGAAAGTTAAAGAGTAAACAAGTTTTGAAGGAATGCAAGTGCAAAGAGTGTAGAGCGGAAGTAATAGATTTGCATGGGGAAAGAGTGCAGGATACCCGGATTGATGAAAGATAGATTGAACCAAGAGGATCAAGGTGAGATGCTGGAAGACCAATGAGAAGAGAGGACCAACAGAATAGTATAGAGAAAACTAGAGAGGTAATGAGGAGTTTGGTAGAGGAGAATGTAAGAAACCGACAAGCTTTACAGATGTTGATCAGATGGTAGCAGCAAAAACAAGAAATAGAAGCGATATGAGCATAAAAGAGAGTGAAGATTCAAGAATGACAGCAAGATTATGGGCCGACGGATAGGTGGAAAGGAAAGAAGGGGCAAACGAGATTGAAGGAGGAGGTAGCACAGGGGGAATAGTAGGAGCAGGGAAGAAAAGAACTTCAGTTTTTGAGGGATTAAGATTGAGAGGAAATCCATGACTGAATAGCAAGAAAACAGGCAGTCATGTAAGAGTGAATAGAATGGATAAAAGAAGTAAACGAAAGAAAAGTTTGTGAATTATCAGCGTAGAGGTGATGCTAAAAGAAGAGATGATAGAGCCAGAAGTAGAGGTGTAAAGGGAAAAATGAAGAAGGCCAGGGACTGAGCCTTGGGGTATATCATGTGAGTGGGACAAGCTGGAGAAAGAGTGACCAGCCTAGGAGACAGAGAACGTGCATCCTTAGAGCTAACAATGAAACCATTTGAGAACAGAGTCTTGAAAGCCAAGTCCAGCAAGAGAAGAGAGAATAATAGCTTGGTCGACCATGTGAAACGCAGCCGAGAGATCAAGAAGTACAAGAAGAGAGGAAAGTTTAGAGTGGGGGGAAGAGAATTAGTGATAGACAATAGAGCAGTTTCAGTGGGGTGTCATAGCCAAACGCCCGACTGGAAAGCAGGTAAGAGTAAGTGCAGGTTGATAAAAGAGGAAACCTGCAAACAAACTATATGCTCTAGAAATTTCCGAGAAAAGGGAGACGAGAATTGGGCAGTATCTAGAAGGCAAAGAGGGGTCAATTGTAAGCTTTTTCAAAATTGGAAGGATTGATGAAAGCTTGAAGTGAAAGAGAACAGTGGAACAGGAGAGCGAGGTATTGAAGAAGGCAGTAAGAAAGGAAAGAAGTGTTGAGTAAACAGCAGGATTAGAAGGGAAGGAAGAAGATCGTCGGGGGGGAGGTTGGATGAGCTCTAGCTAACGCAGAGGAGATATACACATTAGCGAGAAGGTGGAATGCGGACATCACTGAAACAGGAGAAGTAGAACAGCTTGTGGAAAAGGAAGGAAAATAGTATACAAGGGGAATAGAAAACCTAAGACGTGAGATTTTGGAAGTAAAGTATCAGATTTTGAACCTGTCCTAACTTTTTGAGGGGAAGTAAAGCCTTCAGATTCACTTCCTTTGCCTTTTGCTCAATTATTATGGGGGAACTAATCAGTCCTTCAGACTATCAGTATGGGGAAATTATGTTTTCCTTTTGCATTTGGTCACTTTTTTAACATTGCACACAGCATCTTACAATGCAGTGCAGTGGGGATACTTTTGGATCACCCTAGCTTTTTACAATTGGGATTTTTGGTTACTCTTATGTGTGCATAAAGACAAGCTGGTTGCAGCAGATACATTTTTACAATTTTTGCATTATTTTTACTGTGCACATTCGCATTTACCGAATATGGCTACAAATCATGGATAGAGCCCTAAAATGGCTGTGCCCAGATATTTTCATTTGTTCTTCGGACATATTGTTGTTTGCTCTTCTTCCTGTCTTGCCAGGTCAGGAGATCCCTTAAAAGGTGAAATGAAGTAAGATCCTCAGGCTCACAGGTAGGTTCCAGCACAGTTCCTGTATTACAGCTTCAGTCAGTTATATTACATTGTTATAGAGATAACCACTGGCTCCCGTTGCCCAGGCAGGGGCTCTCCAGCTGCCTGTCACTAGAACCTTAGCTGCATACATTCTCTCACTCACACAGTAACATTCTCTCAGTCACACCCAACATTCTCTCTTGCATCACCAGGCTCTACATCCATCCCAAGCACTGTACAACATAAGGTCATGCACATAGCCAGGAAATCTGCTGCTTTCACGGGCTAGTGATGCCTTTGTGTGTGTGTGTGTGTGTGTGTGTGTGTGTGTGTATGTGTGTGTGTGGCCTAGGAGGGGGTGCAACTCTCTAGTCCCATTTCACATGAGTGGTGCCAGAGAGTCTACGGTTGATGGAGTTTTAATGTAGAGTGATGTCACAAAATAAATGATACGTTGCAAAAACCTAAGGTGGAATGGGATTGGTTAGTAAGGTAGGCTACATAAAGAACATATATGGGGTTAGTACCTTTATTGGCTAAATCGTGTCTGGTGGGTCCTCCTGTGACCACCTCCTAAATGTTACAACTACAGGATGTCAGGTTAGCACATTGCCATTGGGCCTTGCAACAAATTGTGAGTTAGTGTGGAAGGTGGGTAGGGATTGATCAGATAGGGTCTTCTCAGCCTTGGCGCTTTGGAAGGTTACCAGCCCATTTGCAACCTTTCAAGGTAGTGGGAACAATCCCAACGGTGCTGGCTGTACCCAACAAGTTACCATCTCCGATCCTCTCGGACTTGAGACAGAACATTAAGCTTTCAACCTGGTATTACTTTTGTATTATCAGCCTTCAGTTAGATGGGAACACCGGTCTCCATCTAGGTCTAATAAATATGCTTTGTCTTCCAGGTACAAATCACATGTGTTGAGACCACAATCTTAATGTTCCTGCATTGCATTTATGAGTATTTTAAGCTTTTACACATGCAGGTGTCCTATCTCATCTGCTATTGTGAAGCATTCTCTTTCTCGAAAGAATGTGCACAATAGCTGCACTGACAGCCTGGCCTGCGCGTCTCTGTGAAATCAGCGTGTCAGGCCTCTCTCGGTATTCTTGATCCCTTTCAGTGCCTTCCGTTTATTTCAATGTGGCTGTGGCTTCCATCTTGATTTGCATGGCCACTCATGTTAGTTGTATTCATCATCAGCAAGCAGTTCATATGTATTCTTGTGCAACTTGCGGTTACTACATAGCAAAGGTGTGTCTGTCCTCTATCTAAGTGGGTCATAAGCATTTTCTTTGTGTCTAGAAGCAGTTTAATCTAAGTGTTTGCGTAGCTTCATGCAGGGATGGACATGTGCTTCATGTCTAACAAATCTATGTCATAGTCTCAGTTGTGACGTCATTAGCTCTTTACATAGTCATAATCAGTCTACTTGCTCCATCGACCTCAGACGTATCTCTTCAGTGATGTCATCAGGATAGGGTCTAAATGGCTGTCTGAGTGAATAGCGCTTGACACATCTGCGGTACACCGGCGATGGGGAGGAAGGGGCCAGGAACGATGTACACCTTTTGTTTCGTTGGCGTTGAAACCGGTGCAATGAGGGCCACATTCATTTCTCCCTCTCCAGTATAAGTCGTCTTCCTGCAGAATTTCAGCATCGAAGATCCTATCCTAGTGAGGCTTCCGCAACCATGACTGGAAGGACACATGTTGTCACCTGTGTGCAGAGACCGTCACAGGAACTCACTTTTCCCCATTCTGTGAAGTGTCTTGAAGGGGCCTGCATTGGTGAATCTTGCATATCTTCATCGCCAGGGCTTGCTTTTTGCATCTGCACCTGACCGGAAGTAGCCCTGCACCAGCACCTCTCACTGGAAACAATGGCGGGAAATCCAACCTCTAGTGACCCTTAGCAGACCCACAAAGTCATCTGGAAGAGTCGGATCCAGGATGGTAAGTAAATGCAGCCCATCTGTGCACCATTGGGAACAGGTCCCTCTCTCTCCTAATGTTCCATTCCACTGCCTTTTGGTCATCGAACCTGGGTAGTCATTTCTAAACGATAAGAACACTTACCTTAGTAAAATTGTTGAATATCTTCTTTGAACTATCACCAACACAAGTAAATCAGAACTTACCTTCAGACATTCTGGGAAGAAGCAGTGTGGCCCTTGTGACTTTTTGGGCACAAGGCCTAATTTTTCTTATGGATTGGACTACTTAAATTAGGGAATTCACTTATAAACTGATTGCATAATTTACGCCATTTATTTACTTGCCTTCTTTTGAATAAGTCATTTGTATGCATTTATGTTGAATTTATGTTGGATGTATATGTTTATTATTAAGTATTTTGTGATAATATCACCTGTTAGTTTCCTTTTTCAGTGTGTGTAGAAGGCCTAGAACACATTATTGCATTTGCATACATACGTGCCTAAAGATAATTATTGTGTGCTATATTTTGTGGGCTCATTGAGGGCCCCTGACCCCACTCACACTCTCCTGAAAATAGCATTGGCTGCTCTCCATGTTTACCTTGATTGGGTGTTGGCTAACCTCTAAAAGTTCTGTGTTTACCATAATTAGGGTAGCATCATAAAATCTGTCCACCAGGCCAGATTCTAGAAATCCATCTCAGTAGTGGCAAGCTGGTGTGTGAACACCTTGAGGTGCATAGCAGAGAGCCATGTCTGGATGTCAGGGTTTTTGTTGTTGTTGATCAGGAGTAGGAATTCAGTTTTGGAGGGATTGAGCTTCAGGTAAGCACTACACATCCACTTTGTTCAATGAGAGGCAAGCCTTGAGCCTATGGATGACTTCGATGAAGGATATCTTGAGGCAGATTTGTATGTCATCTGCATATTGGTGGATGAGGATGTTTTGTGAAGAGAGGAGGATTCCAAGTGGTTGCATGTAAAGATTGAAGATCACGGGGAGACGATGGATCGTTGTGGGACTTCACAGGTGATGGGTAGATTTGGTGATCTGGAGTAATCCACTTATGCAAACTAATGGCGATTAGCAAGGTACAATTTGAACCAGCTAAGCATGATCTCGAAGATCCCCATGCAGTGATGTAGATTCTCTGTGAGTGTCTGGTGGTGAACCGTGTCAAAGGCTGCTGCGAGGTTAAGGAGAACCAGGAAGCAAGGATGGCCATCATTGAGGATTTTAAGGGCATCATCGATCACCTAGATGGTAGCCATTACATTGCTGCCTCTGGGTCTGAGGTCAGATTGGTAGGACTGAAGGAGGTTGTTATCTTTGAAGTGTTGGAGGAGTGGCATGGCTACTGCTTTTTCAAAGATCTTACCTAGCAAGGGAAGATAGGTGATGGGGCAGTAGTTGCTGGGGTCATCAATATTCAGTGCTGGTTTCTTGAGACCCGGGAGGATTTGTCCAGTCTTGAGGGGTGAGGGGAAGGTGTATTGATTTAGGGAGCTGTTGATGATTGTCAGGTAAAGGAGAAGTGTTTCAATAGGAAGGGTCTTGAGTACAAAGGCAGGGAGGATGGTGTCTGTGTATGATGTGTCGTTGAGGGATTTTAGGATTTCAGTAAGGTCTCCCATACCAAAGTAAGTGTCTTGAAAGTTGTCCAGGTAGTTATGGTTTTGTGAGATGGGATGTGTAGTGTGCTGTCAGTTGTTGCACTGGTGTTTATATTTTGACAGATCATGATGATCTTGTTGATGAAGAAAGAGTTAATGGTGGTGGATTTTTTGATGGAATGTGGTATGGGCAGAGGGTTTATATATTGCGTGATGGCTCTGAAGAGGGCTCTACTTTCATTGTTGGCCTTGGCTATGTTGTTTTGGTAGTAGTTAGCTTTGGCATTAGTGATCAGTTGTCTGCGTGTAGCACAGAGTTCTGTAAATGAGGCAAGGTCAGATACGCTGCAGGACCTTTGGTAAGTCTTTTCTTGTTGTCTGATGGTACGTTTGTTGAAGTTGAGTTCTTGAGCACACCAGGGTGCAGAAGGTTTAGGCTAGTGAGTGTGTTGTTTCACTGGGGTAAGGCGGTTGATGTTGTTTGTGAGCGTGGTGGTCTGTTTTTGGAAAGTGAGTCACAGTCCTGGATCAGCCCATGTGAAGAGGAGTTTGGTGAGGTCTTCTGTGAGAGCCTCCACGGGGAAGTTCTTAAATAATCTGAATGCTTCTTTGATGGGTTTCTGATGGGTTTGCTTGACTGGTGTGTCTTGATTAATGTCAGAAGGGATTGCCAGATGGTCTGACCAGTCAAGCAGAATTGGAAAGCTGTGATGGAGGGTGGGCAGGGCGGTGGTGATGAGGTGAAGGATTTTACCTTTCATGTGCGTTGGGTCTTGTGTTGTGTCTGTGTGTTGTGTTGGTGGCCATATTTAGGGTTAGCTAGCTAGATAAACCCATGATGCCACACTTATTATAGGGTTTTATTACTACTGCCTTCCACGCCTGCAGGCATTTGATGGCATGTGTCAGTGTTTTAGTACCTGTAACCTTGACCACTACACAGACACCTCATCCCCAAAATATTCTCCAAACCCACTGTAAAAGGCAATGGTAGTAGGCCAGGGCTGAGCACCGGGGGCAATTGAAAACCTTGTGCCATGTGAATGGGGTTCTGATGGAGAGGCAGGGCCATTTCATATGGTGGGTGAAGTGGGCAGGTGAACTTGCCACAGTTCCTTTGTGGATGCAGAATGGATGCGGAATCATCTGTTGTCAGTCTACCTACAGCCCAGAGACTAAGGACCTAATCATGAGTTGGGTGGTAAGCCCTAAAAGTGGTGTTTACAGTATTTGCAGCATCAATAGCGCTCGGCTGGATCACGATCCGGGGCAAATTCTGCCGACTGTAAAACAGCCGATACTATTACAGCCAGCGCTAATACAGCCAGCACTATTACAGCCGCCGGTATCTGCACCAATAATATGAAGCGCAAACACTGCAGTATCACAAGTTTGTGTACAGCAGTTTTAGCGCCATGAACCAGCGCTAATACCGCAGAAAACACAGTGCAATCAGCCCCAGCCTCCAGGTGGAGGTAACTGAACACAGGTGTCAGAAATAAAACCACAGGTGATTCCAATCCATGCGAAAGGGCTACATAAGGCACAGTTCCCAACAGCATGCTGTCACTAGCCATTGCGAGATGGAACATGCCGCTGCTCATGCTGCGCCTGGAATTAGAGATGCAGGACAACCAGCCCAGGGCATAGGAAGTACAGGGTGGGGATGAGGAGGAGAAGGAGGAGAGCCCAACCAAGGTGTGCACCAATCCGAGGGTCAGGCCCTCACACTGGACCCTCACTGACAGCCAGTTGGTCACCAGGTACCGCCTCAACAGGGAGGCCATAACTGAGCTGCTCACCACAATACAGGATGACATAGGGAGCATGATTAACATTTTTACACCTTTGCCCCCATTGCTAAAGCTAGTGACTCTCCTACAATGTATAGAAACTGGCACCTTCCAGCACTCTGTGGTCATGATGCATGGCATGGCACAGCCAACATTCGGTGCAGTCCTGGCACAGGTGGTGGATTCTGTCCTGTGGCATGTGTCATGCTACATCTCACTAGCCACCACCCCATCAAAGCCTTGGACTGTACCCATTGGTGGCCCCCAGGCCCATGAAGCCGTGTACTGCAACAGTAAGTACTACCACTCCTTGAATGTGCAGGTGACCTGCGATTCCAACCTGTACATCATCCACTGCTGTTCCTGCTACCCTGGTTCCACCCATGACACCACGGTCCTATGGAATATTACACTGCCTGGATACATGGAGAGGCACAGAGGACAACGGACGTGGATAGTGGGTGAGTAAAATGGTCAGCCTGCAGGCATTGCGATGCACCTGACCAAATGGGGGTTGCGGGGCGGAATGCGAGAAACACCACAAGCATGGCATGACCAATGAATGCAAAATGGGGACCTGCCCACCTCCCGCACCAAAGGCCCAGTAAACAGCATGGGACATGCACATGTCAGACTTACCAGGACGGGGAATCTGATGAACACATACATTAGCAACAACAAACACGCACATGACTACAGGTACCACAATGCTACTTGCGTAAGGCGCCCTAATGACAAACAAAGTGCCATATCGTATCACACATCAACCCTGCCAGTACCATAGCCAAGTATCCATGTACACTCAGCCAGCAATGCTGACCCGCTGACCTCCGAAGACTAGAGAGTGCTGATAGGAAATACATCATGCCACATGCATGAGAGCAATACATTGCCACAATACAGCCACCATGTCAGCTTCACATGGCACTGAAAGGCTCATCACGTTACATCTGCTGCAAGGGAACAGGTTGCATGTCAAGTGAATACAATGCATGATACGACTGACTCAATATGCCAAAGATCGCAAAGAGACATGTCACGCAATGAAGCCCCATATTTATGCACATGATGTACGATGCCCTGATGCCGTGAAATGCCCTACAAACCCCAATACACTGTGACTCATGGCAGTGCAGTGCCTCTCTCCATGCAGGTGACATGTGACTCTGGATACCGCCAGCTGACCTGGCTCAAGGCACCTGTGCAGAATCCCCAAACACCACAGGACATTGCCTACAACGACGCTCACAGCAGGACCCTTGTGTGCATAGAGTGGACCTCTGGCCTCCCGAAGGCTGTTTCCGCTGCTTGGACTATGTCATGCTGCACAATATCTGCCTCCAGCTGAATGTGCCTCTACCGCCTGATGTGGACATGCCACCCTAGAGGATGAGGATGCAGTGCCGGCGGCAGATGCGAATGCACCCATTGCCAGAGGCGATATCAGGGATGGGTGACTGGCTCGCCAGGGAGTGATAGACAATTTTTCCTGAGCCACACACATGGTACATGCCATGCTCCACCGTTTGACCCCCATGTCAATCATTATACACAACCAATACAATGAAGAATGTCCTTGCATTGATGAATTTCAACTATTTTAATGTGATTATGTGTACTATCTCCCCTCCCACCACCAACACCCCAGCACACTAGAAACCCCTCTCACCAACAACACCCCAGTACGCTATCCCCCACTCCCACAACCAATACCCCAACACGTCCACTGTTGGCAGAAGGTGTGTCAAAGTCACTTCCATGGCCTTTTCCCCCTCTGGGCTTCACCCAGTGATTTGGACCCAAATGGCACTCGGGCCGACACCTGTGTGCTGTAGGCTGGGGCCCTTCAGTGGGCATTGCCAAACTGGAAGGCATTGATCCTGGCCCCCGGATGTGCACCAGGGCGAGATTGTTTCTTTGACGGATGGCTTCTGCAAGGGCCGAGATTCCTTCAGTCATCTCCCGGACTCGCTACCCATACACAGTCAGGGTGGCAGTACTGCCAAACACCTCTGCCCGGTTCCTGTCCACTGCTTGCACGTTCCTCGTGGATTGCCTGGAGGTGTTCTGAATGGGTGTGGCCAATGACCCCCATCTGTCTTTGCCGCCTCTCCATTTCATCCAGCCTCTGTTGGATGGCTTGGCTTGGTGGTGTGTGGTGAATGGGAGGGGGGCTGTGCAGAGGCTTATGGCTGTAGGACGGAGAGCCATACGTGGGCGTGTCCACATCTGGCTCAGGTGTCTGGACACGCTGGCGGCCGGGTAGGCTCTTCGGAGTGTGGTATCCTTCTTCAGGCTGTGTCACTGGGCTAATATTCCCCTGTGTCTCCATGGTGGCACTGCCAGCAAGTGTGGCCTCGGTTTCTGGCACCGCAGCTGCAGGAGTGGGTACAGTGGCTGTGGAGGTGCTCCTGGTGGCTTGTGGTGTTGGTGCAGAGCCTGCGCTGCCACCTGCAGGCCTAGCCTTGCCAAGACCAGGTGTTGCATGGCCGTCCTTGCACCTCGGTGTGGCTTGTATGTGCCTTTGTGGGGTTGGTGGTTGCTGACCTTTAGGGCCTGGAGGCGCGACTTCCCGATGGGCCTGCCCCCTCATCCTCCTCAGATCCTTCCGGGGATGTATGAGTGCCTGTAGGGAACACATAAAATGTTGTCAGGTATGGTTCTTTCACATGTGTTCAGCATGCAAGTCACATTTGCTATGGTATAGAGTGGCAAATCACATTTTTGGGCAGATGGACATGGTTGGTCGGGGTTTATTGCACATGGGCACAGCATTGTGGGAATGGTTGCTGTCCTATGTGTGTGACACATGGCCAGGAGGCCTTCGGCCTGTGTGTGGGGAAGGCAGGATGTCCATGCTGGGGCAGCTGATGTATTGCATGCATGCTTCTGGTCCTTCATGCACCCACATCCCATCCCGGAGTGACGCATGCCTATGGTAGTGGGTGTGGTGGCTTCATCTATGGCAATGCCATGGCTCTATGGGGTGTTGCGTTGTGGTGTTCTGGGTTTAGCCTGCTGCACCCATGTCAGTGTAGTGGGACAGTGTAGGGGGACATGTACTTCCATGGGGCTCGTCTGTCATGCCAACATGGGACAGGCCGACCTGGCCCACCACATGTTGGTGTGACTGCTGCACAGTGTTGTGGTTACTCACGCACCCCAATCTTGCTGGCACTGGGTGCACCGGCAACGGTGTGGTGTACCATGGACTTGCATTGGTCGCTTGCCACCCCTTCAAACTGCAGTAACTTTGTGCCCTGCCCCCTGAATGTTGTGCAGGGTGGCTTATGTCACTTCACCCTGATTGGCCGACCCAACTGCTGGGTCTGCTGGCATGTGTCCCTGTCCACTATGGTGTCTTGTGCTGGGCTGACAATTATGCATAGTATTTGCTGTGTGGTGGGGGTTTGACTCACCTCCTGCCTCCTGGCTGCTGCCTTCGGCCTCTGCCCCGCCGACTCCCTCGATACTCTCCATATCGAGGATGGAGCTGCATTTTTGTTCCCAGGCCATCAGGACTACTGGCTCAACGGTCCTACCTCCAATTGCCAGGGAATCCTGGCAGTGTTGGGACAAGAGTCGATGCACCCTTACCCTGAGGTCGTTCCATCTTTTCCTGCAGTTCTCGGCATCACGGGGAACGTTGCCCATCGCAGTCACCTGATGGCATGCCATATGGCAGTCTCGTGCTGGCCGCTTGTCGTTCTCTGTCTGTGCCATAGAGTTTATTGTAGTGGGCCACTACCTTACTGAATTTCGGTTTTCGTAGCCAGTTTCGGGCACCTTGTCTCTAGTCATCAGCAAGTTTGCTGACTTTCGGGTCCGGGTGGCTGCACGAAGTGGGTGATTCTGGTTTGATTATTTTAAAGATGGCCGCTGCCATACTTCCAGTTCAGTGCAGTTTCCACCAGGCGGTATTAGCTAATTCTGCTCGGCACAAATTGCGCTGAGTTTCCGCCAGACTCGTGATGAGGTCCTAATTTCTGAGTTAAGACTGGAAGAGTTTGACGCCTTTTTAAAAAATCTATTTTTCATGTTGCAATTCAAGTACATGGAGAGAAGCAGAGTGGCACATGATCTTGCAATTAGCCTTATCAATTATCTTTTGAACCTATGTTATCAGCAGAGCATCTGAAAAAGGAAGCTATTAGTGGCAGGTTCCTGAAGACATATCAGTAAGTAGGAAATTGTTCATAAGCAGTGACTATTGTCTTTCGGAAAATCCCTTAAGAAGGGTGAATGTTGTGTGATTATAAATGAGCGTTGTGTATGAAAATATGGAGGCTTTGTGGAACAATGACTGCATGTAGGTGACTGCATCACACATTTTCTTTCACAGTGTACCTTTAAGTTTTGAAAGCACAGTTGTAAAACCCAGATGACATTTTCCTTTAGGCTCACATTACTTTGTGTGCTGTTATTTGTAGCCTTCCATTAAGGACATGATATGATATGAGAAGTCATTTATAACGCGCCTGTACACAAGTGTTTCTAGGTGCGATAAGACAAGGCACCGAAGACAGAGGGAGGACAAGACAAACGATCTTACTAGCCCTTGTGTCATACAGATTGTACAAGTGCGAGAATGAGAAGTGCAAGGGGAAAGGGAGGGGGGAAGTTCAAGGTAGTGAGGAGGGGGAAAACAGGGCAGCAATGCTCTGAGTAAGTGCAGCCAAGGCAGCGCAGCTCTGGTAAGTGCAAGGATAACAAGAAATTGTAGGGTTACAGTTACAGCCCCTAAGTGTGTGGTAGGCCCAGAGGGAGGGCAAGGGTGACTGATCAAGAAAGAGCCTGGTAGCCACTGAGCCTCTGAGGGTAGCCAAGCAACCAGTCGGTACAGAGGACAGGTAGGTCAGCAGGGGAGGAAGGAGAGAGAGAAAGCAGAGGAGAAGAGGAAAGTCTTGAGCTGCTTCCGGAACTTCAGGTGGTCCGAATCAAGTTTGAGAGGAGCATGGAGGCCATTCCAGAGGGAGGCACCTGCAGAGGAGAGAAAGTTACCCCCCCACTCTCTGCCTGGAGACGCATCTAACCCTTAGAGAGTTGGAGATAGCTGAGCGAAGGGCTTCAGAAGGAAGGTATTTTGGAAGGGTGCGTTGGATGTAGTGCAGGCACTGGCCTCAGAAAGCCTTGTGGACAATGCAAAGGGTCTTGAACTTGATCCTTTCAGCCACCGGCAGCCAGTGGAGAGATTTCAGGGCTGGAGGGATACGGTCCCTGGGCGTGAGGCAAAGGATAATTCTTGCAGTCCTGCTCTGGATTATTTGCAGAGGGTGGAGAGTAGAGGAAGGCAGAGAAAGAGGCTGTTGCAATGGTCCAGCCTAGAGAGAACCAGTGCTCTGGAGACAGTGAGCTTCTGGGGGAAAGTGAGAAAGGGAAGAGTCACTTTGAGGAGGTGAAGCTAGTAGTGGGACTTCTTGGCAACGTCCGAGATGTGAGGAGAGAAAGAGAGAGTGGAGTTGAAGATTACACCAATGTTTTTTGCCTTGCAGAAAGGCGAAGGAAGCAGGCCCAAGGCATGTGGCCAGAGTGAGAGAGGGAGAGCAGGGGCAGGGCTCCCAATGAGAAGGATCTCTGTCTTACTGGCATTAAGTCAGAGATCGTTGGAGGTGCACCAATCCTGAATCGCGGATAGACAGACAGGGATGACTGAGAGAGCAGAGGAGTCTGAGGGGAGCCTGAAGGAAAGCTGAGTGTCATCCGCATAACACTGAAAGTTAGAAGAGAAGGTAGAGATCAGGTGAGCCAAAGGGGCCAGGTAGAGTTTGAAAAACCAGGGTGAGAGGATAGAGCCCCTGGGAACGACACAGATAGAAAGAGAGGTGGTGGAGAGAAAGGGACTAAGCTGGACCTGGGATGGGCGGTCCAAAAGCAAGAGTTCAGCTACCTCAGGGCCTGATCCGTGATGCCCAGGTTCTCACAGAGTCGATTGATCAGGATGGCGTGGTTGACCATGTCGAAAGCAGAGGAAAGACTAAGGAGGGTGAAGACAGAAGGAATGCTGGAATCAAGGTTAGAGAGCAGTTTCCATGCCACTGGCAGCTCTGAAGCCAGACAGATGGTCATGGAGACAACCAACAGATTCAGTGTGGAAAGAAAGCTTGGAGATGGACAGCTTGACCAAGCGTTTGCCCAGGAAAGGGGTGATGGAGATTGGGTAATAGTTTGCCGGGCAGGTAAGATCAGCAGATGGCTTCTTGAGGAGGGAGTACACAAGGGAGTGCTCATTGGGAAAGGGGAAGTTCCAGTGGCGAAAGAGTGATTACAGAAATCGGCCAAGGCTGGAGCAAGGGTGTCAATATGGTCCTTGATGGTTCTGGGAGAGCAGGGGGGCACCTGTTTGGATGACACTTTCATAGATCGGTCTTGTATAGAAAGGAGGAGGAGAGGGAGAGATGACCAAAGGGGGGCTGAGATATGATATGATATGGTATTTGTAACGCGCCTATACACAGGTGTTTCAAGGCGCGACGAGGCAGGGAGGGGAGGAACAAGGGGAGACAAAACAAACGATCCTACTAGGCCAGGTGTCATTCAGATCGCGCAAGTGCAGGGGTGGGGGAGGGGGGGAAAAGTTCAAGGGGAAGGGGAGGGGGGGAAGTGCAGTAAAGGTAAGTGGCGTAAGTAATAAATAAAAAAGGGCCAGCTAGTGGCAAGTGCAAGGTAAGTGCAGTGCAAGTGCTGGGGAAGGGGGGGGGCTGTAGGGATACAGAGACAGTCCCGTAGTGCAGAGGGGTTCCAGGGGATCAGTGACTGGGACCAGGACCGAAGGCAGTTTAGAGTGGTCCAGTTGCAGGATCAGTGCAGTTTAGTGAAGAATTAATTAGCTGTTCAGCAGGGGAGAGGGAGAGAGAAAGCAGAAGCAAAGAGGAAGGTTTTGAGGTGCTTCCGGAACCGGAGGTGGTTCTCCTCAAGTTTCAGGGAGGCAGGAAGGCTGTTCCAGAGGGAGGCCCCTGCCGCGGAGAGAGAGGAAGAGGGAGAGGAAGAGGAGATAGAGGACAGGATGTCCTGAGTTTTAGCAGAGAAGTGAGAGGCCAGAGGTGTACAGAAGGCCTGGGAGGGAATAGAAGAGGTAGAGACTGCAACAGAATTGGTCAGTTCCTTGCAGATTTTAAAGAGTATGGCTGTGTTATTAGAGGCCGCAGAGACACAGGCTTGAATGTGTGCTCTCTTCCTGGACAGGACAGAGAGTCTATATTGCCTTTGGAGCAGGTGGCAGGCCAGTTTGTCAGAGGATGCACCCAAATCCCTCCAATTCCTCTCAGCCACCCTACAAGTGGAATCATACCACGAGTTGTGCCTGGAGGTAGGCTTCAGCTGGATTCTTATGAGAGGGGCAAGGATGTCCAGGGTGTTGGAAATAGAAAGATGAAGATTAGAAAGGGCTGTGTCAGGATGTGAATCAGCCGCACAAGTAGGAAGAGCAGAGAAAGTAGCGGCAAAGACATCCACTGACACACGCTTCATGGGCTGAATGACCGAGAAGGTAAGTGGCAGTGCTGGGGGGAGCTTTGCCAGAGGGATAGAGAGTTTCAGATGAGAGGAGAGTAGAAAGTGGTCAGTCCAAGACAGAGGAGTGATGAGAGGGTTAGAGAGGGGGATGGCAAAGTGTGTCGGGCCAGAGGGCAGAATGGAAAGAGAGAGAGTGTCGCAGAAAATGCAGTAAAGCGCAGAGGAGGGATTAGAAGCATGCAGATGGATTTTGTGATCTCCGAGGAGTATAAGTTCTGAAGTAGAAGAAAGGAGAGAAGAGGAGAGGTCAGCCCATTCAGAGAGGAGGAGGGCGACCTGGCCAGGTGGCCTGTAGATGGGTGGCCACAGTTAGAGAGAGGCCAGGAACGATAGAGAGCCTGCAGACCATGGATTCAAAGAACCAGTAGGCCTGCGTAGAGATGACAGAGGCCGGTACCCACTCTGGAAAGATCAGAGCTACTCCACCTCCAGGACGATTGGTTCTGGGTTCAGAAAGGATATTGTAACCCACATGGGGGAGAGTGTCAAAACTTGTGACGGAACTGGCGGTAAACCATGTGTCGGTGAGAGCAAGGACATCTAGGTCGAGTTCTTTGAGGAGGTGACAGAAGTCAGAGGAGTGCTTGACAACAGAACACAAGTTGAGAGTAGCACTGTGGAGCAAAGTTGCCACATTTGAAGGGCTTTCATGGAGGGGTACAGGCTTGAGGTACACCCTGCGGAGATGGTAGATGGGCCCAAGGGTGGCAGAGGAGAAAGATGAGGGTGCCAAAGAGGGGGCGGAAGGAGTATCAGCAGAAGGGAGGAAGTTGATAAGAAGTGGGCAACGCCTTTCAAAAAGGTGGAGTTTGGGCTGAGCCAAGATGGTGTTGTTCAGATAGGCATTAATGATGGTCTTGGAGGAGTGGAAGGGGGCCAAGAGGATCTACTACCTAGTGCCACCATTAAAGGGAGAGGAGGAGAAGGGAAAGAGAACAGAGACCATATGAAGGGTCCATAGGACTGGAGAGGGGACGACAAAGAGGATGTCAGTGAGAGTCTGTCTGGAGGAAGCACTGGTGTAGGTATCAGCAATAGGGAAGCCTGGCTTGGAAACCATGATGTCCCTCTTGAACTTCTTCCTCCGAGACTTAGGGAGAGTGTTAGGGTAAGAGATAGAGTAGCACTTAGAAAAGATGGGAGGGACAGAGAACACCATAGGGGGTGCAAAGAAGGTAGGTGGAGGAGAAGGGGGTCAGAGAAGAGAGAGAGAGAGAGACGCATAGCCCGGTGGCACATAACTCAAAATGCAGAGGGAGGAGGAGGCGGAGGAGGGCCGGTGGTTACAACAAAGGAAGACACAGGAGAGGAACAAGTAACTCACAACAATGAACAGCGCGCCTTCTGGGGGGATCTAGGTGGGAGCCTAGAGAGAACCAGCAAAAATGCCAGTTACCGGAATGCGCAAACATCCAGATTTGACTTTCCCAAAAGGGAAAAAAGGCACTTTTTTAGCACAGCACAATACAACACACCCAGATTCGACTTTCCTGCAAGGGGAAAAAGGCTATGTTTTTGAGCACAGCACAATACACCACACCCAGTTTCAACTTTCCTAGAAGGGTAAAAAAGTCTACATTTTTTAGCACAGCACAATACAACACACCCACATTCGACTAATCTGATCAGTTGCAGCAGGCCGACAGCTGCAGGCTACGTGCTACCACTGCGGGCACCGGCAGACACCACCGGAGCTGTCCTTAACCTCTGTTCCTTGGCCGAGGCAGTTGCCAAAGCAGGGGGTTCCTTGGGTGGCCGGTTTAAAGGGCCTGACATCCAATGGGAGCGCGGAGGGATGAAGAGAGGGAAGGAGTGAGGGAGGATGAGACGGAGGCGGGCAGAGGGGGCCAACAAACAACCAACCAACTGGGACAAAGGGAGGGGGAGCAGGCACACACACGCTGCGGCGCAAGAATACAATGACTACAGATACACAACTTACTGTGCCACCGAGCACCTGTCCTCACCCCAGGACTGGAGAAGTTGACGTTGGCGTTGGCTGGTGATGGTGGGGATGGCCTGTGGGGACAGAGGGAGAAAACACATGTCGGCACACGCTTAACTGTTGTCTGAGCAGGGTTCAGGCCCTGGGTCCTAATGGTCCGAACAAGTCCAAACAGGAATTTCCATTTTCTTCATCTGCCCTTTGCTTTGGATGCCCGGGCGAGAGACGCCCTTGATCTAAGAGTTAAGAGCAGAAAGGAAGAGGCAAGTCTAAGAAGGTGGGTGGTGCTTAGGCCAGGTGACCTAGATCCACTTGCACCTGCTCCCCAACTGCAAAGGAAAAGAGGCTGGAGGGCTGCTCAAGCAGGGAAAAAAGCAGCAACCAATAAGGCACCAACAGTTTAAAGTGATTTACAGGTGGGTGGGGCTGAGGCCAGGTGACCTAGATGCACTTGCATCTGCTCATCAACCAAGGAGGAGGAAAGTAAAGTTATAATCATACTCCTGCTGTTCAACATGTTTCTATAAATGATTTAAATATGATCAGCTGTTTTTATTATGTGATTTGGGTACTTTCAAGTCATCACTGTGAAATGCAGTCTTATTTTATCTCATGAAACACAAATATTAATCTGTATAACAACCATGACTAAAGGATATGTGGTCAAGTGCCTGAATTGCACTCTGGGTTAATATCCTGTCTTTACCACTTAATAAGCGTGTGATCCCTTCATTTGATCTCACTAGGCCTTAGAGCCCCCAGAACAGATTCAGATGGCAGCTTATGCTACTGAAGAAAAGCCTCACTCATAGTTTAGCAGACTGATGACCCACGTATAATGATAGTGACTATTCATATATTACACACCGGAAATGTATTTTCCACTTGGCGTACACATAGCAGCCTCTTGCAATGTCACTCCCCGGAATGCTATGACAATCTCCAATGCTGAGATGACACTGGTTGTAATGTTATTTGCTATTGTGTCACTCCCACGATGTCAGTAAATATGCAAATTAGGGGATCCCAGGTTTCTTACTGCACAGAGAAATCAAACTAGTGAGTGGCCTTTATGCCCAACAGTCCTACAACTGTTCGCAAAAGAAATCCTTTGTCAAATGGGAGTTAGTTTGTATGAAAGGAAATGGGTCTGTCTTTAGGTGTTGCTTTTGGTATTAATAAAAGGGTCCAAAGAGGGACGGTTTGAGGAAGAAATTGGGATGGGTGATTGGCAAGTGGAAGACTGAGGTAGGGGTTGAAAGAAGGGATAACGTATGAGAGAGGGGCGCAGTAGCAAAACTAGCACAGACAGAGCTAACCATTTGTTTCTAAAGGTGTGGTTTGCCCTGAGGGTGTTGGTTTAATTTCCAGCTGCTGTTTCTAATTATGAGAGGAGTTTCAGTAAATTGTATCCCAGAACCGAACATATTTGCGGATTTTAATAGCTGAGCAGAGGTTATTGGCTCTGGTTTTACTTTCAATTGAGAGTAAAAGGATAAAAAAAATAAGATCACACAGCAGCAATGAAAATATACATGAGCTAATGAACGTGAATTCTTTTTTGTATATGGTTGCCCATTTTGCTTTTCATACCTATTACTTTTAAATACTTTAATTACACATGTTCTTGTATTTCTATTGCACGTATTTTATTATGTTGGGGCAGGGCTTGCAGTGTGAGTGCACATTCTAGCGTTTCATCCTGGGAGCCACGTTACGTATAAATTGCCCTGCCTGCAACAGAATGAAATGGTAGCAGGGGCAAGCTGGCAGGGGCACGTGGGGTACTTGTGACATGTTAATGGGGTTCCAGCGGCCAGGGGCCAGAGAGCACGAGGTGGAATCAATAAATGAGGCCAGCTCAGTGTAGGCTTCCAGGCAGATGCCCCGATTAAGTATGGTCATCTTCCTAGTCCTGCTCCTGCCTGTCCCAATCCTTACTAAAAGGGGTTTCTATCTGGTCCCAGGAATTGATGGCAAACATTTGTTTTAACCATTGCCTGTGGCAAGTCTCCTCCCCCAAGCATTATTGTGAATATGACAAGTAATCCCAAAGGAAAGGCTTCTCCTGATATCACCAAGTCACAGACATCCCTTGCGGGGGGAGAGTGGGGGGGCGGAGTGGGATGTAAGAAATGGGAAAAGGAAGGGTCGGACTAAGAGTGATTACTGAGTACATAGGGTAAGCATTACCCTGACTTTCCTGTGCTTCTTACATGAGGAACATCCAAGATGAGACTTTGGGCCTCATTATGAGATGTGTGGAATGGGTTCAACGGCGCCGGTAATGGTGCCGGCGCTGTTAAACCCACTCTGCACTATTACGAGGTTCCTTCGCGGGACTCACTGTGGACGTCTGGTTTATCCAGACGTCCACAGCGGGTTCCTCGAGGGAACCAGGGAGGTAACAACAGGCCCATTATGAGTGGGCCCGTTGTTAGCTCCCGCACCCATTCCCATTGAGCCCTATGAGGCTCAATGGGAATGGGGAAGGACCGGGCCCGGGTTCCCTGAAGAAGGAATTAGCGGGCCCTCCAAACTCGGAATGGCCCGGTAATTCCCCATTCAGGGAACCAGGACACGATTTTGGAGGCAGCCATGGTGCCAATAGCGCCATGGCTACCTTCAAAGTCGTAATGAGGCCCTTTGTCGCCAAACAGATCAAATGGGACATGCAAAGAGTGTAACACTTGTGTTAAGAATCAATAAAGAAAACCGAACCATCACTTACCGAGGCTAGCACGCACCTTCCAAATCTGCTATCAAACTCAACCAGCAGATCTAGATGGCAGCAAGAAAAAAATGTGTGACGAACTGCTCACAAAGATGCTCCAAAATGTCAATTAAGGGACCCTAAAGCAACCCCCCCAAAAAAGATGCTGCCACCCTCGTTGACAGACTGACCCATCACACCATGAGGAAGTGGGTGTGTGCCCGTAGAAGCACATGAGATTGATTATTTCTCTGTCGCATCTGCTGAGGGATGCCGCAGAGGCCAAACAGCCGCTCCCTGAAGGACCAACATCCCAAGCCATACAATGGGAGCCATTTCAAGTAAAAACATCTGCACAACATTCTCAGACACCGAAGATGAAGATGAGTGGGAGGGTGGAAGATCGACTTCCACAAAACTGTGTAAGGAGTGCACGTTAGGCCTAGGCTATGAAGATAGCTGGGTTAAGGCAACGTGGATAGGAGCACCTGAAATAAAAGGTTGGCCACTTGTACTTTTCTACATGGAAAGTCAAGAAGCCTCCTTCAAATGCCTATCTTAAGGTCTAGCTGCAAGTCCTCAAAGCCCTGTCCTCCTCTATCTCCCTGACGAGTGGCAATGGTCTCATGCCTAAGGAGATCTTCTGTGCATTCATATTCTCTCATTTTCTCCTCTTCTCCATTCCACCCCTCAACACTCCACCATGTGTTTATACATTCACGCAAGCACCAGTCATGTTCCCTATGCTCAGGGTGCAATTTCCTCCCTCTTCTTCCTCTTGGTTGCTCTCCTTCAACCTCCTCCTATCTTCATTACCCTACATTCTCCATGCTCATGGGGGTCCTTCTCACCCCCTTCTCCTGTCTCCTTTCCTCACTAGATTGGTGTTTCCCCTGCACCTCTTCGATGCTCTGGAACACTCCAGCTCTGCCATCCTTCTCACAGTCACCCTTTTTAGGCTTGGAGTTTGTCTATAACACTTTGCTCTTTTCAGGGCCTGACCAGCCCTCGTCTCCAACCTCTTTCACTGAAGAATCCTGCTCCCCTCTGAGTATATCACCTTTAGCCAACTATCTCTGGATCTCCTCCTCTCCTTCCTTAGTATTACTTCCAACCATCTTTTTTGTCTCTCCTCCTCACATCCTTTAATATCACTGCCTGTGTCTCCCATAACACACTTCTAAACCTCGCCCCCTTCAGCGTTTCTCCCAAATTCGTCATCAATCATCACCTCTTTATTTTCTTTCACCTCTTCCACCTCACTGAATCACTCTTGTCATCTTCGCCCTCTGCTTTTCTGGGTTTCTGCTTTTATTCCTCATCTCTCATTTCACCCTCATGCTCTACTTTACTGCTTACCATCCTCACCACCTGGTTATTCTTTACCACCTCCAAACTTCTATCCTGTCTTCTGGCCACCTTTCCCCAGCCACCATCTTCTTACGCCAGCAATTTCTGATCACGCCTTTAACTTCTTCCAACACTCGTTCTCCACCTCCATAATCTCATCCCGCAGCTCTGAAACGAACTTTCACTGTTGTGATGTGACCTGGCTCTTAGGTAGGGCTGGGGAGAAACGAGTATGCTCTGATTGGCTGGAGGGGTCATGTTGATAGATCAGCAAGGAATAACGATGCTTAGTACCACCAAAAATTGAACCCACCAGTCACAAAGTAAAAGTAATGTCTATAACTTTATTCTGTGCAGATTCAAATATCAAAGCAGATAGCTATCTGGCTCCCAAGCGCCTCGCAGTGTGTACCAGCAGACACTGTGAGGACAGTGAGTACTGGTCATCACAAAGCATGCCGTATTTATACACAGTCCTGGACATAGCCCAGCCCTTATCCAAACTAATAAGTTACACATATGGGTTTGTGCCCAGTTCACATTACAACTATAACAAAATTAGTATACACTTTTTACATGTTGTCCTATCCTTGAAGATTCAATGGTGATGTTGGTTCGCCAGCTTAGGTTGATCCTAGTTTCAAGAAACAAATTCAATAGTTTACTAGTAAGGCGCATAGTTTTAGTTTATCTACCATTCAGTTCTGATGTTTGTATATGGCTGATGCTATTGATGCAGACCACACTTTGAATTGAGGTTCACTGTGGCTCCAGGATTCCTTAAGTATACTGGCAAACTTTGTTGTATTCAGCTGTGTAGATCTTTCCTTGTTCCTTGAGATTTAGGATAAGTCCTGTTCCAAGAAATGCACAAAGGATTGCTTCCAAAACTCACAGCATTAGTTACTTTGCATTGTATGTCACTATTTGAGGGAGGATGAGTCTGTAGACATAGACAACACTTTGAATGAGAGTTCATTCTAACTACAAGGTCTCTTTGCATAGAACAAATAGTCTGCTCTTGGCAGCTCTAGTGTTGACATAGGCTCAAAGTTCAGTCTGCTCTGGCAGCTGAAAACATGGTTAATCATTTCTGAACAGAGAGCAAGAGTCAGAATCAAAATGGCAGATGTTCTCCAAAATGGCGGCAAAGTCAATTCTGTCTAGATCTAGTTAAGCATAGGTTTTTAATACAAATGCGAAATGGCTTAGGGCAATGTTTATAACCAGGCAGTATTTATGTGAACATGGTTTAAAAAACCCTCCTTTTGGCCTAAACCAAGAGCATAATTCAAACATTCTGACTATACGATGACCATGGGCCTCATTACAAGGGTGGCACTCCCGTAATGAAGGGTGCCGGTACGGGACCGGCACCCTTCATTACGGGAGCGCCGATTACGAGGTTCCCTTTGCGGGACCCAGACCAGATGTCTGGTAAAACCAGACGTCTTTTCAGGGTTGCGCGAGGAGAAGAGGGAGGTAATAGCGGGCCACTTGTGATGTGCCCGTTATTACCTCCTTCCCCATTCCCATTGAGCCCTATCGGGGCTATAATGGGAATGGGGAATGGTTCCTGCAAGGAGGAATTACCGGGTCCTCCTATGTCGGAATGACCCGGTAAGTCCCCATTGCAGGAACCCGGTAATGGAGCCCGGTTTGGAGGCAGCCATGGTGCTAATGTATCATAATCAGAACACTCTGAGTTGCTGGATTCAAAAACATCAATTGCCATTAACTCTTCAATAGTCATTTCCTGCATTACTAAGGCATTGGTTGCTTTTTCAGGCATTTGTACCTTAGGTCCTAGTGTACCTACTGCTTGTGCACAACATCCTCCTATCATGGAACATATGACAGGGAGGCATTGTACAAAATAATAGCAGAATACCAAGAATCACCATTAAGACTGCAACAATCTTCCAACCCAATGTTCGTAACAAGTCCCAGAACCAAGTACTAAGATTCCAGTTTCCCTCCGGGACATGTACTTCAGTACTCAAGGTATGTAGATTTTTAATTGCCTTGAATATGGTACAATGATACAAAAAACACAGCATGTGGATCCTATTATTTTGTATACCCCACCACGCTCATCTAGAATGACGTCTAACACCATTCTATTTTGAAGGGCTACTTTTGCTCTAGCGTCATGTTGTACAAAATACCGGTGGTCCTGTTGATGGTTTTGTCCAGTACCCTTGCTGGTCGTCTAATATCCTCGGAATTCATTATTTGTCCCCAAAATGGCACAAAGGATTTTGCTACAAATCCCAAGACTTGTGAAGGAGTATATCCATCCTCATCCCGCCTTGGACAAGCTCTAGAGACTTCAGAGGTGCTAGCCACATATACCCCTGGTAACAAGATACCCAAATAACAAGTACCCTGCCAATCTCTAGGTAACCAAGGAAAAGCTTCATTGCCACAGACAAATTAAACGGGGTCTGCTACGTACAAATGTCTGTCCTCACTGGTTAGATTTGCAATGTTGGTACAACCCTCGAATGTACCCATTGGCTGAGAACCATCCCTTTGTATGCAGGAGGAAACAGTTTCTGGACTATGGTTGATAGTATAAGAGGGAGGTGTGGCATCCCCGTTGCCTACGGGAGCCATTTTGAAAGAAATCAGTGATTGAAAATGTCTAGCGAGTTTATCAGAAGGCCCAATAGAAGCAATATTGAACTTACTCCTATTCAAAAAAAGAGAACATCCTAAAGGTGTCAAGATTCGCTTTTCAAATTCATTGAAATTAGTTCGATCAAAATTTCCAGTAATACTATTGTTCCAACGACCAAAGAATAGTGCTCTAAGTGAGGCATAGTAGGAAGTGGTTAAAGGAAGAGGATGAATAGACCAGCCCAACCCCTTTTCCCTGTGTTTTGGCAAATGTGAACACACCCAGCAATTCGTTCTGTTTAGAATTGCATGGGTCCCATTCATAATCAATAAAAGAGTATTATTATGATAACCCTGTCTTTGTTGGGAGTCTTTACGAGGAAGAGTGTGCAGATGCACGAAAGGTGGAGACACAGTAGAGATATTTCTAATTGGTAATAAATGATCTAGCGGACAGACTTCTTCAAGATACCAGAAGCCAAATGAAGACACAATGACTAAAGTAATTGATATTTCGATGATCAAACATTTGGTCCTCGGAGACCATGACTCTTGATGGGTAGATTTGTTCTGAAAGGAGTGACCATTATTCATCTTTGCAGAAACGATTCTTAAAAATGTGTATTCTTTCTCAGAATCTGCAGTCCCCTCGATGGGAATTACCTTCCCGCCAAAGTTCTGAAGTTGTCCAGAAAGAGGGGTGAGAGGAATTTGGTATTTCTCCCCCCTTCCTGAATTCAGTTGATCAAAGAGCCTTTTTGACAGAAGGGTAGCTTGGTATCCAGTGTCCACCAGTGCCAAAATTGTACATTGCCCCTGTATTTGGACCGGGCATAAAATCTTCCCTCCTTTTCCTCAAGGGAGCAAAGATAATGCACATTTTTGGCCAACTAGTGGGTTAATTTCCTTGCTTTGGATACTGACAGAGAGGTGATTTGGGCTGGGTTTTGTTTGGCATCATGGGAACCTGTAAGATATGGGGGAAGTTTTGGGTTCCCATGGTTCTGATTATGGGCTGCGCCCCGCCCCTTTTTGGAGGCATTCACCAGAATGGGTTTTCACCAGGGGATTTTCGTGCTGGTCATTCTGGGGTTTGATGATGGGTGGTTCTAACTCGGTCCCCACATCTACCCAGTCTGGATTTGGATCTTTTGGGACCCATTTTTCTTTGGGAGGAGTTCCCCCATCCCTGAAGGAGAAGATCCTTTAAAACTGGAAAATTTGCACCTCCTCCACAAAATGGGCCTTTTTAGGCTCTTTATTTCTCCTACCCCCCTCTGCTCCTTGGGTTGCAGACTTTCGGGGGCAGGAGATTTTGGTTCTGGTTCCTGGGTTTCCAGGGGCTTTTCACAAGTGGTGAAGGAAGCTTCTTCCAAGGCTTTACACCCCCCTTCCCCTTGTGCCTCCTCCCTGGGAACCGGTGGGTTGTCAGGGTTGTTCAAGCCATCATTGTTCTGGAACACCAGACCCTGGATTTGAGGAGTTCTGGGCCACCATGCTCATCTGAGGGTTCTGTTGAGCCCTCAGCATGCGACCCAGATCCTGTGCCGTGTTCTGGACCTGGCGCTCTAGTTGGGACACCCGCTGTGGCTGGTACGTGTCCTCAAGTCTACCCTGGGTTGATCCCGAGAAGGGTAACTATCCCTTCTCGCATAATACCCCTGGTTAGGAAAGTTTGGGTACCCCTCCTCCCTTGGTCTCCCCTCTCCCGGATTGGGTTTTCTGGGCTCAGGATAGTGGTAAAAGAAGGATGGGTTGTTTTGGGAGTTGAAGTTTGGCAGGTACCGGGGAAAGAACTTTGGTCCAGCATTTGGGGGATTACTGCCCTCCTGAGGAAAGTGAGGAGGGAAGTTTCCTGGGTTTCCTGCTGTCTGGTTGGATCCCCGCCACTTGGGCTGGAGGAGTCCACACATAGCCCAGGATGGGTCTATTTCGCTTGTAGCGTAGGCTGATGTAGTCAGGGGTGTTAGGGGTTCCATTTGTAGGGTTACCTCCCTGGCTCCCTGTTTGGGATTGGCCCGAGGGCCTTCTGGGTCTGGGGTTGGTCGGATTCTGAGCGGGAAGGTTCTTAGGCCCCCCATCTCCAGATCTAAAATGGGGGCAACCTTCACCTGCGCCACCTTAGAAGCAGCAGGGGTGTTGGTCAGTTTGGGGCATTTGCCATATTTTTACTTTCCAACGGCTTATGCACTTCATAGATGCATGTTGCTTGTTCAATGACCCAGTCTAGTGATCTTTTCTCATGAAAGTCCCTCACTAGCTGGGTCATAATATACTTAGGGAGAGCATGAAAGATGGTGTTCACAAATTCCTTACTGTCGGTGCGCACCCTTCTAGTGGTCTGCGCAAAGGTGTGTTTCAATTCCTGAACAAATTCTTGTGGGGCCTGGTCTTCCCCACATTGTAAGTTGTAGGCTGCCTTGCGAGACTCTTGAGGGTTCCTATGAATGGAAAAATGTTTCAGGATGGCCGCCCTAGAGGTGGACCATCTGGAATGGTTCTGATCCTCCAGCCCTGCAAAGAAGCTGGAGTATTCAGGAGAAAATTTCCACTTTACATACTGAATACAGCTTTGGCTGTCCTTCAGATGGAAAGTCTCCATCATCTGCTCAAATAATTCAAGATGCTCCCAAACCGAATATTTGGCATTTTTGTGGTAGGGTCTGATGACGCTCCCAATAGTTTTCATTTGTTTCTGGGGGTCCTTCAGTAAAGCCCTCTTAACTTTGTTAGCCTTTTTAGATCTTGTCACCCTGGTGCACTCATCCTCTGCCTCAGAGGCACGCTACCAGAGGTGGCTGTCTGGTCTTCTAGACTCTCCCGGATTCTGCAAGCTTGGGAATGGCTGGCAGAATGTGGGGGCCTAGTTCCTTGGGTCCTGTGGTGCTCAGAAGTGTCTTCTGACTCTTCCTTGCCCCCCGGATTCATTGAGTACCTCCCCCCCACTGTTCTAACTGGGAAGAGTTTTTAGTATGCTCTTATAGGGCGTAATCTCATGGAATTCCCCACCAAATTTCACTGCCTGATCGCTTGATGAGTTATATTTCTGAGGATCCATTTCTCTGATTCTCTCCTCACTGGAGTCTCCCTGATCAGAGAAGATGGCCCTGGCACTTGGGAACCTGTACATAGATGCCCGCCCATCCATTTCTGGGAGGCACTGACCTATTAGCCCCATATTCCCCATTGGGTTGAAATCTACCATCCCCGTGGCCCTTGGCTCTTGTGAGCCAGTGGACATGGGGGTGGCAGAGTCCATGGAATTGAATAGATTAAAGTCTCTGGTGCCAGGGTTATGCTCAGGGGTTTCCCTCTCCCATCTGACCTCATCTCTCTCAGCCCCTACTCCCTGATGGCATGCAAGGATCTGACCCTTTTGTTCTTCTATTAAGGCCTTACTGGTCTCTATTAGTTGTTCCTGCATGGCTATCTGTCTATGGAGCGTGGAATTTTTCTCACAGAGAGCCACATTGTCTCTCTGTGCTTCCTGCCTGCTTTGGGAGTATTGGGACAATTTTTGCTGCAGGAGACTCACCGCCTGAGTTCTGTCCTTACTGGCCTGATTATTCTTTTCCAGAGCATCTTCCACCCTCCTGGTGTGCTCTAACGGTTTTTCATAGTCCATTTTGAGTTCACCCAGTCCCTGAAGGGCCAGGTGATTTTCTTCCACCTTGTCTTTTAAATGGCTGACTTCCTGGCCTAAGGCATCCCTTTCCTGCATTAGAGTGCCCCTCTGTGCAGCCAGGTCGTTCCTCTGTTTTTGAATGCACCAGCTTTCTGGCGCTCTTCATCGAACTCTGTTTGGGATTCAAGGTCTTTAAGAATTCATTTATTATTTTCTTCTTTTAATTGGTCTATCTGGTCTTGTAAGATGACCATCTGTTCTGCACAAACTCTATTAAAAGTTAATTGTTGCGCCATTTTTGTAGGCTCTGTTTTAAAGAGTCCAACCTTTTTTGACACTCTTTTTGCAGTGTCAGTAATTTGGTTTCTTGCTCTACCCTCTCTTGCTGCAGGAGATCCAGATCGTCTTTTACTTTTGTCAGGTACTGTCTGGTTTCACTCTCTGATTCTTGGCTCTTTTGTAGCCTTTGCTCTGCAGAGTCCAGATCAATTTGGGTCTTCTCTAGGGATTGTACTTGCCTTTTTGCCAGGTCTATGTTTTCGGCATATTTTTCCTGTATTACTCCAATGTGGAGGTACAGGTATGCCGCTATTTTGGCAATTTTACATTGCTCTTCTTTTACCCTTGGGGCCATATACAGTTCACTAAGTGCCTGGTGTAATGGACCCTGGTCCTGCCATATATCAAATTCTGTGGCAGTGGCTTGTTGTTTGATTTCCTGCAGGCAAACATTCTCATCGTGCTCAATCCATTCACCCCTGACAAACAATTTGTGCAGTAGGTGTTCTTTTGCCATATTAATTTCCACTGGGGTCGCCATTCCGGAAATATTAATTTCCTTCTGGCTTATCTCAGGGTTACTTTTACCTTTGCAAAACAAGCCCAACTCCTTTGAGTATTTTTATTGAAGGGTGTTTTCACACTGTGGTAGCCCAACAAGGTGTATGTACCCTGTCAGTTAGCACGCTGTGTTAGACTGTCACAAGTGATATGTCTAATTCAGAATCTCGTGACGAGCCCCCATGCTGTAAGTGATTTAAATCCGGCACACACCCAAGTCAACGCCAAGCGTGTAATGCACAAATGAAATCCTTATTCATTTTTGTCTAAAAGTTCTTTATTCTGAACGATATGCCACTCATATCACGCCCCTCTCCTGGAACCCACACACTGAACCTGGAATCAGGCTGGTTTGCAAAGTTAAAATATTTATTTATGTATTTACAATTTAATCACACTATGTTTTTATGGGTACACAATAATCACCAATGGGGTGGTGTAACAGTGTATAATCTCTTTAACACACAAGGAGTAATAATGAGCAAAACAATTCAGCACAGAAATAATACTTGTGTGTGTGTGTTCAGAACAGATAGCACTGAGGTTAAAGGTTCCCCCTGCATACCCCTCATTCCCCAATAGGCAATATAAAGAGATAGGAGGAGAGAACAGGTTTTCTTGGCAGAATTCAAACAAAATAACCATCCCACTTTCCCCCAGCAAACACAAGAGAAAACAGAATTGACTGTCAAGCTGTCTGAATGGCTTTTAAAGTTATCTTGAGAATGGATTGGCAAAAACACCAATATGGTCAAAATTGCTGAAATTGCTATCAATTCTTATGGGAGCCACTTTGGATGATTTCACACAAACACAAGCAATGATTCAATACCAAGAAATAATTTGAAATCCTAAAATTCATGTCGGGAGCAATAAAAAGCTGTTTTACACGTGTCAGAATTTCCCAAAAACGAAATTCGCTGCAAACTTTTCACTGTGCGATAATCGCGATCACGGGAGAATCGTAAGGATTTGGGATGCGGTTTTAGATGTTATTCAAAGCTGGATTCGAAGCTGCGGATGTTAGTTACAAGCAGAAGTTGAAATTTGTTTCTAGCACAAAAACTAAGGAAGTTATGGACGTTTTAGTGGAGGTCGCTTTTTCGAGATAGGTGCAAGAATGGAAAACGTGAACGCGCTTTTAAAATGACAAATGGGATTTCTCACACTAGAGGATAACTATGAACAAAACGAATCCCCACATGAACACAGCCACTTGATCAGAATGACTGCCTGCCCGGAACTCGCCTTCTTCAGATGAGAAAAGATCAGTGCAAAGATAGTTTTAGCAATACTAGCACAGGAAAGTACTCCTAACAATGCAGGTTCTGAAGACAAGATAGGATGGATTTAAGATAGGGATTGACTATGGACAGTACATATGCTAATGACACAGTTCAATCCATAGATACTCACTAGATATGTTTTTAAACAGAACCATCAGGATTCTGGACGGTCAGGATTCTGGTCCGTCAAGATTCTGGTCAGGGAAGGAAATCTGGTTCTGGGACAGACAGCTGGGCACATCAGATTTGGCAGTGTCAAGGCGCTCTGGACACCGCACGGCAGCGGACTGGATTGGATCTGCAAGGCACTCTAGTCACAGCACGGCACAGGATTGGATTGGATCTGCCCTTCTAGGTTATGATGAAAATGATTTTCAGCAGGCAAGCAGTACAGCGCAGCCCAGCTGCATTTTGATGCTTCCCCTTAGGTTTATGGGGTTCGTTCTGGTTCTGGAAAATGAGGCCTAGCTGAAAATGGCTCAGCTATACAATGGGTTCTGCTTTGCCAAGTTTCTGGAGTCTGGAGCAAGGAAGATGGAAAGTTCTGCAGCAGGGTGCTCTGCCAGCATTCGGATAGTGAGTGAATCTGTCTGTGTTTAGCTGCCCTCTGCTGTCTTTATTTATGCTATGATAAAGGGGGTGTTTGTGCTGGTTTATCCTAAGCTTACCCCTTTGACAGGGATTGGTTCAGAGTCTCCTCTCTGCCTTGATAGGAGGAGAGAAACAGGGTATCACCTTGATGGTGTGGGTTTATGAGGCTTAGAGTCCACCCCTATCCTATTGAACACAAAATCTACTTTTGACACAATACATATTTACACATGTGCAACCTCTATAACAACCACATATACAGATTACATATGTTGTACAGCAGCTACTCCTCCACACCCCGTAGCTGTGGGATCTTGTGTCTGCTTTTCACAGAATTTTGCCCTTTTCATCTGGAACATAATGTCCAAATTATCAACAAATTTCTACAATTGTGCACGTATAACATGGGCATAAGTGCATAAAGTTTCATACTTCTAGCAGAAATACATTTGGTGTAAAATCACATTTTCTGCCATTTGCTTCCAAAATATTCCACACGATTTTGCCGCCTCTTGAAATGTGCAGCTACAACATCTAGATTTACAATTCTGTTACTTTTGTGTTTTTGACACTTTTAAGTGGCAAGTTATATGTATTTAAACAAAATGTTCTTTGTGAATGTTCATCTCCAGATGGCTGTTTGGGTCCGCCTCTTTTCTCTCCCTTCAGTCCAGAAGCATCTCCTCCCTGTTGGCTCTTGGCAGCGTCCATTTACGACGGTCCTCACACCTAGCCTTTCCTGCTTTGCAGCTGTTCATTGTTTCCTTTCCCACTGCAGACCAGGTTCTTCCCCCACCCTATAATTATCTCTTTGGTGTGATTTCCTGCTGGAGGGAGCTGGAGGGAGAGGCATTGACTCTGTGAGGAAAGCTGTTATTCCAGTTTGTTAGCTTTTAGGCAGCTTATTTTAACTGTTAATTCTGTTAAATTTTCCCTTAACATACAACAAACTTGTGGGATCACATCACAGCTAAATAATTATTCAAGATTTTAAACCATGGAATCAAAACAATTACAAGATGGGTTACTCTCAATAACAGGCCTCTTAGATTGCAAACATTTGATTTTAGTTTATACATGTTTAAAGTTTAATCCTGCAGGCCCCTGACAGTTGTCTACATGTTTAAAGTTCAATCCTGCAGGCCCCTAACAGCTGTCATTCAGGCGGCCCAGGGTACTGCACCCAGATTTTGACAGATCCACAGACAGGCTACTTTTTCTGTGGAAATCCCTTGATGCTTTCAACTTTTCAGGACATTGTATGTTCACAATGATTTCTTATACTAAGTGAATTGTAGCACCCAGCAACAATTTTGGATGTTTTAGGGAGTTTTGTACCGGCATTCTGCAGTTTCAGCAACAAAGAAAAAAGGATTTAAAGCAAGATTTTGGGGTTTCCTTTAGCAAAGCACTGCTTTTTCTTCTGTGCTCCATTTTCACGTGTTGTGGAGCCCAGTGACATGTTTCAGGAGTGAGATCTCCGTTCCACCACTGACAACATGCCTGGCATATTGGGCAGCCATCTTGTTTGCTTTGCAAAGCGCGATTTCGTTTTGGCACGCACAAGGGTTTTGCAGCCATTTTGATGTTTCTGGCACCATCAGAACACAGTGATGCTGCGTGGCAGGGCAGAAGTGGGTTAAGACATCCCATAGGCCTATTTTGATTGAAGGTAACTTTGCCGGTCCCTGCCCCTTATTTATTGTTCAGCAGAAGGGTGACAAGGGACTGGCTCAACAATGATCTCTTGTAGGCACAGGCAATGCTGTGCTGTAAGTCTGTTGTCTCGGAGGCAGATCGTACCTCAAGACTCCAGGTATGGTGTGCTCTGCGAACAGAATGTTGTCGCTTCCTGAAGACAATGAAGACAATGGAAGAGCAGAAGCAAAATTGTTCGATGGTGAAAAAGAACTTGCAGAGGGAGCAACAATCTCTCCAGGCCCCACGGGCTCAGGAAGGGTTTCTGTTGACAAAACAGCAGTCTCCCCAGGCCCACGGGCTCAGGAAGAGTTTCCAGGACTCCCTTGGTGTCGGTTAGAGTAGGCTTGTTGTGAGAAACAACGTCATCTGGTCCCCTCTCCTCGCCTCTGTCGTAGGCCAAAGGAAAAGAAATTCTCTTCACATGAGTCGCGAGGATCCAGTTCTTCTTGTCGGTGACTTGGATGGCAGTCTGTGTGGCCAAGAGGACTTGATTTGATCCTCTCCAGCGAGGTGCGAGACAGGAGGATCTTTCAAATGCTTTCACTAACACCCAGTCTCCAGGACGGAGAGGATGACCTGGACCCTCGTATTTTACTGGGAGGGCTTCTCGCACCTGTTGATGAATCAAATACAAGTTCTGAGTTAACTGGTCACAACAGTCAGAAAGAAGTACATTCTCAATATCTTTTAGTAGCTTGGGCTCTGGTATCCTAAAAAGGCATAGAATGGAGGCCTAAACTACCTCTTGGTGTCAGTGTTCCTTTCCCAATATTATGCTGTAGGCAAACCATGTAATTTTGGATAAAACGCTCAGCAGTTTTTGGAATATTTGTATTAACCCAGACAGGTTCTAACAATTTACAAATCTTTTTGCCACATATCTGATTTGGACCATGAGCCATTGTTACCATAATGGTAACATAAGCATTGGGCAGCATCCATTTATATTGTTCAGTGTCTACCCAACAACCCTCAACATCTAAACTTGCTGGACCCTCAGCCCGCTGTTTGATTTAATCTGTAGCATCAGCCTGAATTTATTTTATGAAACCAATCCCTTCATCTATCATACAAGTGTTAGTGACCCCTTTTGTAGGGTTCTGAACATACATTTTAGAATGTAAATCAATGGCAGTTTGTTTGGCTATTCTGTCAGCAAAAGCGTTTCCTCTCCCCACATCATCTGTTACTTTCTGGTGTGATGGGCACTTGATTATTGCTAGTTGAGTAGGAAGCACAAGTGCTGAGAGTAGTCAAACTATCAAAGTGCCATGTTGTATATTAGTTGCATGTGAGGTCAAGAAACCTCTTTCTGCCCATAATCTACCGAAGTTATGAACCACCAAAAAGGCATACTGACTGTCTGTAAATATATTCACACTAAGCCCTTTGGAAAGTTCACAAGCTCCAATTAATGCAATAATCTCTGCGGCCTGCGTGGAGTTATGCGAAATTCTTTTGGTTTCCACAATAGTGCTTAATTTAGTGATTGCGTAAGCAGCAGTGGATGTACCATCCAGAAGTTTGAACCAGGAGCCATCCAAAATAGCTCATCTTGTGGATTTTTTAACGGTGTATCATTTAAGTCAATTCTGCCTTTAGTTTCTTGCTCTGTGGTATAAAGGCAGTCATGTGACATCTCGTCACTGCAAGCAATTTCTTGCGGAGGAGGCAATCGTTTGGACGGATTTAATGTGCAACATCCCTTAATTTGGATATGTAGTGCAAATAGAATCAGCTCGTACTTAATCATGCTGATATGAGATGTTGCGTTTGCGTTCTGTTTAATAGAACGTCTACAGAGTGAGGTACCATCACGGTTAGGGGGTGACCCAGAACCATACCCTCACTTTCCTTTACAGTTACAGCGGCAGCAGCAACAGCTCCCAAACATCTCTGCAAAGTGCATGCAACAGGGTCAAGCATGGAGGAAAAATAACCACATGGTCTATTCTTCGCTCCATGCTCTTGCGTCAACATAGCCAAAGCGCATCCATCACATTCATGCACAAACAACACAAAGGCCTTTTCATAATTTGGTGTGCCCAAAACCTGTGCTGAACACAACGCAGCCTTGAGCAGATCAAAAGCTTTCTGGCAATCCAAGTTCCACGGTAAAGGCAAAGAAATGCCCTTCTTTGTCAATGCCAACATTGGTTGTATCATTAATGAGAAATTAGGGATCCACTGTCTACAGTACGAAGCCATGCCTATCAAATCTCTGACTTCCTTCTGTGCATTTGGGACAGTCATGCTAGAGATGCTTTGTATCAGTTCAGGTGTCAGACTTCTTCCCTCCTGTTGACAATACTGAAACTTTTTTAGTGAAGCCTTATGCCCATGTTCTGCTAGATGAGTAAGCAACACCACGGTGCCCTCCTTGCAAGCAACTTCAGAATCCGCAGCTAAAAGTAGATCGTACACATACTGTAACAATGTGCAAGTAGAAGGTAACTTAAGTGTATCAAGCTATTCCTTCAATGCTCTACTATGGATGCTTGGACTCTCAGTGTACCCTTGTGGCACACAAGTAAATATAAATGAGCGTCCTCCTAAAGTGAACGCAAACAAATATCTACTGTCAACATGTACAGGAATACTGAAAAAAACATTCTTTAAATCCACAACATTTTAGTCACATCAGGTACAATCGGAAACTGTGGGGCAAAAACCTTGTTGATGGCGCGCATGAAAATAATAAAACGAAAAGGAATCACATAATCCCCTTTCTTATACACAGGCAAAATCGGACTATTACACACACTCCCTGCAATTTTCCTGAATCGCACCAATATGTAAAAGATCATAGACAATACTCTTCAAAGCCTGCTCACCTTCAACCAAAATCTTATATTGCGGAATACGTGTAGTTTAACACCTGGCTTCAACACAATTTTAACTGGTTCAATTTGCAAAATGCCAATGTCATTGTCATTAACTGCCCATAGACATGTCGGAACCTTATCTAATTCAGATGGTAAAGGTCTAGACAAAAACTGTGAGACAGAAGTTTGTTGAGGCAAAATTGTTAAATGCACTCCATCCGGAGAACAGTAAATTACGGCATTCAATGCTTTCAACAAATTTAACCCCAACAAATTTTCACCACAATCTGTCGTCAAAAGAAATGGACACGAATCAGTAAATGGCCCCAGTGCAATAGGGAGACCGGACTAAGCACTGGTGTACCAGAAAACCCTACATAAATGTTGTTCTGCCCTGACAGAGGAATATCCAGAACCCGTGAATGATCTATGGAACACTTCTGTGCTCCTGTATCTATCAAAAATAGATGCTTCCTATTCCCCACCTGCATCTCAACGTAAGGCCCTTTCTGATCGACGGGAATAGGTACTGGTTCCAGACTCTGCTTCGGCTGTCTTAACGGAACTGTATGTCATCAAATGCAAGCTCCTCAGAGAAATAAACAGTCGAAGGATTATCAAAAATGTTCCCACTATTGACACCATGTTGCTGAGTATCCTTTGAAGATGACTGTTGGTTCTGAGTGAACTGACTTCTGCCAGGACCCACTATCCCTGGATCGTCTACCCAAGGTACCATATGTGTTATTCGATCTTTACTGAAGGACCGGACACTGTGCTCGCCAATGACCTTCCTGTCTACAATATGCACATTGGTTCATATGTACAGGACCCAGTTGCGCATTACTCTGTGGTGTAAATTGGCCTCTAACGGTGTATTCCCAACTTTGGCCCCTCTAACAATCTGTTGCAGTAGTACTTTAGTTTTCAAGTCACCCTTCTTTTCTATTGTCTCTTTTTCAGTGTTGTCTCTATTTTCATAATACTGAGCCATGTGCAATACTTCGAACTGCGATTTAGCTTGCCAGGCGCTTTCAGAAGTCATAATTTGTGATTGGATATCAGGCAATAATCCAGCACAAATTTGTCTGCAGGCAGCCTTTTTCCTGACTCTGTACTTAAGTCCTGACCGCTAAAATCTGAAAACACTTGTTCGAATCAATTAAAAAATTCGGTAGCGCCCCCAGATTTCCCCTGGAAGCAAGCTGTAAGATTGTCCCAAACTATTCTTTTCACTGGAACCAAAGTTTTCAATTTAGTTACTATTCTGTCTGGCAGTGTCAATATCACCTCTGGCGGTTTCTCACCAGCCTTCCTTTCTCCATCTATCTGTACCAAGTTAACCCATGTATCACCCATCCCTGCCTGATCATATACAGTTCTAATCTGTTTTCATAAATCAGCAGGTAGGATCACAGGGAACATCAAATCTATATCACCCAGTGTGAAAACTGATGAATGCAAGACAGATTCAATTTCTTTACAAAATCCTGTTGGATTCTTCCTAATATCTGGAATTGTTTGTCTAATGGTATACACTTCCTGTCTAGAAAATGGTACATGCACAAACTGTGAGGCGTAGCGTGCTTCAATAGTAGTGGCTGGTGTGCCTGCCACGGCATCAGCTGGAATTTCTACTTTGTGAACAAATGTCAGAGGAACCTCCCTCATCTGCAATTGTAAAGTAGGCAATTCTGAATGTTTATTAAGCAATAAAGCTAAATCTAGTGACAAAGTAGTCAATGCAGTATCGTGCGAAAATGCTCTCTTATAAATTACCATAAAATCTGCGGGACAAGAAAACTTTCTCATAAACTGTACCATCACCTGCAGCACTTTCCTTTGCATAGCCGAAGCATACTGACTAAACGTGTCATGCACTTCAATGGGAGAAATTGAAACATCTGAAATCCATCTAAGAGAGTCTCTTGTGCAAATGTGCATTTCTTCACTCACTGGTTTCAATGAAGGAAGAAACTGATTCTGCACATATGAGGCTTCCAATCTATTACTATCCAGTTCATCTTTCTGTAACTGATCTAGCTCCCTTTTAAACTCACATACCTTCTCAACATGCTCATGTACTTTCTCTGCAGTGTCTCTTTAGTGGGCAAGGACATTCAAATCCTGCAACCCCTGTGGGACATTCATGTCCCTCAAATCACTCCAGATATCAGCTGAATGCATTTCCATCCCCTCTATCAAAATAGCCGGTTCGGTAATATTTTCTTGAACAGAAATCACAACTAAAACAGCTGATTCTTCACCTTCTTCTATATATTTCTTAGCCCATGCATACAATTCTCTTTTTCTAGCTTTGGATACTGCCCTACGAGTCACTATTCTTGAATCAGCACCCACTCATTCAATCACTGCAAGTGGAGCAGAAACACTTGGAAAAGGAGATTCAGGCAAATCCTGTTCAATAGGTAGTGGAGACACTACCCCTGGTGGTGGAGACGAAATTAAGGGAACGGTAACTATCGGTAAGGGTGGAGGTGCAGAAGGGGGGACAACAACAGGAAGAGGAGCAACAACTGAAGGAGGAGCAACAACGGGAGGAACAGGAATAACAACGGGAGGAGGTGCAACAGCAGGAAGAGGTAAAACAACAGGGAGAGTCACAAAGGGAGGTGGTGCAGTAGCAACAGTCCTACGCTCATTTAAAAGCTTATCGATTAGTTCGTCTCAGGCATGAAAGTCCTGACACAGATATATTTTCTGTACCCCAAGTTGAAAAGCCCTATCCATACTTCGAATAGATTCTGACTGTTTCTGTTGATCATACAATAATGCTTTCTCTGAATAAGACATATGTCGATGTGCATGCATGTTTCTCTTTACTCTTAAGTTTCTGCATAGCTTCCTTTCTCCAATTCCTAATTACATCAAATGCTGCAGGCCTAGCTATTGTCTTTAACAATATAGACTCTAAATACTCTATATGGGCAATTTCAAAACTACCATGAACTGGCCACTGAAGTTCGGAAGCATGTCTAGTTTGTCTGTGCCAAATATCATTCAATACTATACTACCAAGGCCGTACTTACAGTACATAGTACACGCCGATGACCCCTCCGGTGGCACTGGTCGGCAATATTCCAAAGAGTTTCTGTCTCTGCAGAATAAACCCCTGAAACAGGCAGTCAATTTCCCAGACATGTCAGATCACTGGTGTTACCTGGAGTCATTTGTACTTGCAAGAACAAATCTGCAACCAATATAAGGATTCTTAGGAATCGGGGCATGACTCACCTGATTTCAAAACAAAGGAGGTCCGATCAGATTTCAAAGGATCAGCGTGGCTGGCGGTTCCCGAAAAAATAACCACCTCGATATGGGGACCCTCGTCAAGGTGTTCTCTCAAACTGCTTGCTCAACATTCAGGGATCAGATTGTGCAGTACTGTCAAGGTGTCGCTCCTCATACAAAAAGGGGCCCCTTTCTCACGCCCTGATCCCAGTCCGGTTGCCGTGTCCTTGATTAGTGAGGTGACATCAATCTTGTGGGTGCCTATTCGGGCACCATCTGATAGATCAGCAAGGAATATCAAGGCTTAGTACCACCAAAAATTGAATACGCCAGTCACAAAGTCAAAGTCATGAATATAACTTTATTCTGTACAGATTCAAATATCAAAGCAGATAGCTATCTGGCTCCCAAGTGCCTCGCAGCGTGTTCAAGCAGACACTGTGAGGGGAGTGAGTACTGGTCATCACAAAGCATGCAGTATTTATACACAGTCCTGGTCATAGCCCAGCCCTTCCCCCAAACTAATAAGTTACACATTTGGGTTTGTGCCCAATTCACATAACAAATATAACAATATTAGTATACACTTTTGACATGTTGTCCTATCCTTGAAGATTCAATGGTGATGTTGGTTCTCCAGCTTAGGTTGATCCTAGTTTCAAGAAACAAATTCAATAGTTTACTGTTAAGTTGCATAGTTTTAGTTTGTCTACAATTCAGTTATGATGTTTGTATATGGCTGTTGCTATTGATGCAGACAACACTTTGAATTGAGGTTCACTGTGGCTTCAAGGTTCCTTAAGGATACTAAACCACAAAACAAAAAAGTGTCCTGACAGGTTCACTAAACATATATATAAATTTAATTTATAATAAACTTCTCAATACCAGAAATATGGCACAAGCTATCTAAAGTATTTCCTAGGTATGTGTTTTACAGTTTTCTGTGTCCACCTAAGTTTTCATAGGGATACATTTTACAAAAATCACCATTTCGTACTTCTGTTTAAGCATTATACAGAAGTAACTTTTTATTATTTCAGTTATTACTCATAAGCAAGGTCTGTCAATTACCAAGCACTATTAGCTCAACATAAATTCCAAAACAAGCACAATATATACAAAAAAGAACCAATAAATATCCATGTTCATGTACACAGTATTTCATACAATGCAAAAGACAGTTATATACACACATTAGAAAAGAACATTTGAAAAAACTTTTTCTCAGAATAGTCAACACTATCTAAATTTTGAAGTTGATAGGCCCCCACTCAGAGGTTGAAACCATATGTCTGTGAATTATAAATTTTCAGTTCCATTGGGGGCATTTTCAATTGGTTAGCTAAACTCAAGGTCTACTAGCTAAACTCGGGGTCTTGAAGTTGATAGGCCCCCACTCAGAGGTTGAAACCATATGTCTCTGAATTATAAATTTTCAGTTCCATTGGGGGCATTTTCAATTGGTTAGCTAAACTCAAGGTCTACTAGCTAAACTCGGGGTCTACGTGTGACACCAGGATGAATCTAGAAGGTGTCATGCTCGCACACGAATAAAACAGAAAGTGCGAGTAAACTACGTTTCGGCGGAGTAGGCCATTCCGCCTTCCTCAGGACCAGTAGAAGTCGTGACCCGTGTCTGGGGCTCAAGATCAGATTCGTTCCTTCACGTTTACAAATTGACGTTACTTTAAATGGGAGAAGCTGTGCAGTAGTCGCTTGGCGTCTCTCTATAGATGCAGGGCACTAGGATGTTATTTGGGAAGCCTTGCACGATTCAAAAATGTGCAGGTATGACACACTCGTTTCTAGCTCTGAGAGAGAGAGACACAACCTGCACATCACGGTTTCAGCACAAAGATTTCAAACATAATGGAGCGGGAGGCTCCAGTCCATGCCGGGCACATTTTTGAATCGTGCAAGGCTTCCCAAATAACATCCTAGTGCCCTGCATCTATAGAGAGACGCCAAGCGACTACTGCACAGCTTCTCCCATTTAAAGTAACGTCAATTTGTAAACGTGAAGGAACGAATCTGAGCTTGAGCCCCAGACACGGGTCACGACTTCTACTGGTCCTGAGGAAGGCGGAATGGCCTACTCCGCCGAAACGTAGTTTACTCGCACTTTCTGTTTTATTCGTGTGCGAGCATGACACCTTCTAGATTCATCCTGGTGTCACACGTAGACCCTGAGTTTAGCTAGTAGACCTTGAGTTTAGCTAACCAATTGAAAATGCCCCCAATGGAACTGAAAATTTATAATTCAGAGACATATGGTTTCAACCTCTGAGTGGGGGCCTATCAACTTCAAGACCCCGAGTTTAGCTAGTAGACCTTGAGTTTAGCTAACCAATTGAAAATGCCCCCAATGGAACTGAAAATTTATAATTCAGAGACATATGGTTTCAACCTCTGAGTGGGGGCCTATCAACTTCAAAATTTAGATAGTGTTGACTATTCTGACAAAAAGTTTCTTCAAATGTTCTTTTCTAATGTGTGTATATAACTGTCTTTTGCATTGTATGAAATATTGTGTACATGAACATGGATATTTATTGGTTCTTTTTTGTATATATTGTGCTTGTTTTGGAATTTATGTTGAGCTAATAGTGCTTGGTAATTGACAGACCTTGCTTATGAGTAATAACTGAAATAATAAAAAGTTACTTCTGTATAATGCTTAAACAGAAGTACGAAATGGTGATTTTTGTAAAATGTATCCCTATGAAAACTTAGGTGGACACAGAAAACTGTAAAACACATACCTAGGAAATACTTTAGATAGCTTGTGCCATATTTCTGGTATTGAGAAGTTTATTATAAATTAAATTTATATATATGTTTAGTGAACCTGTCAGGACACTTTTTTGTTTTGTGGTTTAGTTATTTCCCGGTCCTTGACAGAGTAGGGATATACCCTCTAGTGCATTATCCTTAAGGATACTGGCAAACGTTGTTGTATTCAGCTGTGTAGATCTTTCCTTGTTTCTTGAGCTTTAGAATAAGTCCTGTTCCAAGAAATGCATAAAGGATTTCTTCCAAAACTCACAGCATTAGTTACTTTGCATTGTATGTCACTGTTTGAGGCAGGATGAGTCTGTAGACATAGATAACACTTTGAATGAGAGTTCATTCTGACTACAAGGTCTCTTTGCACAGAACAAATAGTCTGCTCTTGGCAGCTCTAGTGTTGAGATAGGCTCAAAGGTCAGTCTGCTTTGGCAGCTGAAAACATGGTTAATCATGTCTGAACAGAGAGCAAGAGTCAGAATCAAAATGGCAGATGTTTTCCAAAATGGCGGCGAAGTCAATTCTGTCTAGATCTAGTTAAGCATAGGTTTTTAATACAAATGCAAAATGGCTTAGGCCAATGTTTATAATTAGGCAGTATTTATGCGAATATGGTTTAACAATGTGATGGAACTGGTCATGCTCGGTGGCGGAAATATTTTATGGCGGCTTAGGTTTATGTTTGGACAGAGAAGGAAGCTGTAAATACATTTTCCCTCAATTGTTCTTAAGTGGGCAAGGGGATTGAACTTCATCTGTGATACTGGTGAGGGGTGCAAGTTCTCTCGGGTTGTCGTCCTTAGGGCGGAAAGCACCCATACAGAGTGTTCAGATCTTCCCTGACTATCTCCTGTACCCCTGAAATGGTAACTGCATTCGCCTAGTCTGGTATGTGTTTTCCTTCTGGAGAAGAGGGTTGATTATGGGAGATACAGTCCTCTCCTGTGTGATTTGTCAGCCGGGGTCGAATATCTTGGATTCATGACATCTGGTCCAGTACATCCCCCCCTGGTTTTACGGACCTGAACTGGATTCCTCCGTAGTTCTCCCTCTGCCAAATCCATGTTTGATTTTCTTGAATTCGTTCCAGGTTGCGCCTTTAACTAAGAAGGCAATTCTGGCATTCTGGGAGTTGCAGTCCTTGTATTTGCAAGTGGGTTTTCCCAACACAGACAGTGGATGTGGCTTCAGTAAACAACTCCCCGGAGGGCATGTCCAGGTTACATGTGATGATGACGTCAGGATCATTTTGTAGAGCCCTTCTCAGAGGTTGGATCACTGATTCATGTTTAAGTTACTTCAGGGTTATGGAATACAAAGGCTGGCATCCTCACGCAAACATTGCCCTGCAGTGTGGTGCCATATTATCCGATGGTCTGCCGCTCGCTCATCTAGTATACGCTCACAAAACTTCAGCACTACTCTCCTTACAGGATGATATTTTGGCATGAGGTGAACATGAAGGAGTGAATGTCAACCCTTTTCATAGGATGCAGAAAATATTAAAACACGTGGGAACAGGGGCGTTGCTAGGGGGGGCTAAGGGGGCTTTAGCCCCTGATCTTTTGGTTGTAGCCCCGGATAGAATCTCAGGAGCTACAGCCAAAAGACTAGCTAGCCCCCAGTCCTGACAGTTTCAACATCAGCTTAGCCCCGGGTCTTTTCCAGACCTAGCAACTCCCCTGCGTGGGAATTACTAAGCTAAAAGATGGCAAAATCTAACAGGTGTGATTACCTTGGCAAATGCTGGATTATTATGTAAGAGTTAAAAACCTGCACATAAAAGTAAGGTATGTATCAGATGTAAAATGCCATGTCCATATAATGTATGAGCATGCAAGAATTTGGCTTACTTTTACTGTGCCCTACATATGACATGACATGATGATACTGGATTAAACATATTTATCTCCTAAATAACGTTTACTTGTGCGTGGATGACATGAGATTTTTCTTACAGGCTAATAATGAGGAGGCTAAGTATTCTGTTTATGAGTATGAAGAGAGTTGGATGTAAATCCAAGGCATAGATATATAGGAGTGTGAGAGCATGGTGATTGCAAAACATAGGCACCCTTGTAGCAATAATTGGGTTTTGTTTGAATTCGTTTAGAGCATATGTGTGCTGGAGTTCTTAGCACCTAAGCATATAGGGTCTTGCTTATTGTTTATTTTTTGACAGTTCAGCCATGTTTTGATAGGGCCAAAATAAAAATAAAGAAGGCATACATTTGAAAAACTAGAGCATAGCTATTGACGCAGATGACTGCGTCACTAGTACCTACTTCACTAAAACAGCCATACTGTCCTTAACCCCCAATGAGACAAGATAAAAGCAGGATTGATTCACTAATGCATATATTGCAACCACAGAATGCACATCCACTATACATGAAGCACAGATGCATTCAACATGAAGAAAACACACTAGGTCAAATATGCATTTATCCATGAAAAATATTAACATTGCAATCTTAACGACATGAAGAATATTAACCTAAGCAATATATAAGCTGAACGCAACACGAATGATACACAAGTAGAACTCTCTGACATAGAAACGTGATAGTAATGGGCAGCCATCTTTTCTAAATCGGGTGCCATACTATGGTTCAGAATTAGCAAAGGCTTCCAAGCCCCAGAAAACTCAATGAGGTTGAATTGACGAAATCACATGTAAACTAGAAGGGTTTGCTGAGCACAAAAGATAGTTCAATGTCCAAGGTGGCAATGCGAGGAAAGGATTCACCCACGGGAGAAGGATTTTGCCCAGAACACTGCACAAACTGGTAGTAAAATGGAATGCAAAATGAGAATGAAATAGCAGAAAATACAAATCTCAGCAGTGCCTTACAGAGTTTTTTAATAACTAGACTTGGTACGAAGTAAGGGAAAAGCTAGGGCGTGACAAGAGAACCAATCAGGGTGCAATGGGATGATGTTCTAGTGTCTTTTCGGCCTTGGGGGCTGGCCGTGTCTCGCTTTATCTTCAAGCAAAATAGAATCCGGGTTAAAACTTGAATTTGCAGCTATTCTACTGGTCAACACATGGTGATGCCATTAAACGGAGGGAGAGTTCAGGGTGTGATGTCAGAATTGGCTGATGTGGGTTTTGACAATGTATTTTGTCCATAAAGGCCTGACAAAGCTTCACCAATCAGTTCTTTTGACTTGCTGCCAAAATGTATCTAATGAGAATTATGTTAAAATGTGTATAAAAATGAAAGCCTTTCATGGGCGGAGTTGAGAACTTTTTCAGCCAGTTAGAGCTTGCAGGGCTGTTTTAAAATTCTTCTCCTAGCTGTAGGGGGTGGGGTTCAATAAAGGTATTTATTTCCTGGTCAGTGCCTGCTAGTCCATGGGGTATTTTATCAGATTATAGCTGCGGAGAGGTCCTCCTTCACAAGTATGTTAACTCTGAACTCTTGAAATGACTATTGACATCTGATACCTATTTTATGGAGTATTCTTATGTAAAATTCTCAATGTGGTGGTTATGATAGATGATAAAACCAAAATATTTTATTTAGTACTAATTGTCCTTCCCGTTCCTCCTCTCCTTCTTCTGTGTGGTATCCAGAAACCTTCACACATTGATGCATTTAGTATTGCAAAAGGCACTTGTAGCATTTTTGATCTTTCTTCAAACAGATTCCTGGCATTTCAGCTTTGTATCACTGTTTCTTTTTGCCTCCTTGAATACTAGCTAATCATGTTGCATTTTTAGCTGCTCTTGTCCTCTTGAAGGCTGCTATGCTGTGACTTGAGCAGGGGTTGAATTGTCGATGCTGTATAACACATGGGCACTTCCTGCATAATTTTAGATAAACACATTACAGCAGTCATCTCCCGCTCATTCGCCAATAGCAAAAGACTACATGTAAATATGTACATTATTCCCACGGAGTCCATTCATTGATTCCTGTTGGGAGCCATTTTAGAATCAATTGTTGCAACTCAGCTGTGAATGTTACAAAGTCAAAAGAGGTGGGGAGCCTAACAGTGATCAGTTCAGTCTGTACTCTGCCTGAAAGTAAACACAGGGCCACATTCTATCCCTGCACTAAACAGTGTTTACTGGAAAGTGTCTCTGCTGATTAATTTGCACCCTTTATTATTATTAATATTATTATTATGGTATTTATTGAGCACAGACCTGGCGTTGAGAAGCAACAGAGCGCTTTGCAGTGGTATGCAGCAGTACAAATTCATAACAGAGTGCTTTTTAGAGGTAACAACAGACAGATATGCCGCGGGATGGGATACAGAGGAGCACATGGGAGAGGTACAGCTGTACCAGGTGGCAGGGAGGAGAGGGCGGCATCTAGAGAGTAAGGTGGCACGAGGGGCGATGTGATGGCCTAGGTGTTGAGGCAGAGAGATTCCTTGAAGAGGTGGGTCTTGAGTTATTTTCTGAATTTTAGGAGCGTGCAGGCGAGTCTGATGCTGCTGGGGAGGAGGTTCCATATTCTTGGGGCATAGGCAGAGAAGGCTCGTTTTCTGGACATTTCCCTTTTGCAGCAGCAGATTTCAAGCCTGCACATCTCCTGGCTTCTGGTGGTGTGCAGTCCGCCGGGGATGCTGAGTTTCTCTGCAAGGTAGCTGGGTGACTTGAAGGCGACTGCCTAATAGGTGATGCAGCAAGACTTGAAGGTGATTTGTGTGTGCCCTGGGAGCCAGTGAAGGTTGATGAGGGCCAGGGCGATGTGGTCGTATCTGCGTAGACCCTTGATGAGGTGTGCGGCCACGTGTAGGACACTTCTAGGGGCACAAGGGAGGACAACGGGAGGCCTTCGAGGAGTGCATTTCCCCCATCCAGGGGGGCTAAGAACAGTGCTTGAGCGGTGGATCTAAAGCTGTCCGGTTGGAGGATGGGCTTGACATTTCGTAGTAGGGAGAGCTGCTACCAGGTGTCTGAGTTTTCTTAGCTATGTGTGTGTGTATTGAAGAAGTATTTGTTGATGTGGAACAAGAGGGAATTGGCGCAGGAGATGAGATCGGGTGTGAATCCCTCAGAGTTCATAGTTGGCAGCCAGGTCTGTATGTCTGGGTGTTCGGTGGTGTTGTTGAGGAGTAGAAACTCGTTCTTGGAGGGATTGTGCTTCAAGTATGTACTGGACATCCAAGACTGGATCAGCGAGAGGCAGGTTTTGAGCCTATGGATGTCCTTTATGGAGTTGATCTTGAGGTATAGCTGTGTGTCGTTGGTGTATTGGTGGATATGTTCTTCCTCCAATGCAAAACAGGCTGAAGTTCTCCCGTGATCAAGATTCCAGATGACCAGATCAAAGTGCTGTCTGTTTACCCTGTTGCTGACACCTGACTCCTGACGGGCTATGAAATAATATTCACATTAATTATACCAGTTGGCTCTTGGAAACGGTTGTTTCCCAGTTATGATGGTGTCCCTTGGTTTCAGTTGGTATTTTTATTTAACAAATAGAATTCCATTGATTTTTAATCTAGTCCTTTACTGCGAACTCAAAAGTCCAAACACCAATTTGCTGCAAGTGGATCCTACTTTGTAGCTGGTCAACAAGTGTTCTTACTACGGAGCACTGAGATGGGTATTAACTGATGGAAAATGCAGTGTAAACCAGGGTAAAACAGAGCTACTTTGCCTCTCAAGACAAATGGTTGCCCCAAAACAGGAATGTTGCGACTACTTCCAAGAGTAGTCAGAGGTAAAGGCGGTGGGTTAAGGGTGGTGGGTGAAAGTTGATCCTCAGAAAAATGTCTTTGACCCCCTAAAGAAGAGCTCTCACCTTTTTCTGTAGCCATGCACGAGAAGGCCACCATCTTGTTTTTGTTTGATATTCTAGGACTCGTGGTTTTTCTAAATATTAAACGGGAAAGAAAAAACTACAAGTCTCTGAATCCAAAGGGGAAAACAAGATTGGGATACCTTTGGCGCACACGTAAGGCATATAAAAGTTAGGGTTTATTAACTATACATAGTTGAAGCCGGTAGGAATGTAATAGAGAAAGTCCCTTTGAACATGTGTTGTTGTAAATAGCCCCTTATACACAGAAATGACTGAAAGACGAAATGCTCCGCAGGCACGAAATCCTCTTGTATCCAGGAGCTTGCATGTGGGAGGTGAAAGCAGGGGATTATAGTAACAAGGGCCGATTGGGTTCTTCACTCCGTCTCGCGCTCCCACTCTGACAAGATGCAGGTTCGGGGCCGTAACGTAAACACGGCATAAATAATTAACCCTGGCTAAAGACATTGGGGAATATATGGTCGTGGGGGGAGTTGGGGTGGAGGACGCATGGATGTTCAGGGATTGCAGCTGGGCCATCTGTCTAAATCAGAGGCTGCCGGTGACAGCACAGGCCTCGGCCCTTCGCTGGTCTCCGCACTCCCCTTTTCGTTATCTCGCGCCATTCCTCGCGTACTCCATCGTGCGCCATGCGGTCACTAGGAGGGCCCAGGCACTGACGTCATCAGCAGCGGTCAAGATCTTTTATCATCTGCTAGAGAGTTATGAGTAAGGAGAACAGGGGAGGGGGTGTGGGGGGGGGTCTTCAGCATTTCGTTCTACTTCAAGAGCAACATATGCTCAAAACAAGAGCCATTTGAAAGAAAAGCACACAGCTTGATCCTATAGACAAGTTGGCACCCTTATAAATAACTCCGGCCTTAATTCAGTTTAACGGCTCACTAACAGAAAACGATCCTAAATTTGGTGAAGCAGACCTATTTGCGTTCTTGTAGCAGATCACAGCGGAAACTGTATTTCAGTTAATCCAGTTATTTCTATCAATGCATTATTGCTCTATTTGCCCCAAGGCATCACTTTAATTCCTGCCAGATGTGTTTGTATTTGTTGAGGTTTTCGCGTAGTGCTGAGACACCAGCATCAGGGCAATTGGAAAGACACAGGTCACCCAGCCCAATAAGGCTATTTGAGCAGGTGTGTCTATGGACCTCGTGGAAGGCCGGCTGATCTTTGGTGACTTTGGTGATGATAGCAATGACTGCAACAAGGAATGGGCTCTGGTACCAAGGTGGAACGTGAGGTGATCTGCAGATGTGAAGAGTAACTGTTTTAAGATTATGGTTGAGAGTGCAAGGAAGCCATTTGTCTTTCGGATCTGATGGGCAGTAGCCAGGAATATATGTGTGCACAGAACAAATACGTTTAAACTGTGGTCATCCTCTGGAGGCGATGCTCCAGGATGCAAGAGGCTTCATCTCATACATTACCCATTGAGGCCAAAATAGGATGGCACCAGCGAGCAAGCAACATTCTTGCAGTACCCTAATTCCATTAAGACAATGCTGTTGACTGCAATATTTCTGGGGGATGGGCAAGTGAGAGAATGCCATCTGTGAGAGTGGAGTAGCTTGTGCTTGATTTTTCATGAAATAAAGTTAGATCTGATAATCAAACCTCAGTGACACAATGCTCCATACTGAAAACTATAGTCCAAACAACTCTGCTGGGACGGTATACTATTGTATTCTATTCTATTCTATAGAGTTTGTATATTGCGCCAGCATGGCCGAAGGTCTCAGGGTGCTCACAGAGACATACTACAAAAAACACACAGGCATAGGCATCAAAATGGGCATCACAAATCCTCAATCAGCTCCCTTTTCAAAGAGAAATGTTTTCAAGCCTTTTTGAAATGTTGCACCTGATGGGCCCGAGCTAAGCAAAGATGGCAAGGCATTCCATGTAATGGGGGCCCATGAATCAAAACTGGACCCTCCAATCCTCTTCAACGATATGTGGGGTTGAGCCAAGAAAGCATCCTTGTTTGAACGCAAAGTGCGCCTAATAGACACTTTCCTAATTCGGGAGCAGAGATATGGAGGGGCATCAACAGCCAAACATTGATATACTATACTGGATGCCTTAAATTGCATTGTCTGGGAGACAGGAAGCCAATGCAGTTTCCCACGAGCCATGGAGATGTGAGCCCATCGGTCCACACTGCAAACTGCACAGACCGCTCCGTTTTGAATGACTTGAAGCCTTTTAATATTTGTCTGAGAAGTACTGCCTAAGACTATTACAGTAGTCGAGGTTTGTATTTATCGCTGCAACTGCAATCAAGGCCCTGTATTTTTCAGAGAGATACAGGTGAATTTCCCATAGCAAATGTGTCATACAGGCACAAGAAGAACGCAAGTAGGAGGCATGTTTCTTGAAGGTTAATTGGGAATCAAAAAATACCCCAAGGTTTTTTATGTATTCTGAGACAAGGACATTACCTTCAATCTTAAAGCAGCTATATTGGAGGTCCAATTTTTGAAATTTAGCACCTGTTCCAAGAATGAGGATCTCGTTTTTTTAAAATCATTTAAGGCGAGTGATTTCGTCGCCATCCATGTCTTAATAGCACCAAAAACCTAATTTATCCTTACAATGTCCCTGGTATACGACCCAGATGACTTCAGGATGATCTGTGTGTCGTTCGCATAATTTGCAAACTGCACACACAGACCATCCAGGAGATCACATAAAGTTCTGGAATAGACATTAAACAATAGTGGTGACAGGCACAAGTCCTGCAGAACCCCACAATTAAGAGGGGCCTGCCGTGGCTGACATAACTCAGCAGCTTCCTTGTAGTTTAGTAAGATGGCAGTTACATAGTAACGTGCATTCCTGAAATTGCCTGCTGGAATATAAAGTTCCCACAGCTCCCTGAAACTGTGGATAACCCTGATCCAGATTATAAATAATTGTGTACCCCCAGAACCTAGGGGTAGATTAATAAATATAAACCATATCATGTTTGATATGGTGGTCTACGGGAATATACAATTATAATGGCCAACTCCCTTTGATCTGACATTATTGTCAGCTGGGTTCCTAGGGACTCATTCAACTGACAGGGGCTGATGTGTATCAGTTATACGAGCTGGGTTTTACACAAAATACACTATTTGGGTCCAGCCCTCGAAACCTCACTTTGTCCTATCTAGGAATGATTGGAACCTTCCCAGGAGGGCAGAACATTTTGATATGAGGGTTAGCTGAAAATTAATTTTTCAAAGGCAGGTCCTGCCAGGACAATGGAAAGGTCACACCAGATTGGTAATTACTAGAGATTCTTTGATGCAGGGTAGACATGGGAGAACGCGGAAGCAGTTTCAGTCAAGATAGGGGTTCCATCATCTTGGGATTTAGTAGGCCACTCATATTTCCTGTCCCTACTTCCTGCAGACAAAGGACTGTAGGACTCAACATCAGGCAAAGACTCTTGTCATGGCATCTAGGATTCAACCCTTACAGAAGGCTTAGAATGGACCAATCCACTCTGGTGAATTGACTATGTAAGGGGGTGAAATCCTCATTATTTGAACCATTTTTGAACCACCTTTGGACATCACAAGGAGGTTTCACCTGGAAATGTATTGGGGTACAGGTTGCCCAAAGACCTGTTGAAGATGAAAAACTCCAACAAGGGAGAAATACCTTCTCTTTGCCCATCCCCGAAGACCATTTGGGGTGAACTGTTGCGTGTACAAGGTCTGCTGCTGCCTGAACACTGGTAACTAGAATCCTGCACACAGTAGGTGACAGCCCCTGCAAGTGTTCTCTGGCAACCTTTTTCCCAGCTAAAACCACTATTGAACAGACTCAACCGCTTTCGAGTTGTTTTGATGCCACCACAGGACTACCAGAGCTGCCTTTGACACTCATGGCTTGTTCAATTTACTTCGTGCTACTGAGATATTGATGCAACAATCGCCTACCTGTGCACCAGCTGTCTTCAAGCCAAATCACTGCTCAAAAACGCATTGCATCACTGGACCTCGTTGAACTAGCTTGACCACTTCAAGACACCAACTCAACAATCGCCTGCCAGTTTCTCAAGCTACTTCAAGGAAATAACTATTACTGTACCCCGCAGCATCGCTGGACTGCGACAAACGAACTTATTCATCTTAACACTGACTCGATTCATTGGGAGTCTCTGACTCAACTATCTATACGCTGTTTAAATCCACTGGAAAGCACCAAGAAGCCTGAATCGACGCTGTAGAGCCACCCAAAAGGAATATAAAGTTACTGATAGTGTTCTGTCCCCTGCCCTGTTTTAATGGCCATAGTGACATTGTAAGAACTCACTACTTATTTTTATTAGCCATTAATATATTTCTTTTCCAGTCTCTGGGGCTGAGTCAGGCCCCATGGCTATGCTCCTCTAATACAAGTCTTTTAGTATGTGCACATACTTTGTTGGAAATCCTCTGACGCAAAAGAAGTCAGAAATCCAGCTTTCTCCAGCCTACCCTCGGCTTCTTTGGATGGCTACTTTCATGTGAGCCAGGGAGTCAACACAGTCACCTGCACCTTTTTCTGGATTGCAGCTCGGGGCTTAATCAGGTTTCTACTGGCGATAGGTCACCTCAACCCTGTTGCTGCTGAAATGTAAGCAAAACTTTGTATACTTTCTACTAAAGGAAATATGAAAATTTGCTCAGTTTATGAGGACTTATTATGCGGACTGACCTTAAACAATAAAAGTACAAATAGTATTCTAGGAACTTTATACCCATCATGTGTAGGAGTCACTCTTGCTAACGGGTATTGTAACAGGAGCAGACCTCAATCTTGGGCTCAGGCAGTTCTAACATGGCAGCCGTTAGCTTCCATGATGGCTCCCTCCATCCATGATGTGTGTTCTCCTCTCTCCCTGTGTTTGGTGTTAGCCAGGGGTTGACTGGGAACCAAAAGAGGCCCTGGAAATACTTTTCAAAGTGGCCCCATTTTACACATTTACCAGCGAGCCAAACCCCTTTCCTATGGGAAATTTTGGAAATGGCACACAAAAGAGGCCCAGTGTGCAGAGGCCAACTGGGAAATCTCCAGAGTTCCCTATAGGCCAGTCCACCGCTGGCGTTCACAGCCTGAGCCACCACCCATGAATCTGTGTGTCGGAGGTAAGTGGTGCTCTGTTCTGTAGGTTGCGAGTGCGTGCATGTGAAAGCTCTTGGCCCCTGTCTCTTGTTCACAGGCTAAGATCATGATCCAAGTTCGCTAAGCTTCTGTGTGAACACTGTGCATCTTCTCCTTCTAGGAGCTCACTATCTGCTTTCTCTAGTTCTGCCATTCTTGCAGTCCTAGTCTGTGGATGGCACACTTATTACCTGCAAACGAGGCACCCTTTCTTTGTCTCCATAAAGTAAAAGGCCTTCAAGCTGAGGCTGGTGCATGAGGCTCGAGATGGTGGAGAGGCCCTCAGGGTTCTCTGTGCACCCCCTCCAGAGCAAGCATTGTGCCACATCCAGTGGTCCTTTGTTCTCCGGGGTCTGTGTCAACCCTTTCCTCGTCTCCACTATGTGGCTTCATCACATTGTAGAATAAAGATACTGTGACCTTGGACAGACAGAGGACACTGTGAAACATTACCACCTTGTTGCACACTGTGGAAATGGATCTGGAGTGTCCCCCAAAGCCAATGTGTCTATGGAGGGGAGTTTTCTAGAAAATGTGACTAACGGGATTGGGGCTGTACGCCACCTAGGATAGATTTCCTAAGTCGGCCAAATGGAAGTATATTTGTGCATCATCCATATTCGATTGAAAGAGAAGCTAAAGGATTCTGATAAGTTCATCCAAAGGTATAACCAGTGTCAGAGATGTGGAGAGAGAGGGCAGAGACCTGAAGAATCAGGGATGTCAGAAGAGAGCAGACATGAATTGGCATCATTTGGAAATGAAAGTGCGGCCCAAGAGAAAGGAGCTGTACCAGATTCATGACACTTAAGATAGTGAATGTTTCTCGAAGATCATTAGACCCACAGTGACACATGCTGCAGATGATTCCAGTAAGATTTAGAGCACCAGAACCTCAACTCCCCTGGATTCTCAAAGATCGAAATAGGCTCAGTGGACCTCATTTAGTAAAAAAGGGCACCTTGCCAAGAAGGGAGTGACTACATTTGCACTTAGGTGCAAAAAGATCCTCTTCATGCTATTTCAGTCATTTGCAGTACTATGGTTAAGCAAATATGTTTAAAAACAGCAACATCACCTTGAAACCTTCTCTTCATATTGAAAAAAGTGTCAAAGTCGCCTGACATTTACATGTGGCTTGCAGCATTTACAATGGATTCCCAGGGAATCTGTCTGCTGTTAGCAGGTGCTATTAAAACGGTGGATTCCATAGAAACCCATTGCTCTTACACTGTCATGGAAATAACATAAAAGCAAGTGGTTTGTGGAGCATGAGCCAAAGCGGAAGTCGGGAATAGTACTCCCATTCCTTACCCCACTCCACCTCTAAAAGCCACCAAAATCCCCCAGAACACCAACAAATGTGTTAAGATCGACATAACATGTTTACACCTGGCTTTACATTATTTTTTCACACTCTAAGGATTTCTCTGCTTCTGGAAGGTCAAAATCCAGATTGGTGATCATCAAAAATGAGGAGGACTTTGGCTGAACGTTAACACCTTTTCATGAATTTTAGTTGCAACAGGGATATTTGCTTGCCAGGTGCAAGGGAAATTATGGAGGAGTAGTGACTTTTTTTCTGAGAGAACTTTACATAGGCTTTGACATAGATCTACATAGATCTAGCAGAAGAGCTTGCAATAAGCAGGGAGTCATTTTCTATATGTTTTCTCCAATTCACACTCTTCCCATTTCAATTAATCAATTCTTTATTTCGACTTAAAATGTCATAAAAGAAAAACACATACAGTAAAACAAAATGATCATTAAAATATATAAATTGGTCAAAAGCACAATTAATCGAAACTGCCAAAACGACTAAATTCATGAATTTATATTTCAAGAGGTCCCCATCACAGTACAGAAAAACAAGAAAAAAGTGCAAAGTGCACATATCATGGCAACAGTAGAAAGAATGTTCTTTTAATTTCTCCTTTCTTCCCCATTCCTTGTTCTATTTCTTTCATTTTCATTCCTATCTTTCAAATTGTGTTCCGTCTATTTATGGGGATGATGTTACCTCATTAAGCTTTAGTAATCTGGACCCAAGCTCAGCGCTTGGCGCGTATCAATATATAGTGAAAGTGTGTTTGTATGTTCGGGGTTGGCTGCAGCCACATACTAGTTGGTTGGCTCACATTTTGGCCCAAGGTCGGCATACCAGTCTGGGGTGTATTGGTGATAGTGAAATTTGACCAACCCCAACATTCCCCCCTGCACAGGGCCATGTGCTATCAGCATAGGCAGTTTTGGGAGATTGCTGATTTAGAGATTGTTGGCTCCAGCCACACAACAGTTGGTGGGTTGAAATTTTGGTCCGAGTTCGGCATAGTCCACTTTTGAAATTCCTCATTGAAGTCAATGTTCGTGTTTCCCGTGTTCGTGTCCTCTTAGTATGTGCATTCTGCGGTGGTTATACTTTTTGCATTGTCAATCAAAAACTAAGAAGCTGCATGACATGTTGCCAGGGTGCCCATGCAGGTGCGGGGATTGAGGTATATTTAGATAGTGTATACAATCAAAGTCATTTGTATGACCCCTGTGTTACACCAACTGTTTATCTTGAATCCTCCCAGGTTGGTAGACATGAACTCAAATGCAATCTCTAAGTCCCAGTCCTGCACTAGCGGAGTGCAGTGGGCTCAATTTTGTACCAACCAGAACTTGAATACTGATTGGACCCAAAGTGATCTCGAAGCTGTATTTGGAAAATATTAAGGCTCGTGTAGTATCCCAACAGGCCAAGAACAGGTGTAGGGATGTGTTAATCATGCATGACCACCTAGAGCATATATGTAGTATGTGGCAGGAGAAGGTTGCTGAGATTTGAATGTCTTTTCTTGGAACATTAAGAGTACCCAGAGTAAATGGGGAGGTCAAGGTTGTCTTGAATATGCAGGGACACATGATAGGGCTACAAGAAAGCCGGTCTGATGGTGAGTTCCAAATAATGGGGTACACAGTCAAAGCAACCCCGTCACAAAAAAAGGCAAAAGTGTTGTTTTATCTTTACTAATGAGAAATTACGTCTTCCTCAAACCAATTATTCTAAAGGAGAGGAGCAAGGATGTCCTAGCACTTATTATAGAGGTTACTGGTGATAGTAGTTCTCAAAGTGAATATATATGGGTCCCTGAATAATTTGGAGGCAATTTGGAAGGTAGCAGGAGCTTTGGAATTTTTCTTGGATGCCTACAGAGGAGTGAGAGTAATATGTATGGATGACATAATGATATTAGATGGGTGCCTGATGGATGACGATACTAACTTAGAAAAGATTTTGTAAAATACCAACCGCTCCAGGCTTAAAAAGAATTGTACATAAAACGTGAAACGCATTGGGCAATTTTGCTCCTTGAAAGAAGCTAAGCAGCTAAACAGATGATCCACCAATGACCCGTCAACTAGAGTAGCGTTGGCATGTGGAACCTCAGTTATAGGATACACCAAAGAATAGAAAGGGATCATCATGACCATTTAGTTCTTAATCTTTGTCTGAGAATCCAAAACCAAATTCCATTGATGGATTAGGTGCTGTGGGAAATTATTATTAAAAGCAAAATGTCAGATCATCCCACATCCAAATAATAGTATAACTATATGATTTAATCATTACTGACAAATGAAGCACACACACATTCTAAGTATGTGTCATGAGAATCCGCCTAAAGCCCAAAGCCAAATGTAACTCCTGGTATGACTCGGATCTCGTCACCCTCACCCTAAAACGCAAGTGCAGGGTGCAGAGAGGAAATGGCGTGCTTCATGTTTCATCCTCTGACAAACTGGCCTGCCGCCTACTCCAAAGGCAATACCGTCTCTCCGTTCTCACCAAGAAGAGAACCCTTATCCAAGCCCGCATCTCTACGGCATCTAACAACTCGGCCGAACTCTTTAAAATCTGCAAGGAGCTTGCCAACCCAGCTGCAGTCTCTACCTCTCCTGTCCCCTCCCAGGTCCTCTGCACTGCACTGGCCTCTCACTTCATCTTTAAAACTCAGGACATCCTGTCCTCACTCTCCTCCTATTACCTCCCTCCCTCTCTTCCCAGCTCTTCCTCTGGCCCTTCTGCAGCCACCCCTCCTCCCTCCTTCTCTGCCTTTCCCCTTCTTTCTGCTGACGAGGTTTCCAGACAAGTCCGATCTATGAAAGTCTCGTCTAAACAGGTTCACCCCTGTTCCTCCAAAACTATCAAGGACCACATCGACTCCCTGGCTCCTGCCCTGGCTGACTTTTGCAACCACTCCTTCGCCTGTGGAGTCTTCCCATCCCCCCTTAAGCACTCCCTTGTGCACCCTCTTCTTAAGAAACCCTCTTCCGACCCCTCCTGCCCGGCTAACTATCGCCCAATCTCCATCACTCCCTTCCTGGGCAAGCTCCTGGAGAAACTGGCCATCTCCCAGCTTAACCTCCATGCTGAATCTGTTGGTAGTCTTCATGACCATCAATCTGGCTTCAGAGCTGCCAGAAGCACAGAAACTGCTCTCCTGAACATCCGCGAGGACCTGCTCTTGAACCTCGACTCCAACACTCTGTGTGTTCTCATTCTGCTCAATCTCTCTTCTGCCTTTGACACTGTCAACCATGCCATCCTGCTCAACCGTCTCCGTGATAACCTGGGTATCACTGGTCAGGCTCTGGCATGGCTGACCTCATTCCTTTCCAATCGACCCTCCCAGGTCCAACTGGGCTCTTTCCTCTCTGACATCTTTTTCTCCACCTGTGGTCTCCCCCAGGGATCAAATCTCTCTCCCTGGCTGTTCAACCAGTATCCGGCACTCCTTGCCCACCGCATCGCCGCTCTCTGCCCCAACTTTCAATGCTATGCGGACGATACCCAGCTTATTTTCAGGCTACCCTCGGCCTCCTCCTCTCCTTCCCTCATCTCTGACTGTCTGTCTGCTATCCAGGAATGGTGTGCCGCCAATGACCTCTGCCTTAATGCCAGTAAGACTGAGATTCTACTCATCGGCACACCCACTCCCTCCTTCCCTGCAGCTCTCTGGCCGGCCTCTCTTGGCCCTCTTCCTGCTCCTACCTGCAAGGCAAAAAACCTCGGGGTCATCTTCGACTCCACACTCTCCTACTCTCCTCATATATCTGACGTCTCTATGAAATCACACTACCAGCTGCACCTCCTCAGAGGTATTCTTCCCTTCCTCTCCTTCCCCCAGAAGCTCACTATCTCCCGAGCCCTGGTTCTCTCGAAGCTGGACTACTGTAACAGCCTCTATCTTAATCTGCCTGCCTCCACTCTCCGCCCTCTGCAACTCATCCAGAACAGAACTGCAAGGCTTGTCCTTGGCCTCAAGCCCAGGGACCGTATCTCTCCAGGACTGAAATCTCTACACTGGCTCCCAGTGGCTGCAAGGATAAAGTTCAAAACCCTCTGCATTGTCCACAAGGCCTTCTGGGGCCTGGGGCCTAAATACCTTCAACTCTCTCTTCCTAAATATCTTCCTTCCCGAGCTCTTCGCTCATCCGTCTCCAACTCCCCCAGGGTCAGCCGCTTCTCGAAGCAACGAGCTGGGGTTAGATCTCTCTCCGCGGCAGGGGCCTCCCTCTGGAACAGCCTTCCTGCCTCCCTGAAACTTGAGGAGAACCATCTCCGGTTCCGGAAGCACCCCAAATCCTTCCTCTTTGCTTCTGCTTTCTCTCTCCCTCTCCCCTGCTAAATTCTTCACTGAAACTGCACTGAATCTGCAACTGGGCCACTCTCACCGACCTCGGTCCTGGGCCCAGCCACTCTCCACTTGTACTGCCTCCTTGGCAACCCCTGCACTGCGGGACTGTCTCTGTATCCCTACAGCCCCCCTCCCAGCACTTGTCTACACTTACCTTGCACTTGCCACCAGCTGGCCCTATTTATTTATTTTATTCAACTTACTTGTACTGCACTTCCCATCTCCCCTTCCCCATGCACTTTTTCCCTTCCCCCTACCCCTGCACTTACGCAATCTGAATGACACCTGGCCTAGTAGGATCGTTGTCTGTCTTCCCCTTGTTCCCCCCTCCCTGCCTCGTCGCGCCTTGAAACACTTGTGTATAGGCGCGTTACAAATGCCTTATCATATCATATCATATCATATCAAGTAGCTTTCAGGTACTTGTTAGAAAACTGTTTAACCTTCAGCACAAACGACAGTAAATCAGGGGAGGATAAAGAACCATGGCATGCCCGTGGTGCCATCTGGAGTGTAGAAAGGCAGAGAGGGAGCCAAATTACCCTGTACCTGGTGCTAAGAACTATTCGGGTGAGCTTTTTCCTTTCAAGTCTAATTATAAAAACCTCCGGGAAAAAAAGGAAGGCTCATATGCAGATAACATGGGATTCCATGGTAGAAGTAGTTGGGTCAAACGATATAACCCAGCTTTGGGGCTCCTTCGTCAATTACATTCCAGTGAGAGGTACACAATCCCTGGCACTCAATGGATTGCATACGTCGCATGAATATTGTTGAACTCCAATGTTGCACAAGGCAGCCAGTGCTTAAGTGCCGGCAAATCTGTCAAACTGAGCCTTGAGGACATTTTAGGCTGCAGCAAAGCAATGACGTGTGGGAAGGAAACAGGGCCAGATGCCTTTATTTCTGATTTTATCTCAGCTAATTCAGAATGCCGGCAAGTCTAAAGAGGGTTGTTGAAGCTATATGACAATTAGTGTGCCAACTTCCTGTAGTCATGAGAATATCATGCTACTCGACAGAGAATGTATCTGATGAAAATTGCTTCAGATCTATCTCTTTGCCCGATGTCTCGAGAACATTATACCCTATGGCTGCCTACACATCCCCTAGAGTGGGTTTCAGCCAATTAAAATCTCTAGCTGGCTTTGGAACTCATTTTAGTATGATTGGTCGATCACTGCATGACCCTCACAACCCTGTACAACTAAAACGTTACTGGAAGGGGAGGATATTATTATTGTGCCCTTTTAGACCTGTCTCAAGCATTTGACACCATCTTTTATTTGTGAAATTATAGAGAATAGCAGTACAAGATAGCCTAAAGGGTGCTGGGGGCTGCATCAGGTACATAAGAAAACATGAGTGAAAATATAAGCAACCATAACTCGCGACACCACCGTGCACTTCTAAGACTAACACCCAGGACATCAAAGATGACGTCACAAATGTCATTGATGACATCACATATCTGGGCCTCTTGTTTTTGTTCACTGACATATATAGGCCAGGTGGTTTTGTTCACTGACAGTTAGAATATTAAAATTAAAAAGGTGCTATATATCTAGACGTAAAGCTTGTCATATGTTCTTTAAGTACTTTCTTTAGGTTTTGGTCTGAGCTCATGGTGCACATACATGGGGAAATAAGCAGGCCTCAAACACACAATTCATTTGTATACATGAAGATAAACTTTAATGTTATTAACATGTTCTGATGATGCTGTTTCTTTCTTCCTTACTTTAGTTTCCCTGTATGTGCCTCTGATTTCTATGCATTGTGGTTCTTCATATGTATTGTTAGTACCAGCACACGTGTAAATCTTGAATTGTTAGCTAGTTATTACATGTTTAACATTACTCAAAACTCTGATAAGGTTGCATTCATTATTGTACTATCCAAAATTACAAGATTATAAATAATGTACTTCTATGGTGCATGCTTCAGTCATTGCCTATCTTTATATATGATTAGGTTTCTGTATTAACAACAACACTCCAATACAATGATTTTAGGTGAGTACATTCTTTAATAGATTAAGTACTTCATGATAGGTCTCCCGTTCACCCCTGACATCTTGTTACCAACAATATAAACACAACTCCTTGTAGGGACTTTTCATCAAAATGTATTTCACATGTGATCTCATCAGTGATGTCATCTATTACATTTGTGATGTCATCTTTGATGTCCTGGGTTTTAGTCTTAGCAGTGCACAGTGGTGGCGCGAGTTATGGTTGCTTAGCTTACATAACTGGCGAATTTCTGGGGGTTTTCGGTTTTACTTGTAACCATAATGTCCCTTTAACAAAGTTTTTTCATTGAATTTCCATAGGTTTTGATCAGTGCAACTTAACCATAACATCCCTTTAACAAAGTTTTTTCACTAAATTTCATGGGTGTTTACCAGTGCATGCTATTTTCCTACAACTTACTAATATCATACGTACCCCAATATAGCAATCATTCTGTCCAATTTACAATGTTTCACCTTCAAACTCTGCTATTTCCCACCTTCTAGCATCATTTTTAACTCTTCTATATACTTGTTGCAACTTTCTTCACTGTTTTTGCATCTGTCGCTGTCCGCAAACATCTGATATCATCACAGAACTTCCGGACAGTGCCACATGACTATGCGCTCGCATGCAGCATGATGACATGTCTCCGAAGACGTCGCACTTTGGAATCGGGTCCATGCTTGGAAGATTGTTTGGAACCGCATTTTTCGACTGATCTAGGAACTTTCATGCTCAAAATGTACCCTTGCACAGCTCTTACACCTACACTTACTCATTATCCATTAACAATCTAGCGCAAAGCACATACTTGGAAGAATATTAGTAAATCTGCTATTCCTCTTAAAAATGGCATCAGATATTGCCCTCCCTCCTTCCCAAGTGCCACCACCACCACCAGTGGAAGGACCTACACAACAGAAAAAGTGCAGTACTTCCAAAGACAATGAAGAGGACCAAGAAGATGAGGTAGAGGATGTGCCTACCTCTAGCACCCAGAGAGAATCATGGGTGTGGCAGTTCTTTACCACTGTTGGGAGTGTTCCAAAGACTTAAGATACCAAAGTGAAATGCACAAGCGGGAACCCGGGGTGCTAATTTCTCCCTACAGCGGGACGCCTGCAGCATCCCGCTGTAGGAAGGAAGGACAATCCCTTTCCTAGATTGCCACCATGGAAAGAGAAGGCAGTGCTCCGTACAGAGCCCCTCTTCCCTTTCTATGGCAGCCTGCAGAACCCTATGACCATATTACCACAAGCACATTTTCTTTCCCTTTCAAACCTATCCTACTTTCGAATAACTTTACCACATAGCCGGTCCCAGGTGGACATGGCCATCTTAACACCATTTTTCATCTGCAACAGGGGATAACAGCCCGGTAGCCCAAGTTATCGGCCCAAGGGAAGTGTGTCTGTTTGCGCCCTGATGTATGCAGGCTTTAGCGTGTTATAAATAAATAAATATTGAGGACTCCGGACCATTATCTTCCATTGCAGCCCCTGCAATAGGGGATAAAGGCCGTTAGCAACCCTGGTTCCCAAAGCGGGAAGCTGGGGTGCTAAAAAATAGATTTCTCTTCCTATAGTAGGAAGGAAGGATTTTCCTTGCTACAGTGGGACACCTCCGGCATCCCGCTGTAGGAAGGACAATTCTTTTCCAAGATTGCCACCATGGAAAGAGAAGGCGGTGCTCTGCACAGAGCCCCTCTTCCCTTTCTGTGGCAACCTGCAGAACCCTTTGACCATATTACCACAAGCACATTTTATTTCCCTTTCAAACCTATCCTACTTTCGAATAACTTTACCACATAGGTGAACATGGCCACTTTAACACTATTTTGCGTCCGCAACAGGGGATAAAAGCCCGGCAGCTCAAGTTATCGGCCCAAGCAAATTGTGTCTGTGTGCTACCTGATGTCTGCGGCCTTTAACATGTTATAAATAAATAAATAAATAACGAGGACTCAGGACCATTATCTTCCATTGCAGCCTCTGCAATGGGGGATAAAGGCCTTTAGCAACCCTGGTTCCCAAAGCGGGAAGCTTGGGTGCTACAAAATAGATTTCTCTTCCTACAGTAGGAAGGAAGGATTTTCCTTCCTACAGCGGGGTGCCTCCGCCACCCTGGTGTAGGAAGGACAATCCTTTTCCATGATGGCCACCATGGAAAGAGAAGGCGGGGCTATGTACAGAGCCCCTCTTCCCTTTCTATGGCAACCTGCAGAACCCTATGACCATATTACCACGAGCACATTTCTTTTCCATTTCAAACCTATCCTACTTTAGAATAACTTTACCACATAGCCGGTCCCAGGTGGACATGGCCACTTTAACACATTTTTCCGGCCGCAACAGCGGATAACAGCCCGGCAGCCCAAGTTATCAGCCCAAGCAAAGTGTGTCTGTCTGTGCCCTGATGTCTGCGGGCTTTAGCGTGTTATAAATAAATAAATAAATAACGAGGACTCCGGACCATGATCTTCCATTGCAGCCCCTGCAATGGAGGATAAAGGCCGTTAGCAACCCTGGTTCCCAAAGCATGAAGCTCGGGTGCTACAAAACAGATTTCTCTTCCTACAGTAGGAAGGAAGGATTTTCCTTCCTACAGTGGGACGCCTCCAGCATCCCGCTGTAGGAAGGACAATCCTTTTCCAAGATGGCCACCATGGAAAGAGAAGGCGGGGGTCCCTTTCTATCACAGCCTGCAGAACCCTATTACCATATTACCAGAAGCACATTTCTTTCCCTTTCAAACCTATCCTACTTTCGAATAACTTTACCACACAGCAGGTCGCAGGTGGACATGGCCCCTTTAATATCATTTTACGTCCCTCACGGTCATGGCCAGTAGCCAGATTGTCTGCGTCATGACCTTATGCCATGACCCAGACAATCTGGCTACTGCCCACGGCCAGAGGCTATATCTCAGTCACCAAAGGCATATGACTATTTTTTGTACCTACATTATAAAAATAAAACATGGGCACATTTGCAAAACCATGCTTTAACGTCCTTGCCAATGCTCCTCACGAATTTGCTCGAAATCCACCCATGTTTTATTTTTTCAAAAGTGTCAACATGTATGTACATACAATAGTCATATAACTTAGCCCCCACTTGACAAAATCCATTCAGTCTTTACACACATTGAAGGTTGGGTCTATAATCTTTTTTAAAACCTTTGTCCATATTGGTCAAATAGCAACAAAGTTAAAAGCCATCTAAAAATGTTGAGACCCCCCTCTAATTTCGCCCCCTCTTGAGAAAATCCCAACAAACTTTAGAAAACCATTTATATCTAGATCCAAAATCGTTTTGCCAAATGTGCAGATTCGTCAAATGACACCACATTTATATGCCTTTACAATATTTTGGGACCCCCCCTCTAATTTTGCCCCCTCTTTACAGAATCTGACACAACTTTGCAAAACCATTCAGGATTAGATCTAGAATAAAATTACAAAATTACATGCAGTTTCATTGAGTGGCGCTAACGTTATAAGCCATCCAAAAACTTCTTTTCCCCAACCCTGTAATGCAGAAATAGGTTTGAAGTGTCCGTGGACACCACAGGACTGTCCCAGGACATCTGGCGTGTTCGCGGACTGTCGGGGGTGAAACAACCAGTTTTTTGGCTTTTTATGGCCATATCCCATCCTCATCCCGCCCACCTCCCCAGAGATTGGCCCTCATTACAAGTCAGGCGGTGGACCATGGTGCTATTAGCACCATGGTCCACGCCGGATTCCGCCATGGTGGATGGCGGAATTACCGCCCCATTCCAAGGTGAGTGGGGCGGTAATTCCCCATTTGCCCTTCCCCATTCCCATTCCCATTTTCGCCCCATAGGGCATAATGGGGATGGAGAAGGCGCTAATTACCGCACCGTAAATTACGGTGCCGTAATTAGCACCAAGGTCGCTTAGCGCCTTGGACTTTAACGCCTGCAAAAAGCCGTTAAACCCTTAACGCCTGACTTGTAATGAGGGCCATTGTTTGTTGAGTTTCACATGTGCAATGTTGCTTTTTTTTTTTACCGCCATGTCCGCGGACCTCAAAAAAGTCAGCGAATCCAACATGGATGGCGTTTCGCTGTAACTGACACATTTCATGTTTTCTCACCACCCAATCAGCGGCTGCGGCCCGATGTCCGCGGACCTGCGGTAGTAGCAGTGTAGTTATGGTTAAGTTGCTAAACCCATAGGAAGAGCACTTTTTGGGCGACTTATAACTTTGCTCTCCCTGGACGAATACTCGCCAAACTTTGCAAAAAAAAGTATATGGACCATTCTTAATTATGTTGGTAAGATTGGTGAGGTTTCATCAAGGGGGGGCAAAGTTATAGGGTGGGTCCCAAAATGTTTTTGTTTTTCCATAGACTGAATGGAAAAAATTTTGCTCACGCCTACAGCCCAAACCGCTGGACGGATTGTCACCAAATTTGCAGCAGGAGCGGCAGCTTTGTCCCAAAAGCGTGCTTTTGTAAATGTGGTGAAAATCCGTCCAATATTTTTTTTAAGTCAGGCAAAATGTAGGTAAAAAGAATTGTGATATCTGGCTCTGCTCCGCGGACCCATTTCCCTGTTCAGTCCGCGGACAGGCATACGATTGGTCTAGAGGGTAACATAATGTCCATGGACATCAGACACACCCCCTGATTGGCTGTTGAAAAGCGTGGAGTGTGTCAGATTTTTGTAAACGCCCGCCATGTTGGAATCGCGGACTTGGGCCGATGTCTGCGGACATCGCAGTAAAAACATATAAAAAAACACAACATTACACTTGTCAAACTTATCAAACAATCTCTGGGGAGGTGAGTGGTGATGTGGATGGGATGAGATATGGCCATAAGAAACCAAAAAACGTGTGTTTTTCACCGTAAAAGTGTGCGAACAGTCCTGTCAAGTTCGGGGGCACTTCAGATGTTGGGAGCAGTTCTTGGATGTCTTATAACTTTGGCACCACATAATGAAACTGCATGACATTTTGGAATTCTAATCTAGACCTGGTACTGAAAGGCTTTGCAAACTTTGGTGGGATTCTGTAGAGTGAGGGCGAAATTAGAGGGGGTCCCAAATAATGTAAAGGCTTATAAATGTGGTGCCATTTGACAAATCTGCTAAATTAGAGGGGGTCCCAACATTTTTGGATGGCTTATAACTTTGTTGCCGTTTGACGAATGTGGAGAAAAGTTTTCAGAAAGATTATAGACCCAACCTTGAATGTTTATGTAAAGTCTGAATGGAGTTTGTGAAGTTGGGGGCTAAGTCATATGACTATTGTATGTACATATATTTTTACACTTTTGGAGAAAAAAACGTGGGCGAATTTCAAGCAAACTCGTGTAAGCAGCATTGGCAAGGACCTGAAAGCATGGTTTCGCAAACATGTCTGTGTTTTATTTTTTGACAAGTGTCATAATGTAGGCACAAAAAATAGTGATATACCTTTGGTGACTTAGGTATAGCCTGTGGCCATGGGCAGTGGCCAGATTGTCTGGGTCAGTGTATAAGGTCATGACCCAGACAATCTGGCTACTGGCCTTGGCCGCATTGGATGAAAAATGGTGTTAAAGTGGCTATGTCCACCTGGGACCGCCTATGTGATAACGTTTTTCGAAAGAAGGATAGGTTTGAAAGGGAAAAACAATGTGCTTGTGGTAATATGGTCATAGGGTTCTGACTTTGCCTTCTGCAGGCTGTCATGGAAAGGGAAGAGGCGCTCTGTACTGAGCCCCGCCTTCTTTTTCCATGGTGGCTATCTTGGAAAAAGATTTTCCTTCCTACAGCGGGACGCTGCAGGCATCCCGCTGTAGGAAGAAACATCTATTTTTTAGAACCCCGGGTTCCCGCTTTGGGAACCGGGGTACTAATGGCCTTTATCCCCCATTGCAGGGGCTGCAATGGAGTATAATTGTCCGGAGCCCTTGTTATTTATTTATAACGCGCTGAAGCCAGTAGACATCAGGGCGCACACAGACACACTTCACTTTATTTTTTGACAAGTGTCATAATGTAGGTACAAAAAATAGTGATATGCCTTTGGTGACTGAGGTATAGCCTGTAGCCATGGGCAGTGGCCAGATTGTCCGGGTCATGACCTGGACAATCTGCCTACTGGCCTTGACCACAGGGATGAAAAATGTTGTTAAAGTGGCCATGTCCATCTGGGACCGGCTTTGTGATAAAGTTATTCGAAGGTAGGATAGGTTTGAAAGGGAAAAAATATTTGCTTGTGGTAATATGGCCATAGGGTTCTGACTACGCCTTCTGCAGGCTGCATGGAAAGGGAAGAGGGGCTCTGTACTAAACCCCACCTTCTCTTTCCATGGTGGCCATCCCGCTGTAGGAAGAAAAATCTATTTTTTAGCACCCCGGGTTCTCGCTTTGGGAACCAGAGGTGCTAATGGCCTTTATCCACCATTTCAGGGGCTGCAATGGAGGATAATGGTCCGGAGCCCTCGTTATTTATTTATTTATTTATTTATATATATTTATGTCAATGACATTTGTGATGGCATCTTTGATGTCCTGGGTGTTAGTCTTAGCAGTGCACAGTGGTGGCTCGAGTTATGGTTGCTTAGCTTACCATAACTGTTGAATTTCTGAGGTTTTTTGGCTTTACCTTTAACCATAACATCCCCTTAACTACGTTTTTTCATTGATATATATATATATCTCGCAGGCTAAAAGTCATTATCCAACGGTAGCATGCAGCTTAAATAGGCAGAATACAAGTCCGTTAGAACAAGTAGAACAAAGAATCTTACAAGATGACCAGCATAAGCATATGGGCAAGTCACCCCCTCACCCCCATCCTTGCTTGGTCCAAGTTGGGCCCGTTCGGTGTACAGGATCAGAACCGGCAAGGATGGGGAACAGCGAGTAGAGTCTTATACTCAGGTAGAAAAGGAGTTAGATGTAGGAAGTAGAACAGTAATGGGGGTCGGAGCCAGTGCATGTGGGCAAAGATGCAACCAGCGTAACTAGGGGCTACATCAGGTGCATAGGGTATTGGTAGTGAAGTTCAAGTGATGAAATTAGTGTATGCCAATTGCAGAGTCCACTTTTGCAGACACCTCGGTCAGAGAGAAACTCATAGACACGCATTGGAGGGCGTGTGCCGCAGGCCCAGAGGGGGCTGTGAAGGCAGATTTACAGTGGATGCCCATAATCATCTGCTTTTGGAGAGGGGTCAGGAGGCAAGGGTGGCAGCTAGGGAATGGGTCTTGATGCAGCTTGTGAGTTAGGGGTGCAGAGTTATATGGCAGTAGGCTGTCTTACCTGCCAGAGTCGCAGTCAGCAATGTTACCTTTGTTTTGTAGTGGAACTCTGGTGTTTGAGGGAAGGTGATAGGAGGGACAGAATCCCCTCCATACCTGGACAGGCCCAGACAGGGGTTCTGGGCCTTAAGAATTGGCCTTTAGAGGCAGACTCTGCCGTCTTCACCTGCCTCTTTCTTTCTAGAATGGCTGGCTTTCTTGTTCAGGCTTCTTAAAAAAACAGGGGGTTCCACAAGTGTAACACTTTGAGTAGTGACCCAAATGAGAAAGAATAGGAATAACAAATAATTTGTCTTTCTGGAATTCTAAACAATAATTGCTAGACTCATAAAATGTTTATTTCAGGCACACTTCATGGGGTGAGTCCCTGTTTAGTCTGTTCTTAAACCCCTCAAATTCACAATGCAGACAAAATACTTAAAAAAGCATTTATAGTAGAATAAGCATCCATTTCGGACTATGTATTTTGCTTTTCGCAAGTTGCAGTTATAGCACGTTTTTTTTTCTGCCGATACATATGGTGATCCATTCTTGTATGAAATATAAATCACGTTACAGTGATATTGTAACCATATTTGTCATAGTGTGTTTAGAAACAATACTATGTGTGACCACTTCCTGTTTTGTCAAGGGGTAAACAGTCATGTTCCATCACTTCCTGTGATGTCACTACGGGGTGAGGTCCAATGACATCATTTCCTGTGATATCATCAGAGGTCAAGGGTCATGTGATATCACTTCCACTACCCCAGGCATTTTGGTGAAATGATGTCCCTGGCCTTGGCCAGGTGTTGAATGAAGGCCCCAGACAGGGGTTCTGGGCCTTAAGAGTTGGCCTTTACAGTTAGACTCTGCCAGTTGCTTTACCAGGTAGATATTGGGGCATGCCAGGGTATTTGTAAGATCTGGGCATCATGCAAAATACATTTCTGCATACTGTACTAAGGATACCTGGATGCACTGCCGCAAAAGCACTTTGCCTGGAAAATGCTGTGAATAGTTTTGAACTTATGACAAGACGTAGCCGAAAAAAGGTATCTGTACCAAGAACACTCCAAATGTAAGAACTGTATTTCAGGAAACGTATATTTCATCAGTAGGGGATCAAAATCCATGGTTGCAGAAAGTGAATTGTCTTCTGAGAGAACGGGCTCTAGAATGTCCAGATATGTTGATCAGAGAGGAGAATATTGCAGAAATTGCAAGCGCCCTAAATCCAGAACTAGTTATGATGCCGGTGCAAGTTCATTGATGGTGCATTGCAGGTTACTCCTCTCTAAGCTTCTGTAAGGAGATTAAAATCAAAATGACCTAGGAAGACTACCTAAAAGCAATGATCCCACCTCAACCACAAACACCGATGACCAGTATGCGATTTAATACATTTAGTTGAGGGATGAAGCCTATTAATGAGAAAAGAGCAGGCGGCTGAGTGGCAAAGGCTGGATGGGGAAACACGATTTTCCTCTTGATTTTCCCTGCTATGTTACCATAGGGGTATGCTGATTAAGCCCTTATTCCTAAAGCCAATATACTCTGCAGGGACTCATTATGATTTAATTTGACAAACAGAGATTTACATGATAATTATGCAACAACAAAGTGTATGTGTGCACTTCTTAATAAGAGGAATATTAATGCAAAAGCATTGAATGTATGTAAAGGGCAGAGAATCCGGGAAAATTTGTTTTTGACTATACAAGAACCTATGCCTGATTTTATGTTCTAAAAGGCTGAAGTACCACTGTCTGCTTTTAAGGTTGGTTAACAATGGAATCTTTGTATCTTTTTCTAGTAGAGTCTAGTTTAGACAAATCTGTTACAACATTGGCTGGGCACCATGATTTTGCAACCCAGTGTGAGGAATTCAGCCAGGCACACGGGTGGAGGTGCGCTCGCCTGTGATTTTTTTAAAGCATGCGGTTAAAGCGTAACCAGATGCATCTGAATAGTAAGTAAACTCACAAGCAAAATATGTAGAATAAGGGGGGTAGAATAGGGGTGGGTCGATTCATAGCATAAAACAGACTGTCATCAACTAAGGTGAGATTTTCCACCTCCCACCTAGCCCTTTAGGTTAAGCGATCTTGATAGTTATTGAAGAGGTTCCAAAGCAAGGAGACATGCCTAAGTGCTATGTCCCTATTTGAAGTGTCAAGTATTGTGAATATTTAACGTTGACAAATATGTTTGCTTCAAGATCCTAATATAGCTCACTAAACATAGCTATACACCACTCTCCAAAGCAAAAGGAATGAAAGGTTCTGATGAAGAGAACATCAAACACATGACCAAATGTCTCCTTTCGATTCAAAGCTATTGATCCTAATAGCTTATTATTTAGGACGGAGAAAGAAAGAGCTAGTAAAATGGGTCAGACCATTAACATCCTTTAAAAGGACCAGTTTGGTAAGAACGAAGAAATAATGTAATCATTTTACCCAAGCAATTAACAAGGATCAAGCAGATACTGTAATTTACAATAGACTGATTAGTGATATTGGTTTAAAGTTAGCAACTTTCGTTTGACGCCTACCAGCTTCCTAAATCCCCACAATGAGTATCATTAAAGGTATTCTTAACAACCATTACAAAACATTGAAATAAATACAGGAAATAAGCTGACCATAAATTCGAAAAGACTGTATCAAACTCAGCTGGTATCTTCTCAGGACTTTAAGCCTACCTGCTTTAAACTGGTTTTGCTGTAGATAACTCAGATATTGAGATATGTTGAGATATAATGTCTTTGTTATGAGAACACAATTTAGGTAAAAAATGTGGTTTTAATCAAGTCTGTAGGGCGGAATAACAGTTCTATATATTTGAATTATAAACCTCTGTGTCAACATCATGATGACCCACTAAAATACTCCACTCTTCAGATGATCAAGTAGGAACCTTTAACACAAAGGGAGTTGGCTAGAATTCTGCCAGACCTATTGGCCTCCATGATATGTTCTGCTTTGTCATTGTCTACTGCATATTAGGCTCTTATTAAATAACAAATTACATTTGAACCTCGAGTGTTGAAGTTCGTTTTGATATTTCATAGCATTTGAAGATAGAACCATTCTTTCAACTAGTGAGATTTTGTTCTTCAGGAACTTGGTTTAGATATTTTTGGGTTTATTTATGTGAGCCATGATCCCATTAGTTGCCCCTCTAATTGGTGCATTGGAAGAAGGAATTGGAATCTGGTCTTCCATTCTATGTTTATTCTTTATTAAAAGAAAAGTGGAAACTCCTGACTTTCCCTAACTATGGGTTTTCTCTACCTCACAGAAACTAACTAGGGTGCTCAACAGTTATTAGTGAGTCCAAAAGGAAGATCTGTCCATTGTCCAAACTAATCTAACCTGACCCTACCACTACAAAAACAACTAAGTTAGAGGAGAATGACTCCTTTCTCCTGTGGGCTGGTTTCTCTGCAAGTTCACTTTAGTACAGTATTTGTAGGTAGTTCTTTGCAACTACTTTTATCAAGTCATATAGTTCAGATATTGGGTTTCTTCGGCTCAGTACAACATAAGTATTTCTTTTCAGGTTTTTTCAAAGACTATGGGGGTCATTCCGAGTTTGGAGGTAGCCATGGTGCTTTTAGCAGGGGGACTTACCGGGTCATTCCGACCTTGGAGGACCCGGTAAGTCCCCATTCAGTAAACCATTACCCATTCCCACTTGAGCCCCCATACGGCTCAATGGGAAGGCGCTAATAATTGTGGGCCCGTTATTAGCTCCAAGGTCCCTTAATGGGTCTCGCTAAGAACGGCTGGTCAGGTAAGGGACCTCGGAATAGGGCGGTAAGGGTTTACCGGCACCGGCATCCTTACCGGTGCCCGTAAACCCTTACTGCCCAACTCAGAATGACCCCCTATGTGTGAAGAGCAAATATCAGCTTGTTCTTCATGTTTTCTTCTAGAAGGATTTATTAGTGATGGGCTATAGGTAGTTGGGTTAGGGAGTTCCTTGACGGAATGGAAGACCCTGTCCTCAAGGAGGGAGTCTCTCCCGGTGAGGTACTGCTTGCACCTACCCCTCGGGAGGGTATTGCGCAGCAGGCTCACCTCCCTAGCCTCACAGGGAAAGGTTCCCCTCTGGGGAGAAATGACTGAATCCCACGATTCGCCATAGACCTCTGTTGTAACTTTGTGTTCCTGCAGTGTGTTCATTAATGGACAAGTGACCTTTTAACATGCCCTGTTGCCAATGCAGGGGATGTTAGTAGACAGTTGCAGCAAAAGGTACACAGGTACCTGATGCTTTTTGGAATGGAATATTACAAAAGGCGGGTCTGATGGGCTGAGCCCACTTGCAGAAAAAGAATCACCTGCATCATTTTATTGTTAAAAAATCAAAAAAACTTGTGCCATCTGACCCTCAACAGATGGAATTCTGTCATAGTCCCCCTTCCAAGACTGATTATGTAACTGATTTCCAGTGGAATAAATCATAGATTCATAGGTATTGTTGTTAACTTAAAACACATATGCCACAAAAGGATACTTCAGCATTCAAAATTATTTCTTTGTCAACGTGTAACACATTAATAGCTCTTGCTTCAAGCTGATGGGTTATGGGGTGTGTATCTCGAAAAGGATGGGGATAAGGAAGACTCTCTCCCGGAAACTGAAGGAATCAGAGGGTCTGATTAGGAATTTAGAAATTGATCTGGGGAAGGGGAAAGGGGCGGGACAGGATTTAGCAGAAGCTATTAGGACTCAAACTTTGCATCAAGAAGCCCTAAACAACTTTGACAGGGACCGCTATACCAAGAGAGTACATGGGGAGGAGGATAAAGCGGGTCGGCTGCTTGCGTGGCTGATTCGTAAGGAACACCCGAGGGGCGCAATTACACAGATCACTGATAGCGAGGGTTCCAGAGTGACCACACAACAGCAGATCAATGAGATCTTTCAGGAATATTACAAGCCACTGTACACAAGTGAGGGAACGTACTTGGAGGAGGATGCTTCAGACCTACTAGAAATTTCATGGATGCCCAAAGTGAGGGCACTGCAGAGGGAAGCACTGGAATCTCCCATAGAGGTTGAGGAAATTGAATGGGCGCTAAAAACGATGCAGAAAGGGAGGTCCCTGGGGACAGATGGCCTACCGGTCAGATAGTACCTAGAATATGCAGACATACTACTCCCGGTTCTGCAGAGAGTCTACAAGGAGGCCTTCACCAGGGGAGTTCTCCCCAAATCCATGAATGAGGCATTAATCACGGTCATCCTGAAACCCCGCAAAGACTCACTTCCTTGTGGGTCATGCAGACCAAATTGTGCACTGCCCGCATATAACGGACACTTCTGCAGCCTTATCGACCAAGAAGAGATGCATACCCCTTTGGAAACTTTTCTTTTTTCAAATAGAAAAGTCCACCTCTCTTGTCAATTGCACCTACACACCATAATTCTCTATGTCCCGCATAAGCAAAGTGATCAGACCCTGTCACGTTATACTCCCTCCCGCAGACTGGCCTACAGGGAAACTGGGGAGATTACACAACATGCACTTCCTCTCAGAGGCCTCATAAGAGGGGACATCTTACTCTTCCTGATATGTAATCGACTTTTCCACAGCCCTATTACTGGACTGCCCAACATGTTTTGAATCTGCCATGTTTTTCCATAGGACATATACATCCTCACCACTCCTCCTTCCAACTCATGAAAATTGCATCTGAAAATTGCATCTGCATTGCATTCTCTCTTTGCTTCGCTGAGTTGTTGCACTGAATTCAAGTGAGCAGACAAGCTGCCTCATTTTCAAAGAGGGGTTTCGCAATATGGCTGTTTAAAAAGAATGCGTAAAACTTTCACACATACATTTAATGAGCCGTCTTATTTTCATTGATTTCTATGGAGGAATCGGTATATGGACTCCAATTTACTAATCTGTCATACCCATTCACTTCTCCAAATAAATCGAAGTACATTTCCACCAGCATCTGGTAATGAATAGGTGTCATGCTTGCGCCATGGGCGCATCCATTTACGCTCAATATGGACTATTTGCTTATCATTTATTAACAACAGACTCCAACAAACTATGTATACCACAATGCACCTGGCTACAAACATCGATTTCTGGCTGTTCCTATTTGTCATCAAAGGAACTACACCCCCCAGAAGCCCTAGGGACTTGCCCTGCTTCCACCAGCCTAGGAACAGAAAGGGAGGTGGCCGAGTGCCTGCAGGTGTGCTTAGCCAGGTGCAACCAATTAGCCTGCCTCTGTGCTGGGCTAGGCAGTATATAAGGCTGCTGTCTGCAGTGGCTCAGCCTCTTGCATTGAGAATCCTTCCTCCACCTTTCGCGTCTGTCTTCGGATCCTTGTATGCTGTTTACCATCACTCCTGCTTGGACCCTGCCTTGTAGCTTGCTACACCCTGCTGCCTACAGCCCTAGCCTTTTGGGCTCCTGCCTCAGTCCAGCTCCTCTGGGCTCCCTGCCTTGTTGCTTGCTCCACCCTGCTGCCTCCAGCCATAGCCTTCCAGGCTCCCTTCCTCACAGCCCTGCTCCTCCGGGCTCTCCACATTGCAGCCGATCACGCTCTGCTGCCTTTCAGCCTCCGCCCTCGCCCTGCCGGGCTCTCCACATTGCAGCCGATCACGCTCTGCTGCCTTCCAGCCTCCGCCCTTGCCTTGCCGGGCTCTCCACATTGCAGCCGATCACGCTCTGCTGCCTTTCAGCCTCCGCCCTCGCCCTGCCGGGCTCTCCACATTGCAGCCGATCACGCTCTGCTGCCTTCCCAGCCTCAGCCCTTGTCCTCTGGGCTCCCTGCTCTGCAGCCTGCCTCACTCCGGCTGCCTTAGCCCTTGTCCTCTGGGCTCCCTGCTCTACAGCCTGCCTCACTCCGGCTGCCTTAGCCCTTGTCCTCTGGGCCTTCCTACTTTGCAGCTTATCACGCTCCGCTGCCTACTACCTACCTTTTCCGCTGGGTTCTCGGCCTAGTAGCCCTCTACAGTCCTCTGCTACCTTCTTCGTTCAGCGACCCTGCCCCTCAGGGTTCACTCCTTACTGCCGGCCCTTCTGGGATCCTTGCCGTGCAGTCTGCTTTACTCTGCTGCCCTAAGCCCTTTTCCTCTGGGCTTTCTACCTTACAGTCCTACTCCTGTGGGCTTACTCACTGCTTTCCTGCTCCTCTGAGCTCTCTACCTTGTACCTTACTGTCCTTTGCTATCCTATCCTGTTACTCGACTTTCCCTTCATATCCTTCTGCTAGTTTGCTATCACCTACTTTCCTGGATTTGTCTGTAGTATCTTCTCTTGTACTGTTTGTAGACCCTTTTGTACAGAGCTTGTCTGTTGGTTCCCATCAGTCAACCTCTGCCCCTTCCCTTGTCTTGTTTCTACATTACAGACACCCATAGCTGCTGTTCCAAGTCATGAGCAAATAGCGTGGGCCTCTGTTATAGCAAACTGTGCAGAAGGCTAGAGTATTTCCAAGGTTCGTGGAATACTCTTTTCCTATATCTGTGTTCTTATCTGTCCACTTTATTTGGCACAACCACCCAAACCCTTTCTGGGTGTCCTGTGCCACTCTTAATAGAGTGCCATCCTTGACAATAGGATGCTTATGGAATCCGCCAGCTTCCAAACCTTTCTAAAAGCTGACGGATTCCATATGGACCCATGTAAATAATTTCTGCCCTGAACGTACATGGCAGGAGGCATTCATAATTGTTTGCATTGTGACCGGGATCTGCCTGGATTTCTCTGCACTTTTTGCAGTATGTAGTGCTACCTCCAGATGCAGCCCAGGTGAATCCCAGAGCCCATCCCGCTTTGTGCGGCTTTGACAATTTTATTTATTTATTTTTTGATGTTGCACAAGCCGCATCGCGGCAGATGCGTTAATCCTCTCCTCCACTTCCCATAGCCCCTTGTGTCCCACTTAACCCACCCGCCTCCCAACAAACCCCCAACTCCTGATTAGGCCTAGTGCCCTTCCTGAAACTCCTTGGAGGATGTAATCACCCTGCCTGCGGTCCGTGCTGGTTTTTAATCTCCAGCTGCAGCCCGGGTGAGTGCCAGAGCCCCATCCTGCCTTGCCCGATTTTAATTTTAATTATTTATTTAGTTTGCACAAAGCCGCCTCACGGCAGGTGTGTTACTTTCCCCACCACCCCCCATAGCCCCATCGTGTCCCGTTTTACTCACCCAACTCCCAACAAGCCCCCGACTCCTGATTGGGCCTAGTGCCCTCCCTGAAACACATAGGAAGGTGCAATCACCCCATCTGCAGTCCGCACTGGTCTTTCACCTCCAGCTGCAGCCCAGGTAAGTCCCAGAGCCCCATCCCACTTTGTGCAGCGTTGACCATGTATTTTAAGTGTATTTGTTGTTGCACAAGCTGCCTCGCGGCAGGTGTATTAAGCTTCCCCTCCACTTCCCATAGCCCCTTGTGTCCGCCTTACCCACCTGAATCCCAACAAGCCCCGACTCCTGATTGGGCCTAGTGGCCTTCCTAAAACATCTCCAGCTTCATCCCAGATGAGTGCCAGAGCCCCATCCCGCCTTGCCCGATTTTAATTTGAATGAACGATTTATTTATCTTGTTTGCACTAAGCTGCCTCGCAGCAGGTGCGTTACTTTACCCATAGCCCCATCGTATCCCCCTTTACCTGCCTACCTCGCAAGAAGCCCCGACTCCTGAGTGGGCCTTCAACCTCCAAGGAGGCTAAGGTGAGTGCTGCCAGGCCCCCGAGCCCCATAGCCATCGCCTGATATTTCGGGTTTTGGCTTCAAAAAGCATAAAGAGTGCGGTGTGCGCATTTATCCTCTCTCCCTGCCTGCTTCCTCACTTCCCTTTCCATCCCGCCTTCCAGCCCTCCCACGCAACCTGATTGGTCCCCGTCCTCTTAAGAGACAACCCGACCAGGTCAGCCCTGCCGGGCAGCCCATGCGGCTATGGGCCCTGAGACAAAGGGCGCTCCAAAGTGGCAGCTCCCTATCGTCTCTGCAGGTATCAGCAGGGGAGGCCAGTGGCCAGTCGTCAACCAGCAGTGACCGTCAAGGTAGGTGTGGCCTGGGTGGGGAGTAGAGCAATCACTATACTCCAGAATCGCTGCCACTCTATCTACCCTCAGAACATAGCACGCCAGACTGTTAGTACTAACCAGCTTCGCAACTAGTGAGAATTTTGAATGCTGACCGGTGCCACAGCAGGATAGAACTGTGAATATTAGCTTGAGTCACATCTACAGAGGACTGTGATTATTAGCCTATGCCACACTAAGAAAAAACTCTGAATATTAGCCTGTGCTACACTAAGGCAGAACTGTGAATATTAGCCCGTGCCACACTAAGATAGAACTGTGATATTAACCTGTGTCGCATCCAGAGAGGATTGTGAATATTACCTTGAGTCGCATCTAGAGAGGACTGTGATAATTAGCCTGTACCACACTAAGACAGAACTGTGATATTAACCTGTGTCGTATCCAGAGAGGATTGTGAATATTACCTTGAGCCACAGCTAGAGGACTGTGATTATTAACCTGTGCTACAATAAGATAGAACTGTGAATATTAGCCTGCGTTGCATCCATAGCGGATTATGAGCATTACCTTGAGCCATGCCTAGAGAGGACTGTGATTATTAACCTGTGCCACACTAAGATAGAACTGTGAATATTAGCCTGCGTCGCATTCAGAGAGGATTGTGAACATTACCTTGACACATAACAAACAGAATAAAATGTATTCAAAAGTTATTCCTCCATCTATAGTTTCTATAGATAACTAAGATGGAGTAATAACTTTTGAATACATTTTATTCTGTCTGTGATGTGTTACAGTATAAGTGGGTTGTGACAGAATATGTAAACCCTATGACTTTAGTTGTATTGAACAAACTTTACCTTGAGCCATACCTAGAGAGGACTGTGATTATTAGCCTGTTCCACACTAAGATAGAACTGTGAATATTAGCCTGCGTTGCATCCAGAGATGATTGTGAATACTTCCTTGAGTCACACCTAGAGAGGACTGTGATTATTAGCTAATGCCACAATTAAGATAGAACTGTGAATATTAGCCTGTTCAACACTGAGATAGAACTGTGAATATTAGCCTATGCCACACTAAAACAGAACTGTGCATATTAGCCTGTGTCGCATCCAGAAAGGATTGTGACCATTACCTTGAGTCGCAGCGAGAGAGGACCCACAAAATGAGTGTGCATCTCTTCAGACAACAATGCTAATAACCAACCCTACTAAACCCTCACCCCTCTGCATACACCTCTCAAACTCTAACGAAACACAACCACCCCTCTAAAACCATGGCAAACCGCACACACTTCACTACACTGCAACAACAAACAAACCTCACATTGCCTTGCACAACAGCACATGGCAGATACTGACCGGATACCACACCAAAAAGCTCAGCAAACAGTGTTAACCAAACTGAAGCTGCCGACAGCACATCACAGCACCCTTGCTCTTTCTCCAAACTTTGTCCTACTAACGTACCCCAAACGCCCCCCTTTTTTTCAGATCCGCCAGAGCGCCAGGGGACCACTCCGGTGGTGACAGTGCGCGGTATTAATATCCTTTAACATTAACAGTAAAAACCCATTAAATTGCACATAGGGGACTGTGTGCATAGAAGGGCACGTATATGAAATTCCCTCCTTACTTCTAGCACACACTTAATTAAGTACTTCCAAAATGTTAGCAAAAAATATTCAGTTGGAGCCAAATCATTTTTTTTTTCAGCCAGGCTTTGTCCAAATACCTACTAAAAGCTGAAGTGCTGTACTGCGCTAATCATTGCAAATATAAAAGAAAATCATGCATATCCCGGAAATTAAAATTCACAATTACAAAACAAATAAATAAAGCAAGCAAACACATGTGGCACATAAAATAGTAACAGATATTATAGTACACATTACTGTAGTGGGCTTATGGATTCTTTGAAAACATATTGGGGCTGATTTACTAAGCTAAATGAGTAGCTTAAGGAAGACTAAATTTACTAAACAAAAAAAAAGACTAAGTAGCAGAAAATGACTTGCACTTATTTAAGCTACTTATATAGCTTAGTTAATCAGCCCCACATATACATTTGTATTGGGCTGATTAACTGAGCTCCCAAGGTTCTGCAAGTAAAACTAAATTTACTAAGCCAAAAAAGGTGCAAGTAGAAAAAAATTACTTAGACACTTACTTAAGCGACTTATTTAGCTTTGTAAATCAGCCCCATTATATACATCTATAACACTACCCTACAAAAAGTCTCGAAGTTAAGACTAAAGCTTGGTGCTAAGAAATAATAAATCATAATACAAGGAAAAACACTTGATTAATTGAGGATCAAAGGATTTATTTTGAGAAACCCCTGCAGTCGGAACCACTTCCTGAGGGAGATTAAAGATGGTGAGATTGTACTGTTGATTTCTGTTTTCCGGAAACCGTATATTCTTTCACAATGAGTGAATCATAAAGGTGACTGGTTTAGCTACTTCCAGAGTCTTGATGTTGTCTGCTATTCGGGCAGCGTCAGAAACTCTCCTATTTTTTTTTTGACATCTCTCTTGTCACTCTTGTCATACCTGCTAACACCATAATGAAATTGTTGGGATTGTTTTTACTACTCAGACTTCTTGCAACCGTTTCTCTAAAGTTGAGAAGCCCTCACTACAAGGCGTAGATTTTTGCAGGTGTAGGTGTAGGTGGATGGGAAGTGTCCGATAGGTGTCTCTTTCTGGAGGCCTGGGGTCACTTGACATTCTTAATTATTGCCATTGAGAAGAAGAGTGTAATTCTGGAATGTGTAAATGAAGTAAACTCAGCTTGCTCAGTATGGGAGCCTGGAAAACCACAGAAGTTAAGTTGTATATGTCACGGCCAAACAAAGGTAAGGCACCTCAGCAAAGTAGAAGAGACATGCCAAGGGAGGAACAGAAATCCATGTGTTGACTATATGTTGTATGCCAATTGAAGGGTACTGATAGGAAGGCTAGTCAATAGCATGCAACCCTTCTATCAAATATTAAACCCATGATGTGGAACAAAAATGATCATCATGACATGATCATTTTAGCCTTGCACATAGTCAAGCAGTTCCTCGCAGTACAAAGATATGGAATCACCTGTTTAAACGGGACATTGCTTCGATAATGTAAATCACTGTAAAGCACAATACTCAATAATTCAAAGTTCATTCAACAAAGTAGCACTGAAGTCCCTGAAGATATCAGCAGCCTAATGTAATGACTCCAAATAAATCTGTGTATATACCAGTTACATTATAGATTGGCGTTAATGACTGCAGCACTGAGGATCACTGATGTTTACCTGGGATGCAAGAGCCACTTAAGCTATCTGACAGTATGGGGGGAGGGTGGTTTGCAGCCCTACAGGATGGCTATAGGGTCATAGAGCACCCGCCCTCCATCCCACTAAAGCTATAATAAACCCACATAATAGGGATGCTTGCCGCCTCGCTGAATGGAATAGAAGTGGTGATACTTATTTCATTCTAGTCAATTGATTGGCAGATGAGCATCACACAAGTGCACCTCAGGAGCCCCTTCACAGAAAACGTTGTCGCTGTGACTGGCCATAATAAATACTGATTGAATACTGATGAGTAATACTGCATCACCAACCACTTCAGGTATTTCCCGGCAACTTCATTCTCCGATTTGCAAAACTGCATAAACTGTATGGGGTTTTTTCTCTTCAAACCAGGAGGTGATCGTCTATCACAGCGCCACCTGATGACCACTACCCATCAATTCATGCGCATGCCAAAATAAATAATCTTAAACGTTTGGTGAAATGCAGTAGAAATAGCTGAGTATGCAGCCACTTTCTCTCAGTTTATGATGCTTCAACAAAGTAATAAGGCAACTCTGTTGGCTCTACTCACTCAAATCACTCCAACCCAGGAAAAGGCAATGGAATGAGTTTTAAGTGATTCATCTGTAACCCTCAGTCTCCCATACTAATATTATTAGAGATCATCTACTCATTGGAGACTATCTTTGCGGACTATCTTATTATTTGACTGTGTTCTCACATTTAATCACAAAGTCTTTTCCTGATTGGCGGCTATCTGACTGAGCACATTTCTAGCTAATACAAATCACTTAGTTTGGTCTCTCTTAAGCAATCCTTCTACATTCTGTTTATGACAAGTTAAAAGATTAACATGGCATCTGAAGTTTCCAATATTGTATCTAAAGTTGTAAATTCAGGTATTGCCACCAACACTCTACACAAAGACATTTCATGAATTCTTCTGGAAGTCACCAGTATAATAACTACATTATCTACCAGGGACACTCAACAACGTGTTTCTGACCAGTGCACCATTCAAGATGATATTCTACATTTAATGGCCATATTGGAGAAGCTGAAAATAGTATCTCATCCATAGACGATCAAATTGAAGGTCTGGAACATGTGCAGATGCAGGTCACTCAACTAGAACTTGCATGTGCCAATCAGGAAGATCACAATCATAGAGACAATACCAGATTTTTGGGATTCATGAACATGCGGAAAGAAAAGATCTGATAACAATTATGGAGAAATCCATTACCATAATGCTATGGATTTCTTTTGGCAACCAATTTAAGATCTAAAGAGCTCACAAAATTACGCCCCGTAATCCCTAACGTGTCAGTTCTCCTGGTTCCATGATTGTGTGTATTTTGAGAAATCAAAACAATTTACATTGCTCCTAACTTCTCCAACAAAACACTAACTAAAGAAATCAGTTCTTGTATTTGTGGCCTGCTCTTGGAAAACATTTTTTTGGTTGAGTGCAATCAACCTTTCAATATAATGTTTTCTTATTTAAACCAATACAGAAAAGAAAAGACATTGGGCCTCATTATAAGTCAGGCGGTAAGGGGTTAACGGCGCCGGTAAAGGTGCCGGCGCCGTCAACCCCGTACTGCCTGATTACGAGGTCCCCTCGCAGGACCCGCCCTGCACATCTGGTTTTACCAGACGTGCAGAGCGGGTCCTGCGAGGGGAAGAGGGAGCAAACAACGGGCCACTCATAATCGGCCCGTTGTTTGCTCCCTCTCCCACTCCCATTCAGCTCTATGGGGGCTGAAATGGGAATGGGGAAGGTCCGGGCCCGGGTTCCTGAAGGGAGGAATTACCGGGCCCTCCGAACTCGGAATGGCCCGGTAATTCCCCATTCTGGGAACCCGGACCAGATTTTAGCGGCATGGCTACCGCCAAAGTCGTAATGACGGCCATTATCGTACAACAAGAAATACATTCAGTAAAACAAGATAATTAGTTAACTATTGTTAGTCATCGTCATGTAGATTTTAACATACACAATTTTCTTTTAAAATGGAAAAGAATAAAACAAAGTTCTCGATCTCACATAATATTTGTGATTTACATATGTTTCTTAAAGGTTAAAATCATCATTACTTCTCACAGCAGTTTTTAGCATTGGGCATTGGCTTGGTCAAGATTCAGAGTAATCAAGTAGTTGACAATTGCAATTCTAGTGGAGGTGCGTTCAGTGTTAAGTACCATACTCCACAGAGATTCATTTGTGACAATTACAAAGTCTTCGAATAATCGTTGGAAGGACATTTTTTGATGTGGCAATAGAGCTGGGCATTCAATGAGTAAATGTTTGAGCATTTCTCAACGCTTCTTGTCTTGGCAAAATCTGCATACATTCTCTTCTAAGACATCATTAGTTTTCCACAAATTTAGGCAAAATCAAAGGAAAAGATTTCTATATTTGGCTGATGGAAATTTCGCCAAATAGGTTTGTATGTTGTGGAGACTTTTGCAGAGAAACAGTGAGTGTTGTACACTTTTATGTTTCATACAATGATTTTTGGTGCAAATCCAATCATATCTCCAAATCCTTTGTTTTGCTCTGCTCAGATTTTGTTTCAGGAGTTCTAGTGATATATCTGCCTGATCCATTAGAGTTAAAACCTTCTGTTTCCAGATTAGCATCAATTTGTGGTTAGTAGTTTGAAAGTAGGTGGATAATATGTTCATTAGAGAGCCTTCATCAGGTGGTAATACACATTTTCTGTATAATGACAGCAATTTCCACATGTATTGGCTCTATAGAGAGGTCAATCCTAGTTTGCGGCGTAAAACCCACATTGGCAGACTCTATGGTAAGAAAAGTGATCGCTTCCAAAAGCAGCCTTCTATCTTTTGCCAAAATAGATCTGAGCGCCAAGCTCTAGTTTCAGCTCCAGAGATGACATTCGGAAGAGACCTTTGTTTGTAAAAGGAGAGTCCCGGGAGAATAGAATCGTATTTGGGATTTATGATAGAGGCTTGAGCCACCACAGTGCACATTATTTTAGTCAGATGTTGCAAATAGGTGCGGTCAGATATACCATTGTTTGTAGTAAGACCTAGGTATTTATATTCATTTACTCTTTCTAGAGTTTCCCCTTGCAAGGTCCATCTAAAGGATGTTTTTTTGATGGTATGTTTAGATGCAGATATCATGACTTTCGTTTTGTTTATATTGATTGTTATAAGATTAGCGTCTGCATATTTGCCCAATTGAGTTAACAATTGTTGTAGCCCTCACAGTGTTTTGGCCATTAAAACGAGGTCAACGGCATAGAAGACACACGGTATCGCATGAGACCCTACTTTTGGTGGGCCAGAGACCATTTTTGGGAAAGAATGCTGTATGTTGGAGATGACGAAATTAAATAAAGCTGAGGCCATTGTACAGCCTTGTTTGAGGCCTCTGAATATCAGAATGGAGTCAGTTAGCCTGCCATCCAAGGTTAAGCATATCTGGATGGAAGTATTTGTATGAAATTGCCATACTCAGAATAGTATATTGCTGGGACAGGCAGCTTCCTTTAGTTTACACATTAGAAGTTCTCTTGATATTGAGTTGAAAGCTGTTTTGAAATCAATACAAGACAAATACAGAGGTTGTTTAGTCTGGAACTCATTTGTTTTGATTATATGCAATAACTGTAGATTGATGGCAGTTACCAGACCTGCAACAAATCCTGTCTGATATGGGTCGTGAAGGTTTTTGTATGCATCCATAAGTTGAAGTCTTTTAGTATGAGGCTTGCAACGATTTTGCCTGTGATGTCCAGAAGAGCAATGGGCCAGTAGTTCCCTGGGGACTTTCTATCTCCTTTTTTATAGATTGGCACAATAATAGATTTGCACCAGGAGGGGGGTATCTGACGAGTTCGAATAGCCCTCTTAAATATGTTAGTTAGGATCTTAGCCCATGCTTCTGGGTGCTGTTTGAGCATTTTGTTGCTAAGATCGGCAGGTCCAGGGGCTCTTAAGGCACTAAGTTTAGAGATGTGGAAGATAGTATCTAGTTTAGAGATGTGGAAGAATAAAGATAGCTTTATTCAAGAGACCCCATATTAAGGTAGAGTTCTTGGATGCAAGAGTTCTTAACATTAGTTCGCCATCCTATGGGATGATTATAGCTTTTCTTGATTTGACCCAATTTCTTTATTTGGTCTTAAACTGTGTTAGTTGGCTAGATCTCATTGCAAGTGAGAGGCTCATTAGAGCTCTTCTGGCAGCACGGTATGCCGCTCTTTTAGTATGTACTTCATTATCATAGGCGTGTGAAGGCCTGAGGGGCTTGAGGCCTCTTGTGCTTACAGTCTTATAAGACTGTAATGCAGCTACGTATAGTCCATCAGACCGTATTATTTCTGGATTTAGAATATCTGTGGGATATTCTAATTGCAGTTTTAGCTTAGCTAACTGGTTCGAAATCCATTTGAATACATTGTGTGCATTATTGATGGTCAGGGGAAGGCTTTAAAAATCAGGGGTTTGTAGGGAGAATGGAAGAATCCATGACCATGTTAATGATAATAACTCATGGTCATTTGATTTTTGCGAGGTCATTTGAAACTTACTAATCTTGGCAAACAAGTTGCAGTCTGTGTATACATAGTCAATGTGAGCGGATAGTTGACCTCTTTTCCAGGTTGGTAATGGAGGGTTATCTGCTTTGGTTGTACCATTGACCATGAGAAATTGGCTTGTGTTCATCAAAGTTCTCCAACACTCTAATAATGATCTGATAGATATGATATGATAGGTTATTTATAACACGCTTAATACTCAGAGGTTTCTAAGCGCGGACCCGGGGATCGAACCTGTGTTGCTCTGTGCCATCTTGCTTCCAAAGGCGATCACGTTGCCCCTGAACTATCCTCAACGAGCAGTGGTCATTAGTGGTTATGTTGGATTGTTAATTTTTGTATCTACTTTGAGGTTGTAACCGTGCGTAGTTTAGTTGCCGATATGAGTCAGAGTCCCCTAGAGTACAGATTATGTTTGTCATGGGCTTTCGAGATATGGAGGGTTCCATTCTATGCGGTAGGTTTCCAGGCACCCTTACGGCCAGGCACTGAGAATCAGGTTCATGGGATAGGAGGAAGCCAAGATCGTATAAGGCTTCTCGCGCTAGGCATACCATATTCATCACAATCCCAGACTGCATCCATAGCCTCACAATGGAGGAGTCCTTGTCATTTACAAACTCTATCTGGGCTATGTCTGAAGATGTAAGATCTTGCTTTAGGGGAATATCTCCTAATATATTGAGAACACTTGCGCTGTTTAAATCGTAGATAGGAAAAGGATTGCCTCTACATTGCAAGGTTAGATGATGATGAATTTGTGCTAGAGGGACTCCGCATTTTGGTTTTTGGACCTGAATTTGTTCAGCAAGAAATGCTGATTGAGTTTGAGCAGGAAAGTTTGACCTTACCAGTGGGGTTCCGTGAGATGGTAATTTTAAATTTAAACTTTGGTTAGTTGGTTTTAGAGTTGCAGTTAACAAAGCGGGATCAGAATGTTTGTGCGTATAAGGCTTTGCAACGGTTAAAGCAACTGATTTGGCAATTTGTTCATGTCTTTCTTCTAGGGTCAAAAAGTTATAATCTTGTGTTTGAAATGGGTTTATGTCCTGTCATGTTAGCTTCAAGGCTAACAGAAGGGTGCAATTTTTCCGGGCCTGGATATTGCGAGTATTGGACCTCAGTTAGTTTAGTAAGGGAGAATAATGCAGTGTTCATAGCCTGCATCTTTATTTGAATGAAAGGAGGAACAATTACTTTAGGATATGAAAGTGAGGGGGAAAGGGCTGTAAATGTTTTTCTCAGAGTGGGTTGTGTAAATGATATGGATAGAGCGGAGGATTCATGCAGTGAGGTTCTAAATGTGTTTGGTGATTGGGATAGTGTCAAAGGAATTGGGGTTGAAGATAGGGTTGGGGCTAGGAGACACAGCTTGGTGATTGCCAAAATCGTAGGTGTCACTGATGACACACCGGCATGACTTGTGTTAGCAGGACTGTTGGTTTGGTATTGTAGTCTATCACTGTCATTTTGTGTCGAATCCACCTTGGCGGGTAGGCAGGGAGACGGTATCGCGCTGGTATGGACCTGAGCCAGGACTACCTTGGTTTGAAGGGGTGTAATTGTATACGACAAAGAAAAACCGCCATTGACTAACAAATCCGGCAACAGGTCCCTCAGTGAGTGTACGCGACTCGGGAATTGAAGCCAGTTCTGCTGAAACAGTGTCAGTGTTCACTACCAGAGGTCGGGTTGGGTTCCTGCATCTTTGCTGTAGAAGTCACGGATATCTGTAGTAAGTGAAGGAGGGCAAAGTCGTGTTTTTTATTCCCCACTGTGAGTCAGTTGCAATGTGTGTGAGACTCGTTTGGGTGTTTCTTTGGCTTTGACGAGTGGCTCCGTTGTTTCCTTCGGACGGGAATTCCCATAGTAAGAGTATACAACATGGACATGCAAGTTTTAGGTAGCGGCCAATAAAGTATTGAGAGATTTTGATAGTAGTTTGTGAAAATTACTAAGGAGTATCGAACAGAGGTCTCAGGAGTTGATAGGGCATGCCCAAATAGAAGGAGCAATACAAACGCTTACCCAAATTATTAATCGCTGTCAGCTAAAGCAGCAAAGCAGCTAAACAGCTCAACAACACTTGTAAAGCACTTGCTTATGAATATGACTCTGAGTAATTGATTGATTGATTGATATTTTATTTCTATCGTGCTCATACACAATTGTTTCAGAGCGCGACCAGGCAGGGAAAGGGAACAGGGGAGAACAAAAACAACGATCTTACTAGGCCCGGTGACATTGAGAACGTGCAAGTGCAGGGTAGAGAGAGAAGGGGGAGAAGTGCATGGAAGGGGGAACAAAAGGAGAGGGCAGAGCGAGAAGGAAAAATAAATAAATAATAATAACATAATAAATAAAAAGCCAACAAACAATGGAAGTGCAGCCAGCAAGTGGCAAGTGCTGGGTTTATGGCAGCAGGCCGTGTAGGTCTGAAAGTGCAGGAAGAAAGGGGGAGGGCTGTATGGGTACAGATACAGGCCCCAGTGCAGGGGGTGGCCCGGAGGCAGTGCGTGAGGGTGGCAAGATGAGCAGGTACCTGGGCCCAGAGGACAGAGGGTGGCCAGGTGTATGGTGCCGAGGGAGAGCAGAATCAACAGGGGAGAGGGGAGGAGAAGGCAGAAGCAAAGAGAAAGGTTTTGAGGTGCTTCCGGAACCGGAGATGGTTCTCCTCAAGTTTTAGAGTGGCAGGGAGGCTGTTCCAGATGGAGGCCCCAGCCGAAGACAGAGATCTACCCCCGGCTCGTTACTTTGAGAAACGACTGACCCTGAGGGAGTTAGAGGTAGAGGAGTGGAGTGCTCGAGATGGGAGGTATTTGCGGAGGGATAGCTGAAGGTATGTTGGACCCAGGCCCCAGAAAGCCTTGTGGACAATGCAGAGGGTTTTGAATTTAATCCTTGCATCCACAGGGAGCCAATGGAGAGATTTCAGAGCTGGAGAGATACGATCCCAGGGCTTGAGGCCAAGGACAAGTCTCGCAGTCCTGTTCTGGATAAATTGTAAAGGACGGTGATTAGAGGCAGGTAGATTAAGAAAGAGGCTGTTGCAATAGTCCAGCTTAGAGAGAACCAGAGCTTGGGAGACAGTGAGCTTCTGGGGGAATGAGAGGAAAGGAAGAATACCTCTGAGGAGGTGCAGTAGGAGGTTTGACTTTTTTGATACATCAGCGATGTGGGCAGAGAAGAAGAGTGTGGAATCAAAGGTGACACCAAGGTTCTTGGCCTCGCAGGTGGGGATAGGAGGAGGGCCAAGGGAGGCTGGCCAGAGAGTGAGGGGAAAGGAAGGTGATGGTGTGCCAATGAGGAGGATCTCTGTCTTGCTGGCATTAAGACAAAGATCGTTGGCGGCACACCAATCTTGGATGGCAGTTAGGCAATCAGTGATGAGAGAGGTGGAGGAGGTGGCCGAGGGCAGCCTGAAAATGAGTTGAGTGTCGTCTGCGTAGCACTGTAAGTTTGAGCAGGAAATGGCAATACAGCGGGCGAGAGTTGCCAGGTATTGGTTGAAAAGCCAGGGCGAGAGGTTAGACCCCTGGGGAACACCACAGGTGGAGAGGAAGACAGATGATAGGAAGGACCCAAGTTGGACCTGGGATCGTCGATCAGAGAGGAAAGAGGTCAGCCAGGCCAGAGCCTGATCGGTGATGCCCAAGTTATCCCGGAGATGGTTGAGCAGGATGGTATGGTTGACCGTGTCGAAGGCAGAGGAGAGATCAAGTAGGATGAGAACAGAGGGAATGCTAGAGTCAAGGTTGGAAAGCAGATCTTCACGGATGTTCAGGAGAGCAGTTTCCGTGCTTCTCCCAGAGCTGAAGCCAGACTGATGGTCATGGAGACAGCCAACAGAATCAGAATGAAGGTTTAGCTGAGAGATGGCCAGCTTTTCAAGGAGTTTGCCTAAGAAGGGGGTAATGGAAATTGGGCGATAGTTGGCCGGACAAGAGGGATCCGCTGTGGGTTTCTTGAGGAGAGGATGCACAAGGGAGTACTTAAGAGGGGAGGGGAAGGATCCTGAGGCAAAGAAGTGGTTGCAGAAGTCGGCAAGGGCCGGAGCGAGGGTATCAATGTGGTCCTTGAGAGTTTTAGAGGAACAGGGATGAACCTGTTTTGGCGAGGCTTTCATAGATCGGACTTGTCTAGCGAGCTCATCAGGGGAGAAGAAAGGAAAGGAAGAGAAGGAGGGTGGGGGGGTGGCTGGAGGAGGGTCAGTGAGTACTGACGGAGAGGGGAGACGAGAGGGGGTGGAGGAGAGTGTGGACAGGATGTTCTGGGTTTTTGAGATAAAGTGTGAGGCCAGGGCATTGCAAAGAGCCCGAGAGGCAAGGGGAGGGGTAGAGACTGCAGCAGGGTTGGCCAGCTCCTTACAAATTTTAAAGAGTTCGGCAGAGCTGTTAGATGCCGCAGAGACACAGGCTTGAATGTGGATCTCCTCTTGGTACAGACAGAGAGACGGTATTGCCTTTGGAGAAGGCGACAGGCCAGTTTGTCAGAGGATGAGCAGGAATCCCTCCATTTTCTCTCAGCCGCCCTGCACCTACGTTTAAGTGTAGCTAGGTCGGAGTCATACCAGGAATTGCACTTGGCTTTGGACTTCCAGCGGATCCTCATGACAGGGGCAAGAACATCAAGAGTATCAGAAATAGAAGAATAGAGAGAAGACAGGGCTGTGTCAGGGTGTGAGTCAGCCAGAGGAAGAGGGGGTTGGGAGAAGGTGGAAGCAAAAGCCTCGACTGACACACACTTCATGGGCCGGATGTCCAGGAAGGTAGGTGGCAGTGTTGGGGTAGGCTTGTCTTGGGGGGAAGAGAGAGAGAGATGAGAGGAGAGGAGGTAGTGGTCACTCCAGGAGAGGGGAGTGGTTAGAGGGATAGATAGGGGGAGGCTAGAGGAGATCAAGACATCAAGTGTGTGCCCTGCAGATTGCGTTGGGCCAGATGGGAGGATAGAGAGGGAGAGGGAATCGCAGAGGTCACGAAAGAGCAATGTTGAGGGACAGGGAGAATCTAGGTGAATGTTGAGGTCACCAAGGAGGAGGAGTTGAGTGGTTGAGGCCAGGAGAGAGGAGGAGAGGTCAGCCCACTCAGAGAGAAAAGAGGTGATTTGACCAGGAGGCCGGTAGAGAGTGGCAACAGTAAGAGAGTGGCTAAGGAAAGATCAAGGCTACACCCCCTCCAGGGAGAGTGGATCTGGGTGCGGAGAGGATCTTGTAGCCATCAGGGAGGAGAGTTTCAAATCTTGTGACAGAGCTGGCAGTGAACCATGTCTCTGTAAGACCAAGAACATCAAGGTCAAGTTCTTAGAGGAGTTGGCAGATGTCAGAGGAGTGTTTGACAGCAGAGCGAGAGTTGAGAGTGGCAAGATGAAGAAGGTTGCCAGCCTTAAAGACCTTCCGGGGAGGGGTACAAATCAGAGGTACGCCCTGCGGAGTTGTGGAGGTAGCCAGAAGATGGGCAGAGGAGGGAAGAGTGGGCAAGGTAGCCAAGGAATGAGAGGAGGGGACAGCTGGAGAAGAAAGGAAGTTGATGAGGCAAGGGGAACGCCTATCGAAGAGGAGGAGATTTGCCTGGGGACCTTGGACCATGACAGTACTATTTAGGTAGACGTTAAGGATGACTCTGGAGGAGTCAAAAGAAGCCATGAGGATTTCCCAGCGAGTGCCACCATTTATGGGAGAGGAGGAGACAGGACAGAGCACAGAGATCATAGGGGGGGGGACTACTAAACGTAAGGAAAAACAAAGAAATACAAAATATACTGTCAGTGTTTGGCTGTATAAATATAGTAGGCACTAGCAGTTAGTTCAAAGTCCAGCAATATAGTGAGGATGTGACCAAATGCAGCATACCAAGTTGGTTCTTCAAGCAGGTCAGCCAAGAGGAGGTGTAGACAGATAGCTCAACAGCACTTGCAAAGCCTTGAAAAATATAACTTTAGATATGGTCTCATCAACCCCACCAAAATGTTCGTCACCACTACTGAAGGAGTTTCAAGAGGGTTCTTCAAACCTTATGCATTGGCGGGATTCATTAATGCACACTCTTTCGATCACATGGAGACCTCTTCATCTACTCCTACAATGTACCAACAACACCATGACTACATAACCAGATTTCTACATGAATCTCACCAGAAAAATACCAAATCGCTCAAGTGCAACACCATCCGCAATCGTTTGGACCCAACCCAACCATAACCAACTGTCAACATAAAACAGTGACAAATCTCGTGATGAATCTAGATCACCCATTAAAACTTAACATGTCAATCTCCTCTCTTGTTATATTATCACTTGAATATGTATGTTTTCATTGTTAAATTGAATATAACATCACTTTTAAAAGTGCTCATGTAGAATTTGAAAACAGCAATTATAGTTTATGCATGTGACGAAGATTAGCCATTAATCACTTTTGAGCAGTAATACATTTCTCCCTTCCTCTTAATCTCTAACCGATAGTTACATCATAGGACCAAAGGGCTATCACATCCTGCTAGTGTTAGCTGCCCCTAACTCGATTCTCTTACATTTACATCATATTTGTCTAATATGTTTATTTATCAGAACCTACATTATTTTGTCTTGTCTCTCATCTCCCTCATTTGTGTTAGCAATCTTGGGGACTCATTACAAGTGTGGAGGTCCAGAAACAAGGGTGCCGGTAAGCTTACTGGCACCCTTGTTTCCGGATTTGGTGTTATGGGGTTGGCAGCAACCCGCCGGTTGCACCGGCGAGTTAACGACAACCTCATAATGAGGCCCTTGATCTATGTACATAACTATCTAGCACCAGTAGCCCATTCAATATATATATGTATATATAGTGATGCTATTAACTTATTACTATATGTTGCAAATCTAATATATCATAAATAGTTGCTGAATATTATTTCAATCTGCATTCTGCTTCTATGAATATGTCCTTGAACATTTTATCTTGGAATGTGAAATATATCTCTGGGCCCATTAAACGTCAAAAGATCATTTCACATTTAGTCAAGCTCAACCCAGATATTGTATGGCTTCAAGAAACTCATCTTAATGGAAACGAAAACTTCAAATTAACTAAGCAATGGGTTAAACAGATATCATTTTTATCTGCTCTGGATAAGAAAAATTGAGTTACTGTTCTAATATCAAATAAATGTCTGCTCGAATAGTTAAACAATGTAAGGATGATCATGGCAGATGGACTCTTGCTGCCCTGAACGTTAATGGAGCACCATTCAATATTGTCAACATGTACAGTCCAAATGCTCCTGATCCTTCATTCTGGAAAGATCTCCATCAATTTCTCTTGACTCTACATCTAGATAATCTAATCATCTGTGCTGATTGTAATCAGATTGTGGACTTCTCTTTGTATCGAAAACCAAAAGAGAAATGTATTATCTCACAATCCTGCAAAGAATTTCTACATTTTATCGACCACCTGGGCCAACATGGTTAATCCTGATGCCTTTGAATTTTCCTTATATTCACCTGTGCATAAAGATTTCTCTAGAATTAATTATATTAATTATATTTTTGTCAACAAGACAATCTCCACACGTTTCACTGTTTCAATCTCTCACCTGGCAAGACATTGGCCTTAATGCATCTCATATGTTAAAATCCTATATTGTTACCCCCAAGTTAATAACACTAATCCCATTTCCTTATATGGAGGAGCTAGACATGAATGTCCTCTATCCCCTCTCCCTTTTATTTTAGCACCTGAACCATTACTTCAAAATATTCGTAATAATCCCAAAATTCATGGTGTTCAAATTAGTCATTCAGAATTTAAAGTCTACGCTATGTGGATGATATTATTGTATATGTTACTACACAAAATGAATCACTTAATTTATTAGAGACTATGAACAATTATTTGGTTACATCTGGTTATACACTTAATGCTAACAAATCGCAAATTCTCCACCTTTCAATTCTTTGCACACAATATGAATTGCTACATTCTATTTCACTTGTAGTGAAATGCTGCTTTCAAAAAGTCCCCGTACTTTCAGTTTAAACTGCAATTGCTTCCACAAGATAGATACATTAAACAACAGTACTCAACCATGCAGGCTTTCGTGGGAAGTATTGCAATGCAGACCAAATAAAATGTTCACGAGCAAAGCAAACGCCTTTAACAAGGTCCGAGTCTCTATTAACTCCCAGGACAGCTGGCATGAAAGGGAGCTATGGTTATCAGCACATCCATATAATCTCTGGGGTGCCAAGGGGAATCCAAGATGGATGCCATGGCAATGTCTCGGCTCACTGCCAAAGTCCCTTATTCATTTGTGTAGGTTGTGCATCTGCAGGGCTGAAAAGACTTCTGTTAGCACAAACATCTGCCGCTCCTTTCGGTACTAGCCCATTGCTTTTGTTTCCACTGATATGTTTAGATTAATCCTGATTTGTATGTTCATTTACATGTTATTTGGATTTTAATTGACTTGTGATGAATTATTTTACAATACATTTAACAGTCTTCTGACAACCGGTATTCAAATAGGTACAATAGAATCCCTATTCAAATATGCACATCTTACTCCACCAATAGGAATATTGATATATATTGTAAAATAAAGAGTAAGATGATAAAATTCCACTACTCACATCCCTATCCCTCAAATAGGACCCTCTGATAGATTTTCCGGCACTACAAGTCTTCACAACATAGACTGCATGCAACATTTTAACTTTCAAAAATATTTTTTTGTTTATTCAAAATGTTTCAAGTAAAAGATAACACACTACCCTCACCTAACACAGTGCAATTACTAACACTAAAACCACAGTATCTAAAACTTAGGCCTCAAATTATACACATACCCAAGACACAAACGATATCACATAACAAAATACAAAAAACCTCAATGTGTCATTAAAAAACATATAATCCCAACATGTTTCTGTTCTACATAGCCCTTTTCGGGCGAACATTCTTCAGGGGATAATTTAAAACATCCACTAATCTCTAGTATGCTAATCTCTCGCCGTTGTGTTTTCAAGGCTCGTTGTTGCTCCACGACTCGTCCAGCGACTTGGTCCGTGTAGGAAGTTTGCACGCACAATTGAAGATTGGTACTGTGAAATGCCATAGAATTTTGTGGATCTGGTCCTTTATGCGCTGCCAGCGAGGTTTTTCCTGTGTTCCCTGCAATGGGCATCTCTACTTGTGTGGAGGTGTTGCGATATCTCGGCGGTCTGTGACGCCCTGTGAAGTTTTGGTTTCTGATTTGCGAGAGATTAGCATACTGGTCACTTACAGACGTGCTTTGGAGGTTTACCAATTAAAGGCTCTGTTTTGCCTGAAACTACCCATTCAACACGGTGTTGAGGAGATTAATGGATGTTTATTTATCCCCTGAAGAATGTTCGCCCGAAAAGGGCTTTGAAGAACAGAAACATGTTGGGATTATGTGTTTTTTAATGACACATTGAGGTTTTTTGTATTTTGTTATGAGATATCTTTTGTGTCTTGGGTATGTATATAATTTGAGGCCTACGTTTTAGATACTGTGTTTTTAGTGTTAGTAATTGCTCTGTGTTAGGTGAGGGTAGTGTGTTATCTTTTACTTGAAACATTTTGAATAAACAAAAAAATATTTTTGAAAGTTAAAATGTTGCATGCAGTCTATGTTGTCAAGACTTGTAGTACCGGAAAATCTATCAGTGGGTCCTATTAGCGGGATACGGGTGTGAGCAGTGGAATGTTATCATCTTACTCTTTATTTCATGATATATTCTGACAACCGGTCACATTTTTATAAACATAACGTACCGCTGTAATTTGTTTGAACCTTATTTATATTTTGATTTTGTAATATGTCTGCTCCTTACTGCACCGTCTGTCTGTGGCAGTTCAGAACTACATGTCCCATCAACCCTGCGGTCACTTGTTTATGGTGTAGTCTGTCATCCTGTTTGAATTGTCCTTAGTCCGTGAACAGAACATTACAGTCCCAACAGAATCAGCTCTTGGTCTTTCCTTCCAAAAGCAAAACCAGAGGTGATTGTCGTGTTTATGCACTTGGACACTCCTTTGATTTGTATGGCGCAGCAGGGGCAGGAAGTGGAATTACCACTTCCATCACCACCATACGCCCCCCCCAGAGAAAATCTGTAAGAACATCATCTCGTTTTCCTGCTGGCTGTAATGCACTGCACTTCTTTGGAATCGCCCTGCTTTACACACCTGCTAAAATCAGGTAGATTCCAGAACAATCTACAATAAATTTAACATGCCAGGTGTAAATGACAGGCCACATCTACGCATGTTTGCACTATGAAATTCAAAGAGGAGTACAGGTTATTTCACTTTTTTTTACTCCTCCTTTTTTCACGTTGTAGTGCAAATGGCAACACTTGACAAGAGGGGGATTTTGTGTGCTTAAGAGCAAATGTAACATGTCCCCTCAATGCAATTTACGAAGATTTGGGGCATGACCTCCTGTCTTTGATCTTCAGGTTCCTTAGGGGGCATTTTTAGATATTTTTCTGCATTGTAATGTCCGGAAAAGCGTTTACTTTGAATCCATGGAAGCCGTCCCTTTACCCTTTGGAAATAGAACTGTAATAAATGAATCCGCAGAAGGCAACACACAGAGAACTTACGTTGGAGGAAACAATTTACTGCCTCGTATTGTATTGCCATCTACTGAGCTATTTAGGTACAGCGTCTAAGCAGCAACACAAAATATGGATGCCACGCTCTATTTCAGGATTCACGTGTTGGTCGCTTTCTTTCCATAATGTCCAAATAATATTTGTATCGTAATTAATCGGTTTGGTGCCTGGTGATATTATGAACCAAGCAACAGCTCACATGCAGTGCGGGGCCAAGTATTTTGTGTCAGAGGTGGCAGCTCGCCCCCTGCTGCCACCACCCATCGCTGCTCCCTTCAGTGTCAACATATTTGGAGATGCAGCCGAAACTCCCAATGACTCATTGAAGATTATGGATGTACTGCTAGAGGATTTACAAATAGCAATCAACATATCATAAAATAACTTCACACACTAGTTGTGTCTTGAAATGATACAGCAAATGTTAACAGCTTCTTAAAATACATCATCTCCGTTATCATTTTCCTCTCTATAGGTGGCAAGTTCAACAGGTTGAACACCTACCACAGAAAATAAAGCGAATGTGCTTTCTTCCCAATAGTGAGGTGAGTGATGGGCAGTTTCAGGCAAATGAATCGCTGAACTGATGAACTTTTCCTTTCAAAAACTGCAGAATTTCTTGAATAGGTCAGAAAAGCCATGTTCATCAATATCAACTATTCTAATGTGATTGGTTGGTTCTGTTGACGACATATATTGGAGATCGGATTGTATCCTTACATTTTACAACAATCTCACACACAAAGCTTATCCTGATGAAGTACCAAGGGGTCTGAAATGCATTGAACGAACCGCAACTTTCCCATTGAGAAATAAATGATTTACAAGAAGAAGTGGCCATGATTTATAATAATGTGTATAACATTTATATATGAATGCATTTACTGACTTGGGAATATTCTATGTAATATTCACAGCATTGCTCTTTGAGTGCAACGAGTGCTGTGGAATACTTCCTCAGTTCATTTCCTAGTATAAGTCGTGACCTAGCACAGGCACTCATCCTTAGCTGTGGCCTTTTCCCGGGCCTTGTGGTGGTGCCCCCTGATGACTGCCTGTTGCATACCTCTTAACCTTTAGTGTTACCATGGTGAGTGAAAACACCCGATTTAGTTTTTAGCAGATGATAGCCCATTGGAGTGGATGGCCATATAAGGGGTTTGGCAGATGAGAAAACTAAGTAAATGGTGGGTGACACCCACCAAAAGACTGAGTATGAGGTTGTCTTTTCAGTGCCAAGTGCCCCTCTGCCCAGCAAATGGCACTGGCAAATGTGCAGCTCTCATCACAGTCACATGTGTTAAGGGGCCTCATTACGACCCTGGCGGTAAGGGGTTAACGCCAGCGTTAGCTGCGCCGACCCCTTACCGCCAACTACGAGGTCCCTTAGCGCCATGGCGCTTTTAACACCTGCTTTTAGCAGGTGTTAAAATCCATGGCGCTAAGGGACCATGGAGTTAATTACGCCACCGTAATTTACGGTGGCGTAATTAACGCCTTCCCCACTCCTATTATGCCCTATGGGGCAAAAATGGGAATGGGGAAGGGTAAATGGGGATTGGGGACTTACCGCCCCGCCGACCTCGGAATGGGGCGGTAAGTCCGCCAACCACCATGGCGTAAACGTAGTTTAAGCCATGGTGGTAAAGTCACGGCCCAGGCGGTAACTTAACGCCTGGGTCGTAATGAGGCCCAAGGACTCAGTAAGTAATGGTGTATAACAGAAGAAAAAGGGCAGTACCCACCTTAACAAGGCGCTGCAAGTTCCTGCTGCGTGAGACATAACGGAGCAGAGCAAGAGCCATGCGGGTCTCCTATATCACTGAGAATGGCACACAAGCCTGCAAATGCTTGCCCACCCGCAGAACTAGTTAGTTGCCTCCGATAGCGCAGCTGCTGGCACCACAAGCTTGGGACACCCAATCTGCTACCAGTTATTACAGTAGTGGAGCTGTGTCAATGTCACCTTCCAGCTCATTTTTATTCACAAAAATGGATGAAGTCAGTGTAGTACATCAGGTTCATGAATAACAATGAACTTTCCCTGAATGCAGACACATGGCCCATGAAGACTGTTGTTGCTTGTTTTGTTACCATGACTGATTCACATTTAAAATAATAAAGTTGTCAAACTAGCACTTCATAAACAAACATAGTCTACGACAATAAGGGACGTTGCTCAGAAAAAATTGCCAGGGCCCAGGACTGGCAAACACCCCCATAAATTAAGCACGGCTCACATGTATTTGTGAAGTGAGTAATAATTCCTTAAGCTTTCCTGAAAAATTCTGCCACTATATATATTTGCCATATGCCATACAACTCCAGTAGACATTGTCCTCTCCAAGCAGTAATGTGGCATTAACACCCGATCCGGCAGGCCAGATTAGTTTTATCGGCCCAGGCCCAAGTTAAAGGCCTAAGCGGGACAAGGGTTTTTAAAGAGGGTCCCGCCCGATAACACCCCTGATCCGGCGGACCGGATCAGGTGTGAAGGCCTTAGCACCCTGGGTGACCAGAGCGGCAACCCAATGTGCTTAAAAAAAAGGATTGTCCTTCCTACAACACACGCATCCTTTACCAACATGGCCACCATGGAAAGGGAAGAGGGGCTTCGCATGCCATGGTGGCCGTTCTGCACGGAGAGGAAGGTGCAGCTGCGGCGGCAAGTGCCGCCACAGCCTCAAAATGTTAAGTTGGGGTGGGGAGAATTAAACATAAAAAAGGTGACAGGGAAGGTGGGTGGAAAATGGTGGCGGGGGAGTCGGCTGTCAGGCAGGTTTGGAACGCGGGCTTAGACCGGCGGTTCAAGCCCGCGTTCCTAGCCACCTGATTGGCTGGCTCCCCCGCCTGGGTGCTAATTATATATAAGCTTGTCAGAGCAAGGGTATTTAAATCATATCACAGTTATGAGTGCTGTGGGCAAAGCTCCATAAACAAGGCAACCATTGTCAGAAGTCGTTCTAACCACCACATCTCTGATTAGTGGGAGCTCAGGTTTATTTTAGCAGCAACTGTGGCTATTGTCAGATCAGCAAAAAAACTGATGCTGCACATTTGCAAAGCCAGACTTTTTCGTTTTGCCAATGCTTGTTATTGTAGATTTGTCCTTGAAGAAAATTCCAAATGCTTCCCCCATCATAATGTCTGCCAGATGGCCGAGCTCCTCGTTTGCTCTGCAGCCTTGTTTGGGTTTTAATTGCTATGGCCAGCACCTATCGTGCATGCCCTAGAAGTCATTCAGGTCTCATATGCATACCTTTACATTACTACCCTACAAGACTACACTATGCCCATTAATCTAGCCACACCAGCGCCAGCGCAGTATGCCTTTAAACAGGACGCCATGATTACCGTACCATGCACTGTCTCTCAGAGGAACCTCAAATTACGCACCAGACTACCCAGGCTCTATGACCCCCCAAGCAATCGAGCATATAGCAACGCTGGCTGCAGCGCGCGCAATTCAAGCCATCACCTGCACCCACTCCAACTTAACAGCAGACTCTTCCGTGAACCTATCATACACCTGAATTGCAAATTGAAATCACAACTAGCTACCTCGTAACCACCCCAGCCTGGAATTAGAGCTGCCCTTATAAACGCACGCTCTATGGTAGCTCATGCTACAGATATAGCTGACTTACTACACAATGAAAACCTAGACCTTTTAGCTGTCACTGAATCTTGGCTACACCCTGCAGCCGACCCAGCAATCATGCCAGCTGTGCCAGATGAATACACCCTCTTAAGACTCGACCGCACTACCTCTCGAGGTGGCGGCCTTGCTATCATAGCCAAAACTAACTTATCAGTGAATCTCTCACCACTACTTAACACAAGCTCATGTGAATCCTTATCGGCTAAGCTAACCATATCTAATACGCAAACTGTATCCATCCACCTAATTTACAGACCCCCTGGCCCATTAGGATCTTTTGAAGATGACCTAACAAATATTGTTTCACATTACCTCAAGAACTCCTCTCAATACATCACATTAGGTGATTTTAACCTCGCCCTCAACGACCTGTTAGACGCCAATGCCACTTTAATCAACAACTCCCTAGAGGAACTAGGTTTCACGCAGAAAATTACAGCTCCCACCCACTCCAAAGGAAGAACTCTGGACTCGCAAGTTGTGCATAATTGCCCACTCGCAGTCTCTTCCATAATCCCACAACCATGGTCTGATCATTACCTGATCACATTCTCTCTAGAACCTACACCATCGCTGCAACCCAACAGTTTAGCTCCAGCTGCCCCAACCAGAAATAAGAGAAATATCACTCCTGAAAACCTCATGCCGATGATCCTTCTGACTCTCAATGCCATTCCAGAACATATGAATCCCTCAACTATGGTAGACCTTTACAATAAAGTCATGCTATCCTCCCTCGATGCCATAGCACCTCTTAAAGTGAGAAAGAGCAAACATGTGAACAACTGGTTCTCTCTCCATCTTAAGGCTATTAGAAAGGAGAAACAACGTTACGAGAAAATCTGGAGATCAGACCCATCTGAACTCAATAAGATAAACCTAAGTAATCTAGCCTCCGAGTATAAAAAAGAAATTATCCTCGCAAAACAAACCTCATACAACCATCGAATCTCTCAAGCAAAATCCAATACTAAAGAGCTCTTCACAATACTGAAAGAAATAGAAACTCCTGTCCAGCCGCCTGACTCCTGCATCAAGGACAAAAACTGGTGCACAGATATTTAAAATGCTCTTGCTAATAAAATTACATCCTTGCAAACTAAAATTAGTAACAAAAAAGATTCCCTCCCTTCCACCTCTAAACTGAACAACAGTAGCTCCACTCCTCAACCTTCGACGAGCTCTACTCCTGTGTCCACCCCCCTCTTTAACGTTAGCAAAGTCTCCACTAAAGAAGTTGAAAAAGTTATACTTGCACTCAAACCTTCGAACTGCCATGGAGACCTTTGCCCGGCCCAACTGATAAAAGACGCAGCCAGAGAACTTTCACCATTTATTACGAAACTTATAAATGCATCCTTCACAACCGGCATCATACCTAACAACTTGAAACAATCTTGGGTCCTCCCTCTCCTTAAAAAACCTAATCTTAACCCTGCCATCCCCACAAATTACCGCCCCATCACCACAGTGCCATTTCTCCTTAAAATCCTTAATAAAATAGCTTACCAACAAATTCAACACTACCTCAAACTTAACCACCTTCTAGGAGTCCGTCAGTCAGGCTTCAGACCTCAACATGGGACTGAGACTGTGCTTATAGATCTAAAGGCTCAGATAGATGAGCTGAGAGACGAAGGTAAGACTGTCTTCTGTTACTCCTCGATCTCTCGGCCGCATTTGACCTAGTCAACCATGAGATCCTCTGCACACACTTACAGTCGGCAGTATACTTCTCCCAAGAGGCAATTGAATGGATCCAGTCCTTCCTTAAAAACCGCACAATGCGAGTCTTTTCACCATCAGCAGCTGCTGACCCCATGCCCATCACTTGCGGTGTGCCACAGGGTTCTTGCGTTTCCCCTACACTGTATAACATCTTTACAAAGCCCCTTTTCGACGATCTAGATGGCCTGGGTATCACCTACACGAACTATGCTGATGATAGTCAGATCCTCATCCCGTTGACGGGAGCTTACGACAAGGATGTGTACCTCATCATCCAGGCATGGATGGCCTCTCATAGTCTATGCCTGAATGATGACAAGACGGAACTCCTCATTTTAGGCACTACACCTAACCTCAATAAACTGGGCCAAAACTATTCCTCTTTTGTCATAGACAAAAACATCATCACCGTAGCTAAGGAGGTCAAAACCTTAGGATTTTATTTAGACTCTACACTTACATTATAAAAACAAGTTAACGCCATGGCCTCTGCTACATCGTATACCTGTAAACTTATTAGAGCACCTAAACCATTCCTCTCATCAAACAACTGCATCACTATAGCCAGAGCATTGATCCTATCCAAGTTGGATTATTGCAATGCGCTTTACATAGGCAGCAATAAATACATTACAAACAAAATCCAAATCCTGCAGAATAATGCCTTAAGAGCAGCCCTACGCTTCCCGAGGAAAACACACATCTCAGAGATGAGAAGATCGTACAACTGGCTCTCTACTATAGACAAAATCTTCCTTAAATCGGTCTCGTTGACCCATAAATGCTTACACCAAGCGGCCCCACAGTACTTAATAACAAGATTTACCAGACCAACCACCCGTCGCCCCCTTAGAAGGGCCAACGCAAATCTCCTCACCGTCCCTAGATTCAAACGCACCATGGCTGGAGGGAATAGCTTTCCCGTGAAAGCAGCACAATTCTGGAATTCCCTACCACCACCGCTAAGGGAAGACCTTCCCTACCTACAATTCAGATCCAATACTATCCGCTGGATCAGGCAACATGATACCTAACAAGATATTTAACCACATCCACTGCGCCTCCTATTGTAAATTGTGTATAAATCCCATATCTTCTCACTTCTATGTTTTGATTTATCTATAAATTGTAAATTATGTATATTCACGTGTTAACTATACCTTGGTGTCTTGACCTAAATGTTCGATGCTCCCAACACTGTAACCCACTGGGATCTATCTACTGTGTATTCTGTAACCTAAGCTGTACAATCCTCTTAATGCCTGCGACCTGTTACCTACGGGTGAGGTGCGCCTTACAAATAAACTAAACTAAACTACAAACCTAAAAAATCTGTATGCTTGGATTACACACAACTGCTTTCCAATTTCAAAACATGTTATATTTTCAGATAGAATGGATTAAAAATGATTACGACAGTATTGTGTCAATAAACATGGTCATCCTTACTTGGAACAGTTTCATAAGTAGAGCACAAGATCTATATATACACAATATACACATTCTTTCTAACTACAGAATTGCCTAATAAGTACAATACACAGACAAGAAATATAATCCCCTTCCCACCAGCAGCTTTATAAAGCCTTGCAGAAACAATATTACTAGGAGTGGTCAAGTGTTTTTTGTGGAGGACCTTCTGTGGTGGGCTGGACTATCCAAAGAACGGTCTAGCTGCTTTTGCCACAGAACTCCAAACAAATATCATTTTGTGTGCTTTCTCCTTCAACCAAATACACAGAAGTCTATGTGCTCCTCCTGGTTCTCTGTGGGAACCCTTTAAAGGAGCAAGGTATTTAGACATATTGTGAATCAACTAATAAAATACATTCTCATGCAGTCGAAAAGGGCCTAGTCTGGGAGTTTATTTTGATGAAAATAAAATCTGTCTCCACAGGTTAATGCAATCCTGCCTGGATTTGTGAAGGGTTTGTAATGGATGCCAAAGCCTAGCTACTGCTGTGTAATCTAATTAAAAGGGGGAGTTCGGTCCAAAATGTTATTGACCAAATCGATCGTGCATGTATTTTAGCGCATACATCGATCGTTCTCACTTTAACACATGCAAAATCAACCGGTCAGGTACTACCATGAGCTAATATTATCCGTTGACCCATCCCCTAAATTCAAGTGCCCTCAAGTGCCCTTGCAGCACTAATTCAGATCCCCCGCCACTAAGGCTAACATCACTAGATGTTCACGATAAGCTCCACCTCTTTAATGGTGTTAGTTGGCAGAGTAGCCAAATGTACTGTGTCATTACCAATGTCATAACTTTATCTAACGCAGAACCAAGAACATAAACACACACATCACAACAGACGCAAAGCGATAAAATCAGTATATTGAAGAAAACAGCAAAAGTCTGCAGCGTAACAAGTACTTTTAATTTTGACATAACGCTGAAAGATGTAATTAAGTCCATGAAAACATGGGTAACATTTTCCAATAGAGGTTATAGATAGCGAACATCGCAAGGTTCTCATTTTTTGTTGGACTGTGAACAGAGATCTTATAATGGTGATTCCATTCATGGATCAATTAATCCCAGTCTTTACATTCTTCAGAGAAAGTCCATCACTGATTTCTGAACATTCCACATGGCATTCCATTACAGAGAAGAAATTAATGGTTTAAAATTTAAATGCTATCCTTTCACATCTGCACGTTTTCAGAACTTATAGGCTGCCATGTAGCTCCTTATTACCGCAACCGCAGAAGGACACATTGGTTTCTGACGATCATCCCAGATAATGGTTATCACAGATGCATTGTTGTTTATTGTCCAATTTCGGTTGTTGAACAAGCCGTTGACTGGTAAACTTTACACATGACAGGAGCACATCTGTATAAGATAACTATGCAAAATCGAGAATGCAAAAATATATTTCAGTGCCATATTTATAATTGTATATACACAGTACATATTTATGTTTATGTTGACTATCAATTTAAGTTACAATTAACAGGTAAAATGTCTAATATTTACGTCAAATTGAACATTCATCCTTCACAACATTAATCATGTAGCCTACAGCACACTTTCCATCCTGCATAAATATTTTTTAAAACTTTGCTTACATTGTGTCTGGTGTTTCCATTCTCCCTATCTGATGGATGACCAACCACTTCAAAAGACTGATCTCAGTAATATAAACTTAACTTTCCTACGTAAGCTTTCAATGTAGGGAATCTTATCACGTCTTTGTGGATATTTGACACATTTTGGCCTTGAAATTGTTAGTGCAGTGGATTCAAGGACATATAACAACGTGCCCTTCATCCAGCCTCCACAGTGTGTCAGAGAGAGTTTTGTTTTGGGAACACATGCCACAAAAATGAACAATATAAATGGCAAGCTGTGCAGTGAAAACAATGAAATATTTCAAGTATCCCACATATGAAAATGTTTACTTCCATTGGAACTGTATCAATGCACCTGATACCACAACATTTACTTATTTTTTCAAAGATGAGGCAAGGTGCAGTCAGGATCGGATTACCCTATACTTCAATAGGGCAATGCTAAAAAAAAAGAACATTCCTAGTGTGGGACAGTTTTTTGGGCCAAAGTGTGACACTTCATTTCTGAAATAAACAGAATTTTAATACAAAAGTGATGGTTTAATATATAGAGACTGCACGGATGGACCGGGAGGGAAGCGGGGTAGATGATTTCACACCAGGCTGGGTGGACTGCTGCAGCAAGGGCAATACATGAAATGAGCAACAATAAAACAAAAAACAAGTGTACTTCACTAAAATTACAGCATACCTCGAATGAGTGCAGTTTTGAAAGACTTACTGGCTTCTGTGAAGCAGGAGAACAGGGGTGCACCAGTCTAGGTAGTGATGCATACCCCGTCAGGCAAAAAGAGCGTGGAAGGGCAAGTGCAGATTGTGGGGGGGGCATGGGTATACTGGGCGGGGAGGGCCTGGTGCCCTGTGGAGCTCAGAAGAGACCAGGCAGCCAGTCAATGTGACAGAGGGGGGAAAAGCATGAGGGATGAAGAAGAGAAACGTTGGGTCTTGATAATCTTCCGGAAGCTAAGCAGATCAAGCAGAAGCCTGAGGGGGAGGGAGGCCATTACAGAGGGATGCTCCTGCCGAGGAAAGATATCTATCCCGCACTCTTTGCTTGGAATAGAATCTGATCTGCAGAGAATTGCAGCTAGATGACTGAAGGTCTCTAAGAGGGAGGTATTTAGGGAAAGAGTTGGATGTAGTGTGGTCCCTGGCCCCATAAAGCCTTGTGGATGATGCAGAGGGTCTTGAACTTAAATCCTCGCAGCCTTCGGGAGCAAGTGGAGATATTTTTGGGGTTTGACAGATGCAGTCCTTTGGCTTGAGGCCAAGGATAAGTCCTATTCTGGATTAGTTGAAGGGGACGAAGGGAGGATTTAGGCAGATTGAGAAAAAGGCTGTTGCAGTAGTCCAGTCTGGAGAGGACCAGAGCTCTTGAGATATTGAGTTTCTGTATGTTTGCTGCTCCAATTTTCTGCTTAGATTATTCAACTATTGTGAGCGAATTACAATGAGGGCTCGAAATTAGAATTAGATGAGCAGGAATTATAAGCAATGCCTGGATACGAAGCACTAACCGTCACCAGGAGCTATAACTAGGGAACAAAGAGCTAGTTCATAGCATTACATTAGTTGGCATGGGGAGCCAAAAGTAGCTCCTGGTGACTGTTAGTTTTAAGCTCACCAGTCTCTTCTACATTTGATTTGAGTCACATCCTTGAAATAGTCTAACATTTATTGTTTTAATATAAATCAATTATATTGATGGTAATAAATACAAAAATCTAAGAACATTACAAATGTTAAATCCAATCTAGTGGCATAACTTCACAAACAGTAATCAATAAAAACAAAGTATTTAACAATTACATCTCAAGTGACATACTATTCCATTTATTGTACAATGAGTTTCCAAACACTGTGCAAAAGCTTGAAACTGGCTTTGTTAAAGATTGTGAAGAGAGACGCACATTAATTGAATCTTGAAGTCAACCTTTCAGCAAGTTCCCTGTTTCGGAGGGCAAACCGCTTTTGCAATTTACCGTGGCATAGACTGGGCCCTGGAAACAAAATCTGGATCATATCCATGCATTTACATGGCCAGAACATTCAATGTCGGATCTTTCACAAATTACATATCCATCTGCTGCAAGATTGGCTTTGCCACCCACTGTTTGCTTCTTTTGGTAAACTCCTTGTTGTAACGAGGCATCCCGAAAATTCCTGCAGTTTTTGCTCGTTACCTTCCAACGTTCTTGTGTGCAAGTACAGCCAGTCTTGTTCTGGCCGCCATACCGTCTATGCCAAAATGCAACCTTTTAGGCCTGTACTTTAGGCACATATTATGGAACACCTCCAAATGTGGCGGAACACAGAGAGTCCCCTCATGTCTCTTGAAAGTATTTTGTCATACACAATCTACTCAAGTGCTGTGTGAGGGTGGAGCCTGGAACCAACCACCTTTTCTTATGCTACTGCTCCTTACTCAATGGTCCACGTGCACATTCGTGGAAATGTTGTTTTCTTTCCAAGAGTGTATGTTAGAACAATGGTGCTTCAATGAACGTCATTTCTCAAGCAATATATCTACAGATCCCTCACAAGTTTTTGAGCTCCACCAAAGATGGTTGCTGATAGACTGTGACCAATATAAAAGGTTTTCTGTAGCCTTTTTTTCCAGCAGCTGTAAATTTTTATTTTGCGACATGCCAAACATCATATTGATGCTTTATGTCTGGGAACTGCTCTAGCATGGCCTTGGCTATGGAAACGTGCCTGTCAGTGGCTATCAGGTCTATTTGCATTCCACTGGATTGCAGAAGTTGAATGGATTTAATGAAACCATATTTTTCCATGGCAACAGAGATGTACATTTAGATGCTTGTTGGATTCCATGTCTTATAAGTGGTAAGCGCAGTATTTAGCAGAAAAACTTGGACTGTCACACTGTCCATCGCCAGCAAGCCAGAGCCTTTTGCCAGCAAAAGGATTGTCCATCGACATCTGTTCGAGTGTCCATGCCTGGCTAATTACGGGGGAACAAGAAATCCTTCTGATAGTTCTAGTACTGGGTTTTTGAAAGGAACTCGAATCCCACAAGGTATAAAAACTTGAAATTGTACTGTACGTTGATCCGCTAAACAACAAAGCAGATGAACAAAGTACATTTCCAGCAGGCACTTTTCCATGTATAGGTTGAGCAGACCATGAAAATGAGTAATGGTGGTTTACACAGCTACCCTTGATCTTCAGATTGGTGCCTTTGACAACAAAAGTATGCTTCACCAATGGCTCCCACAAATCCTCCTATGCAATTTATGATCACATTTAATAATTTTCCTACTCTCGATCAGGCAGCAGTCAAATACAATATATTTTGGTTCCTTTAATAGCCAATCGTCCTGAAGTATATTGGTTTGCGATTCCATGGTGGTGGATAAGTCCTCAACACTGGAAAGAGTTAAGTCCACATCAGAAGCACAATCATCAATCAGTAGAGGAGATGGTTTGGTTATTTCTGTTTGTGGTATTTCCATTTGTCCACATGTATTGGGGAACAGGGAACATTGTCTTTTTCTTAGATAGCATTTTTTTAGAGGGTGTGGATTGTGTGAGCGGTTCTGCAAGCAATTCTGAAACATCTTCTGTGTTGCCTGTGTTCTTCTGGGTGATGTTGTGTGCTGTAACAATGATCCAGGGTTACTTTCCATTACTCACATTAATTTCAAATTCCGGCCACTGGGCATCTGCATCATGACACTGAATCTTGCAAGGACCATGCTGAGCCTCAAAATGTAGCTGCTCCAAAGTGACAACGGTTTGGCAAGCAACATCATTAGTTTGTGTAGTGAAATTTGCTCTAACAGTTAAAGAATCATATAAACATATATGACAAAATGTCACTATGGAAACCATTAGAACATATTAAATATTACATCACAGTTAAAATGGATTATAACTGATATTTTACAATATCTTATGTATCTTGCCCATGTGTCTCTTCAGTTTCGACCGCTTCAGTAGTACATTCCTTGTACATAATTTATTCAAAGAACATTGATTAAATTGTTAATTTAATGTTAGAATCTTTGCTCTCACAAAGTACATCTTGAGAAAGATGATTTAATGATTGTCGACCTTACAATATAAGTTAAACTATGTAAAAAGATATGGTTAATCGGCTGATTCAAATTTTTAAATTAGTATTGACATAAAGTCAAACACTGTGCACATGTAACATTTTAAAAAGACATTTTAAAACTCTACCCGATAACCTTCAGAGATGTGGCACAGAGTTTGTGTGAGACCATCCTGCAAAACATATTGATTAAATTGTGGCCCCTTTAATGCGTTGTAGTGTTATTTTGTTTCAACTATTGAATTTTTTGCTAAGAAGCCAATATTTATAAACACAAACATACACCATTTGTATACTGAAAGGGTCTATGCCATTCTGTAACAAAGTACATTTTTCTGAAGGTTTACTTTCATTGTTGCATGTGTTTCTGTGATAATTACATTAAGGTTGTTGATCGAATGCTTTGCAATTTGCTGACAATACTGCAAATTATCAGAACAATAAGTTATCTTGAATGTAAAAAAGAAGGGCAGCGAAATACATTTGGGCTATTGGGGCCCACACAATGGTGGGAGTGTATCCTCTTGGGTCAACAAACTAGCCTTCTCATTGCAGTAATGAAGATGGTGGAATTTATGTTAAATAAAGCAGGGGAAGTGGTGATGGAGGAAAGTGGCAATTAAGTAAATGGGTCTCCTCTGATACTCCTCCTTATCTTTCTACCATCCATGTTCAACTCAACTGTCATTTAAGAAGTCATGAATCCTGCCCTGGAGAGGGCTGTGTTCTTTTTAATTTAATTTATTCGATGTTCTGTGAGTATTGAATGGATGAGGGAAGAGTTATATGCTATATATGTCATATGTTAAAGGTTTAATTTATGTAAAAAATTCTGTTTTTCTTTTACTTTTAAACCAATAAAACATAAAAAAAGATTGTTACTCAATAACTGTTAGTATAAATCACTAAATTATTACTTCGCATACCTCATCCTCCAGACCGGTTCTAGTAGAATAGTACGTTGTGGAAGTTCCAGGCTCCACCTGTATAACAATAATTGTAATAATTAAGATGTAACATTGACAAAATAAATTACATGTAAAATTTGGCAAAGAAGCCTACAAGCCAGTTTGTATCAAAAGCTAATATTATACAGAACAATAATCTTTATGTTTAAAGTTGAACTTGAACAAATACATATTTTGTATAGTTGCATCTGAAGGAATATTCTAAAGAAATTACTTCAAAGGTGAGTGAGGTTGCTGTTGACTCCGGAATTGTGGTCGATATAGCATCACGGTCCTTTGATCGATGTATATATTCATACTATTGTTCAATAGAAAATCTACATTAGTACTATAATTTAGATCACATCAAAACCGATAAAAAAAACTGTGTGTGCAAGTTGCTTTGCTTCACCATTAGGATGTTAGATGTGTATGTGGTTTCCTCCATGGTAACAATCTGTAATTCCATCAGTGCAGTCTGCATAAAGACAGACATGGTAATTTTTAAAAAACAATCTATTTTTAAAGGACGCTATGTGAGTGTGTGTTTGTAAAGACTCCCCCATTGCACTGAACTATTCGAGTATCTCTATAGTAGGAATACACAAAGAAATCTAAAGCTCAAAATGTACAAACCACAGTTCATGAAGGAAACTTGTGTAATAAAATAGCAATGGAAATGTTCCCCAAGAGCTGAAAATCCTTCATTATGTTACCTGTTCACAGACTATTTAAAAATATTAAGTGGTCATTTACAAGACATATTATACAGGCACATTTAGAAAATGGTAAAATACAGCGTCCACTACTCACCTGGGTCAGCATGTGCTGAAATTTAGTTGGAACTGCAGTGGGAAGTAATTTGGGAAAGGGTCTGGGGCTGCCCTCTTTAGTGTACTGTGATTGTTCGTACATATCTTCTGAGAAGTGCATGCTGCAGATGCGGAATTGATTGCCCCTCACGTCAGTCAAGTCATCCTTAGCACTTCTTTAAATTTCGGAGAATGAAAATCCACAGTTCAAGAGACATTTTCTTATTAAATTGAAATCCTTCGGAAATGCATGCAGAACTGTACTTGACTTTTAGCATGGCTGTTATTAGTGCAACCCAAAACGATACAAGAAAGCATTGTTGGATTGTCCCTATGATCTATTAAAGAAATATACATTAATATTACTATTAAAAAAGTATCACAGTGAGTAAATCAAACATCATGATCCTTTGATAATTAAAACGAAAATGTACTTTATAAAAACTGCCACATTTGGAAACAATACTCTGTAATGTTATGAGCTAATTACAGAGATAGAAACACATAGGACAATTGATAATGGTGTAGATATTTTAAATAAAATAAAATGAGAATAGGGTGTATATTGAGTATAAGCAATAGAAAGTGACCTAGCAGAGAATGTTAACATTACAGAAAACAATAGTAAAAGTTGACTAACTGTCACTTAGAAGAACAGATGAGCCGACTCAGCAAGCCAGGTAAAAATTGGAGAGCTGGCGATCTATCCGTTGTTTATCTCACAGATGTTTTCTTGTTAACTCCCACAATGTTTATAAAGTATTACAGAAGTGGGAGTGTATGTTAATGTCCGACGTGTTCGTTCACACCCATCAGGGCTCTATGACAATGTTTGACCTCCTCAATCTGGCTAGTGCAGCCCCCTTGTGAACGCACGCCCACAGGTGCGAACTGTCATTGATAGCGGAGGGGATGGATGTGGATGAGGCAAGCGCAATAGGCACAGAATACAGTCAAAGGACACAGACATATGTTGATTGTAAGGATGGGGTTTTCACAGGGGAGTCTGGAGACACTACGTCTGGGGTGGCCATGTGGATAAGGGTCCCCTTGTGAAAGAACCCTTTGTGGTGTACATGGTATTCTGCACCTTGAGCGTTCCCATCCTTCCAGCCCCCTTGCGAGTGCACACCCACAGGTGCGAAGAGCCATTGACAGCGGAGAGGGGATGGATGTGGATGAGGGTAGCGGGATAAGCCAGTAAACATGTTAATGCACACCAATCTTTTATGATACTCTTAGATGTTTGGACGTGTTGTGGATTTACAAAGAATTTCTAACAACTTTTCAGATTAACTCATTTTTTTATTTTTTTTATTTAGTTTGGTAAAGTGGGTGAATGGCTCGAAACACACAGACAGGTATTACTCATCGAATTCGAAATCCCAGTCTTCCATGAATCCACCATTTAAAGGGACGATATACCACAAGTCTGTGTAAGAGATACAGAAATAGTTTAATTGAATGAACCCAATAATTGAATTTTTTTGTTTTTTTGTTTGCGCTACCTTGTAAAATGTAAGGCATTGTTATGCTTTAAAAAGTACCTTTTCATGCAAAGTACAGACACTACTTGTGATTTCAAGTAGGGATCAATTAGAAATGGGAATGCACCTTCCAGCAAAAACAGTTTGGGAAATACTTCCAAGTGAAAGAAACGTAATTGTTTGGATGATAAATCTAAAGAAGAACACTTTGCTTTAAGATTAGAATCAGTAATTTATTAAACTCTTTTGTCAGTGATCCATTGAACTTATGTTGATGTAGGAGAACAAAAAGCTGTCTCAGTCATCAAACACACAACATATATAGAGTGAATTTACTGGTTACTTGCATTATGAGGGTGAATTGTAGCTCGAAGTTCATGCTTAAGGAACATCATCATTCGCAACACGGATCTTGTAAGCAGGCGGCCCTGAACTCATGCAGCTCGGTAACGCGCATCAATGGTGTGTCTTATTCAGAAATGTAGGCCAAGCAGCCAACATTTCTCCACCAGAGTAGGCATAAGCTCACATCGATGGCAGGTTTACCAGGTCAAAAGGTGTTCCATGCGACTGGGTTCAGGCTCCGGTGATTGATCCTCATGACGTTCATCTGATTCCACATAGTCTTGAGTTTTTTCTCTTTGAAGGATTTCCTCTTCTGAATATTCGGGCTCATACAGGTAGGGCTGAATTGCTGCCATAGTTCCTTAATAGCAAAGAAGCACAGAATCAACAGTAAGGCAAATAAAAACGTTTTTAAAAACGTTTTTGTTTGTATATAATAAAGAAAAGAGGTTTCCCATTAGCACTGAATATTAAAGAAAGACAAGCAATGAAACAGCAATGTTACAAAAACGCATCATGAAAAGCCAAAAATAGACTGACACTTTAAAAATTCGTAAGGACACATGTTTAAATATGGTTTTTTATAAAGACATTTGTCCATAAAATAAGAAATCAAAAGCAACAGTTAATTCATTTTAGGCAGTATAAGTACCGGTTCTCAGTGTGTCGTACTTGGCAGATAGCTTACCAGAGCAGAAACAAGTCAGGGAAAGTCGAAATGAAATACACTGACACGAAGGAAATAGAAACCAACGTTGTGTGATCAGAAAGGGTTTTACACTTGTCGAGGAACGAGGCATCTTGGCATTTCCATGGAGACACATCAAAAGATTTCACACAGAGGATGTTGACATGAGACGTGTATTGGGGTTTTGAAATGGGGCATGAGCGTCTAGTGATGCCAGATTAGGGGCGGGTGATCTGAATTAGTGCCGTGAGGGCACTTGAAGTTAGGGTGCTGGATCAACAAATAAGATTAGCACAAGAAGGCGGTACCCAAACTGTCATTTTCGCATGTGTTAAAGTGAGAAAAACTCGGGTAAGTTGCATTGGAATTGTTTTTAAGAATGATCGATGCATGCTCTAAAATGAATGCCTGATTGATTGGGCCAATACAATTTCTGACCAAACTACCCCTTTAATGTAATGTAAAGTGGTATTTTACAGTGCCTTTCTGCCAGTTTTGTTAGCTTTGCTGTGCATTGCTCTGTAAGGAAAGAGGGGTTGGAATCATTAGTGGGATAGCGGGAGAGGCAGATGAAAAACCTGTGCTGTTGATGGCTGTGGCTGGAAAATACCCAGCTACGGAGTGCCAATCTCCTTTCTATGGGTTTGATAGAAATGCTTGGGAGTGTGTTATCCGAGGGAGAGATTCCAAGATCTGATAGACTACCCTTGGGTCTGGTTTGCAATTTATGTAGTGAGGAATGCACTAGAGTGTGTCTTTGAGAGTGAGTGTATGTGTCAGTCAGGAGAGCAAGGGGAATAGGCTCTACAATGCAAAACAACCTGGTGTCCTCCCAACACTCCTCCCACTGGCTTCTAGTAGACATGTCCCATTTTACGTTTCCACTGTCAACCTGTCTCTCTCTCTTTCTCCATCTCTCTAATTCTCATCTCTCTGTCTCTCTGTGTGTGTCTCTCTCTCTCTCTCTCTCTCGTAGATACATTACACCCTATGTGCAACAAAGACCTGTGGAATTGGCAGGTGAGAGAAGGGGTCAGTCTGGATACTACACTTACTAGCATAAGCTACATGCTAAGTATTATGCGAGGCAAAACGTTTGGTTTAAAGTAAGACTTGCTGGAAACATGAAGACCAAAGGCACTCATTTCACCCTCCTTTGTGTGAAGTTACAACTCTTCATACTGGTAAGGGTTCTGACACTTTATTAAGTATTGTATGAGAGCCCATGCTCTATGCTGACTACTGCTCTTCCTCCTCAACTGCTCTCCCTGGAACCCACCCCACACACACACACATTCTACATAAACAGTCTATATAACCATGGAGCAGGAACATCTTCCTCTTAACATGAGATGCAACTCATCTCCTTTCCTTATACAAGTATCATGTTTTCTTTATGAAATCGTTTGATTAACTGTACACATGTTGAACATCATTTTACATTATTTCGAGACCTGCTTATACATCTAATATACTAACTTTATAAATGTTCAAACCTGCACTCCTACTTCTCTCCACATCACACCTTTACAGTCCTTCTCAGGTTCCACACCAGTCTGTTCTACAACCTAATTGCTCCACTCAGCACATCCATGGCTCTCTCCAGAAAGCCATACTTTACTCCCATCTTCTTCATTCTTACCATATCCCCCTACTTAATCTAATTCTTTACACATTTTACGTTGTCATACCTTCCCTTCACTTTTCCTTTAAGAGGCACAACTTGTCTCTCCATTGCATCCTCACCCAGTTTTTTTGGTCCTGACTTCTTGAGCCAAGGAGGACACAATTTCCTGTTAGATTTCCTTCCCCTTATGTACTCAAATGGAACCACTCTCGTCATAGCATGTGGCACTTGTGTAAGTGCCTTGACCCTTGCATGCATTTCATCCTTCCAACTGTTACCACTTCCCTCCGCTATACACACTCTTTCCATGAGACACCTATTCATCCTTTCTACCACTCCATTTGTCTGTGGATGATACAAAGTGGTGCATGTATGTTTAATCCCATTCCTCTCCGAATACATCCTTATCCCTTCACCAACAAATTCAGGTTCATTGTCAATTAAGAGACCACACCGAATACCACCCATCACGAAAACAAATGCATTAATATCAAAACAAACTTGTGCAACCCTTTTCTTAAAGGGCCCTAAAGCGTTTAGTGCAAGATTCTCCCACTCTCCTTTCGAATGATTCAGGATAACCAAGGGTTGCTCTCTAGTCATAAACCCCTTCCCTGAATCACAACAACTCAAACAATTTAAGTATGTTCTCCACAGGTTTGTTCAATCCAGGCCACCAGTAATCCACCTTCAACATTTCTTTGATTTTGTCACCCCGATAGTCCCCTCGTGGGCTATGTCAATCACTTTGCCTCTCAGCCCAATCTGAGTTACAACCCTACCAGACTGATATACAAAATTGTTCTCTACACTCAGCTCATCTCCCACCTCTCAAACGTTCTTCGGTTCTTCATGTATTCTAGCGTGGCCACTTTCCCTTCACATATTCTTTTACTTCCTTGACACACATGTCATTTTCACATTCAGCCTCCCACCCTCTTCTGCCTATGATACCATTGTGCATGACATACACTTGCTCATTCCACTCTACTTTGAAATCATGACATTTCATGCATGTCACCTATCCTGTAAGTCTCCTGGAATATTTCTCTGAACCTTTATTCTTAAACACTGCGGCTTGTGGTATGTTCTCACAGTGAAATTCTCACCCCACACAAAACATTGAAATCACTCTACTCCCCAAACACACTCAGGATCTTCTTTTACTATCGCAGAATATGTGCATTCTGCTCCCTTCAAAACCCTTGAAGAGTGTGCAATAACTACTTCCTTCCCATCCTATTTTATTTGTGACAAAACAGCCCCTAAACCAGTGGCACTAGCATCCAAAGTGATTATTGTCTTATCTCTAGTATTAAACTGTCCCAATGAGCTTGCTAAATCAATTTCAGCTTGTATGGCTTTAAACTCATGCTCACATTTGTCATCTCAATTTAAATTTGTCCTGTCTCTCGACACATCCCTCATCCCAGAGATGTCATTTAGGGGTCCGAAGAGGTCGCAACTGCGACCTCTGAGGTCTCCCTTGCGACCTCTAGAAAAAAACTTTTTAAAAAAACTTGTTTTTTGTTGTAATGCTAGCTTATGGGCTGTGGCCAGCACCATGTGGCTCTTTAGTTCTGGAGGGGCTGGCTTTTGTGTTAAAGCCCCTTGAAAAAAGAAGAAAAGGAGTGACACAAGTCTAACACTGTCAGCACTGCCCCTAAATAAGAAAGATTAGGAATACCAAATAATGTGTCTTTCTGGAATTCTATACAATAATTGCTAGACTCATTAAAAGTTTATTTCAGGCATACTTCAGGGGGTGAGTCACTGATTTAGTCTGTTCTAAAATGCCTCAACTCAGCCTTTCATCCTTCTGAGGTTGATAAACGAGTACCAACACAGCTTGGGTGATATTGGGTGTATATTTGTTATATATAAAGCGCTTAAGCATAAGTGCTATATAATAACACATCATTATCATTTGGTCATGGACGTCTGCTTGCATTCACAGTAATTTGGTAATATGGGCCTATACACACTGATCTTAACGATACATATGGCGATCCATTCTTGTATGAAATGTATATCACATTATAGTGATATCGTAACCATATTTTTTTTAGTGTACAATGCTATGTGATCGTACTTCCTGTTTTGTCAACGGGTGAAAGGTCGTGTTCCATCACATCCCGCGATTTGAATTCGGGGTGGGGTCAAATTACATCACTTCCTGTGATGTCACTAGGGGTCAAGGGTTGTGTGATGTCACTTCCGTTACCCCTGGCATTTTGGTGAAATGACGTTCCTGCCTCATCACTTCTACTTTCCTAAAGAAATTCTTTATGAACCTTTGGAAGAATTCAACAAGACCCAGGAAAAATCTAAGTACAACCCTAGTAACCCTAGACTTCAGCGCCTGGATCTCTTTCATCATGTTTACCAGCTCTTCCTTTGGCTTCACCCCTTCCTTGGATATCCTGTGCCCTAGATACTCTACTTCTTCCCTTATAAACAAACATTTTTGCTTCTTTGCCCACTCAATATCCTTAACACCTCTGCTAAGGTCTGATCGTACTCCATCACATCCCTTCCACAAACTAATATATCATCCTGGAACCAGAACACATTTCTTACATCCCTGAACAGTTTGTACATTACCTTTTGGAAAACTGGTGTGGCCGACACCAGTCTAAAAGGCATGAGTTGAAACTGAAATGCCCCTTCATGAGATATGATTGCAGTGTATTTCCTTGATTTCAGATGCAGCTCCACTTGATGATACGCAGATGTCAAATCTAGTTACATGAATACTTTACCATCCCCAATCATACTTAACAACTCTCCCATATTCGGCAAAGGATGTCATACTACCACCACAAATGTATTCACCTGATACAAATCCACACACAACATCACATCACCTTTGGGTTTCTTTGCCAGTACTAACAGAGACAGCCATTCTACTGCTCCCACACATCTATTATTCTATTATTCCACAATTTTTTTAATTCATTCCCCACCACTTCTCTTAATGCCATAGGTACTGATCTCAGTTTTGCAACTACAGGTACAGCTTTTTCCTTTAAAACAATTGTATGTACCAGCCCTTTTAATTTTCCCACAGTGTTGGAGAACACCTTAGGTAATTCAACACTTCTGGCAAAGTATCAACCTTGTCTGCGACAGCTAGCACCTGCTCACACGTTTTGGATTGTAACTTAATTTTCTGCTTGCGTTGCTCCTTCCAGCACAACATGGCAGCTCCATTCCTTGTCACTTATACCTTCCCTATCACTGCCTTCTCTTTGAATTTTAAAGTTGCCCTGAAGTAACATAGGATTTCGAGTGTATCCTTGTTATACCCTCCCGGACTTATGCAAGGAGGCATTCGCTCGCTCGCCTTCCCCCCCCAAGGATTTTTCCCACACATCCTTTGAAACAAGTGACACTTTGGCCCCTGAGTCTGCCATCATGTATATAGGAACAGCATTTAATTACACATCTGCAATGGCACTCTCATCATCACTATCACTTCCTTCTCCAACAACACTTCTGTGACACATGAAAGCTCCAACCACTCCTCTGCTATTAATGGAATCATTCTCCATTAGTGCTTCTTCGTTCAACAAGTTAATGCCTTTCGTTCACTTTGAGGTTTTTACAATAATTAGCAAAGTGTTACCACCCATTGCACTTTTTACATATAACTTCTTTTTCCAGGACATTTTGGTGCACCCAAAAGATGCCCTTTGCTGCCACACCTGTAGCCTGTTTTATCATTTACAACTCCCTCCCCTTCCTTCCATCCCCTCTCATTGTGGGTCTCTTTCCTATCCTTCCTTCTTTCATGTTTCTTCTTCACACACATTCTTGTGTCCATCTTCCTCACTTCCTTGACCACATTTCTCTCTGGTACTTTTCCTATTGCCAGTTTTGCCAGACAGTTCAAGGAATGTTCCACCCTCTTTCCTATCGTAATGACATTGTCTAGAGAAGGATCATCCTTGAGCCATAGCTCTTCTCGAATCTGGTCTTGGTTACACTTCTCCATAAGCTGATCCCTGATGTGCTCAGCAAATTTGTTCCCAAAATTGCATGTTCCAAAGAATTCCCTGAAGGCTCTGATGTACTCTTCAAAGCTCTCTCCTGACATTTGTTCTCGCATTGCCAAGTTATATCATTCAGGTATTGGGCTCATTTTGGGGTTGAAAAGCTTATCAAGTTTATACAATGCATACTCTAACTCATGCACCCACTCCTTCACTATCTTCGAGCTCAGGTAGTGTATCATATACAACTTGTTCCTCGTATCCTAGACAGTGCATGATTAGGGAGACTTTACTTTCCATCCCTACATTTCCTCTACATGTGGCCCTTAAGCAGTGTAAAACGCCAATTTTCTAGGCTCCCGTTTATATTTTGGAGGTGCTGGGTGTGCCATGAATAATCTGGGTGCTCAAAAAATTCGGGCTCCTGGTATGGAACCTATTCTACCCAGGAGGGTTAAATCAGAAACAAAATACACCAATGAATAGGTTCAAGGGTACTCATACACGAAGGGCTCCCACAATTGGTTTGAAAAAATGACTCTTCGAAATTGTTATCATAGAGAAAGATCTCTAGAGGACTTTTTATGTTGTAATTGCATGAGTCAAAAACACAACAACACAATTTACAGAGAGAGAATAGACATCATCAATGGTTTGTTGGACCATAACAGAACATAAACGTAAATGCTTTAAAACACCATTTATCACCAATGCCCGGGACAAAGTTGAAAATGGTGTGTGTGCAACAAACCCAACCTCTGTGGAGGTTTGTCAAAACAGACACAGTTCGATTGTGAAACAATTCAAAGCGGAATTCTAAAGACAACGTAAAACAACTAAGAGGCAACAGATAAGATTTTTCATGTGTGAACAGCAATCAATGTGCTGTGAATTCGGGGAGTAGTATGTCTACACCAGGTGTTTCGGCCGTTTAGAATTGGGCTAAATGAGCCTCATCTTTGGGACGGCCATCATCAGGACAAGGTTCTGTACAAGGGACGTCTAAGCTATGTAGCAATTGATAGGCACTGTATTAGAGATCCATACGCCACACTGGGCTGGTCTCTAGGTACTCCTTTCACTGAATAACTACAGGTGAAAAGGTCCAATGTGTTGTAAAGCGGTCAGCCATCAAAGGTATGGCTTTGGTGGTGGGCCAGATAGGCTGTCAAAAGGCTGCGTGCAGAGAGCGGGGCATCTTCGAGTGACTGAAGGAGCACACTGCACAGCGTGGGAACATTTTTCCCGAAACACCTGGTGTAGACATACTACTCCCCTAATTCACAGCACATTGATTGCTGTTCACACATGAAAAATCTTATTTTCTCTTCAGTGCAAAGTCCATTGCGGCATAGGACAGCATTCATCAGGCCATCGTCCGGTGATCGGGGAAAAGGGTCAGAATCCTGGCTTGTTTATCCTACAGGTCTAACCCAGTGTATCCCAATCGCCCCAAACTCCTTTCACATAGTTCCCACAACCACAGGCCAAAGTGAAATTCCTACCCACCTACTTTTGCCACCCATCACCTGATGACGAAGCAGCTCCATAACTTTGGTTTCAGAATGATGCTGCATTCCTGCGCCCTTAGAAAGCGTTGTGTATCAGCCAAATAATGAAACCAGAGCAGAAGCATGAATGTCAGGCAGTAGATTATGCACAAGATTGTGATTATGTCCTCGCATAGCTTCTCCTGGAGCCAGGAAGGTACCACCTCACCCATTGACAGCATTTGACATTACAAATGGAAGAGGACAAGAGTTGCCTTCCTGGAGTATGGTGGCATTCACTGATTTGTGCCCTAATATACACATTTACACAATTCTGTATGATTTATGGGCTAAGTTTCAAACAAAATTGTGTTAGGGTAATCTTTAAGTGAATTCCAAAAGCTACATAAAGATATGTTTTGGCCATATCGTATCCCTTAGTATGCCCTCTAAAGCCTGGCCATGTAACATGCATTGTATGTGATTTGCTGGGACAGCTCTGCTGTCTGAAGCTTGGGCTAGTAGGGTTCAGTATATACAATTCAGGGCATAGCATTCTCTAAAGACTGACAGTAGATGGTGAAATGTAGTTAGATAGTTCTGTTGTGTAAGGCCTGAAGAGATATGGTGCTGTTGAATGTGTGATTTAAGGGACTAGCTCTGCCGTCTACAGCTTGACCCAGCAGAGTGCAGAATATTCCGTTTAGGGCGATAGCTCTGTTGTCTGAAGTGTGACCCTATAGTGTGCAGTACATGCAATTTCGGGGCATAGCTATGCCGTTGAAAGCCTGACCATGTACAGTGAAGTCTGTGTAATTTAGTGGGGTAGCTCTGCTATCTAAAGTCTGATCCTGTAAGGTTCAGTAGGCAGGATTGAAGGGGATAGATCAGCTGTAAAAGGTTAATGTGGAAGGAGAAAGGCAGGAGGGACTGAGGTGTAAGGGGAGCAGAGGAGAAGCTGGGAGGAGGTTCAGGCTGAGTTTAGTGAAGTGAGGAAGGTGGGAAGGATTGGGTGTGCAAGAGGAGCAGATGATAATCTGGGAGACAGTTGGGGGTCAGTTGAGTGGAGAAGAAGGGGAAGGAAGGTCTGGAGAGGAAAGAGTATTAAAGGGAATACTGGGCGGGGAACAGTAGGGGCAAGGGGATCATGTGTAGCACTTCCCAGAATCATAGGGCGAGAGGTTTACCAATTAATTTTCCTAGTAACTAATCCCTTAGTCTGGTAGGATAGTTCATCCTGAACCTGCAGTGTCATCTTTTCCTTTTCCTCCAGTGGGCTCTCCAGCTTCACTTGCCCTATTCTCCCTGTTAAAAATGTTGATCACTACGAACCGACTTTCTTCTAAACCCTTAACTCTTGCTGTTATACATGTCTGCCCCCTTTATATTCTCTCGGTCATCTTCATTGCCTCTGCGGGCTGTGTCCCTCCCCCACGCAGAGCCTTGTCCTACTCGCTCTCACTTTCACCCTTTGGATTACAGCTGGCTCCTCTCCCAGATCTTTCCCACTATCACCTTCCTGATCTCTGCTTCCAAAAGATCAGGACTTGCCCGACTCCCTTGGAAGCAGACCCATAACCCCGGTTCCGAGTGCCAGCCAGTCCCAATTGGGACCTTTTGGACCCTGTCCTGGCGCCAGTGACACCAGGCTCATAAAGATGCCCAGTCCCAGCGCTGGAAGCGCCGGGCTCATAATGCTTGGGTGGACTTACCTGCAGCAGACCATGCTGCTTACTTGCTTGCCAGTTGAACCCCTGATCCTCTTCTGTTTGGGACTACTTTTCCTGTTGGGTGGGGCAGGAGCCACTCCCTAGGTTCAGAACACTGGAACTCTTCTGGAAAGCAGGAACTCTTTTCTTACCTAGGCGTGGCTGTGGAAGGAGACACCTAAGCACTACAGGAGGCTATTTAAACCACACCCGATGGATGAATCTTGCTTTGCGTTATTCTGCATCCTCTGCAGCAGAACGCTCATCGTGTCTTCTGCATCTGATCCTGGGCCTAAGGGAAAAAGGCTTACCATCCTGAATCCAGTCTTCAGCAACACCTATAAAGACAAGAAAGAACAGGTTAGCATTACGGTCTTCAGTGACAGCGCTTCTCTTACCTGGTCCATCGGCTGTCACCAACGCCTCGCGCTGCATTCCGGCATCTGAAAGACAAAGGCTTACCTACTCTTCGCGTGCTCCGGAGGTCTTCGCACTGCATTCCGGCATCTGAAAGACAAAAGCTTACCAACTCTTCGCACGCTCCGGAGGCCTTCGGCGCTGCATCCCGCATCTGAAAGACAAAAGAAGGTGCGTTTAAAGACATTGGGTAACTTTATTACTCACGTGCCATTACTCCTTCCCACGCCGAACCCAGTAGGTATTCCGGCACCCTTCAGCAGCTCCGAACTTGTACCTGCAAGATAAAAGGACAGTTAGTGCGCATCGTGAAGCAGGCAACAAGCGCTTACTTACGTGCTTCCAGGCGCTTCTATTCCTCACACGGGTTCCATCCTCAACTCACTTCAGCCCGTCATCCGCCATCGCCGGAACCCTGCAAAACAAGAGACATCATTACAAAAGACTTTTAAAGACATTTGAAATACTCGGAACTTACCGTTCGTGCAGTAAACGACGGACAGCAGTCCTCTGAGGTCAAGAGGCCTGCACCCTTATCCAGTGAAGAAACTGGTTACGGCACCCTGCCCCGAGGCAGATGGAGAGCTCGGCGTTCACTTACCTAAGGTGAGAGCGTTAACCTTGGGGGTTCTACAGGAGAAGAGAAGGGGAAGAAGAGAGAGACACCCAATAACCCCAGTTCATTAATCCCATATTTTCTATCTGCAGACATCTTACTCTTCGAGTCAGACATACAGTGCACAGAGGTCCAGCCCAAAGAGCCAACCGTGTGTTACACATCACCTTTGAAGATACGGTATTCGCCCAGTCAAGACCGGCGCCTCTGCGGGAATCAGGTGAGCGTTACACTTCCTCACCCCTTTCGACACAACTGTCTCCACTTCCTAGAAAGATAGATATTTCTCTATCACATTCTTCACCCACTGCATACAAACTTCGCCACTTCCCGGATCTCCCATTAGGCACAGCTGCTCCAATTTCAGATCTTTCTTTCTCCTCATTGACCCCTCCAGCCATTGTGGGTTAGCCAAAGCCAGTCCAATGAAAAACTGAGTACTCCCTCAGCAGCAGTGTGCAACTGAGGGAGCACTACTGGGTCGGCTGTGTTGTGGTGAAACAAGATTTCCCCCTTGAGTAATTGACCCTGCAGCACATGTCCACTGAGCCATGCAAGGCCATGGCCACTGGCCATGCTGGTTGGATTATTGTGCCCTGAAAAAGCCCATTGGTGCTCCTGTGTCTCTCTATGGACTTTGAGTGATCCGTCCCCTCCAAGCAGCCTCTCTCTCAAAGCACGAGAAATCATGGAGAGTTGTTTGATTGACTTCTTCCTCAGATCTGTCTGGGTGGGGTTCAGGACATGCCTCCCAAAGCAGCAGTGGAGTGATCTAGACTCTGGATCCCAACCAATGAGCAAGTAAGCATTTTATTCATTAAAAAAAAAGGTCTGTGTTTATGCATCCATTTATGAGAGTGATTGTGTATCTGTCAATGTTTGTATATGTTTGTGAGCGCTGTTTCTATATGCATGAGGATGTGTATCGGCCGGGTGGATTCGAAGGTGAAAGAATGCATTTGAATGGTCTAGTGAATGAATGCAGACAATTGCGGAACGACTAAGTGAATGAATGCTGGTAAATAGGTGAGTGAATGAATGCTTTTGAACAAAGGGAATGGGATGTTACCAAGCAGAAGGGATGTTATCAACCAGTTTGGGCTGGACTGCCCATTTTGGAGTGGGTTCGAGCGTGATTTGCATATGGTCTTTCCCCTTTCTATAATAACTTGGCAGGCGAAGAAGTATGGTCTGGAAGGTTGCCCAAATCAATTCAAAACCTTCCAGCCATGATCTCTTGTTTTTCTTATTGCGGCTTGGCATTTGTTCCTAACGGTAGAGGGCAAAGCCAACATGAGTGTGCTTACATGGCCATACTGACCTACACTGGTGCAACCAGTCTGGAGAGGTGTACTTGCAGTGTTATAGCATTATTTTACTGACATCAAGGTTAAAACGATTGGTGCAGCCAATCTGGAAACTTTCTTATTGTGGGATGGGAATGTTTTTTACTCACATCAGAGGTAAAGACATCAAGATGGATGAATGCATGAATTTGGAATTTGTAATGCGCAACTTAGACCTGAGGGTATCTTGGCACTAGTGGGGAGATACTCTGTGATCGACACAAAAGAAGAGACACCCTGGGAAAAGGAAAGAAAAAAGACTATCGCTCACCTAAGGGGAAAAAGAAAATGTTTTCAGTGTCCTCGTGAATGCCAGATGGTCAGAGGTAACATGCAGAGTATATGGTAGAGAATTCCACAGAGTACGAGCAGCCACCAAAAAGGCCCTCGCACCCACAGTGACCTGGTCATAACGGGGCACTGATAACAATAACTGATTAGCCGAGCGTAACTGGATGGAACATATGTGACCTATTTGTCACAGAGGTGAAGTGCCCCAGCTCCATAATAAGCCAGATGGACAATACACAAAGATTTGATGGTGATTCATGCCTCCAATGGGAGCCAAAGTAAGCGCAGTAGTACCAAGAATACGTGGACATATTTGGACAGGTCCACAGCCAAGCGTGCAGAGGAATTATGCTGCCCTTGTAGATGATGGATCAGAAATGATGGCTGAGCAAGTAGTGTGGAATTACAGTAATCCAACGTCCCTGAAATTGTTGCAGAGAGTATTATACTACACAGGTGGGTCGGGATAAACTGGATCCATGTGCTCAATGCTCTTAATTTGAGGTGGCCAAAGCCAAACCTGGCGCCAACCTGCGGTAGCACGTAGTGGGATGAGTCGATCTTAATTCCTAAATTCTTAATCAGGGGGACGGGGCTGAATAGCGGGCCTGATGATGCAGGCCAAAAATGAGTGGTCTACCGATATTGAATGTCTGAAGAGCGGCCCAAAAACATGACCTCAGTCTTCTCTGCATTTAGTTCCAGCCAATTGGCATTTATCCAGCTGCCCACATCGGTTAAGCAATTCCTAAGAGGGGATGCCGCAGAATCATGTTTGCAGTCAATTCTCAACACCAACTACGTGTCATCTGCATAAGTATAGGAAAGACACCCATGGGAATGAATTAGTCTAGCAAGTGGCAAAACAAATATTAAAGACTAATGGTGAAAAAACTGACCCCTGCAGGACCCCACCAGTAATAGAATAAGGAGCAGAAAAAAGGGGGAAGAGAAAGTATTTGATGAGTTTCCTTACATGGCCCTTAATGCAGCATGGCATTTATTTTACTGGCTTTAATGGCGGAGCCAACAGTAGTATGTTCTCAGGTGGGATAACAGTATATATTGGCAGAGCCACCATAGACATGGTTTCTTATAGTATCATTACTGGCATTATGGGCAAAGCAAGCATAGGTATGTTCGAATAAATGTCTGTGTCAGGATGTCTATATCAAAAAAGTTCTCCGTCCTGTGTCCACTAATCCTAAACTAACCCCCACACACTAGACTCAATATAATGTGACAGGGAAATGGCATTGAGCTTTTTCTGAAAATACCAAAGTCTTTCACAGTGAAGAAAAGAAAAAGGTACAAACTTCCATTGGACAAGGGGTCTTCCCTGCCCCTAGGATTTCTCTTGTTGATCCAAAGATGTCAATCTCTAATGTTCCACAATCCCAGGGTGTATCCCTTTTCCCTTGCACTTTGTCTTCGTTCACACACTACCTTCTGAATATTCACAGTGTCACAATCCCATCAAGGATGGATTTTCCCTGGGGTTTTTCTTCATTCAAACGATATTCTCTCTGGGGTCTTCTAAGTGTTCACAATATCTTTTATCTATATTTTACAAATCCAAGGCAGAGGGCCTTTCCCCTTAGATTCTCTCTGTCCACACAATTATTCACAATGTCACTTAGATATATCTCACAGCCTTCTTCTTGGCTCTCTGATATCTTGTTACAGAAAATGGGGTATGGCTCTCCCCTTATGATTTACAAAGAAAATGGTGGGGGAATCTCTTCTCCAGTTCATTCACCTTTCCACAATATCAAAGCAAAAGGTGGGGGATGGGTCTCTGCCCGGTTCTCCAGTTTCTGGTTTACTCTCCTACCAGGGTTTTCTTCCTTTGAATTCTTGGGTGCGAGTTCCAGACCTGCTGTATGCCTGGTTTACTCTCCTTCCAGGACTTTTGCTGCTTTCCTTGGGTGCATGTCCCAGACTCGCTGAGTGCCTGGTCTACTCTCCTCCCAGGGATTTTCCAATCGGTTTAATATTTGCATACAAATACCAGGTTTCCTTTTTCTACTTGCATTTGCTTGTTCTTGTATCCAAGTAATTATACTTCTTATACTTTGGGTCATCAATCCTGCACTAGTTTGACTTAGTGTCCCACTTCCCCTATAAGCTCTTCTACTGCAAACAGTACGCAATATTCAGCCTGAAGCACCCCAGTAACCCAGTCTGCTTATCTGGGTATACCAGTTGTCTTTGGCAGCTTCATCATCCAAAACGTCTCGTCTGTTTAAAGAAAGAGAAGTTTAGCCGAATAAGACTGTTTTCAGAGCCTTCTTAAATCTAACTAGAGAGGAACATGCTCTCAGATCTGGCGGAAGGACGTTCCAGCATCTTGGGCGGCATCTGGAAAGGATCCCTCAGTCACAAGTGAGAGTTTGGATTTAGGAATTGCAGAAGGCTGGAGTTGTTTGATCTGCGAGTTGTCCGATTCGGAAGTCATGATAGACTGCTTGATGGGTAACTTGGACTTTTTCCATAAAGGCAGTTGTGTGTGATACCCAGTGTCCGAAAGACAACATGTCTGTCGATGGGCAACCAGTGTAAGGTTCTCCTAGCAGCAGATGCATGGTAAATACTTCCTAAACCCTTTACAACGTGTACTGCGTTATTTTGAATAATCTGTAGTCGATTAATTTCACCCTTACCAATATCCTGTTGCAGGCTGGCACAATAGTCAAGACGTGCTCCAATGATGGCACAAGTGAGAGTGGCACCATTGGTGGAATTAAGAAAGGGTCTAATCTGTGCAGATAGCTTGAGGTAATATGAGGTGCCAGACACATGTCTGTTGATATGTGCCTTCATGTTCAGCTCTTGGTCTAATATTACTCCTAATTACTCTATTACTCTAATAAAAGGGAGTCAAATAGGGCTGTGTGGGGGCACCTATGTGCTGTAATTTATATATAGCTGATCTGTTACCCCGGATGGCTGTTAAAGCAAATTGTCCACCAAGGTTGGGGGATACCCCCATTGTAGGCATGCTGTATGCTGACAATTTAATATTGTTTGATCGTACATTGTCGGGAGCAAAGAGCATGCTAGAGGAGTTATCTCTGTATTTGGCGCATTTGGGGCTTACCATTAACTTGAGGAAAACAAAGACCCTGGCTATAACTAAAAGTGGCCCCCGTCGATCAGGGGTTGAGACAAACCTGGGCAGAATAAACATTGAACAATCTTATCCATATCTGGGGTGAGAATTTGATATTCGACCTAATTATGATTTGATCATGCTCCAAAAGAAGAGGCGGGCAAAACTTACACTGCAGGCCTGTAAATTTGCTAAAGGAACAGCAGGGTACAGTATCACAGGTATTATTAAACTTTATCAGCAGTGCTTCGTTACGGCAATCTTGTATGGCTTGTATGGCTTGGACGCATTAGGATATTGACTTGGCTCAATATATTAGAGGGCCAGTATTGGCGCGCAGTACTGGGTATGGGCCCAGCTTGTTCCGTCCAGTATTTGAGATTGGAGCTACGCTTAACTTCGTTGAAAGGCATAGCCTTGTGAGCTCGAGGTGTGTTCTATTTGAAAGCTATTTCCACTTCTTCATGTAAATTGCTTAGCTTGGCCAGTACTAATTTCAACAATGAAAAGTCGTCTCAGGGTAATAGCTATAAACAGTTAAATGAGTCTTTTTATTGAAACAGACTGGTCATACGATAAGAAGCAACCAATGTCATTTATACATTTAAAGAAATCATTTATACATAATGAATAGATGGGATTGGACCCAGAATTATAGCCACCTGTTCATCCTGAATGGGTATGAAGCTGTAACGCATATAATCCATAGATACAGAAAGTCCCAACAATACCTGTTATTATGCCCAGATCCGGAGGTACGTCAATTCATGCTAAGGTTGCGGACAAATCAACTCCAGATACTAGCGGTTGTTGGGCCTCAGCTGGGTATTCCACTAAAGGATAGGTATTGTCGTATTTGTATGAAGGGAGAACATCTTGAATACATCAGGCATGTTTTAACAATGTGCCCTCGATTAGGCCGATTGTACATGTGCCTGTTGGGAAAGTTGGTAAGCAACTACGACACCATTAAGGGAGAGTCCTTCTGGCACTATATAGGGTCTGGGTCAGAGTCAAAAGTTTATTACCAAACCAGCCGGCTATAGTGGATCCTAGTGTGGCTCCCTAGGAACTGGACCTTATGCCTGCCACTCGATGCTTGGCCTTCTGGCCTTCAGGCTTGATGCTTGGTGTTAGTGCTTAGTGTCTATTGTCATTGCATTGTTTCAGGTATTATGTATACATGGGTTGTTCAGGACATATAAGAAGTGAGATGTACATCATTCATTCATGTATTGTATTGCACCTGGATTCATATGTTTAAAAATGTTTATGCTTATTTAATGTGTAGCTTGTATGCAGGTTTGTATTAAGTTATTAGATGCATTTTATATTTAGTATTGATTGTTTGTGTAAAGTTCAAATTTGAACTAATTCACAATAACTTTATTATTATTATAATATTACTCCTAGTGTCTTGGCCTTAGGCAAAGTCGCCAGGACACATTCAGCATTTTTAAAGGACTTGTAGGCAACATCCATCTAATATAACTGAGGTGCAGTACCAGTAATCATGAGCTCAATCTTGGAAATATTTAATGCAGGCCCATTTATTTATTGTGCATTTGGCATTTGTAAGGTGCCTAGCCATCAAGAAATTGTGTTTTAAAGTGCAGGTCTAACATCCATATTTCAATGAGGATACATATGGAATTGTTGGTGATGGTATCCTTGCTGTGGTTGCATGTAATTGGAATCAGACATGTTGTGCCATTGGCGTGGTTTGCGTATACTATGCCTTCCTCGTCCAGCATTTCAAAGAGTGATAAAGTAAAGATGTTAAAATAAATTGGAGATATGCAGGGCCACTGCAGGACTCCACATGTCACCAAGCACTCATCCGCTGTGAACAAAGGACGTTATGCATCAGGAGAAAAATATGCCAGTTCTTGTAGTCTGGATAGCAGTATGGAATGGTCCACTAAGTTGAATGCCGCGGACAAATCTAAGAGCATCAGGAGAGTTGTCTTGCCCCTTGAACAGAACTGTAGAATATTTGCCTTGAGGTCCAATAGTGTGGACTCCGTGCTGTAGGCACTCCTGAAACCTGACTGTTTCTGCCCTAGGATGCCGTGTATGCATAGGTATTCTTGGTGAAGGGTCTAAGGAATTCCCGGTTAGTGCTGTTCTGTTCAAAGTGCTAAGTTTAGTAGCAATGTCTTCCTTTATTTTCTCGATGTTAGATAGCAAACCATCCTGGATGGAGGTACACCATTTAGAGTCTTCGATGACAGAGGATGTAATGGTGGGGTAGGGGTCCTCTAACACTCTTAGAATTTTAGAGTTCTCTGGTGCTGGATGCCGTGCCTTCTATTCTCTCGTCATAGGAAGATTTTCTGGCCTCACAGATGGCGATATTGTGGGCCTTCACTGCGAGTGCATATTTATTTTTGTCTTCAACTGATTCACTCTGTTTCAACCGATTTAAAGCTCTGTTTTTGTTAGTTTTTAATTTCCGGATATCGGCTGAGTGGCAAGGAACCAGATTTCCAAAACCTGGTCATTGAGATTTCTCTGGGGCAAGATAATTCACAGTGCTAGTCATAATTTGTTAGACCTCTGCTAAATCAGTGCAGCGTTATACTTGTCTAGATTGGCTAGGGTGATAGCGAAGTACAGCATCAAGGCAGCTGGGGATAGCGTACATATGTTTCTACTCTTCAGCTTAATCGTCCTCCTTTTTATTCTAGTTGGCGGGATAAGCAGGAGAGAGGAAATCGGATTAGTTTATGATCAGACCATGGGCATGGAGTAATTTTGATGTTATTTATGGTGACATTTTCTGTTGCCACTCAGTCCAGAAGCCTGCCCCCAACATGGGTTGGAACATTAATATGCCGACAGAAGCCACGGTCAGCCTGGGTGGCCTTAACTCTGTTAGACAAAGGGTCAGATGAGTCTTCCAATATGCCATGCAGGAACGGAAAGAAGACGAATAGGCATCAAGGAATCCAGACATGGAATTATTTTGATCCGGTGTTCTTTCTCGGCCTCCATGGAGTTTGTCCTCTCCCGCAGATTTGCCACCCTCAGGGTCAGAGTCAGGTAGCTTCTGCATTTCTCTGGCCATGTAAGAGAAGCAATGACGATATTGCTAGATTCGTCACAACTGGCTTGCAGTGGGCAATGTCATCGGAAATGTTGGAAAATGCTCCTCTGCACGGTTGGGGACTCGGCATCTAACTTATTTATTCTTGTCTTACCCGACAAATCTGTACTTAATTATTCACAGAAAGTAAAATTGTAAAACGCACGATTTTATCCCATTATTTCAAAATAAATCTCAGAGAGAATCCCTTGAACCTCACTTGGTTACTTTGCGCTCCCTCACTATGCTTGTTCGCTCTGGCATATTCATGAACATGTTTACGCCCCTTCTGTTAAACCATTCACTACCCACCACTGCCTCTGGGCACACCAGTCTCCACTTCCTATATCCTTCTCTTTATTACCTTCCTCACCCCATTTGGGACAACCCTCCCTGTGGTCACACCCACTACCTGTAGCCACCATTCCCTCACACCTTACCAGCAGCTCAAGTCTTCTTGGCTCCCTAGTTTGGTCTCCTGGGTCTCCCCTCCAGCTCTCAGGTTCTAGTGTGTCCCAGCCTTCTGGACTCCTCTTCAGCCTCCTCTGCTCAGTTCCCACTCCAAGTCCTCCTGCTCTCTCCTCCAGTCTTTTCCAAAATAGCTCCTGCCTTCCAGTCTCCAGGTCATACTAAAACCACTTCCAATTTCATACTGAGACCTTAGGCCTCATTACGGGTTTGCCGGTAACCTACCGGTAGTTCCAGCAGGTTACTGGCAAACCCGCCTCACTGTCTCTGCCACCTGATATCCCAGTATTACTGGGATATTACGGGTGGCAGAGTGACAGTAAGTTCCCATTCCCATGGAGTCTCATAGTATTCATGGGATGATATTGCCGGAATCACTGGTAGTACTGGTACCAGTGATTCCAGCATTCTTTTGCCAGTAGGGGCCTGAACTAAAAGTAGGTCAGGCCTGCCCGTAGATCAGTGCCCCTACTGGCAGACTTGTGCTTTGGCGATATACCAGCAATTGTTACCACATATTTTACAGACCGCCAAAGTTGTAATGAGCACTTTTGTGTTTTTATCTGGCTTTTGCCCCACCTCCCAGCCTCTCTCGGGTGAAAGAAGACTCAGGTCTGTCAGCTGGGATGGGGTTGACTGTCGGGCTTTGCCCCTAGTATGACTTATAGTCCTGATGCGGGACTTGGGAAGAAGGTGAGAGTGGAAGAGATCTGTGCTCGAAAAGTGAAGAAGGTGAAAGAGAGAGAAGTCTTGCAAGAGGAGACAGTTGTGCTCAAAGGGGTAAAGGGGATTAGGAGAGTAGTGACAGAGGGGTGCAAAATGGCGGGGTGATGAGGAGCCCGACCAAAGGGGCAAACAAAATGATCAGGAGAGTGGTGAGAGAGGCCTGAATGGAAGAACAAAGTGATCAGGAGAGTGATGATAGTATCAGGAGACAGACCTGCCCAAGAGATATAATAATGTAATCTTGAGAGTCGTGTTAGAGGGGCCCAAATGGCAAACAAGGTTATAAGGAAATTGGTGAAATAGCGCCCAGGAGGTGTGAACAAGGTGATCAGGATAGTGGAGACAGATCTGCCCAAAGGAGTGAACAAGGTGATCGGAAAAGTGATAGTTGAAGGGCCCAAGTGGGCAAAGTAGGTGATAAGGGGACTATTAAAAGAAGAGCCCAAACGTTGTGAACGGGGTGATAATGAGACTAGAGAGTGTGAGAAGGAGTATCTAGACCGGAGACAGATGAAGAAGGAAAAAACATTGGAGGAGAGAGGATAAGAGCTGGTATATGATCTAACAGCAGAGATAAACACACTGAAGAGGGAAAGATGAGCAGGGGAAGCAGAGCTAATGCAATACTCTAGGTGAGGGGTGAAGAAGTAGGAGACAGGAGGGGAAGCAGCCAGAAGGTCCCTGGTATGGAATGTAGTTGGTCACCCTCCCCCCTGCCATTCTCCCCTGGTGCACTCTCTGGACTCTGGGAAAGCAGCACCCAAAGCCAAGGCCCTTATTTCTTGGTTACTGGAAAGGGATGTCCATGAAAAAAAAAAGAAATTGAATGCGAAATGTCCAAGGGAGAAAAAAACAAAGGCTATTTGAATGAAAATTACTTTCGTTTTTTGCTCCTGCTGACATTTCTGGCAACCCGCCCTCCCTGCAACACCTGTTCCCTTCACTTACGTGAATGGGAACCGGCATGGTAGGGTGCTTTTTTTATACTTTATTGTTTTGGTAGCGGGTGACACCCATGCCATCCCGAGTGCCATTATAGCAAAAAAAGGGTGCGGGGGGCAACCCGCAACCCCACGTTCCCTTGTTCGCTATAATTGTCACGTATGGTAGAATTGTTCGACATTTTCATCTGTATGTAATTTTGGTAGAGCCAAAATTCAAACAATTCTACCATCCGTTTTTTTGTTGTTGACATTTTATACGGATGCTACTGGAATGTGAGTGCCTACTGTAGGGGGATTGCCTTGGGGAGGCGACTGGAGGAAGCCCCAATGACAGTAACAAACAGACATTTCTGGATGCCATAACCAGCATTGCTGTACAACACGATCAACTGATAATCTAGGAGAACATCTGGTGCGAAGAGGGGAACAGAAACTCTGCCAAAATCACTGACCTCTCACCTAGCCAGCATGCGCAAACAGCCAATAGTGAAGCGGACAACCCATGCAGCCGGACACACATTGGATGACATTTTCAACAAAAAAAAGGGCTATTGACAATTGGTCTCACAGAACACATCCTCTGGAGAAACCACCTTATGATAACTTTTGTGATTCATGTTCCTTTGTGAGTACGCACCACCCACAAAATTTGATCTCCTGTTGAGAAGAGAAACTGGAAATTCTACAACCCTGTGGAAGTCAACACCGTATTGGAATCCACAAAACCACCCATTTCTCTTATGTACACACTTCCAGCAGAAGACACAATGGAGACACACAGAAAATGCATCACAGAAGCACTAGACTTCATAGCAACAAAGACAGGCAAGCACTGCAGATTGCGAAACAGCACATACTTTCTGTTAAGAGTAAGACTTTTTTGTGCACCGTATCCACTTCCCAGGAGGGGTACCCTGGTACCACCCTAGCCCAAAGAACATTGTGAATTTTCCCCATAGTTTGGTGTTAGGGCCCACTGCGGTCTCAGGATACTTTTCAGTTGCTCTCTATGCCTTCCCCTTGTACTATTCTGCCCCCACACTTATGATATCCTAATAAATCACGCTAAAGGTTAGTTTTTGATCAAGTCTTGTCTGTTGATGCCGATCGCCTATGTGACAGCACATGAAGCACTCGCATTACAAGGTATTTGGGTTATGTGTACAGAGTTATGCAGACTGTGCAAATCATAATACTGACTGATTTTCAGAGTAGTTCCGAAAGGACACTTGTATACAGTGATAAAACTCAGGGGGGGCCATCTCAGAACCAGCAACATTTTGAAAAGAGTATAGTATGAGGGTGCAACTCTAATACAAAAGAACCCAAATTATGAAATACATCAATGTGATTTCCTTACATACAAGAAAAATAAAAGGAAATTAAAAATGTCTAACTTTCATTCTGGAAAGTCTCCAAAAGGCCCGCTGGGTTCTAAAGTTTTCTCCTCTATTTGGTCTGTAATGAAATGGGAACTTCACATTTGAATGGATTGTGATTTCAAGAGTTCTCTGTGATAGATTGATAGTGGTGAGTTATTTTGTAAGGTATATTAAAGGAGAGTTCCGGGACTTTTTTTTTATTGTCCCTACGGTTCGGCCATGTGTTTTTAAGCATAACTCGGTCGATCGTAGAAAACTTTCCTATGGACCTTACCCGACTTTTCGTCCATTAATGCACTCGAAATCAGCCGCCATTTTATGATAATCCTATCACTTGCCGCATCGCCCTGGCTCACCTGCTTTTGCGGCACTAAATCAAATCCCCCGCCCCCGAGGCTGACATCAGCAGACGCGTACCGCCCATTTCCCAACGCCAAAGCACGTTTCGTGTCAACAATCGCTGCGCCTCAGCTAATGAAGTGTCGCCATGGAAACGGCAGGACGCCTCTTTCCTCAATAAGTATAAACACACCGGGGGGGCGTGGCTTGGCGGCCATGCAAGCGTGAGCAGACTCCGAGAGGCTCCCACTAAATCCGACTAACGATCCTGAGAAAGGCGAAAATCCAGTGTAGAAAACCGAACAAACGCCAGGAAAAGGCATCGGAAGACCCAAGGCACACACGGGAGAAGACCCGAGGAAAAACAGAGGTCGGAAGAGTGAAAACGGGAAGAGGGAGAGACGCGCGGCACCACCAACAAAATGGCGGGCGCACAACGCTGAAATAGCGACCCGCGTCCCGACACACGAAGAAAGACCGAAGGAGAAGAGCGGTGCCGGGTGAGATAGCCAGGCAGGACCGGAGTACCACCACAGCGGCGGAAACACGAGGCAGCAACCGCAGCAGGTGGAGGAAGAACCCGAGACAGCATTGCACGCAGCAACGCGGTACCGAACCGGAGAAGGTAAAGACGGCGTGGCTCAAGAACAGGAGGCGGCCCATAGATCGGACTGAAAGAGAGCCCTTCCCTGCCGACGCGGAGGTGAGCAACAGCAACGGAGACCCAGCAGAGCAACGAGGGATCCCGAAAGGCGAGGCAGTGGAGAACGTGAAGCAGCCCACAGACCGGACCGAAGAAGAGCCCTTCCCTGCCGACGCGGAGGTGAGCCGAGGGGCGAGGTAGTGAAGAACGGGAGGCGGCTCACAGACCGGACCGAAGAAGAGCCCTCCCCTGCCGACGCGGAGGTGTGCAGCAGCAGCGGAGACCCAGCAGAGCGACGAGGGAACCCGAGAGGCGAGGCAGTGGAGAACGTGAGGCAGCCCACAGACCGGACCGAAGAAGAGCCCTTCCCTGCCGACGCGGAGGTGAGCCCGAGGGGCGAGGTAGTGAAGAACGGGAGGCGGCCCACAGACCGGACCGAAGAAGAGCCTTCCCCTGCCGACGCGGAGGTGTGCAGCAGCAGCGGAGACCCAGCAGAGCGACGAGGGAACCCGAGAGGCGAGGCAGTGGAGAACGTAAGACGGCTCACAGACCGGACCGAAGAAGAGCCCTTCCCTGCAGACGTGGAGGTGAACTACAGCAGCGGAAATCCAGCAGAGCAACGAGAGATCCCAAGAGGCGAGGCAGCGGAGGACGAGAGGCGGTCTACAGACCAGACCGAAAAGAGCCCTTCCCTGCCGGTACAGAGCGGAGCCGAGGGAGACAGCGGACCAACACCCGGCCCGAGCAGGACCGGAGCACCACCCCGAGCGGCGGAAGGACAAGGTATCGACGGCAGCAGGTGAAGGAGGAGCCCGAGCACTGCAAGAAATCGCGTGGCACCGAACTGGAGAAGGTAAAAACGTCGCGGCCCACAGATCGGACCGAAGAGCCCTCCCCTGCCGACGCGGAGGTGAGCAGCAGCAGCGGAGACCCGGCAGAGCAGCGAGAGATCCTGAGAGGTGAGGCAGCGCCGAGTCATCAGAACGAAGACCGGGGAAACAAGAGACAGACTGCGGAGCCTGCGAGGGGAGCAGAGGCCCAACAAGGACAGCACAGAAGAGAGAGGTAGCCACCGACATAACGAGGTGTGCAAAAAAAAAAAAAAAAAAAATACACACAGACCCAGACCCCGGCCCAACCGGCTGCCCCAAAGACCACTAGTAAGCGGGTGAGAGAACATAACTCACGAGGCAGTACCTCAACAGTAACTACGAGCTACAAATCCACCCGACACGACGGACCCCCCGCCACAACACCAGAACAAAGGCAGAGACTAGGGGAAGAGCCGCCCCACGCTAAACACAGACTGCAAGTACCCACAGGCGTGCGGGAAGAGAACACTTCAGAGAGACACGGCAAACGGACAACGGGGGAAAAGAAACAGAAGGAAGACGCTCACTAAAAGCCAACACACGCAGGAAAGTGCGAAAGTGAGTGCGAGGACCGTGTAAGAACTCACCGAAGCGCAAACAGACTTCGACCAAGCAGGACCTAACTGCAAGCCAAGAGTAGCAGGTACCAGCATGCCAGACAAGCCAAAAAGCGGCAGAGGAAGACAAACAGTCATGGAGACATTTGCCCGCAAAAGTGATGACCAGCAACCAGAGGCAGGGGAGAAAGCTACGCCGGAGCCATACGCCACGCAAGGAGAGATCAGGCAAGTGGAAGGCAGCATATTAGAAGCCATAGGGGCGTTAAAGACGTCGATAGAAGGCAAACTGGACGCAGTGATGGTGGATGTAGGACTCCTCAGACAAGATACGAGGAACCTGGCGGAGAGGATGACAACAGTAGAACAACAAGTACAGAGCAACTCAGTGGAAGTAACCACCTCGCGAACACAAATGTCGGAGGCACTGGAGAGAATCAATATACTAGAATGCAGAGCTGAAGACGCAGAAGGCAGGGCCCGGTGCAACAACGTACGCATAGTGGGGCTGCCAGAGGGGGAGGAAGGTAGAGACCCCACGAACTACATAGAGAACCTCCTGATCCAAGAAGTGGGAGCTGAGACCCTGTCCCAAGGCTTCGTAGTAGAGAGGGCACACCGGGCGCTAACTAGGAAACCGCGCCCAGGAGCACCACCAAGACCAATGATAGCAAAAATCATGAACTTCAAGGACAGGGAAAAAATCCTGACTTTCTCAAGAGAAGGAGGGAACATAACAAGAAACGGGGCCAGGATAACAATATATCCAGACTATACGGTTCTCGTACAAAGACAGAGAGCCCAGTTCTGGCAGACCAAAGAGCGCCTTCGAGCGGCAGGGGTGAAATTCATGCTGCTGTACCCAGCCAAACTAAAAATACTGCATGATGGAAAGACACAGATCTTCGAGACAACGACCGACGCCCAGGAGTGGATGGACCAACGAGGGATTCCGCAGTTAGCAGAGAGAAATGAGCGAAACAGAAACCCCCCCCGGCAAAACAGGGACTAGAACTGAACACGACAAGCGAATCCAACACTACGGGAACAAGGCGGTAGAGACACCCTACCGGGAAATAACGAAATGGGGAAACCGACAGCCTCCAAGTTGAAAAGCCTACAGTAAAGAGACTTACAAAGGGAGCACAAGACTCGGGGAAGTGGAACCGCCAAGACCCACAGAGAAACCCCAGTAAAAACAAAGTCTATAGTGTCAGTTTCAAGACACTACGCCGCGACAGGCATGCCCGAGGAGGAAGAAGCGGCACCTGGAGAGCGGTGGAGCCCGAGCAGATGGGGGGAGGCTGGGCGTTTGTTGATGTTATTTAGGTTAATAGTTATAATAGTTCGAAAGTTAAGGCTAAGCCCGCAAGGAAAGAAGAAGAGCAGAAAAGGAAACAACAGTTGTCACACACAAAGAATCGGCATGAAAAGCAAATTCAGGGAGCAGCACCCACAAACAAAGAGCTGGTGGAAAGCACAGGGTAAGACCGTCCACAACAGAGTGCAGCCAACAGCAAGAGAACCAACCCGAGAAAGCGGACGAATAGACGATTCAAAACTCAACAGCCAGAGAAAGGGACACAAATCCCCGACAAGAGCAAACCAAGAGAATAAGACACTGAGCGGGCCCATGGGAAAAAACAGACCGCGAGCGCTAATCCCCACAAGGACCGAGATGACCTGAGGATTGTCACGTGGAACGTCAGAGGGATGAATGCATATGTCAAGAGGCTGAGAATTTATACCTGGTTGAACAAAACGAGGACCCACATTGCACTGTTGCAGGAAACGCACCTGACGGCCGAAAAACAAGCTAAACTAAAGAAAAAATGGGGAGGTCAGATGTATAGTGCAACATATTCTAATTACGCAAGGGGAGTAATAACCTGGGTCGCCCCGGGTGTCCCATTCCAGCTCATCAACCAGGAAAAAGACGTGGAAGGCAGAATCCTGGTAGTCCACGGGATGCTAGAAAATCGGGAGATATGCCTGGTGAACACCTATGCTCCCAACCATGACGCCACGGCCTTCTTCAGGACGCTTCCGTCCCGGCTGGCCCCGTACAGGAATGCAACGGTGATCTGGGCAGGCGATCACAATTGTTCATTGGACCCCCGGCTGGACAGGTCGGACAATAAGTACAAGAGAGCGGCGCCACCAGCGAGAGCACTACGACAGACACTAGACCAACTCGACCTCGAAGACATCTGGAGGAAGGTACATGGGGAAGAGAGGGGATACACGCATTATAGTGCCCCACATGGGACATTCACACGGATAGACTACCTGTTTACGGGCAAGTAGACACTAGGGGAATTTACTGAGGCACACATACACGCGCGAACCCTATCTGACCACGCCCCCCTGAGAATCACATGGGCGCACACACACAGGAGAGCCCCTATACCCACGTGGAGATTAAGGGCAGAGGCATTATCGGACGTGGGCTTCCAGGAACACATCCAAAACGTAATAGAAGACTATTTCGAACATAATGTGGGTAGTGTGGAAAGCACAGGAACGGTCTGGGAGGCCTTTAAGGTGGTAGTCAGAGGTGAGGCGATGGGGAAAATGGGAGGTCTCAGGCGAGAAACCCTAGCACAACTAGATGAGCTAGAAAAGAAAATCGAGAAGGCCGAAGGACAAGCGGGGCAGAAAGGGGCGGAACGAGAGAACCTCACCACCCTGCGACAACAGTGTGCGGAGACCTGGGAAAGATTAGGGCGGCTCGACTATGGGAAATATATACAGAAACTACATGCTGAGGGGGACAAGCCTGGCAGGCTCCTGGCCTGGCTAACCAAACAGGAAACTAGGCGGGAGCCGATTAATGAAATTCAAAATAGACAGGGAGAGGTGATTAGATCCCAAGAGGGAATAAACGAGGTGTTCTCGCAATTTTACGAGGACTTATACTCCAGGGTCCGGGAGGCGGAAGAAGGGGACCTAGAGGAAGCCCTCGCGGAAATCAGACTCCCACAATTGACGGAGGAACAGGCCCAAATGTTAGACGCCCCTCTCACTGTAGAGGAACTAACAGACGTGATCGCCCAGCTGCCGACAGGGAAATCTCCGGGGCCAGATGGGCTCCCGGGGGAATTTTATAAACAATACAAAAACGATATAGCCCCGAGACTGCTAGAAACACTAGAAGAAGCATATGAGAAAGGAAGACTCCCGAATAGCATGTCAGAATCTATAATAATCCCGATCCTTAAACCAGGTAAGCCGCCCCTCGAATGCGGCTCCTACAGACCGATCTCCCTAATAAACCAGGACTCCAAGATCCTGACGGCGGCATTAGCTAACCGCCTTAAAAGAGTGCTACCCACCCTGATCCACACAGACCAGACAGGGTACGTGCCAGAACGAAACACGTCCTGGAACCTACGCAGACTCCATTATGTTATAGAAAAAACGAACCAAGAGGGAGAGGAGTGTGCCGTAGCCTCACTAGATGCAATTAAAGCATTCGACTCAGTGGGATGGGACTGGCTCCTGGGAACGCTCACCCATTACGGGATCGGACGAGGGTTTACACGATGGATAGAACTACTATACAAGGACCCGAGAGCAAGAGTCAAGACGGGTAGACAAGTCTCTAGGGAATGGAGCATAGAGCGAGGCACAAAACAGGGATGCCCCCTGTCCCCAATGTTATATATTCTGGCCCTGGAGCCGTTCGCAGTATTCCTAAGAATGCACTACAAAGAAATGGGCATAGAGATAGATGGGGAAATACACCAGATATCCATATACGCAGACGATATACTCCTCTACATACAGAATCCATGCACCCACCTGCAGGACTTGCTGGAGGCGCTGCGCGTGTTTGGTAGGCTGTCCGGAATAGTGGTCAACAGGGAAAAATCCTTACTGTTTCCCCTGGCAGGCCTACGCGCAATACCGACGGATCAATTGCCGCACTTGGGTATCACATGGGCCCCGAACACCTTCAAATACCTGGGAGTGGACATTTACCACGACACCATGGAAACACATGCAGGTAACACACAAGTAGCCCTAGACAAAATCGAAAACGCCATGAAATTCTGGCAGACGTTGCCGTTGGGCATGATAGGCCGGGCGGCACTGCTAAAAATGACGGTCCTACCCCGACTCTTATATTACTTTACAAACATCCCACATAACATACCAAGGTCCTTCTTTAAACGCCTACACACCATGGCGAGAACCTTCCTGTGGGGAGGGAGGAGAAACAAGGTGGCACTAGACACACTACAAAGAAGCTACGAATGGGGGGGCATTAAACTCCCAGATTTTGAATACTACTACTTGGCAGCACAACTCCAATTTGTGGTGAGATGGCTGGGTGAAGAGACCTCGATAGACACAATACTTATGGGACCAACACTCCGGAGATACCACCTGAGAGAACTACTATGGATAAAAGCCGCCCAAGCCAAAGACCTACCCAATATAGCCCAACTAGGCCGGACACTATGGAAAAGAGCCTGGAAGATACAAGGCATACGAGACCCCTGCTCAAGACATATCCCACTGGCGGGGCTGGTAGACACCCGAGTGGCCAGCCTGGCCACGTATAGAGCACAATGGGAGGACAGAGGAGTAGCACAAGTAGGGGACCTGTGGCGTGACGGACAATGGGTTGAATTCCAGACTCTGATGGATGAACAAGATGTACACAGGGGCCAATTCATCCTGTACAATAGCCTAGTTCGGACAATAAAGGAGAGGTGGAACACCATGCCGGAGCCTGAGGACACCGAAGGAGAACTAGATGCATGGTATGATGTTTCCGAGGGAGGACACACTGTGTCCAGACTCTACGAGCAACTACTGGGATACACCAACAAAAAGACATTAAAAGCACGAACGAAATGGGAGGAAGAACTACAACAACCCTTCGAAGATGAGGAATGGAACAAAGTCCTCACGTACACAAAAAAGGTGTCCAGGAACGCCAGGTTTAGACAACTGCAAATCTACATAGTGCATAGAGCATACCTAACTCCCAAGAGAATGTAGAGGATGGGAGACGGACAGACCCGGTGCTGCCCGCGCTGCGGAGACGAACAAGCCGACATGGTGCACATGTTCTGGTCATGCCCGCAGATAACAGACTTCTGGAATATGGTGAAAGAAAAGGCGCTGACAGCAGATATACATATGCCGGCAAGATCGCCAGCAACATATTTATTGGGCCTGTTCCCAAGGGGGCACCGGCAGATGTCACATGTGGCTAAAATGAAAGACTTGATGACAATATTAGCGAAGCGCCGCATAGCGATGGCATGGAACAAGAGCGAAGGCCCCTCGAGGGAGGGCTGGTGGGCCGACCTACAAAAATGGGCAATAGCAGAGACAGCAGTCTGGGCGAGAGCCACGCAAAAGGGGGAGAGCAACAGTGGGACCAGACTACTGGCATGGAACTCTCTGGTGCAGGACCTGTTTGGCAGCAGAAGCAGGGATGACACGGACGACCCAAGCGACTCAGGAAATTAAGAAATTGGCCCGCCCACGCCGACGGGGCACCACATAACTTAGAGAAAGGGAAGAAATGGGAAGAAGGAGACGAGATCAGGACCAACGCACACACTGAACAATGCAATCCTACCTGGAAAGGCCAGCGAATACACACATGGACGAAAGCAGAGGAAACTCCCAGGGAAAGAAGGGAGGTCGCCAAGAGACCGGCCCCCCACTATAAACTCGACATCTGTTTGAGCCAGGCCCGAGGAGGCATCGGACCATGAACAGACTGCGGCTGCCTTTGGGGAGAGGGAGGGGGGAGGAAGAGGGAAGAGGGAAGAAAGGGGGTTATGTTATGTTGTAAAACCAATAAAAAGAAGTTAAAAAAAAAAAAAGTATAAACACACCGTTTCACAACACACAGCAGCAGATTTTCGATTCCATTACTCTCTCTGTGTTACTTTGAGTATTCTGTGACTCGTTTCTGTGCTCTGGTCAGCTACCTTCGTTGATTGTAGCCCGTGTGAACAGATACCAGTACCACCGCTATAAATTATTTTACTTTCTTTACCACACAATGGCTACAATAATGCCGTATATGTACGAGCCCGAGTACACCGAGGAAGAACTACTGGAAAGGCAAGCACGCGAAAACGATGGGGATTCGGACGGCAGTTGGGAGGACCAGTCAACGGATGAAGAGCCTGGACCATGTCGCATGGACGGCGTCTCCACCTGGTGCACGTGCAATCGGTGCGAGCTAATGCCAACTGAGGAGGAGAACTGCTGCTGCCGTGAAAATTCCGGGTGCTTGGCCTACATTTCGGAAGGCGAGCCAAGTCCGCAATGCATCACCGAGCTGCCAGAGTTCAGGGAAGCCTGCCTCTCACGGACAGTGTTGAGGATGATGATGGTGCTTATGCACGAACTTTGCGGCACTGTTCGTCCGCGTAATCCGAGTAACGAGTAAGTATACTCTGGTTGTGATGTCAGTGATGCCACTACTATTTCATGGTCGTCTCCCACATATAAAACTACATCTACATATCATTCGAATGCATGTAAATTGGTTCCATGTTGTGCATTTTCTAGATAGAATTTTTTTCAAAGCAGAATGACATTTTTGTACCTGAATCGACAGTGATAAGAAAGTTGTCATTTTAATACAGTTTGCATCTTTCATTTTCACAGGTGGTACAGGCTGGTGGCCTATCGTTGCTTCACTTGGTGGCTTCACGGGAGGCTCGGACACCGCGTTCGGAGAGTAATACCTGCCTGTGCGGTACTTGCCATTAGACAACATTTCCCCAGCGACAGTGGACAATACCGCGGCTTTTCCCGGGATGTGCTGCAACCGCAACTTTACAATGTGTAATGTTTATTATTTATGTTCAATTGAAATTAAGATCTAAAATAAAACCCAACATATATTTTAACAATGGTTGTTTTGATTTTTTAAATGAATCTAGTGTGTCTCCATTGAATAGTCTTCCTGTGCCTTGTCTTGTCACACCACATGTCTCCGGCCAGCATCCTCCCTCACGCTGGCCGCCCACCTTCAATCCACATAACCGTTGAACCCATATGCAGCAGACATACATATGTTATTTTGCGGGTTGGCATCAAGCCTCCAGGCCTTGCCTCCTCCCCCAAAAATACTTACCACACCACTTTGTTTAGGGTCTCCAGGGTGAACTGCACCCATATATTCTCCTGGGAGGCTGAGGTATTTATAAACTCACCCCCCTGCCTTCCATGTACTAGATCCTGCAGCTTGCCTCTTACATGCAGTTAGATGGCCTCTCCTTGGTGAGGCCCTACGGCAAACGAGTCTTGTCTGCACGACCACCGCCCCAATCCACCCCCCGCCCTATCAAAGGCAGTTCGCACCGGGGTACTTGTGCTGGCAAGTGGAGCTGTCAGGGAGCGATAAAGGCCAAGAGGTGCCAAAGACCATGTACACTTCAAAGTGGTCTATAGAGCATGGGTTGTTGTTCCCATGTCTACCGCCAGACCCCGTGTCTCCTGCCAAGCATCTCCCCTCACGCTGGACGGCCCCCTGCAATCCACATAAGTGTGTCTCCATTCACGAGTCTTCCTGTGTCTTGTCTGCACGACCACCGCCCCAATCCACCCCCCGCCCTATCAAAGGCAGTTCGCACCGGGGTACTTGTGCTGGCAAGTGGAGCTGTCAGGGAGCGATAAAGGCCAAGAGGTGCCAAAGACCATGTACACTTCAAAGTGGTCTATAGAGCATGGGTTGTTGTTCCCATGTCTACCGCCAGACCCCGTGTCTCCTGCCAAGCATCCCCCCTCACGCGGGACGCCCCCCTGCAAACCGCATAATGCCACGACATATACACGTCATTCATTCACAAACACACCCCTGTTTCGAATTCTTTATAACCCACTTCATATTTCTAATGAGAACTTCTTTGCGCTTTGCTAGTCAACCCGTGAAGGTGCTGGCTGTCTGCTCTTCGTCTCTGTGAACTTCCGTGACCACTTTGAGCAAACTCATCAGTTTGCAACCTGTGAACTGCTCCCTGTTCTACGACAAGAAACTACTCTGATCCCTGCATCTAACTGTTTGCTCGTCAAGGTAAGGCCATGTACCATACTCATTTTGCGTCCAATTTCTTTTCGTTCAAGACAGTACATGCAAGGAACTAGTCACATGTTCTGAGTTTAGTCAAATTATTTTTCTATTTTTTTAAAGTTATTCAAATACTTATCCGCATGTGAATAACGTGTATAGTTCCAAGAACCAAAATATACCTTGCATTGAACCTTTTATGTATTTAATTTTTTAACACATTGGTATTCATAGAGAATTGTTGATCTTTACTTTTCAGAACTTTCCACAATGCCTGCCTGTTCCATTGGCGGTTGCCCTTCGAAGACCCATAATAAATCTGAAGGTACTATAATGCATGTTTTCCCTAAGACAATAGATCAGATAAGAGAATGGGTCCGATATTGCGGATATCCACCCTCTGAGCTTGAAAGTAGAGTCCTAGAAGTCTTTGCGGACAAGAGGGGTGATCGATACCGCATCTGCAGCAGGCACTTTACCTCTGACATGTACTCCACATCATTGCTAATAAAGAAGAACACACCGCGAGCGAGGCGAAAATTGCTCTCCACCGCTATTCCCACTCTATTCGTCCACATCCCTCCACTGGTGAGTCAAGTTTACGTATTTATCTCTCGGCCTTGTGGTAGTGTGTAGCATTAGCTAACAATAATTTCCCCATTTATGTATCCACTCAATATGAAGGCGGAAGATTCTCCATCCGTGTCGTTATTGCAGTCATCAGCCACTTCAAGCGCCTATCGGGTAATCTTACTTAGCTATTCTGCCATTGACTTGTTTTAGGCATGTAAATCAACAGTTTTAATTTATCGTGTAATTATTTTACCTAATGGTACACCCTTGTACTCGTCCTCTAGTCTTTGTTTTGAGTTATAATTATTGTTATCCAAAATAATTCAAGTACTGTCTTTCAGGGAGATGCTGAGGAGTCCAACGTATTGACGACTACCGTTGATGTCACTCAGATGCTCGAGGTACGTTTCCGGACAGTTCCATCGATGGAGATCATCAGATCTTGCATTCTTGTAGCGTGATTGTTACACACAATGTTTCTTTCGTTTTTAGCCATTGATATGTCCTTCTGTCGTCGCCCTCGTATGTGTCTTCTTTTTTCAATATTGTGTTCATTACTAATGAAAGTCCTATGTTTCAGGGAGTCGATGGAGCATTAGTCCAAGAAGAAGGGGGAGCGTGCAGTTACGGGTCGGCGCAACAGCTTGCAGAAGTGTGCACCGCAGTTACATCGTCCCTTGATGTTCTTATGCATTTCGAGGTATGGATACTGACAGCTCGATCAAGCGAGATCATATGACGTGATTACATCCGCTATACTTCCTTCTTTATTAACGCAAGTACTATGTTTCAGGGAGATGACGGAGCTTCTTCTACAAGAACATCACCCCTAGTAGTTGATGCAGATTTCTGGGTGGTGACACTTCCAACGATCGAGCAAATCGAATCATATTTAGATATCCATTATTTATTTTAGACAACTGATCATTTGTGCAGGTCTATTTAGATGAGCCGTTGACGCCTGCACAAACTTCATGTTCTTTTTATCAAAATAGAAAACCATACTAATGCAATTACTGTGTTTCAGGGAGTCACTGAAGCATCATCTTCAATAATATCATCAATGGAAGTCTATGAGGAGCCCGAGGTATGCATCTTGACAGTTCCATCTAACTAGATCAACAATGCGTGAATAATTGTCGTTTGAATGTTCTACACAAAGCGTTCATTCGTGTTTTGCTATTGAGATGTACGTGGGTATTGGTCCCCAAGTACATTTTGTGTTTTCGATATTATTATACATACTAATGAAAGTTCTATGTTTCAGGGAGTCGATGGAGCGTCAGTGCGTGATGGATGTGCTTATCAGGAAAACATAGTCGTTGCAGCGCAAGAGGAAGTGGAGACATATACACACGAGTCGGAGCAACAGCGTCCTGATGTTGAAGTTCGAGGCAAGAAAGTTTCAAAGAAAAGAAAGCAAAAGAAGGTTAGTGTCCTGGTCACTATATTATGTTGTTTTTCACTGTTAATAGTTCAATACTGTAAGTTGTGTTTAAACTGAACACCCCTTTTCCAATCTGTCCTCTAGTTGCGAGTGGGTGTACGAACTAGATCTACACAGACAGTGAAGCGAACGAGAGATGTTGCTTGTCAAACCTTTTGGCAGGGACTTGAGACTGGAGAAGCATCGTGCCAATGGGAAGAATATGAAGTGATTGACAACGGAGCTATACCACCACCAGCCATTGATAGTGAATGTCCTCCTGGTAGTTCGGATGCAGTCGGAGATCAATTCACAGAATCCACACCCGCAAAAACTAAGACCGCGAGAAAGTTGAAGAAATTGTTTTATTCACCCATCGCCGGAGAAGGAACAGATGTTGAAATGGAAGAGAATGAAGTAGGCGACAATGAAACACCATCAATATCACTGAACATAGCGGAAGACGATATCAGAGATTCTACCTTTCATGTGAGTGACATGTCCTCAACGTTACAGGCCGAACCAGCTGGGATGCAGAGTGAGAGTATAAGGAAAGAGGCCAAATTCATTGTATTCGATAGTTGTTTGATTGATATTATTATTCGGATTAAATGTGGGCATTTGGTTGGTGGGGAAGTATGTGGGGAGCCATTGATTAATGTGACTCGTGCAATTCGAGGCACTAACCTTAAAATACATGCCACCTGTACAAAATATCATCCTTTCACATGGTCTGCACAACCTATGCTGGGACAACTGCCAGCAGGCAATCTACTTTGTGCAGCGGCTGCACTTTTTAGTGGTTCAAGTTTTAAAAAATTAGAGTCTTTCTTTCAGTTTGTGGGAATCCATTTCATTGCGAAAACTCAGTTCTACAAATACCAAACCGATTATCTATTTCCAGCCATTAGCGAAGCTTGGAGAATGGAAAAAATGTCTATTGATAGTACATTCGCGGGCAAACGGTTCAGGCTAGCCGGTGATGGACAGTGCGACAGCCCAGGATTTTCAGCCAAGTACTGCACCTACCACTTTCAGGACATGGAAAGTAAGAAAATTGTGAGTTCGGTGGTCGTGCAGGTGTCACAAAGTACATCCTCAGTGGCCATGGAGAAAGTTGGCTTTGTAGCATCATTGCAAGAACTACAATCGCGGGGAATGGTGATCGACCTGATAGCCACGGACAGACACGTTTCAATTGCCAAGACAATGAGAGAACAGTACAAAAATATAAATCACCAATTTGACGTTTGGCATCTTGCAAAATCAATCAATAAAAAATTGTCGGTTGCAGGTAAAAAAAAAGAATTGCAAGGTATTTCACAGTGGTCCAAGTCAATCAGCAACCATCTTTGGTGGAGCTCAAAAACATGTGGAGGGTCGTTGGAAATTCTACTGGAAAAATGGCGGTCAGTAATGCCACACTGTACGAACGTTCACCGATGGAACACGAACCAACATTTCCACAATTGTGAACATGGCCATTTGTCCACAGAGGAGGCACGGAAGAAGAAGTGGTTGATTCCTTCATCACCCACTCACAAAGCCATTGAAAAGATTGTATTTGATAAAACTATAACAAAAGCTTTGAGGGGACTCACGGAATTCTGCCACACAGGAGATTTGGAGGTGTTCCACAATATGTGCCTAAAGTACAGGCCAAAACGATTGCATTTTGGCATGGAGGGCATGATAAATCGGACTCTTTTAGCGGTCTTGGCACATAACCATAATGTTGGCCGTCAACAAAGTAGGACGACCGGAACTTTAGGGACGCTTCGCTACAATAAGGCCTTCACTAAAAGAAGTAAACAATGGGTGATCAAACCAGTGTTTGAGGATATGCAATATGAGTTTATTGAGAAACTTATTGTTGACGTCCTAGATAGGCACATAAATGGAGTTGTGAACGAACCTGTGCAGGGGACAACTGCATTGCCACCCAACATTGCATCTGTTCCATGTCCACCTAAAGAAGAACTCATTGAGAAATACACATCACGGTTTAAATGATTGTAATTTGATTGTCTGTTCTCTCAAGTCTCCTCATGTCGCAGGCCCATTGAATATGTGTATCTAGCCAACCTTGTTCATTTGCGCATTAAATTAAACCAAACAGTAATATAAATCATTTTTCAATAAATATAGAATCTATACGTATTTATGGTTCTGTGTGGCTGCAAAGCACGCAGACAAAATGCAAAGATGGAGTGTAAATTTCAAGTCCTGTGAGAATGCCTTACACTGAATGTAGCTAACTTGGAATGTGTGCTCGTTCGAAGTGAAGGTCAGCTGCTTTGATTTTTTCTCGGGTGCCAGAATGGCCCACGACTCAGAATAAGGTTCTATTGTATTTTGACCTTGACAGGCCTGGACCACGTAAGAAACGATAATGAATATAATTTCAGAAACGAAAGCCATTTCATGTTCGTTCATTAGAAGAAATAACGTCGGCATAGAAGGAGTGGTATTTCGGGGCTGCCCTACGCACAGACGCAATGGAAAATGCAAATATAATGTAAGTAACTCTTTAGATGAGTTTATACCGCAATTTAATTACTATACAGTTGCTTTAAAGACGGGTTAAGTTGTACTTGTTCGTTCTATGTGGCATGTTGTTTTGTACCGCGCACTATCTTGGGGAGAACCGTCTACTTGGCCCCCTTCCCGCCCCTACCTGCAAGGCTAAAAACCTCGGGGTCATCTTCGACTCCACACTCTCCTTCTCTCCTCATATATCTGACGTCTCTAAGAAGTCACACTACCAGCTGCACCTCCTCAGAGGTATTCTTCCCTTCCTCTCCTTCCCCCAGAAGCTCACTGTCTCCCGAGCCCTGGTTCTCTCTAGACTGGACTACTGTAACAGCCTCTATCTTAATCTGCCTGCCTCCACTCTCCGCCCTCTGCAACTTATCCAGAACAGAACTGCGAGACTTGTCCTTGGCCTCAAGCGGGCCCTTTTTATTTATTATTTATTATTTATTATTTTATTACGCTACTTACCTTGTACTGCACTTCCCCCCCACCTCCTCTCCTTGCACTTTCTCCTTTTCCCCTTACCTCTGCACTTGCGCGATCTGAATGACACCTGGCCTAGTAGGATCGTTTGTCTGTCTTCCCCTTGTTCCCCTCCCTCCCTGCCTCGTCGCGCCTTGAAACACTTGTGTATAGGCGCGTTACAAATACCATATCATATCATATCATACTTTTACGGAAGCACCTCAAAACCTTTGCTTCTGCTTTCTCTCTCCCTCTCCCCTGCTACAACTGGTCCACTGTCTGCGATCTCGGTCCAGGGCCCTTCCACTCTCCACCTGCACTCCCTGTCAACCCCTGCACTGGGGGACTGTCTCAGTATCCTACAGCCCCCCTTGACGTATAAAACCCAGTTGCACTGTCCTAGCTATGAAATAATTTCCAGACCTAATATATAAAATGAATAATTTTAATAAAGATCTGATGGTGAGACTAATTTCCTTTTTTTATGTTTTTCAAATAGATACATCGTCCATTATTGTCTGTGTCACGAGTACCAGACACCGGCGGATGGCTTCTATAATCGCCAGTTGCTTCTCCGCGTGAACAACATTAGCACCCTGACCATTTTGTGGGACGATCGCCAAGTACAAGTATGCCCTTACGCGGTACTAACGGCTAGATGCAACATACAGACCGTTGTGGTGCCCTAGTGCCTCGTTGTTGGAATAGCCATGCGATTATCAGTGCGACCGAAGAGCTTATTTTATCGTAAACCAACACCATGTCTACTGCACACGAACATCGCTTGCCTCAAGACGAAATATTTTGGATCGAGAGCAAATAAAAATTCATTTATCTAAGACCCTGTGTACAGCAAAGGAACATCGTGTGCCTCGAAACGAACTTTTCGGAACGTGAACAAATAAAAATGCAAATCGCTGAATATTCTCAAAACATTTGATGTCAAATAAATGTACTTTGCCAAATGTACAATCTTGCCGTTTGCTTTTAAACCACTGTTTCATATTCCGAATTGTGGCGCTGTATTGTGAGATGATCTAAGACCCTGTGTACAGCAAAGGAACATCGTGTGCCTCGAAACGAACTTTTTGGAACATGTGCAAATAAAAATGCTAATCGCTGAATATTCTCAAAACATTTGATGTCAAATAAATGTACTTTACCAAATTTACAATCTTGCGGTTTAATTTAAAAGTACAGTTTCATATTCCCAATTGTGGCGCGCTGTGTTGTTTGAGCTCATCTGTGTTGATTTCCTGGTTCTGTGTGGAGTCGCGTAGAAGACGCCTGGGCGCGTTTGCCTACGCAGCTCAGTCACGTCACGGATAGAGGCGGGGAATATGAATGTTTTGATCAAGTCTGTTTCAGGGGCGGGGGATTTGATTTAGTGCCGCAAAAGCAGGTGAGCCAGGGCGATGCGGCAAGTGATAGGATTATCATAAAATGGCGGCTGATTTCGAGTGCGTTAATGGACGAAAAGTCGGGTAAGGTCCATAGGAAAGTTTTCTACGATCGACCGAGTTATGCTTAAAAACACATGGCCGAACCGTAGGGACAATAAAAAAAAAGTCCCGGAACTCTCCTTTAATGGAGAACAGATGCATGCAACAGGATATTGCGGGAGAGATGTAGTTGAGCTGAAAAGCAGCATGCAACCCTTGGAATGCAGTGTGTTTGGCAATCCAATCTAATGGGAAAGGGTGTGGCCAATGGTGCATTGAGAAGCCCAGAGAGAACCTTATGTTTGAACCAATGAGGAGATTTTAACTTGAGAGTGATAGATGAATTAACCAATGAAAAGTGTGACTGACTGTTTATAGTTCATTTCAAGGGATTCACACTGCATTCGCTGCAATTAGTTGAGGTATTTGGGGTAATAAGCACCTATTACACTTACAGGTTCACAGTTGCCAGTATTTGTGAGATGTGCAAAGGCTTTTTTGGAATTACTTTGCAGCTGTGTCGATTCTAGTATCTACATTTATTTTTAACCCATTATTCAGTTGCCTTAAAATGTAAATATGGTATTGGAAGATGGGGATATGACTATAAGGTCCGCTAGAAAGGTTTGAGCTCAATTAATAGGGGATATTCAAAGACATTTTTCCTGACAGTTACTTTGCACACGAACAAATTAGATGGCCGGGGTGGCTGGCAGAGTGCCTAAAATTTTCTTAAGACAGTCACAATGAACAAGGCGTTGTGTTATCAGACTAATTGGGTTATCCCATGAAATCGACTTCAGAAAAAGTCACTCTGTTTAGAAGGTATTTTGGAGATTGGGCAACAAATTAACATTTTCCTCGCGCCAATCATGGAGCTCCTGTGAGGAAAACACCCAGGGCCGATTAGGAAGACTGCAAAAATGTTTGTATGGGAATGGCGGTGGTGTGCGAATGGTGTTTTTTCGAAGTAATTTCATCAAAGAAATTACTACAAAAAATCTCATCAAAATATATAGGGCGAGGGGAAAGGTTTTTAAAAGGGGTGGGGCGTTGGGGTAGGGATGATAATATAGGGAAGATCCCCCCATATATAAAAACAAAATCTATGAGTGTTTTCAAAGTAATTTCTCTACGAAAAAAATACTTGGAAAAAACTGTTGTCGGTAAAACGACACAGAACCGTTTTCATGCAAGTGAAGTGTTTGAAAATATGGGTGCCCGTTCCCAATGGGCATGAGAATATGAACATCATTGATACAGACATGCAGTGGCACAAACCAGGCGACGGAGGAGCGCCCTTACCACGCATTTATAAAGTGTATCCTGGTCCAGAAACATGACAGCTTTTTAAATGCGTGGGAAATGAAGGCCCCACCGCCGCCGCTTCCAAGCAATGTCCAATAAATAGAAGGGTCACTGCTGAACTTTCTGTGATTTCTTTTTTTAAACCAAGGCAGCAGCAGCATGAACGCCTGTGGTTCCCCTTGCATTTCAACCCCCCAAAACATGGATCATTGCAACGACAGGCTGTTCAGCTTCTATCATGGTGAAATGAGCTCCCAGAACCCATGTTGGTGCTGGGAGCCTAAAACAGTGTTGGACACAGACTCTCGACACCAGTGCATGCAGGTCGGTCTGGCCAGTGCACCTTTTGTGCTGTTGAACAGACCCTTTCAAATGCGCAGGTCACCCTTATGAATAAGTTTACCTGCACATTTTCTTCCCCAATGAATTCGCTGCGCTTTTTGTTTTGAGCTATTCTTTTTGATTTGACCTTCTTGCGCATTGGAGAATTTCTACCGGGGGCACCTCAGTTCCTATTGCAGGATCTGGAAGGCCTTTACTGTGAATGCTGCGCAGTGCAGCTGCCTCCCAGCACTTGTGGTGGATTGGCCTGGTCTTGCTATCTTTGTGTGTCTCCCTTGCACCCTCTCTCCTATGCCACCAGTGCATGTTCTATTTGACTCTGCCTCGCCACTATACCCTGAATGCTGTTCTCTCCTGTGCCTCCCTGTGGATGTGATCCTTCTCCCGTATACTTTCTACCCTTTTTTAAATCACCTCTGAATGCCTTTTTCCCTCTCTCCTCATGTACACCTCATCATGAAGCCGTGTCTCTCACAGGCCTACTTAATACTCAACTTCACCTTCTCACGCACTGCCCCCTGCTCTGGCTTCCTCCTTTCTGCTCCCCCTCTCTTAAGCTCTGATCCTGGGGCACCCACAGTCTCGGCAGTCAGTCGAAGGCTAGTGGCAAAGGGATCCTGATTTCAGCTTGTTGGCCTAACCCCTCTATGCAACGGTCTCTGCCCTGTCCCATTGGCCCTCACTGCAGTAAAGTAAGGGATCCCACCCGACTTCACCACAGTGATAATACTGCAATGTGATATTTGCCGCCTTTTTCCCCCACTGTGATATTTTCTCCCAGTCTCTCCCATTGTGATACTGTCCCATTGAGCTATTGTACCCCTCTGAGACTTGGTCCCTGGGAATGACACCATTCTGATGCTTGAACCACTATGACACTTGCTCTATTGTGATATTTTGCCACTGTGATAACTACAGATTGGTTATACTTGCTCCCTGGTTTGTCACTGTGATATTCTGCCACTGTGATATTTTGCCACTGGGGTAATTACACAACTGTGATACTAATATCATACATGCTCTTTCTCCTCGCCCACTGATACAGGACAACACTGACATTTGCTTTCTGATTTTCTCACAGTGATTATTAAGACCCCTGGGTGTTACCAGCTCTGTGGCTTCCCTGTGGTGACATTACACCACTGTGACATTACCCAAACTGATAACACCCAACTACGCTGCTTGCTCCTTGGAGTACCTATTTCGGATATCACATTACAAGGATACTTGCTTCGGGACTTGTCCTCTGAGATATCCCCCAACTGAAATGCTGATTGCCTTATTGTGCTATAATACCTCTTTGACCCTCCTCCCTGGCTCTTTCATACGATATTACCCTCTTTGGTAATTCAAGGCGCCACAAATGTTGTTACAATGTGTTAACTAAACCATGCTGCACTCAGTGGCGTTGTATAATCAGTTCCTAGGAACCAACTTAACTTAGGATGCCCAGAAGAACAAGCATTGGCAAAGCCAATAGTTTGGTCGTTTACTCCTGTTCTTTGCATTTTGGATTTATTGGCACCACAGTGCAAGGAGGAGAGTGCAAAGTGTCAAAGGAGGATGTGATTTGGGGCACGGGAGTGCAAGAGAATGAGAAGGAAGGAGAATAGAGCCAGGGAAGAAATGATTGAGAGAGGGTGCCATTGATGATGAGCAAGAGGAAATATGTGCGAGAATGGTAGAGAGGGAGAGGGTAAAAAATAAAGTGATAGTGAGAGAGGAAGGATAAGAGGGGGTAGAGAGTGAGGGTGTGCTTATAGCAAGAGGTGGGTGGGTGTAGAGATAGTCGGGATAGGGTGGGTGAGGGTAAGGAGGTTGGTGGGGGTAGAGAGAGTGGGGGTAGGGTGGGCAGGGGTAGAGAGAGTGGGGGAGGTGAGGTGGGGATAGAGAGAGTGAGGGTAGGGTGGGTGGGGTAAGGTAGAGAGTGGGGGTAGGGTGCAAACCCATGAACCATTTGCTGAATACAGGAACAGTTCATAGTAGTTCCTAAACTACTACATTAAATCTCTTCTCAAGGAAGCCATGGGAAGCACCGAAGACCCCACCAATTACCAGACAATATCAAACCTTCTAACCAGGCGAAACTGCTGAAAAATGATGTATATCGACAAATCCTGACGCACGAGGAAACCAACTACCTACTGGACCAGGCACAAGACGTTTTCAAGCCTACGAGAATGACTGATTTGGCACTACTCGCCATCTGGGATTACCTAACAATGAATTCAGACTCCAACACCACCTCCACCATAATATTCAGGGGCCTCTGACATGGTCAACCATGCAACCTTCATCAAAAGAATAGCAGAAACAGGGCTAAGCAACATCTCACTGCAGCGGATGAAATTCTTCCTGACTGAAACAACGGAAACTACCTGGCTACCCCCTTTCAGCTCAACCTCACGCATACTCGCATGTGCTGTTCTACAAGGTTCATCACCCTCACCACTACTCTTCAACATTTACATTAACGAAATTACCATCAAGGACACAGACCAAACCCTTGTAAATTTCTTCTCGCAAATCAACAGATGGATGAGCAACAGCAAGCTTAAACTCAACACAGATGAAACTGAAAACATGATCAAGCCTCCCCACTCCTCCAAGCGACCACCTTGGCCTATGGAAATGGGAACCCTCTAAGGTGGTAAACAATTCTGATGGACAACAAGCCACCAATGGAAGCTCAAGTTAAAGTAAGGAAATGTTTCTTCCACCTACCTTCTATCAGACAGATCTTGTCCTGCTCAATTTTCCACACAGAACTCTTGCTATTAGCTCACTTGTTATGTCAAGAAACAACTTTGCCAAACAGCATCTACCATGCCTGACTACTGCACCAAAAAACTAGAACCGATTCATAACACAGCAGACACAACTCCTACTAGACTCAGCAAGAGAGCACACAACACGTCAGCACTTAGATCTCATCATTGGCAACAAGTCAAGAAAAGGATCTATTTCAAAATGCTCTGCATTGTTCACAGGGCAATTCACTGCCAAGGAGCAGAATTCCAGCAAGGAAAGGTTTCCATTTACAGACCAAATAGAACGCTGATGCCCAGCAATGACATACTCCTTGAATCCAAACTTTAAAAAAGAAATACGTTGGATAAGCTTTTTCCAATGAAACTATGGAACTCGCCCCCAAGGGAATACATACAATAGAGTAACACCTGACCTTCATAAAAGCAGTAAAATGATGGCTCTTTAATATGCCAAGATAACTTGGCAACCATGACCCATTGTTGAAGACAGCAGAATCATTTTGGTTACTCAACAAGCTACCTGCGTAACTGATTTGGCCCTACAACTGAGGATCACTATCATTCCCTTTCTAACCCAAACTATAATACTCCATAATCTCTGCAAACACACCACAGGCAAACCAACAAAGACATGCACATAGAGCATCTAGAACACCTTCTCCCACTGACACCAAACTCCAGACCTCTTCCAATAACTTACACAATACCAACTCAACAATGCATCCTTGCACCATGGGAAAACAAGTCCTCTGATATGGACTCTAGCGCATGCACACCCACCAACCCATACCTCCTAGAAGCAGACCCACACACAGCCACTGGGTTTTCTGAACTGCATTTACCTACACTACAGCAAAAGCATTCACTCTCAAAACAAAACCCACCCCTTCTCTTATTTTCAGGTCCACACGAGAGCCTGGAAATCACGCAAATCGCAGCAGTGCAGGTAAAAAACAGAGTAACGTAAAATAACTGTACATAAAGTAAGTAATCTAGATTGTGTTTTGTCAATCACTGATGTCGCCAATCCATATTCTCACTTTGCGTCTCCCTCGTTCATAATCTGGTCACTAACCATTATCTCCCATTCCAAGTCCCCCTTCACAGCGACTGCCCTACCAGCTGTTGCCATAACCTATGTAAAGTGTTTATGATAGAAGTACTCGCCATTCTTTCTAATAAATGATAATCCTGTGGATGCAGTCTCTTCTCTGCTTCCCCTGGATGCACACTCTCCTGAACCAGCTATGTAGGTTCTTCCGGTTGCCTCATGCTACATTAGGAAGAGGTGGGCAAGAGCAGTATCTCCTATCAAGGTTGAACTGGGGCATAAACCTGGTTCATACACCAAAGAATAAGTGGCCCACAGTCGCAGATGATATGATATGATAGGTTATTTATAACGCTCTTAATACCCAGAGGTTTCTAATCGCGAAGCGGGGATCGAACCTGTGGTGCTCCGTGTCACGTTGGGCCTGAGCTATCCTCCAGAGACTCCAGATTGCACTTTGCTCCTTTTTGAGACAGACTGTTTTAGTACACAAGGAGACTTTTTGGAAAAGATGTATTGCAAAGACTGGCCTGCTTAGACCACAATTGCTGCACCACACCATCACATTCAGTGTGCTCTTCAGGCATTGCCCTCAAGGCCCGTTCGGCCTTGTATAGAACAGATATTTACAGCCGAGGAGCTCTATGGATAAATAAAACACAAAGCTCTCACATTTCCATGGGGTATAGACAACCTTTATTGCATGAATCATTCGCAGTGAGGGTGGTCTTGGAAAAGCACCAGTTTGTGATTTGAGAATCCTGGCACACTTTCACTACACGGGAGAGCTTGTGGAGAGGGCAGGCACTTGTGTGTGCCTCTCTAGGAGGCTGTGGGTGTGTACACAAATATGAATAGGGGAGTGAATGAGAGAATGAAGGGTGAGCATAACTAAACCAATTGTGGGTGTTTGTGTTAACTAATATGCCTGTGAGCGCACGTGAGTGTAAATGAGTTACAAGTGTGCAATCCAGGAACGCTGAAGTTGCCAAGGAATTAACTAGTGGGGAGCCCGCTTGCGGGGGCCGCGTGATCCCCGAGAGTGATTTGCTTGTTTTACCCCTTGCCTCTGTTGATCACCTTCTGCAACAGGCACTCATAGCCCTCTCCCGCCAGGCCGGATGTGACAGTGGTGGGTAAGCGGGAATTAAAGCCAACCACACCTCAGCAAAGAGAAGAGCAATAACGTTGACAAACGGAGAAGAACAAAATAAAGGGTGTGCCAGAGCACGACTCGCATACTCTGTGCGGACCAGAGGAGCACACTTGGCTAGAAGACAGCATCTAGCGCTTCTGTAGCCCCGCTGGCATGGTATAGACGATAGAATACCTAGTGCTGTAACAGTGAGACATGTAGACAGGCCACATAACCCTAACCCTGAAACAGTAACCATAATGGTTAGCAGATGCTAGCTAATCGACGTAATCACCACAGCTACTAGTCTGAAGATGGAGTTTTAGAACCATGTTATAATAGCAGGGTTATGAGTTATCCTTTTACTTGTGTACCAGTCACAATTGAGAGCCATGGGTAGATGGCATAAGGTAAACTATACCCCAAAAGGGTATCTAGGCACTGATCTGATAATACTCCCATAATACTCTACCTAGCAGCTAAAGATGGTTTTAATGAATGCCTGACTGATTCCAGGGACAGCAGTTTCGAAATGTCTAGAGAGGTAGAGAGCCCCACATTCTGGCAACTATAAGTGAACATGTGTTAACTCCTTTGCTAGTCTTCTATTTGGCACCTATCCTCCTCTAGGTGCCTGACCATGCAGACATTTGTGGACAGAACCTTTAATAATTATTTGGTCTGAAGGCGGCAGCCAGTGTAGGGCTCTTCTTGCCTCAGGCAAGTGAATCCTTTTTTTAACCCCCAGATGGCACTTGCTCTGGGGTTTTGTACACCTAATCCCTCTATAGCAGTTTGGCAGAAACTACCATCTTCCTTATTATGGATTGTCAAGAGCTGAACACTTCATGGGGTGTTTCAATAATAACACATCCAGTGAATATCCCTTGATTAGGAATTTGAAATCTGTATTGGAATTCTGCATATTTGTATCTCTACTAAAAAGATGCTGGTAAAAATACAAGCACGTTAAAAGGTTTTCTTCTGAAAGGACTAAAAGGTGCTCGGGACCCCTGCCTGGGGGGGTTAATATGGGCATCTTAGATGCCCCCATTCTTAACCCATGTTTATTATAATAACCAAAAGGATCATTACTAACTCTGTTGTGCATTTTTCTTCATGAGACAGAAGCCATGTGAATCTCTCCTGCCCCATACGACTTTCATTCCCCAAAGATATTTTAAAAACAGAGAATGCAGTATTTCTGATATACTGCACATGATATTTCTTAATATCTGCTGCTATGAGCTTACAGTCCTAGTGGGGGTAAAAAGCATACATCTTTGTATTTTCGCAGACACAAAACTCCCAATTTGAGCCCTACGGGACATCTTTATATCCATGATCACTTCTGGATTTTTGATTTTCTAGGCCAGTCGATTTGATTCTCTGAACAATGTGAGAAGAGAACGAATAGATGGGGAGCTGTAGATGAGATAAAAAAGCACAGGAGACAATGAAGATATGCCAAAAAGCATAGAGGTCAATAAAGCCTCCTTGGGTGCTCTGCAGTACAAAGTCCCCTTTGGAAAGACTGAGACCCAGGGAACACTGTTGTATGGTATCTTTCAGGAGGTTAGTGAACCATTTATGTACAGAATACTGTCTAAAGCCTTTTTCGAAAAGAATGGAGTAGTATTTGGTGTTAAAGACTGTAGAGTTCCATAAGGACAACTATGGCAACCTCATTGACCATCCACAGAAATTCATTCCAGACACTTACCAGTGCTGTTTTGGTCCAGTGAATGTGCCTAAATACCAAACAAATGTGTGATGAGAGGCACTCTTCTTCTGGGTTGGATGGTAAATGATCCACAGCAACTTTTCTTTTGAAGAAACTCGGGTATGTAGGCGAGGTCAGTGAGGCGCCTTCAGTTATGGACATTGGGTGGCTAATACATTGTACTTACATTTGAGGTGAAACATTTCTAGCGCAGACCTAGCTTGGAAGCAAGGGAGCACTGTACAAGTTGTTGAGGGTAAAACATAAAGCAAGGAAGGGGGTTACAACATGTGGCATTGAATGATTCGGGCATGTGTTGCGGAAACGCGGGGTGTTTAGAGAGACGTCTCAACTAAGTGTACACTGTCCTTGCTTTTATTAAAATGAATTGGTTCTTTCTAGATAGACAAAGGACTTCTGTGTTAGGACTTCTTCATAAATTCTGACCGCTCCCCAGACCCCCTCCAAAATACATGAAATGTCTCTGTAGAGCTTGCTTAAAACCCACTCCTTCATATGAGTGCATCGTGATATGGTAACAGCCCAGATTGCGAACATCTTATCATGGTCCTGCCAATAATTTTAATTTCCAATAAAATTGAATGCTTTTAAGGAGTATTTAAGTAAATGCATTTACATGAGCGGGATGCTCTGGGCATGATGCTTGAGAACCCCGGAGGACATCCAGACAAGGGCTCCTGTCCCTGAGAAGAGTTCAATCAACAACCTTCCCTCTGGTTTTCTAGTTTTGAGGGGGGAGACCGTCGTGGCTGTCTGCATTGCTGTACCATGTGTCTGAGGCTCCCTGTGATTGTGCAGCACATTGATCTGTAGGTCTGCGTGGAACATGCCCGATTAATGAAACCTACCATATATGCACTCTAGGCAGGGAACAGTGAATTAAGATGAACAATTATGACGGATGGGATGGGTTGTATGCAGCTTGTCTGTAACAAAGGCAACCCACAATTCAGTACAAGTACGGAAATGAACGCTCTCCCCACACTCAACCATTTGGCAAGTCCACACACACCCCCAGATAGGTTGGGCTGCACGCAGGGGTCTACCGATGGCGGGAAGTCATTCCCAAGGAAAAAGCCAGAAGAGCAGGTTCTACTTTGCAGCAATGATGTTGGCAAAAGTGTGTAGTTTGATGTTAAATCTGGTTCTCGTTTCTGTTGGACTTCTGAGTACACCCATTGAAATACCACCCACTGGGGCTGTACTGGGTGGTGTGGGAGGGGCTAGAGATGCTGGGGAGTCAAATTGTGTATATGTTGATTCATATGGTAGCTCATGAATAAGCGGGAGATAGATAGGATGTCCCATCACAGAGCAAGAGGCCGCCTGCCGAGGCCAGGGAGCCATGCCCAGGGAAGAGTTCTGATTCATCCCAGTGCTACTATCTGGTTCTGAAGCATCTTGAGTGCACTGCCAAGCTCAGCATTCATCAGGAAGAGGGTCAACACTGGCAAGGGAGGTGATGATACGTGTATAGATGTCGATGCCAGTCAGGAACACCTGTTCGTTCAAGTACTCATTGTGGTCATGCAACAGGATTGGTGTCCGGTTCATTGGGGAGAATCCAATTGCAGGGACGCCGGCCTAAAAAACAAGAGACAACAACAATTTTTTACGTTTTTAAATAAGACAATCTGTGCCTTCATACATCACAACAAAGACGGTCTTGCTTGTTCATGCCGTGCCTATCCCCTGGTAACACAAGGCTGGAGAAGGGAAACTCCATCCCATGCCAATCAGGCGTGAAAGCATGAGCTGCAATTCCACTCTAAGCTCGGATGACCAAATGGGCCAAAGAGCTCATGCTTCTTCATTCTGGGCTCCTCGGAGAATCAGGAAAAGTCCCATTCTCTATTAAATCACATGGGCTTCAGGCGTATGGCAGGGCAAAGCCCCAGATGTATTTGTTCTGTATTTCCTATCATTTTAAACAATTACTGACACATTTGTTGGATTCATTTTCATTAAGCTATGCATGAGTCATCGTTGTATTACAGCTCAGTGATGCAGAAATATATCTTGTGTAAACTATTCTCAAGACAAGTTGATGGAAGTGGGATTAAAAAGAACAAATACAATTTGTGGGATCATACTACATACACGTAAGGTATGGGCCCGCCTGTTAGTTAGGTAGGTAGCCAATAGGCAGCCCACATCACCCCTTGAGTAAAATCAGATGTGTTGCGTGGAGGCTACTGCCGGCAGAATAATGCCTTGTGCTGCGAGGTAATCCGAGCAGGATCCATATGAGGGTTGTGCCAGGGTAAGGCATGGTAGGAAAGTCAAGGCCTATATGTTCAAAGTGTTGTGCAGTTATATTAATGCTCCAAAGAATATCGAGCCCAGCTGGGATCAGAAAACTCCATGCCTGACACTTGGTATCGCTTAAAGTAGGTAGTGATAATATAATGAATGGCAAGTCACAGCAATTTAGGACGCAGCTCATCTCTTGCTCAGTTGTTAGGAAGATTTCCTTTATGTAAATCTTGCCCTCTCTGTCCTGAACCTGCCAGCTCTACTGCTGGGGACTCACTGTTATTTTTAAATTGAATTTGAAGGCAACAAAGACTATTTTATTTAATCGGATTCTTCTTTCCCCCGATCGTAGAAGGTTGGGAGGATTCTCCAACATCATCCTCCTTAATGTAGCGGATGATGTACTGGTCCTCGGAAGAGCATGGCCAGTCGAAATCTGAGAGCTGGTCAGGAACTAGTAAAGCACTGGTATGACCAGAAGGACTCTGAGGTAGAGTTCCCTCCATGACAGCAGGTGATTGTCATAGTACCAGTAAGGCCCAGAGCCAAGTGGACAGACCCCTACAAGATTATTGATAAACTTGGATAGGTCAATAAGGGTATTGTAAAGGAGGCCCCTCGTGTCTTTAACACAAACAGATTGAATGCTTTTCATCCATAGGACCGAAATAAGAGAACGACTCTTAGCCTCAGCCAAAGAGAAAGATGAGTGACTTTACGTAATCCCCTAAGGGGTAGCCCCCTCTCCAAAACAGACACTGAAGCAGCAGAGTGAGTGCACATCTTGGAGCCACCATGATATAGACAGTGGTGATAGTGTACCTGTGAAAAGCAGGGCCTACAGGATGTCAGATTCTGTAATGAACCACAAAGTCAGAAGTGCATACGTTTTTGGATCTAACAGTGATTTAACACTTATTCCATGGCATAGTGCAGTTGCACTAGTACCAAAGACAGGGTCTAAGGACGTAGGGTTCTGTGTGAACTACAGGGCCTTAAAATCATTCACCATGATTGATGCTCATCAGTTTACAGATGAGCTGGTGGACAATCTTGGCTCAGCCCAACACATTTGACCTCAACTCGGGCTATTTGCAAATAGCCTCACTGACCATGCGAGGCAGAAGACACACTTCTCAATCCCAGAAAGCCTCTACCAATTTAGGGTGCTGCATTTGGGCCAAAAGAATGTACCTGCCAGCTTTCAGACATCACTGAATCATGTGCTGAATGAGCTAGACAATTTTTGCATGGCAATTATGGATGTGGATGACATAGCAGTCTACAGCCCCACTTGGGAAGAACACCTTGGGCATGTGGTAAGAGGGGGTAAAATACAGCCTCTACCTTGTAAAGTGCAAGCAGTACAAAACAGAGGGACTCCTACTACTTAAATCAATGTGAGAACCTTTTTTTGCCTCACAGGGTACTATAGGATCGTTATAGCTGTGCACCATAACCTTACTGTTAAATCTTCAGTCAAATTACCTAACAAGGTAAAATAGAATACAACGCATGTCAGAAGGCTTTTCCAGGATTGAAAGATGCCCTTTGCCAGGCTCCTATCTTGAGAACCCCAGATTACCAGAAACCTTTTAGTGTGCAAATCGAGGTCTCTCAGAGACATAATTGGTGCAGCCTTGAGTCACGTAGATGACAATGGTAGGGAGCATGCTATCTATTTAATCAGAAAACAGCTTAAAGATAGTGAACTGAGGTAGGCCACAGTGGTAAAAGAGTGTTTATCATTGTGTGGTCTCTGAAGAAGTTTAAGCCCTACCTGTTAGGGGCTATTTTCAAGATTCAGACAGACCACAAACCCATAATGCGTCTGATCAATATGAATGGGGGAAATCCAAACTGTAAGGTGGTCCATTAGCCTTCATGGCTTCAACTTCACCATAGAGCATAGGCGAGGATCCCAATATATTAATATATTAATGCAGGTGAGCTGTCCAGAAAGTAAAACTGACTGTACCAGGAGACCCATCCAGAGGTGGATTACATCCCCCCCTGTCCCTGAGCATGGGGATGGGGGTGTTAAGGAGATTTACTTTAAGCAAATCTTACAGTCTCTGTCCTGAGCCTCCCAGCACTACTGCTGGACTCACTGAGATTTATTTAATTGACTTTGAAGGCGAAACATTGTTTTTATCTCATTTGCCTCACTCACCACCTGTATTCACTTTTTTGGTGGGGACACTGGAACATCTTTTTAAGGTACCAGGAAGGGGAGACATCTCTCCTTTGTTTTGGTATCCATGCTTCTCTGATGGCAGTGGTGGGCCCTTTTTGCAATGAGCTTCTGGGTTCACTAGGTAGCCCCTACCTCTAACTTTGCAGGAGTAGTCTTATTTATATGAAGTGTGGTTTTACCTGTGCCGTATAAGCCATTTTACATGGAGTGCTGTGAGGACCCTGTATCCCCTTTTCTTTGTCCTACGCAGCCCTTTTGCTACTTTCCAGGGATCCTTTCAACAGGCTGGTGGCAGTTGTTCCATTGTTACCCATTTTGTGGCTGCATTGCCTTTTCAGCTGTGATAATGCAGAGAAAAGGATCATATACTCAAAATGGCCTGTCCACGTGTTTGTTTAAAACCCTGTTCAAGATTGCCTGTCCTTTGTTGGCCATTGATCTACCTTGCTAGGTGGGGGAGGGACCCCTTTCTTCTTGGACCTTGGCAAGCTTCTTGCAAGATGCCGAAAAAGGCTCTCCTTTTGTGCATTAGCTAGTAGGATGTGGGGAGAGGGGTTCTCAGCCCCCAATCCACATTCCTCCAGGAGCTTGGATATTGCTGGGCACATTCTGGGAGGCTGGTTGTCCACTATTAAGCAGTCACCTCCACATTTGAATGCAGAAAATGCCCTTTTGGAGGGCTGGGGTCCTCCCCAGTCCAGATTCTGGATAGAATGTGATGAGTTGGACCCAGAAATCATGGCGACCACTGGAGCTGAGCAGACCTAAAGAAATAAACATCTCAGGGACACCAGAAGATTGCTGCAGAAACCATCATTGGCTCAGTCAACGCTACCAGTTTGAAAATCTCGACTGTCTATTCAGCAGGGAAGACCTCTGCAAAATGCTTTGTTCCTTTGACTGGTGGGGCCAACTATTAACTTGCTCTGCTCGAAGTACATCACCTGCTTTCGGTCCTCACAGCATGCATCTTTGCATTTTCTCTGGAATTCTGAGATCCAGCTGTTCTTCATTGTAAAGACTCACAGCTGCCCAAATGGCTGAAACTCATCATGGGCAGCCCCATGGCTGTGCTGGTACACAGGAAATACATTGTGCTGCCCTCCACTAGGAGACAAGCCTACTGGAAGACTGAAATCCTGCCACTGAGCTGCTGAGTGCCTCCTGACTCTGCCTGTGGTCAATGCAAGATGTGCAATTGTGAAATCCTCAATGAGGGTTCTTTCCTTTGTCATGGCACCGAACCTGGGAGTCCCCCCCCCTACCCCTCGAGGACTCCACAGAAACCTACAGACATCCAATGGTGATCACCTTTGAACCCATGACCTTGCACGGCAACAATGACAGTGACACACGTCTCCCCCAGTGATTTACTGTTGCATGGGACCTTTCTTAACTTTCCAGGGGCTCTGTTAGATTGATTTTCATTTTTATGTGCAATCCCCTTCACATGTAAGTCCCCCAGTGCTTTTTGCTGGACTACTGGATTTTTTTAGTCAGTCCTCCTGAGTAAGTGGGAACCTTTTTACACACTCACTTATTCTCACTATTCCTGTACCCTATCGCTTGGATCCTTTTGTGCTTCTTTTTATACCTTTTTCTTGGAGTCCTGCTTTTCTCCATGTTTTGTGGCATCTGTCTTTGACCTCTGCAGCACACAGCACACTGTGCAGTGTTGCTGGGAGCCCACTGGGCTTCTCTTTTACATTTCAGTTATATTCCTTGTGAGAACACATGTTCCCAAGGGCCGGGGGCTATTTAGTGTAGTTCCTTATTTATCCCATTTCTCACTGCTCCTGTAATGTTTTGGTTACAGTGACAAGCTAGTCTGAATGGCTAGTGGCAGTGGCTTTGACCTACCTACTTTTGTGCAATTTTTACTACCAGAACATACTCACAGCCACGGTAGGGCACAGAAGGGTCACCATAGATGGTGACAGTGTTCTTTTCTGCCAATTCAAGATGGCTTGTCCTTTCTTGGCCCTTCTTCTGTCGTGCATGGTGGATGAGGTCCTGGTTTTACTTTTGTATTCAGCGGGATCCCTTTGTGAAGCCCACCAAGGCCCCAGTGAGTCTGTGACGACAGGTAACAGGGGAGTACTCTGAAATTCTGCTGTCCTTTGTTTTCTGCTGTGCCTGACTTGAACCAGTTACAACTGGGATGCTGGCTGTCCTGAATGGACAGACACTATCCACAGTTTGAATCATGCATGGGTGCTGATTGGCTGGGTTCCTGCATAAGAGTCATGGATCCTGAGGCTGAAGACAAGTTGGCCACTGGAACTGAAGAATTGATGAGGAGGAACAGGAGAGACACCAACAGCAACTTCCAGTCGACTGGAGATGTCTTCTGATGTTCGACCTCTTCTTCCAAGCTTCGGGAGAGCCCCGAAAAGGATGACTCTCTCCCTTATACTGGTCGGTTTAATCAATCTCAATCCAACATGCATTTCGAGCCATCCCAGCTGTGACCTTCACGGACTGTAAACCGCCAATATACCTGTGGCCACTGTGCAGTGCATCGTATTCCAAAGATAGAGTCCCCACAAAACATTGGTGGACTTGTTCTGCACCTGCAGAGACAAGATTCCACTCCTTAAAGTGCATTTGCCAGAGTGCTGGACCGAGAAAGCAAGACAAATCGACTGGGCGCTAACTGTTCTTCACTGGTGCTCTGAAAAGGGTGCCAAAATCACAGAACCATGAGTCCAAAACGCAACCCTAGGTAAAAGGCAGTTTGAAGATGCTTAAAGTCTTGAAAAGTAGCAGAAGTCAAACGTTCTTGTGAATACTTTCTAGTCTGTAGGAGAGAAGATACAAGAAGATTTAACCAACGTTGGAGACCCTGATGAAGGGCTCCCTAAAAGGAAATGAGCAGCAGCTTGAATCGGAGGTAAGAGGGGGCTGCCCTGGACAACTCTACATGCACTCAAATTCTCCTGAGCGACTTTCTGGAATAAGGTAAGCAATACCTTTTTCCCCACAGTACCTTAAGTTTGAAGAAAACATTTGTGCTGGATGCTGCGCGGGGTTGCAGCTCTGCACCCGACTGTCATGATGCCTACCCCCGGGCATCAGGACCAAGCCCATCAGCTCCGGGAGCAGGCATCCAGATACTTAATAAAACCCCAACAGCCCCGGCTGGGGGCTGTTTGGGTTCAGTCCTGGCGCCTTAGGCGCCAGGCTCATCATAGAAATCAGTCCTGGCGCTATAGGCGCCAGGCTCATAGACTTTACTTACCTGATGCAGACCATGCTGCTAGTGAGTCTAAGCCAACGTGAGGCCTGGATGGGACTATTTTATTACAGGGACTATTTTTTACTTGGGCGTGGTTCTAGGGAACTTCTTACCTGGAACTACTTTGGAGACTATTTAAGCCACACCCGAACAACAGCACACGCTTTGCGTTATTCTGCATCCAGCAGCGTAACGCTCACCGTGCCTACAGTCTGCATCCAGTCTTCTGCCACACCCGCCTTGAAGCTGGAGCTCCTAAAACAAAGAGGAAGGAAGAAAAGGACAAGGTTAGAAAACAAACTTTTTTCGAATTCCTCACCTGATTCCAGATTCATCTCACCTCCGGACCTGGAAAGAACATCATTTCTGTACGCGTCGCATATCCAGCTGCAGCGCCGCACCATACTCACCAGTCCTCGCAGTATCTTTCGATTCGGCGCTGCCTCCATCATTTCTTCGCCGAACTCCGGGACCTGGGGGACAAAAGAAAACAACAAGGTGAGCCGAGAAAACCAACAAATATAACTCTTACCACCATAGACTTACCTGATTTACCACTGGAGGCATTATTCTATAACTCTCCACATCTTCATGTGCCGCACCTGCAAAGAGAGAGAACACGTTAAACACGTGCAACATTTACCGGACAGCGTCGGGTAATACAGACTCTTACCTGAGCGTCACCAGCTGCCACGAGAGCATCTTCTCACGATCTCAGCTGCAAGACAAGGAAGGAAGGGGGGACAAGAGTGAAACATCGGACATATTGAACTCTATGAACTTGATACTTACTGGACCTTGCCAGGAACCTCAGAGTCAATACTCTCCGGAACTCTTCCACGCCTTCAAACCAGTGAAGTAACTGGCATCAACGCGCCCCTGCAATCCATGCAGGATGGAGAGCCCATCTTTCAAGAATATAAGGTGAGATTGCCGAGAGGGCACTTCCGAGGTGATTAGTTGGGAGGACTGTGGGGGGTGCCATCACTTGAATCCACGGGTGGCTAAATCCATCCCTCCACTTGCAGAAGAATACTTCTACGGGTCAAGCAGACAAGATTAGGAGGGCCAGTCCAGTCAGTCATCTCTCCACTACGCATCACGTTGGTGGAGACCGCAGCCGTCCGGATCCGACCGACGCCCCTGTGGGAGCCAGGTGAGCGTAACTCCAACCTCCAGATTCCTTGGTTTTATGACAAAAGGCAGGACAATGGACAGGATCTCTCAGCAGTAGTCTCGAGGTAGGATCTCTGGCCCGGCTTTCATCATCTTCTCTGGTCACTCTGTGGTTGTGGTGCCTTTTCTGCAGCACCAACAAAGGATGCAATTTGCCAGGTCAATCTTCTTCTCTTCCTACAGTCCCACACAACGCTGAGGGAGTCTAGGCAAGTTGGATCTGATCTCTGGAGTGTCCTTGAGGGCTCAGCAAAATTTGGATGGATTCAGCCTTTCCACGACGTTGCACTCGAAATGGGTAGCAGGTCTCCTGGTATTGGGGTTCAGCAACACTGGAATCTCACAGGACCTCGGGAGATGGCCCAAATCAATGTGCCGTTTTGTGACTGGTTGTTACCACCAGTCAAAGAGAAGGAGGAGTCCTCTTCGGAGTTCCTGTTTTCTGTGCGACAGAGGGTCAGGACAGCAGTGGTCACTTCACCATGTTGCAAAGGGTCTGTAGGTGTCTCTGGTCATCTTTTTCTTCGGTTACTTTAGCTTCCAGTAGTCGACTTGCTTTTCACTCCAGGAGCCTCACCTTTTATACAGTTCCAGCACTCTCTCTTTTGCAATATTCCTCAGCAGTTTACAGAAAGGCACACTGGGCTCTCTAATCGGGACAGCCAGATCCCCAGTGGGAGCTGAAAACTCCTCCCCCACTTCCTGCCTGCCCAGACACACTGCAGCCTAGGCGGAGCCACCAAAGGTTTCCCGCCAAAGACAAAACACGCACACACCGGCCTACCCCTCCCAGAGTTGTAGAAGAAGGGCTAACAAAGAACAACCACGCTAGTAATGGCAAAAAAAAGAAGGGAGGCCCCAAGTTGGGGCTATGGTCATAACCTGTGGTAGAAAGATCACACAACAGTTGGTAGGACATGTCCACTGCCACCAGCCATAACTAGGAGTTTGTCTATGTGTCATAAAAGTCACAGGAGCAGAAAGTAGAGGGATACTAAGTATCCCTTTGGCACTCCACATAAGGTTGTGTGTGCCAATCTCTCAGACTATAATGTTTTTGGGAGAGATAATAAGTATCCCTCTATCATGAAGAACTGTTGTTACTCAAGGATAAAGGAATGCATAACAAAGGAGGACCCTAAGGGTCCCCAGCAACTCTGTCCATAAGGAGTTGTGTGCTACAATAGTAAATTACAGATGACTTTAAGTGTTAGAGAGGAAAGTAGACTCTATAGGACAGGTAAAAATACAAAGAATAGAGTTCCAAAAGACAGTGCCCACAAGAATGAATGAGTGGAAAAAAGGCTCCACTCATTCAGGATTACAGAAAAAGGTCCAGAAGTCCAGCAAACAGGGCTGTGGGTCTCACTAGGCGAGGGGATGAAGCATACAAATTATAAATCTCCCTAACACCCTTTCCTTCAGGTCCATATTTCTGTGCTGGATTTTGTAACATTTGGGAAGTAGAAGATCAAGAAAAGCAATGAAATGTTCTGTGAAACATATTTCAGTAAATTAAGGTTGTTTTCATTGTTGTTCAGGTGGCTATTTGAGTATTTGTTGGCAGAGTGAGCATTGACTAGGCAAAACTTCCAGGAGTTTGGGTCATGTTTGCTAGTAGCGCAGAATAGTGAGAAAGGTGTTCTTGGTGGGAGCAGCACCCTTGAGGGTCAAGTGACCAATCAGGCTCACTAATGGGTGATTGGTGGGATTAAGGGTACGGAGGGACTTTGCCTTGGGGTAGATGGAGCTAAAGTGGCAAAGGTACCCATTCAATTTGAAAGATATGGTTGCTTTAACAGTGGTCAAAACTGAAAGGTTTGAGGAGACTCCACGGGTAAATCTACAAAGGTTTTTGTCCACTGTTGCTCACGGTGGGCTTCCTTAAGTGGTGCACCCTCCATGTAATGTACTAATTCTTCAATCACCTCCGTGTAAGTAGAAATTATAAAATTGTGAGGATAGCAGTGACAAGTGATTCAGTGAAGGAGTAAATGCTCTCTGAATGAAAAATGGGCGGTGACCATGCTTCTGGTATTGGGGCATGAGAAGTTTTATACAAAAAGTGAGTGGGCTAGGAGTGGAGAAGGAGTTGTTTGTAGTTCCTTTTCACACTCTTATATTTAAGGTTATGAGGGAGTGATACCTTAGGTCTGTTGGTGCCGACAGGGGATATGCTGGTGCACATGGAGCAGGCCCAGGAAGGGGGGTAGAGGATGGAAGGGGAGGCAGGAGGTTTGGAAAAAAAAGGAGCCAGTCTATGGTGCATAGATATGCTAGGTAGGTTGGGCAAATGCTTACTTGGTGTAGGGTGGACAGGGCCAGTAGAGAGGGTGCTCTGCACTGGGTGGTGGCAGCTTGCAATTCTAGCCAATTTCACTGGTCTGTAGTGAGAGTCCACCTACACCTCATTGTGGTTCCATAAGGGATCCACCAGGTTCTTTGGCTGAGTGGAGGGGAAGTGATACTGACGAAGTGGCATACAGGCTTTACTTTTTGCTAATATCCATTCACCAGGCTGCCCTAGGATCAGAATAACACTGGCCTGGACATATGGGCAGGGGCCAACCTATCCCAGGCAAATCACTGGGACAACAGGAGGCATGTAGGAGAGCACAGTTGACACTGCCTCCTCACCACACTGTCTACAGCATCTTGAAGCAGGTACCTGGAACACAGTTCATTTTAAGGACATGCCACTCACTCACCCTGCGGTGAATCCCCAACATGACAATGGGGTACTGGGCCACAGATTAACAATCTTCAGGGCAGAGGGGGTAAAGAAGAGGCTGGCATGAGGTGGTAGGAGGGGGCAGGCTGAGGTAGGCTTTCTGGAAGCATGCAATGGGTATAGACCTGCTCACTGGAACTCCTGTAGCGCTGGTCTGATTTTCAAGCAACTAACATGTTACAATCACGTTCGCTCCCTATTTTTATTTTGAGTAAAACACTGCAGTTTCAAGTTTCAATTTAGGAATGATGTCCCCAAAAATACTAACCCGATAAGTACGCTTAAGCATCACTCCTTTCTTGTACCGCCTCAATCTAAAACAATTGAAGACTGTGTTAGGGAGAATTTTCCTGAGAGACCTCCAGCACTTTTACTGGAATACTTTTTTTTTTGGTTGCTTTCCTTTCCTGAGTGAGTGGGACTTTTACCACTCACTCATTCTTTTTGCTCCGAGATGAGAACTCTATTTTTTCCTGCTACTATATTCTTTTTATTTTTAATGAAGCCATGCTTTCCTCCATGTATTTCACTACAGGCATTCACTTATTTTTATATTTTTATTGTTTGCTTTTTAGGCGTTTATACAGGAAGTAAATACTGTTTCAAAGCGCCCAAACCTACTATGCCTTGTGAGTGTTCAGAATGTGCAAGTACATAAGGGAGGGGGAATGGGCTAGGTGCTGTGGTGCTCATGGGTGAGGAACAAGTGAAGTGCAATGTAAGGTAAGTGTGAGCCTCCAGGGTGGAGGGCGAGCCGAGGCAAGTGCTGAGGACAGACAGAAGCTGGGGGCGATTCGGTGTGGGAGGTCAGGGCCCACATGATGCATAAGGTCCCTGAACACCAAACCAGCACTTGTGAGATTAGCAGAGGAGAGTCGGGGGTGGGAGGGCTAGGTAAAGAGGAAAGTCTTGAGGAGCTTCTGGAATTTAAAAAAGTCCTGCTCAAGACGAAGAGGGAGGGGTAGGCTGTTCCAAAGAAGGGAGCCAGCTGAGGAAAGCGATCAACCTCCTTCCATCTGTATAGCGAAATGCTTTACACACACAGAGTTGGTGCCAAAGGAGCGCAGGAGTCTAGAGGTGGAATATTTAGTAAGAGAGAGTTGGAGATAGTGTGGTCCCAGACAGCCTTGTGGATGATACAGAGGGATTTTAATTTAATTTGTGAAGCAACCGAGAGCCAGTGAAGACTTTTTAGGGCAGGAGAAATGCAGTCCCTGGACTTGAGGCCAAGGAGAAGTCCTGCTGCCCTATTCCAGATTAGCTGGAGAGGCCGCAGAGTGGAAAAAGGAAGATTCAGGAGGAGGCTATTGCAATAGTCGTGATCAGAGAGAACCAGGGCTCGCGCAACATTGAGCTTCTGGGGGAAGGTGAGAAAAGAAAGAATTCCTTTGAAAAGGAAGAGCTGAAAGTGGGACTTCTTGGCAATGCCCTGAGAGTGAGGGAGGAAGGAGAGAGAGAGGAGTCGAAGATGACTCCAAGGTTTCTGGCTTCAGAAGAGGGAGCAGGGGAAGAGCCAATGGAGGAAGGCAAGAGTGAAGGGAAGAAGCCATGAGCAGGGGTCACAATGGGAAGAATCTCTGTTTTGCTGGCATTACGACAGAGATCATTGGAAGGGCACCAGGCCTCTATGGCAGAAAGGCAGTCAGGGATTATAGAAGGTGCAAGAGGGTCAGCAGGAAGTTTGAAGAAGAGTTGTGTCATCAGCATAACACTGGAAGTTGGAGGTCATGAAGGACATGAGAAGCGATTGCTGAGTAAAGTAGATGTTAAAAAACCAAGGCGAGAGGATAGAGCCCTGGGAGACACCACAAGTGGAGAAGGAAGTAGGAGGTGAGAAGGTGCCCAGGATGACTTGAGGAGTATCAGTAAGGAAGGAGGTCAGCCAGTCCAGTGCCAGTTCCGAGATACCAAGGGTGTCGTGGAACCTTTGTATGAGGATGGAGTGGTTGACCGTGTCAAATGCAGATCAAGAAGGACGAGGACAGCTGGGGAGTTTGAATTCAGCGATGAGACCAGTTCTTCACGGGTGTTCAGGAGAGCAGTTTCCATATCTCTGGAGCTCGGAATCCAGATTGATGGTCGTGTAGACCACCAACAAGTTAAGTGTGAGAGTTGAGTTGGAACAGGACAAACTTCTCCAGCAGTTTCCCCAGGAAGGGGGTGATGGAGATAGGGCGGTAGTGGGCTGGACAGGTAGGGTCTGCTGATGGCTTTTTAAGGAAGGGGCACACAAGGGAGTGCTTGAGGGAGGAGGGGAAAGAACCAGTAGCAAAGAAGTGGTTACAGAGATCAGCAAGTGCAGGGGCAAGAGAGCCAATGTTGTCCTTGATGGTTCTGGAAGAGCAAGGGGAAACCTGTTTGGAAGAGACGTTCATGGAGCGGACAACTCTGGTGACTTCATCAGGTGAGACAAGTGCAAAGGAGGAGAAGGAAGACGGAGGAGGGTGAGTGGTTAAGGGTGAGGGATGGGTTGGGAGAGTGTGTAACAAGGCTGTTCTGGATATCCTGAGCTTTGGTGGTGAACGGGGAGTGCATTGCAGAGGGCCTGAGAGGGAGTAGGGGAGGAGGAGGATACTGCGGGAGGGTTGGCTAGTTCCCTGCAGATTTTGAAAAGTTCACCCATATTGTTGGATGTGCCAGATACCCGTGCCTGAATGTGGGCCTTTTTCTTGGCACGGATAGAGAGTCTGTATTGCTTTGGAGCAGATGGCAGGCCAGTTTGTCAGAGGGTGCACCTGCGGTTTACGACTTCTGTTCCGCAGCTATGACACTTTCGTGTCAGGGCTGAACATTCAGAGTCGTACCAGGTGTTGTGCTTAGAGGCAGGTTTCAAGCAGATCCTCATGACTGAGGCAAGAATGTCAAGGTTGTTGGTGATGGACGGGCGTTAGTTGCTGAGAGCAGTGTCGCTGGTAGAGTCGATTTGGGGGGGCAAGGGGAGTATGTGTAGTGTTGTTGGGTAGTCCCTTGGGCTTCCCTTCCTATTCTTTATTACTTTGTCCTTAGAACTACTGTTCTCAAGTATAGTAGGATACCGTTTATCTTACCATTCTTTTTGTGGGATCAGCACACACCACCTTATGTGGAGTGCTGAGAGGCTGAATTGTAACCCACTGCTCCTGTAACTTGTATAGTTGCAGTAACAGACAAACCTAAATGGCTGGTGGCAGTATATACCTTTTTACCATTTTTGCGTTAGTTACTCACATGCTGTTTTCACAGCTGCAGTACTGCACCCACAGGTGTCCATTTTCCCAAAATGGCCCCAGTCTTCTTTTATTGCGTTTGTTTGTGTGTTCCTTCCCGGCCCTTCTTCTACCATTCTAGATTGGGGTGGGGCCTCCGAGTTTTGCCATTGGCGGAATCCCTTTGTGAAGCCCGCCAAGGTTGCATTGTGTTTTTTGAGGGAGGAGCCAGCCTTTGTCTGAAGATATGCCTGGTTGGAACCAGTTTGAACAGTGCAGCTCGCTGTCCTGCAAAGACAGCCACCCCCAGGTGATTGACAGGTACATAGGACAGAATTAATGGGTTCTTGCATAAAAGGTGAGGCTTTTGGGACAGAAGGCTAAGTTGACCACTGGAACTGAAGCTCCGAAGAATACTACGACCAGAGACGCCTGCAGCACCTCCAGTAACCGCAGAAGCGCTGCTGAAGTACCGCTGCTGTTGTGAGCCCATTTTTGAATCAACAGGGAAGCTCCGCCAAGGCGACTTCCTCCTCTGGGCTGGTGGGCATAACCAGCTTCAAGACACTCTTCAATTTGAGCCATCCCCTGCGTCCTGCGATCTTCCTGGGCTGCAAAATCACAATACCCGGGTTACCTTGACCACCTTGGAGTGCATCGTCTTGCCATTGACAAATCTCGGTGGAACTTCGGTGGCCTCTGTGTGGACCTCCAGAAACATGAATCCCCTCACCAGAGTGCAGGACCGAGAAAAGAAGAAGATTCCAACCGGTAGTGATGGTTTGCTAGAGATGCTGAGAAAAAGGTGCCAAAACCATGAACCGATGCACGAGTACGAAGATTTCTTTGCTGGAGAGTGCCTCTCTCGACTACTGCTGCTGCATATATTATATATATATTATATATATATATATATATATAAAATAAATCAGCATTTTTGATATACCTGCACGTGAGTCAGTGTTCATTTGGACCTATGTATGTTCTGGTTTCTTTGTACTGCTTTACAGCTCACGTTCCTCCTCATAAGATCAGCCTGGCTGCTCTGCCACTCCACCAACCTTGGGTAGTACAGGCCTATATTTGATGTTGGGGCCCTAAACCAAGGGATACGTTTTGTAGAGAACAATACCAAATGGACTTCAGAAACACTTACTTGACAGACTGCACCTTTGATTCTTATTTTCAAAGTCTGTAACATTTGTCATTAAAACAACACCTGAGCTTGACTAAATCTCATTGTCTGATTGCTTTACTGCTACATCCTCATGTCAGTCTGCGTTTCTGAGCACTGAATGTAGCACCTTACTGTATGTAACAGATTGGGTTACTCGTCTTGTGCATAGACTGAGCAGATGCTGGCTTTCTTTGTTCTTACTTGCCACTCCTTTCATTGCTAAGAATACAGTTAATACATCAATACTTGCTATTCTCTCACTTGCAAACGTGTTGCCAACTTTCTTATTTGTGTTTATGTCCTCCTAATCAGAAACGTTCCTGCTCACTTTTATCGGGAGGACGCAATATTCCTTTTACTTAGTCATTAGGATTCTGAATGTATTCCTATTTTCTTATTAGTAATATTGAATACTAGCAAAAAGTACCCGTAATCTGCACAGGTTCTGTAGCCAGACATGATAATAGTTGTCAATTGTTGAAAATCAATGATCTTTTAGGTCACTTTTCCATGTCGCTTATCGCTCGATGTGCTTTGCACTCTGAAGTAAACTGCAGTGAGAATGGGCGCATGTGGCTGGCTGACATACCCCAGGAGCAGATGTGGAGGGTAGGCAAGAGTTGGCATGCTGCAGCATACTCGGACCTTCTGTGCGCTCTTCCCCACTGGTCGCCTCACACTGGCACAGTGCAGTGCATTGCAGTGAAACTATCCCAGAAACGGTGCATCCTAGGGCTTTGAAACATGTTTTCCAAGGGAGATGTGTTCCTCGCTTCATGACGATTAAAACAAGCTCTGTCCAGTCCTCCTACGACCACATTGATGTTTTGCCGATTTCAGGCAACCGTCTTTCGTGTAAAGGGGCTGAAATCCGGGGAAAAGGGTGGGGTGTAAAACTATAGCCAGTAATGTCCAGAGGGTCCTAACCAGTAACTATACAAAATGTGGTGCATATTGGTGGAACGGTGTGGAATTGAATAAGGAGCAAACTAACAGATTTTCTGCTTTATATAGAGGGAGATAGAGAAGATTATTACCATTACACCATGCGGTTTCTTGACGTGTCAGCACATAGAATGGCTTTACCATTGCTAGGGCATGTTACAGACCTGTGTGCTTAGGTGCAGAAAGCGGTTTGAGGAGAGAGAGAGAGAGAGAGAGAGAGAGAGAGAGAGAGAGAGAGAGAGAGAGAGAGAGAGAGAGAGAGAGAGAGAGAGAGAGAGAGAGAGAGAGAGAGAGAGACCACCAACTATGTTACATTGAGCCTGAGGTGGTACATAGTTTATCCAACATGGCCTCTTCCTGGCCGCTGAACAGAGATGGGCTAATGCCTCTTATAAAGAATCACAAATGATGCCTTGTTCAAAGTTCATGGACTGAGGGATCACACAGATCAGCGATGGAACCATAAGGCTGCTGCTAGGACGGGGTCACCTGATTCCAAGATGGCATCCTATTTTTTTTAATGTACTCAGCCTACAGAGAAGCGGGCTGATAAGTTACAATTAACAATCAATTAGTCACACCAGGCCTGGGTGCAGGGATGTTTAAGACTGAGCTATAAGTCTCACATGATACCAGCTCAAAAGCCCCAATTTATCAGGGCAGTCCTGGATGCATCCTTGGGAAAACCCTTGCCACCCAAGATGAGGGCTCGGGACATTCTGCAGATGATCCCCACATTCCAGAGTGCCAACATCTTCGGCCTTCGATTTTTTGAGTTTGCTCCCTGGTGCCAGAGGCTCATCTGAGAATGAGCTCTCTCCAATAGGTTCTCAGGACTCAATGATTCCAATTCTCAGACAGAATGTTGGGCCGTCAGGTTCCGAGCAGAGTCGCACAGGATCTTCTGTGGTGGGCCTGCGTGGAAAACATTCTGAAGGGAGAACCATTTTGGCAACCATGGACGCAGATAACGGTAGTTACGAAAGCTTCACTCACTGGGTGAGGAGCACATGCCAACGATCTGACAATCAGCAGTTACTCTCCATCAGAGGCCAAACTACACATCAACCTTTAGGAGCGGAGGGCAATCAGACTAGTGCTGAAGGCCTTTCTGCTCTCTGTATGGGGAATGATTGTCCTGATAATGACGGACAACACAGTGGCCATGTACTACCTCAATAAGAGAGGAGGTGTAGGGTCACTACCACTCTGCAGAGAGCAATGCAGCTCTGGTTCTGGGCAATTCAAGAAGGAGTCCCCCTAGCCGGAGAGGAGAACACGGCGGCAGACGCTCTGAGCAGGCAGAATACAGTCTCCCACGAGTGGGAACTTGCTCAGAAAGTCCTTCAAGAGATCTTCACCCTCGGGGAACCCCTCAAATGGATCTGTTTGCGACCAGTGTCAACCGGAAATTCAAACTGTACTGCTGTAGGGAATTTTCCCCAAGTGGAGCTCTAGGAGACATGTTCGTAGTGGACTGGGAGTTTGCATTCCTATACGTGTTTCCGCCAGTCCCCATCATTCCTCAAGTGATCATGCGGTTGAAAAAGTCTGGGAAATCCATGATCCCATTTGCTCCGGAATGGGCCAGGAGGAAGTGGTACCCGGACGTTCTGGACATGTTAATCTGCCCTCAAATACATCTTCCAAAAAGAGAGGACCTTCTCTCGCGAGAGGAGGGTCGGGTTCTCCATCCAGAGGACAAGAGACTCAACATTCACGCATGGTTTCTGAGAGTTTGAGCTATAAGGATTGGGACCTTCCAGACGATGTAGCAGAGATTTTGCAAGTTCTACAGGTGGTGCATGTTTGTATGTATTGCTTTGTGCTAAATCACTCCAGCTTTTAACAGCTTTAATTAGTGGATTATTACTAATCTTAGTGGAACCCAATTTCTCCTCCTCAAAAGAATGACTGAATCAGCACAATGCGGGTTTAAACTTGTTGCAAACATCTCTGAAAGTTGAGCCAAGCTCTCTGAGCTATCGGACTGAAAGTATTACTGTTCTTCTATTCTAATATCTTTTATTAGGAATAGCTTTAAGTATAATTGTGTGCGACCTTTCTGCAAATCCAAGGTTATGTTTTAATAATAGCCAGCTAAAACCAAGCATATGTTTTAAGATTGCCCCTATTTTAGCAGGATGGTGTGTACCTTAGGTTGTGGCCTTTGAAACAATCTCCAACTTCAATCAAAAATAGCCTCTCCCTGTCGGCCTTCAGAAATTGATTCAAACAATATTTCCTGGCTTTTGATATGGACTAACCTTTAAGAAGAAAGTGCTAAAGTTGTAGAGACACAGCACTGTTTTTATGTATGTCAGTTTTGTGTTTTGTTGTATTCCTTATTATATGTATTGCTACATAATTGTGTGTGTATTTCATGTAAGTGCCTTGATATTGGCTTGCCAGTGAGAGACATTGCGCTTAATTATTAATACTACTCCTATGCGAATTTCTACACTCTACCCATTCAGCTTCTTCAGATTATCGACTGCGTGTACAATCTTGTGATAACAGTCTCAAATGTTCAGTATTAAGAGCATAGATGATGCAGGCCCTTTCCATGTTATGCCCCAAATTAATAAAGCATGGTAAAGCATGGTAATTGCCCACCACCCTTTATTCTGTGCCAAAGGATGGTTGTTGGTTAATCATTGATTCTATGGCCGCATATACCAGCTTTGGAGGTTCTTGCATGCTCCCCAGACGTGATAGCATGGGATGTCCACACACAAATTTACTTTGTGACCACAGGTGTCAGAGAATGGTATGGTATAGCATCTTGCTTGGAGGAATAGGAGCGGACTATTGCACTCTTAAAAGGGATGCAGAAGAGGAGGCTGCAGCAGAGGAGGTCCGGCTCCAGCACCACTTACTGCAGCAATAAATGAAGACATGTAAAATGAGCCTCTTCTCAGAACTAGCCGATTGAAAGGGACGCAGTACCCTACCAGCTATCTGCCTCTATGGGCTTTTGCTCCAAGCATTTGGCAATTTAGAGTCAGAGGCCACAGCTTAGGTCAGTGCTCAGTGGCCTGTGAGATATATTTGCTAGCTGTGATTGATAATAGGTCAGGATGTTGTGCGTTGGCCTCCAAGTGACATCTTGGCTCTATTCCACCCAGCCTGGGTTTATCTATGGCCCTTGAATATGAGAATAGTAGCTATTGAACCAATAATTTTAAAACTCCATCTTTACGTACATGGGGAGATAACCCTTACTCTATGTCCCATCCTTGAAAAAACCTGCCTGGCCTAAAACAAAGATACAATTACTCTTGAGGGAAGTCTGTAGTTCACTGATGAGTATTATTTTATCTAGTATTGTTGGAAAAGATAGGTTTGAAGTGTAAGAGTATGGGTAGTGTTAATCCAATTTACTTCATGTCCCTAGTGTCAGAGCATGGTCAAAAACTTCTTATTCTTCCTAGAGCCCCATTGTATCAGAGGATTATGGTGCCTACCATTTCATTTTAAGACCTTCAGGAACCAGAGCATGGTTAGCAACTGGACATTCATTAAATGATTACAAGTATCAGAGCATTGTTTATACAGGCCATTCTTTTGAGGACCAATGCCTGTCATCAGTACTACAGCCCAGGTTCCATACTTTGCATATCCATGTAAGAGTAGGCCCAATGTCCATGTTCTTTTGACCCAAATATTTAAGCATGGTTAGGCGGGGCACTGGGGCGTCGAAAAAGAGGTTCAGCCTGCACCAGAATTTAAATGTCATAAATGCAGCTTCTATGTATAAAGACTCACCTCTCGTATATAACGGCTGTCTGTGGCAGCGGGGAAAATCTCTGGCTTCAGGCTGAGGTTACTAAAATAGATACAAACAGAAGCCGAGGCAAAAGCATTACATCAAATGTAAAAGACACCTCACACTAGGGAACTTAGATCCTTGGCTACCACCCAAGCTAGCACTGCCAGGATCCACCGGTACTGCAAGGGAATGGAAGCGTAGAACCTGTAACGATGGTTCTATGTGATACTTGCGCATTTTAAAGAGCGAACACAAAAAAATACAATTTTTTGTTCTGCCGTTTGTGTGTTGGCTTTAAAATGCCCTCCTCCCCCTGCAAGGTGATCCCTTCACCCACCTCTCCCGCTGGTTGTTTTGTTAATCAGGGGGGTTTAACCCCCCCACCAAACCACCCACTTCCCCACCGAGCACCCCTTCCCAGCACAACACACACTTACTCCCAACACATAGGTACACAGACACACACACACACACACACACTGGACACTGCTGCGACGACTCCTTTTGGAATCGCTGTGCCTGTCAGCCCCTGAGCGCACTCGTGGGCAGTTGGGGCATGACAGTTTGATATAGAAAGACCACTCTATGCGATCATAGAGCGGTCTTTCTAAAATCGATCTTTTTCTCACAGTAAAGTGAAAACAATGTTTTCACTTAATACCGTAAAGATATCAGGACTTCTGACAAAAAGGTAGGTTAGTTAGCATATTTTATTATTGTCTTTAAAGAAGCAAGTGAATGAATGTGCAAATGGCTGCTATTGATGGTTGTGTGGTTGGTGTGTCTGTGCCTTTGTGCACTGCAGTGTTATAAACATGGGAGACCTTTTGTTTGTTGTCAGGAGGGTTAACAGTCATACTCACAGTTCTCTGCAAGGCGCGCGGAAGGCCTTCCACCAAGGGTCTGACTCATCAGTGGAAGTCACTTTCTGCAACATTGATTTCTATGCATGAAGAAAGTGTAACATCAAATGTAGTTTGTGGCAAGAGTAAGACAGAAATTAAAGATGCAAGAGCAAATTAAAGGAGGGTGCCAAGACTAGTGAGAGGTAAAGTGGGGTGACACACACCTGATGGAATTCCAAGGTCACTTCTTCTCCTGCCGAGCGACACCAATTCTGAAGTTTATCCCCAAAAGCCTGCAATACATTACACAAAAGCAAAAGTAAGCAAACATGAGGCCAAGGGAGATGTAGATCAGAAGAAAAGATCTGAAGGCCGTTTAATACTGGAAGGCTCATTTAAGCTGCCAGCAATGCTTCAGGTGATAAGCTTCCTCCATGCAGAAGGTTTTAGGCTACTTCACTTTAGCTGGGAGGTTGTGGATCACATTCACTGGCATTTACACAAGAAAAATAGTTGTAGTCAATTTAACCAGGCAGAGCAACACAAGTAAGAAATGACTAATATGTTTGGGAATGTGTTGACAGAGTGCAAAGTTCCTCAGGGAGCAGGTTTGTCCCATGTATGGCTTAGTGCGTTTACAAAACCCTTGCACTTCGACTGCATAAAGACGAGAACAATTTTAAGCCCATAAAAATATTTTTCAAATCATTTGGAACTGGATGGACCTAAACTGGCGCTTTCGTAACTCAACCAAGACAGAATGCCCAATAACATCTATTAACTTCCTAGGATCAAAAGAAAACAAGTCGTTATGAGGTATTTCCTCAACACAGCATGGACATTAAAATTCTAAAAATGTGTCACTGTTAGGAAAGATGTTGTTTTTGCACCTTTCCCTCCATAGATTTCTATGGAACCCCATTCTTTTTCCTTATTTTGAACCCTGCCCTCACTTTTTGGAGGTCTGTAAAGTCTTCTGCTTTAATTCCTGTTGTGTCAGGGTTATGGAGAAATGGACCAGTCCCCAAGACTGTCAGTACTGAGAGCCTATGCCTCTCTTTATGGATTCTTGTATTTTTACAATTGCACATATCGCCTTAAAGTGAAGTGCTGTCTGGATACTTTGTATCCTTATAACTTGTTATATACTGGCCGTTTTGTTACTTTGACAATGTGCTTATGACAAGCTGGTGGCAGCTCTGTGATTTGTTACAGTTTTTATGCTATTTTTCTAGCGCAATTTTGCATTTACTGCAAATGGCTACTAAAATTGGCTAGCACCCTAAAATGGCTTTGCCACGAGATTTGGGCTTGTTCATTGACCATATTGTTCTTGCTGCTTTCTCAGGTCAGGAAATGCCTTACATGGAAACCTCTTTCCCAGGGAAAGCTGCTGCTTTTGCAGTCAAGGGAGCTTTGTGTGTTTAAGCCAGAGGAAGGGGCTGGGGCTGTCTGGTCCCAGTCCACATCCTCTGGCACACAAAGGACTGTTGCTGGACAGATGTGATGGCCAGTGGTTGTTCAGGATTGGACAACCCCGGGCTTTTTGTTTTTTTAAACTAGTTTATTCAATTTACCATCTTACAAACATATTATAGAATATATTTCAATTAAAACAGCCTATCGATAAGAATTACAATATATTGCAAACAAGCGATAATTATTCCCCCCACCCCTTAAATACAATTTTAAACCTGGACCGTAAATGAAGGATTGAAGACAAGAGGATGAAGGAACCCACCCACCCCCAGAAAAACAAACCTGAGCTGTTTGAATTTTGCAGATCCTTAACATTGGTGGGCTTGTGATTTCTCCCAGCCTGAATCTTTGGGAACAACCACTATCTACACCTGATTGAGGATCCATGCCTTCTAAGCCTTCTGAAGCATCCCTGCACCACCCAGTGGACTAACCAGCTCAGTCCTGGCTACAACGCTGCAGCAGTCATAGTTCTGAGCATAGCTTTTGAAGTTTGCAGATCTTCAGCTTATGCTACAAATCGCCTGCTCCTGTATTTTCAGATGTCTCACTTTAAGGGAAGCTGTGCTGGGGCTACTTCTGTGTTTGCTGCTGTATGAGCACCTGCTGCAGCCTGACCATAGAGAGCTTTGTTGGAACACTCCTTCAAACCTGTGTGGTGTCCTGAGAGGGTCTGCACTGCAGAAGTCTTCATCTTTTCTTCATTTGGGGTCTTCTTCTGTAAGCTAACTGGAACTGTTTGCTGTGCAGAGTGGCCAACTCCCAACACGGAAAGTGACCGCTGCACCTGTAGAGGAGCAGGTAGACCCATATCTTAACTCCTGCCCCCTCACCACTTTCATACTGGTACAGCAGGAGAAGAGCTGAATGTGGGACCCCCTGTGTTGTCCCTATACCTCATTCAGTGTATGGGAGACGTTATGCACTCAGACAAACATATCGAATGTACCCACACACTGAGAGTGGATGGATGCCTTCATCCCTCCATGGATATTATGGAACGTTGAGTGAAATCTGACAGGAGCAGAGTAATGTCATGAAAAATATATACGAGAATGTTGAAACGATATGAAAACACCTAAGAATGACAATGTAATTGAAGCGACAAGAGAAACATGTACGAAAGGATAAAGTAATCATGTATGCAAAAAGAAGATGAAGTAACTTGTGGATCAATAAGCATAAATACGCAGCAACGCAAGGTAGATGAGATGAATAGATGCTTGCTATAGAGGAATATATAACGTGTCAAGGGTCGCCATGATTGAAAAATGGACACCAGCTCATGAGAAGATCCATTCTAACTACCTCAGAAACAGATCAGGGCTCAAGAGTGAGGAGATGCTGGAAAAGGGTTTGTGTGCAAACGAAGAGGACTCTATGTTGGCCTAGGATCAAGGATGCAATTTCAAGCAATAACTGCAGAGTGCAAAGGGAGGCAAACAGATAACGCTATTAGCGCGAGACTCATTTCTCAAGATTAACGAAGAAGAAAACATATGCAAGAGCCAAGTATTGGAAAATTAACAGCGAATAAGGCTCATCCAAGATGGAGTGATTAAGTCTCTAGAGTCCAAGGGAGCAATGACACCCAGATGAATTGGTAATTTATTGGTAATTCCAACTAGCACAAGAGATGCTTCAAGGTGCTAGAGCACACACCCATGATCCCTGGGCCTTCCTCACCTGAACCAAGTGCAGATTGTTGTGTCCTCAACTGATTCCGGAAGATCTGCATTGGTATCTGGACGGATCAGAGTCAGGGTCGGTAAATTAACATGCATGTGTCTGCTCCACCCCCTGTGCTTCATAGGGTAACATTGGGCGTAATTCTGGAAATCCATTTTAACACCGACCATGATGAATCATGTAAACAAAGTGCGTATTTTTATTTACCATCTGGGGATCCTTATGCACATTAGACGTTTTTTGTCAGAAGATCATAGCCCTGCCGTAGCTAGAGAAATCAATCATCGGCTTGTGCATTGATTACAGAAATTCCCTATTATGTGCCCCCCAATATGTATTAAATCACCTTCAAATACTAACAAATATGGCTAATAGAGCAGTTGCACGTACCCCTAAAAAAGCATGCATCACTCCAGTTCTCAGAAATATACACTGGCTTCTTTTCTCAGCCATAGTTAAATTCAAATCACTAACCATTGTCTTCAGCGCCCGCATGGAATAATCTTTGGGCAATAACACTCTGTATAATCCAATTCAGACCGACCAGAGAACTGGGCGGATCCTTCCAAGGGCTAACATCAAAACTATGTAATTCACAGCCCAAAGAGCTCCATAATATTGCTGCTCTGCATACTCATAACATTCTTGTTCCCTTACTGAGTGTTTTTATCCACAAATTGGCCACCTGCAATATAGCACTTCGATGGCAATTCGGCTGTAGGAACTTTACAAATGCAAAAGATAAATATAGTGTTCTATTCATTCCAAACTCTTGCTGCACACATGCTGATCTCTATTCCATCTCTCACAAGCTAAGCACTAGCTCTAAGAATGCGTTTCTGCTTACATTTTCATCTTTTAATAATCTGCTTAACGTCTCTATCACAATTATCCCTTTCCTCCAGTTTGAATTCTTGAGCCTCTTCACAGAACCATTGGATAAAATTAATCAAAGTGATACTATATAACTGGCAACACAGGGAATATTGTTCCCATGAAGATACTCCTATAATCTATAAGGGAGATTACTTAGCATATTCATAAAGCACTCAGCAAATGAGATTAGATTGGAGCAGATCAGATTTGATATACCATCCATAAAGCATAAAAGGGCATCCCCGGAGAATTGTATAGTGTGATCCTTAAAAAGAGCAAATATTACAATGGACCTTGTATGGTCCATTGGACATGCATACTGGGGAACAATAACTGTCAAAGGGAAATCAGGTTGAGCCAGCTGAGGGACACACTGAGCTGCAGCAAGCTGGAATTCAGCACCTCCGCACCTCCTGCTTCTCTCTTCTCTCCTCTAACATTACGGCATACTCTAATCTCCTCTTCATCACTCTTTTCCTCCTCATCTCTTCTCCTTCTGATGTCTAATATTTGTCCTTCCGACATATCTTAAAACTCCTTCCTTCCCCTCTCTTTGGACTCCTTCCCATCTCTTCCTTATTAATCCTTTTCACTTCCTTCTCCTTCAAAACTGCATCTCTGATATTCTCACCTATTCTCACCTATTCATCCTTACTGCTCCTTGTCTCATCGTCTTTTTGTCTTCTCCTCTTCTCCTCAAGCATTCTGTTCCTTTCCACCTCCACTCCTACCTTGCAGGACCTTTCCTCCTCGCTGCTCCACTTCGCATGTGTCTTCGCCTCTCTTCCCACTCCTGACTCCCACAACTCTCCGACACCCTCACCAATTTATACCCGGAGGGCTCCAAATTGCTTGATTGAATTCACTTGAGTGAATAATGCAAATGCAGTGGTTGGAGAACTCACCATGGAACTACAAACTTCCCAGCTGTTGTCCTTTGGTGGCAGCCCCATGCGGACAGCCAGGATAATTTTTCTGTGTTTTCCAGGATCATTTTTCTGTGTTCCGCGGCTACACACTATTGGTCACAGCGCCCACAGCTGACTTGCAGATTACCAAACTTCACTTTACATGTGGTGGATAAACTAAGGCTAGCTTTCCTCATATTGGCCCCTGTGGACACCAGCGGTCCAGGTTTGTATGTCTCATCTGAAAACACCCTTACACAACACGGTCATGGGCAATGCAGACACCCACAGTAGCGGATCCGTGGCCTGTTGGTGCCAGTAGTGCAAATCTTCTCTATATATCAAATAGGTCTTTCTCTACCATGTTAACAGCAGGATATTGCTGAATGGTAAATTTGGGATTTCTTCCAGGGAAACTAGCAAGTCTTTTCTGACCAGCCCAAGAGACTACCTTCTTTGTGAGCGCAGTAAACACTACATGGCCTGTATAAGGGGCTTTCCTACCAGCATGCAAGGGACTAAAAGGGTTGCTGGGGGCTTAAACAAAAGCATCTATGGATGGACCAGGGAGTTGGAAGCGACCCCACCATACATCTCTTCTGGGCCCTACCTCACACACCGGTGGTGAAGCAGTATTAGAACCAGCCCCTATGATCTCCACAGTCCCATACTCTAGCCTACAATTGGGACTTCATCACACCCCTGACAAATATTACCAGCCCCAGGGGTCTAACCTCCAATTTGTACGTTTTTACAGCAAGCAGTAATGTGATGACACTGGCATGTGCACAAGAGGATGGCTTGATCAGAGTTATGATTACAAGAGAGCTATAGACTAGGAGTACCTGAATCACCATGCATGCAATGTTGTTTTACTCTTATATCAAGATATTGTTCTTCCTTCTTTTTTGGGTCAGATTGCACTGAGTATTTACTGGAAAGGAGGCAATACCAAATGCCAGCTGTCTTGAAGCAAATTGGTTATGTAGAACCTACTGGCCAAATGAAACATCCAGTGAATAGTGCTTAAAGAATACATGGGAGGTAGTCCAAGAGATAACTTCAAAAGTCACAGAAAAGATGCATGCCTTTGGAAAGCTACAGACGCAGTCTTAGATTTGGTTGTGTGAGCATGCAGTTTCTCAGGACCAGGAAGACCTTGCAAAGTGTATGTTTTTTAAATGCAAACCACAATCCATCAGGCAGTTATGGCTTTGGCTGCCTTGATGACAGGTGGACATGCACCACCATGACCAACAAAAACTTTGACTAAAGAAATGTTCTTTTGCTATGCAAATAGCATGTTAAAGTCTTTGCCACATTCAAATGGTAAGCAAATGTCTTGGTTGAAATGGAAATCAGAAGACTTTAGGAATAAAGGAGGTAACTCTGCATAAAAACCACTTTATCAGCATGGAAAACTATATGTACAAGAGAGAGCTTGCATTTCAATCACCTTCCTGGCTGAAGTAATTACACCAAAAAAAAGCAGTCTTTCGGGAGAGGAAGTCAATGTTACAGGAATCCACAGGCTCAAAGGGCTTCCTCATAACTGGATTTCGAACCATGTTCAAGTCCTGTTAAGGGGGGAATTTATAACTGGGCCTCTAGATGAATCAATCCATTAATATAGCTTAATTCTGCAAGGAGAAATCATTCTCACCACTGTTCAGATAGGCTGAATAGCAGATAGATAATGTTTACATCGATCTTGAGGCCAGCGCTGACCAAATATGGAGTAAAATACATGCCATGGTCTGTGGATGCAGTTAGTCGGTTGACATTGTGATCCAAAACCCAATGACAGAAGTACATTCATTTGTTTTACAATGGTTTCCTGTTTGGATCCTTCTTGGCAGCAAATATAAGGCGAATGTTGAGCACGGAAATACCCTTGTGAGCAAAAACTATTCTCTCAGATACTAGGCTCTTAAGATAAGCAATAGTAGTGAGGGGTAGAGTATCAACCTCTTGAGACAGAAGATGTTTCGTCATATAAAGATACAGAAATACTGTCCATCACCAATAGTAGATTCGAGAACCAAATGGTAAAGCAAGTTCAGAGTAATCAGAATAATTAATGAATTCACGCTGTCCTTGCACCTTTGGAGAACTCTTTGAAGAGGGTGTAGGAGGAAAGGGCAGAGGAACTTGCTTGGCCAACATCGCAATTGTGTTCTCTGTGCCAACTGGACCCATTTGCCTGTATATAACCCCAAATGGGAAAAAAAGCATTCATGCCCAAAAAAATGATCTTTTATTTCAATTATTTATTTACACAGTATCATTAATTTTCATTAAGAAAGTTTTATACCTTCCGTATGCAACACTTCGGACGCAATCTTATGAAAAGAACTCCATTCCATGTTAAATAAGTTGGACTGAGAAGATTTTTGCTCTGCCTTTGTACTGCGTTTCATTTAATTCATCATTTCCCTAAGGTGACTGTCTCATAGGCTTTCCCCCACCTTTGTTCCGCTAGGTCTATTTCTTTAAAAGCTCTATCCAAGAAGATCGTTTTTCCGATGATTAATGTGGTTAACTCTCCTGACAGGAGAGAGGACCACCATTCATCCGCAGTGTAGGACATCCGTTCCTCCAAATAAACACCCAATACTCACGTTCTTAAAGTTTTGAGTGCCTTACAGAATAAGACCAGATGTTCTAGGGTTTCTCTCTCCTCCTTGAGTATGCATAATCTACAGCCAGTATGTCTCTTTGGCCCCTTGTCTCTAGATGCCAAGAGTTGGATATAGGTTTAGACGTAGTCTCATTAATGTTGTTCTTATTGCATAGCTTGGGCACCTTGCCAGGTATTTAGGAAGTACAGGCCCCCTTATTACACCCTCTTGGAGGCATACATTTGCTTTACTAGCTTTATCCTACATCAGGATCCAATCCTGTCGCCAGATCTTAATTTTCACAGAGTCTGGGTTGGTCATCAGTTGCTCTTCTCTTTATGATACAAGCTCCCATGCCCCCAAACAAGCGCTCTTCCAGTCCTGCAACCCACAATCGTCTCCTCCCTGTAATGCCCTCTTCAGTGTCCCAAATCCTCTTATTAAGTTCATTGCTGTAACCTTCCATAGGAATGCAAGCTTTTTCCAAGTGAGGTGCGCTTGGAGAAAGATTAAGCCCAGCTCTGGTCTTACTACTTCCATAGAGACATACTTCGGAAGGTTCAACAAACACTTCCAATAGGCACTTTCTAGGGAGTTCCAGATTTTTGAAGGTAGAGCCAAGAATGTTTCTACTCCATACGTTACTATGGCACTACCTTTGCTTTGTAGAATGTTAGTACTGGTAAGATAGAACATTTCCCATATTTCCTTTGGATTCAACTTCCTTGGAAGTTAATGATTTTATTTTATTCCTCAGGATAAATTCTTGAGGGGAATCTCTGAGGGCAGTGTTAATACAATACACCCCAAGCACACAATTGAGGTTACTTTCAATAATCCTTTGTTTTCCAGGTGCCAAGTTTCTTTCTCTTGGTCCCCTCCCCCTTGGATGCCCCAGGGTCAGGATCTTGCATTTCTTCACATTTATTTTTAGACCATTCTCAAAGGTGTACTGTTCCAGGGCTAAATTGCCTTTGTAAGCCTACGTAGGTTTGGTCTATTAGGACCAAGACGCCGGCGTACACTAGGCGGTCAATCTTTACACCGTCAATAATAGGTAGAAAGCTACGAGTTTTGTTCAAAGCATGAGGAAGGTCAGAAAGGAACAAGTTAAACAGGGCCGGCACTGGCGACAACACTGATTTAGGCCTCTTGCTGTTGGTATTGTTGCTGACAGGGACCCCCTTTGGTCCGGCCGTATTCAAAGGTTTGTGTCAGTATGCAGATCTTTGATACCCATCCCCACTTGGACAGTTTAGTCCATAATTCGCTTCTGTCGACTGAGTCAAAAGCTTGAGCCAAGTCTCCGAACACCACAAAGAGTTTACTTTTAGATTTCCTTAGGCATTTCTTTGGAAGGTTGATCACAAATAGGTTGAAAGAAGTGTTCATTCCTTTGACAAAGCCCGATATTAGTCAATTGTTCCAGGCCCACTATCACAAGTTTAGCAAAGACCTTGCCAACAACTTCCAAAGGGCGATAGGGTGGTAGTTCCTGGGGTCTTTTCTGTCTCCCTTTTTAAAGATGGGGACAACTATGGAGGACTTCCAGGACAGAGGTATCCTCTTTTGCTGCTTGACCTAGTCAAGCAAGGTAGCCAGAAATTCGGCCCAGAGTTCTGGTTTCTCTTTTAGGTGAGTGTTTGTCAGCCCATCCGGGCCTGGAGCCCTTGAACAACCTGCTTTGTGGATAGTTCCCAAAATGTCTTCTTCCTCAGTTGGAAATGACCATTCCTGGCTCAAGGTGTTTGCCCCTTCAGATGACATTTCTTCGTCTCTATTGAAGACTTCCGAAATTTCGCACCCAGTCCTTCTCAACAACTGAGTTTCCTAGAATAGCGTCCTGAGGGGTGTCCAGGGCAATAAGATGTTTCCAAATCTCTCCTATTTGCTTGCTTGATATATTCCACATCAATTCAGAATCCTCCTACAACAATTTAGCTTTCCTTCCCTTTATCCAGTCTTTGTACTGTTGCCTTCTAGATCTCATCAACATGAGGGGATCTGAGCTATTCACCCTTTTTAGTCCCTCCAAGTCTCGCCTCAGCCTATGTTTTTCCACTACTATGTTATGGTCATAGCAATGTTTGTGTTTATAGGATGATTGTGAGCACAAAGGTCTTGTTTCAATAAAGGCCGAAAGGAGTTTGGAGTACTCCCAGGTGTTTTCCTCGTTGTTCTTTTCGGACGAGATTAGAGTGTTAATCTGGTTAGACAGTGTTTTAATTTTTGCAGCGTCCATTTTGGGGCGATTATACGCCTTGTATGATGTATAAAGGCCATAAACATTTGTCTTGTAGTGGCCGAGATGTTTTGCTAGTCAGTACATTGCTTATGTTATGGTCGCTGCCAATTGTTTGGATGATTTTCAAAGAAGAGATCCATGGTAGGATGTTTCCAGAAACGAAGACGTAGTCCAACACCTTCCTTGAATCACCTTGAGATAAAGTGTGGTGTGCTGGGATGTCCCCCGCAGGTTGTCCATTTAGTATATGTAGGTCCTTATGATTTGTCTCCTCCATCCAACGTTGGCCTTTGTCCATTGATCCATGAGTTTGTGTTCCTGGTGGAATTGGGACTCCTCGGCTTCTGGTGTCGTCGACATGTTGAAGTTGCCACAGATGATGACCATAGGATCTTGAAGGTCATCCCGCAATGTGTCCAGTTTTCCCAGAATGTCCTTAACCTAGCCAGAGGTTACAATACTTGCTGAATTCCAATAGATTTTGCACAATATCAGCCACTCGGGTTTGTTGGACCTTAGCCCGTTGCATCTGAGCTTCGTCATTTGAGCGTATGGGTTTAGGTTCCCTGATTCCATGATTTCAAATGAAGCTCCAATTATGACCAACTTCAGGAGGCCCGAAGCTGGTCTTCCCTTATCCCCTTCATAGCTGGATTGAGAAGAACAGTGTACCCATCAAGGGTAGGAGGTTCTCATAGCCACGTCCCCTGGAGGCAATTTCATGATTATCCCATGTGATCTCTTTTCCAAAAAGAGGTGCTTAAAGTCTCTGGTGTTCCAACTAGCCAATGACCACTTAGCTGAGCCGTGTTCAATTGGTGGTTAATCCCTTTTCTTTTTGACCATCAGGGCTTCAGGCAACCATTGCCACAATCCATTCTGGTCTGTTTCACACTCCAGGTCTTTGCAGCATGTTATTGTCCTTTTTATATTATCCAAGTTTCCCACCGTTCTACATAGAGGTAAAAACTCCCCCACTCCACCTTCTACTCTTTCTTTCTCTCAGGAGGTTAGCCTCTTTTATACGTCTAGTTGGGCTTCCCGTCTTTATCCTCTCATTATGTTTTTGCTTCAGGACCATGAATAGCTTTTGGTCTTTTGGGTCGAATATATCCCCTGTATGGTAAATCCAAGAAACAAAATTGCTGACGTTTCCTCTAGTGTGGCTTCCCTAATTAGCTCATCTTTAAAATACAGTATGACTTTGTCCAGTCTCTGTTCAGCAGGGAATGCAACCGTGCTAGGTCGCCTGTTATGCATTGCAGTCTCGGGACTCGCTGCAGTATTCTAAGAATGTTACTTCTTTTTAATGTCAGACCATATCTGATTGTGTGAGCCTTCCAGCGTAGCACAAAGGGTCTAGTTGAGGTCTTCTGATCCATTTCTTCCCTTGGGATTCCTCCGCTCAATGTTGTTTTCCCCCAACTCGGGCGGCAATTCCCCACACTGATGACAGAATTCGCTCTCCGTCATATTTCTTTGAAGTTGTTAAAGTCTTCACAGGGCTGTTGTCCCGGTTCACAACATTCAGGGAATTTCGATCCATTTTAGAGTTCAGCCGCCTTTGCTCCAGCGTTTTGAACCCGTCAGAAGGCGGACTATCCTGACTCAGTTGTATGTTGGCCTCAGAGATCAAAAAGCTTGGGAGTTTGTCTTCCTGTTCATCACCTGGTTATCTGGATAGGGATTGCTGGGGTTCATCGTTGTTATCCTCCACTGAGTAAGCTGACATCTCCAAGAGTTGATCATGTATTTCCACTTCTACCATCATTTTACTATTCAATTGCCCAGAGCACAAGATTGCGTCACTTACATTTCGCTTCCTTTGTTGGCTTTGTAGTTTTTTCCCCCCTTGCCCTTTATTTGATTCAGCAAGGTTTGATAGTGTTCGTTTTCTTAAGGAATTGTCTTGCGTCGTCAGATTTTGTTTTTGTAGCAGGGTCGCCATGTGTTTCACTATTTGTGGCCACTGACTTGTCCCCCAAGTTCTTTTTTGGGTTCTTGAGCCTTACGAACAGGGGGTATTCTGTCAGACCTTTTGAGAGGGTAGGTTCTTCAAAGACAAGGGGCTGTCGTTTGAGTCCAGCCACCCCTTCTGCATCCCCAATTAGTTCGACCACCTTCTCTACTAGTTTCAGGCACTCTTCCTCATTCATCGGTCCCAGGTCTCTCGTGTCACCTATAGTTGCCTCTAGTGTATGCTCGTCGTTTCCATTAATCGCCACGACAATAATAGTCTTTTCTACCTCAATGGAGGCCTCACTGTGTTTGTTGAGTGTAATCCCTGAAACTCCCTTCGTCGTCTTCTGGACCCTTTGTTCATACACTTGTGACAAAGGTCTAGGTACTGCCCAGGGCTAGTATGGGAGACCTCTAGCCACGGCCTTTCAGAAATAGTTTCCCCTTTCTCCCTGGACATGCATCTCTTAGTTTTCTCTTCAATTGTGGGGTCCAGTATCCGATGGAGGATGTTTGTGGTCTCTGCTTTGTTTCCGTCAAGTTTATCTTGGACCGCCGTTATAAAACCTTCAACAAAGGCCATTTTTGAGTAAAGCATCGTCATCATTGTATTTTGATCCTTTAGCTGTTCGTAAATTGCCTCATATATAGTTTGGTAAAGGGTGCCAACACAAGTGACAATGTAGCAACTGTGCTGGCATTTATGGCAGTGTTGTCCAAACTGAGGTTCCTTTATTTCCATAACATTTTTGGCAACCCCATTTGGTTTGCTGAGGGTTGGAGTTGGGGGGGCTGGTTTTATCATTGTGGACCTCTCTGTTCTAGGCCTTAGTTGTAAGGGTTTGATGCTTCCGGTCCTCCCCAAAGCCTCAGCGAACACCTTTAGACTATTGGCCACCTCCTCTGGGGGTTCAACATCTTGATGTTAGGGACCATTTTGTTGGGACCTCCACCCAGATTGGTATTCTGGTTCCAAGATAGTCGGGTTGAAGGATTCCTCACTAATTACGTTGGATCTAGGTTGGCTCTGGGCATAGAGTTTGTTAGTAGACTCTTCGTGCCAATTCGCCAGTAGGTTCTGCATCCTCAAGGTTCCAGAATCCCGGGTCCTGAGAGGACATGGGCCTTGATGCCTTGTGTTTCCAATTGTTGTAATGGAATCGCTGGGCACCCCCAGCTGTACTAATTCCCAGTCCTTTTGGTTTCCATGGGTCAGGTTCTTTTGAAGAGCGGTGTGCTCAGTAATGTAGCCGCCTTCCACCTGCCCCTTTAACATCCTCTGCTGATCTTGTCGAGGAGGTTAACCGTGAGGAAACTTCTTTACAAGTCTGTATCCCCAGTCCATGCTTAAATATAAAGATGTCCGGTGCACTCATAAGGGGCGGCAAGGCTTTCCCCTTTTGGGGTGTACTTGCCAGTTTAGACTGAGGCCCTGTTTGTCATTCGCAGTGTTCCACATGCGCTCCATCTGTTGCAAAACTCTGGCATTCAGCAATTGGAATGTCACCATGAACAACATTCTTTTGGAGGAGTTGGTCAGGCTGGGCATGCTGGTAAGTGTCTTCCCAAGTGGGTCGGCTTTCCCATTTAAACCAGACCCATTTGTCGGCATCCGCTTGTGGACAGGCGCCATCTCCCTCTCAGACTCATCCGGCATTAGACGCAGGGCATTTAGCTGTAACGGGGGCTGGAGCAGAGAGGAAGTGGTAATAGGGCCATACTTTCCTAGAAAAGCAGCTGTGGATGCGGTAACTATAACCTCTGCATCACATGCTACCAGCGGTGGGCCCGATGGCAAAGCCCCCCCACCCCTCCCCTTTCTGGTCAAATCAGTGTTTTTAAGAGGGGTTGGTCCCTGAACAGAGGCAAGGACCGCTATCGGCTTAGCGAGGGCACTCTCCTCACCCCAACCATGCCCAAGGTTTTATCATCTTCCAGCCCCCTCTGTGCCAGCTCCGGGCCATGTTCTGGCACATGATCCCACGCAGGTTTCGTTAGCGGCTCCATGCCACCTAACGGCTCTGCTGTCTTGTGGCAAACGGAAAGATAAGCCTGCCTATGACTGCGCTTACCGCTGATACTAGGGAATAGGCAGCAGGGTAAGCAAGTGGGCCTGGCAGCACACAAATACACCGAGTCCAACCAGAGGCAGATAGAGGGGCTAACTTACTGACAACCAAGAACGACCAAGGGCTGGTGGGGGCTGGTAAGTCACTTAAGCCACTGGCGTCCACTTGCAGCCACATGCAAAAATCTCCCCAGCACAGCAAGCTGCAGGATGCTGTCCCCTTCCGTCTCTTGCCTTACTCGTGTCGGGAGAAATTACTAGAGGAAAAAAAGCTCTGGCCGTGCAAACTGTGCATCAAGCCATCACTGCAATACTGCAACATTGTAACAAGCAGCCCCTTCTGACACACACTGCAATGTTGTGATGGGTCTCGCACTCTGATCCCCTCTTCCTCCTCTACTTTCACACTCTCCTCACCTGAACTGCTGGAGTTGTCCGTGTCTTGCAGGTGCCGCTGGGGCAGGTAGTCTCTTTCCTTTTTTAGGTGAATGTGCTTGTCATGGAAAGCAAGCCACAGTGGCCGCTGGTAGACAGCTGTCCTGCGACCCCCTTTCTGGAAGCAAGCCGGAAGAAGGGAAAAACCCAAACAGGGAAGAAAAATCCCTTCGCGGAGTGGAGACTCTTTAGTAGTCCTGCTGACCAGATGAAAAGCTGGCTGGAGGGCTATATCACCGGTGGAGTGGTAGAATCCTTGCAGAGCAGGATATCCCGAAGCATAGAACGAAGGAACAGCTGATCCAGCAGGAAGCAGGGAGCCTTGCCAGCTAAGGTGTGGCCATCCGCGGATCCGTGCAGGACACAGGAGAGCACGGCCAGGTGAGTAATGCGGGTAAGTAGGACCGAGGTCCCGGAGAAAAGTAGAAAGAGAAAAGGCAACGGAATGGAGAAGAGAGAGAGAGCAGGCGTGGCCGTGTCCAGGGGGACGCGGCCAAAGGTAAACAAAAAATACAGCAGACCGCCAAGGGTGGTGGCAAGAAAAGGGAGAGGGGAGAACGGGTTTCGCAGAGGGAGGCGAAACCGGGAAACACAGGGAAAAACAAAAACTACTGAAACCGAGCCAAGGCGGAGAATCAGTAGTCAGAAGCACAGAGCGAGGGAACCCGGAACAGAAAACAATCCGAGAGGGTTGCAACGCAGTGACCGCCGGGGGGGAAGAGAAATACAACTCCCAGCGGCACCGCATTCGTCCAATGAGCTGCCACAAAACACAAAGAAGGGACTAAAACCCCCCTAACTCTGTGTTGCCAACCCCAACACGGAAGAAACCGCCAATCGCGGCGGCGGCGGATGACAAATGTTCCTGGTCATGCTGTGGAAGAAAATCTTCAGTTGTAACACGTTCATATGCTCTCTTCACTGTTGTTCCGACCACAGGCTTTGCACTTGAAGAGTGCAGCAGTTGGCTGTTGATCAACTCCCTAAAGCATCCATGAAAAAAGAGGGGAATTACTCCCAGAAGTAGGTGTCCTCCCCGAGTCCACCAATGAAGAGTGTGCAATAGCTTTGATGAAAGCTCCAACAGCTGGTAATGAGAAACTCAAGGTCAGGCTCATTGTGTCTCATTACGACCCTGGCGCTAATGGGTTAACGGCGCCGTAAAAGGCTGCGGTGCCGTTAACCCATTAGCGCCTTACTACAAGGTCCCTTTGCGGGACCCGACCTGAACGGCTGGTCTAGACCAGCCGTTAAAGTAGGGACCCGCAAAGGGACCTTGGTGCTAAGTACGGTACCGCAATTTTCTGTACCGTACTTCGCGCCTTCCCCAGTCCCATTGAGCCCTATGGGGCAAAAATGGGAATGGGGAAGGGCCAATGTTCAATGGGGAATTACCGCCCCGCCTGCACTGACTAACGGTTGGATTTCCTAGAAATCTGAGGCGCATGCACACATTAAGATTCCCCAAAAAGGAGAATTCAGGAAGAAGCCCTAATCCTGGTAAAAAATTGATACCCTTTGTTAGGAGAGTTTTCCTAAAGTGCTACTTGAAGGTAAGACTTTAGTAAGCTATCCCAGTGGTCTGTAGATCCCCAACTCTTAGTATCAGTCTATAATATTTACAAACCTTGTTAGAGCGGCAGAGCAGTGAGACTTATCCTAAGAGTAAGATGTGAGCTGTAGGTAAGAAACTGAATCCAGGCAGAAATGCACATCAAAGAAACACACAAATGTTTTTAAATATAGATTTATTATATTTACCCAAGAGTCAGTGTTGAATACTTAGCACAATAAACCAACACACATAGGTATACTTTTCAATACTTTCAAAGGGTCACTTCTTAGTTGGTAGCTGCTGAACGCATACCATTGTTACACGAGTTTGACAGTTCTATCAGTAATAACGTCCACCCACAAAGTAATACGGTAAACTTATTTAATCTTCATACACATATAAGATAGTGATGTATGGGAAGGAAAACAGTTGGTTAGTGTTATCCTAGTAGAGCTTCAGGTTCTAGAGGCAGTTTCCCTGCACAGCAAGTCTTTTAAAGTCTAAACCACAACCCTATCTAAAAGGCAGTTTGGAGAGGCCTAAAGTCTTGAAAAGCAGCAGAAGTCAAACGTTCCTGTGGATACTTTCTATTCTCTAGGAAAGAAGATACAAGAAGACTTAACCAATGTGGGAGACCCTGTTGAAGGACTCGCAAAAGGGACACAATGGCTTGAGTCGGAGGTAAAAGGGGGTTGCCCTGCACACCTCTACATGCACTCCAACGCTTTGGAGAGACTTTCTGGAATAAGGTAAGCAAATCCTTTTCCCCCCACAGTACCTGAAGTTAGAAGAAAACATTTGTGGTGGATGCTTCATGATGTTGCAGCTCTGGACCCGACCTCCAGATTACTTGGTCTGATGACTGAAAGCAGGACAATGGACAGGATCTCTCAGCAGCAGTCTCGAGGGAGGACTTCTGGCATGGCTTTCATCAACTTCTTTTGTCACTCTGTGGTTTTGGCGCCTTTTCTGCAGTACCAACAAAGGACGCGATTTGCCCAGTCAATCTTCTTCACTTTCTACAGTCCAGCACCCTGATTAGGGGGTCTGGGTGATTTGGGTCAGATCTCTTGAGTGTCGTTGAGGGCTCAGCAAATAAATGTGGACGGATTCAGCCTTTCCTCAACGATGCACTCGAAATAAGCATCAGGTCTTCTGGTATTGGGGTTCCACAGCTCTGGAAACTCAGAGGCTCTCGGGAGATTGCGCAAATCAAAGTTAGTCTTGGGACTGGTTGTTCCCACTAGTCAAACTCTTCCCAGCATGAGCCGACAGTTCAGTTCCAGCTATTAGGTTCTTCGATGGTTCAGTCTTTTCAACAAAAAGTCTCTTGCCTTTGAGGGCCTGATGTATTCAACATATAAACAAATGGATTTTGGGTGAAAACTTTTCACCCCTGGATCTCCCTCGACCGAGCTCGGACCCACTTGACAAGGGGGACAATTCACTTACCCTGGTCTTCCAATGCTTCTTGCTTTCACAAGTCTTTTAAACAGTTGGTCAGGCTTCGCCCCTTTTGTGTCGGCTTCCCTCTGCCAAACAGTTCACTATGGGACTTTAGACTTTGCCCCTTCTCATTAGCATCCCACCGCAGGGTTCACTCTTGCCAACTTTTGCAACACACTGTTCAAGCAGGATTAATTTTCCTTTCATTCACAATCATCTGTCGGTCAAAGACTTTCGAAGGTACAGAGGATTTTACAAGACCCCTCTATGACCACTTTGACCTCTTCTCGCCTTTTCCCCAAGGCTTTCTGGTTATGGTAGTCTCTACCATTGTGTAATCGGCCAGAGTTTCCTGCGTGAGCACCCACATGGTGCCGGACTCCTCGGTTGCTGCTTTTCCCTCCCTTTTCTCAATAGTTTCTTTAAACCATTCAAACTTAAAATTAGCCGCTTACTACTTTTAGTTCAACACAGTTCGGGTTCTTATCGACTCTCCCCTCGACTCACCGGCTGTGATGAACCGCTTGGATTTCTTCTCCTTCGAATGAAGGTTGTTACCACGGAGACCAACGTCTCTCCCCGGCTTGGTTATCAGCGGAGGACGGTCTCATGTACCGTAGACATCTGCTGCAACACACGCTGGCTATTGTTTGCTGTTTTATGATTCCTTCCGTGGAGGATTCATGGGCCTTGGTCGGTAAGGGTAAGGTTGCTTCTCTCTTTGTCACCCCATGAGTATGCGCTGTCTTTCTCCTCCTCTTGAACTGCTGTGCTGAGTTAGCTCTCACATAATGCGTTCTGCCTTGCTCGTAGTGTGCTGTCGTGCTCCACCTTTTATCCCTTTGAGGAAGTAAAAGGGCCGTCAGGTGTGTGCGATTCTGGTCAATTGCCTGACTTTGCCTGACCCTTGTATTGGGACATGTCAGGTAAACGGCTCTGGTGTTAGTCAATTTTCTTTCATGTTGTGCGAAAGTGTTCGTGTCAGAAAAGCAGGGTGCAGGGGAAGTGTTTTGGAATATCCTCCGTTGTAGGATGGGGAAAGGGAGTTGAAAGAAGGAGGATACCGCATCTCACCTGTCAGTGTCCTTCTCCCCAAGGACACCCCATCCAGGTGATCCTCCCTCACTGGTCCACCCCCAGGAAATGGATCCAATAGCGTTGGCCGTGTCCTGGCCACATGGATGACAGACCCCCGCCACATGGATGACAGACCCCCGGGGACTAGCTAGGGAGACACCTTCAGGTTTCCCACGTGGTCTCACTAGGAGAGGGGATAATGCATAAAAATAATAAATTTCCCTAATACCCTTGTAGCCTGAGGTGAGTGTCACTCCATGTAGGACCTTCGTTAACACCTGTGCAGCATCGTTCAGGTTCAAAGTGAAGATATTGTTTCTGAAAATGTGCTCTCATTGTGAATATCAGAAACGTCTTATGTTCTTGCCTAAAGGGGGTGGGGAGGGGTGAAAAATAAGCATCCTGAATTCACATGACTATAACCCAACCCCTATTTGAAGAGGTTCCAAGATATCTGGAATCTTTGGCATGTGAAAAATATTTGACAGGAGGAACATATTTAGAAATTACCCGCTAAGAATGGGTCTTATGCCCCCTGATATTTTGGGGACTGTGAAAAATTCAAATCCCAGTCCAATTTCACATTCTTGAACTTCTTAAATGCATCTAGATATACGAGTATGTTGTTCCCAGAGGAATTTAAGGGACTCTCTAACAATTAAATGAAGGTGAAACTTGCAGAAGGCTCAATGAGTAACTTATAAATTAAGGCCTTTAAATTTACAAGTGGCTCGGAAACCAGCACCTGAAACGTGTATGCCAAAAGTGTTAGAAGATTCAACCAAAACTGCCACCACAGCCTTCTTGAGGAGATGGAACGAATAATGATTCGACCATATGGTGATCTGTCGTGCATTACTGGAGCACTTCATAAGCATAAGTCTTTGGTGTAAAAAAGGGGTTTCTTATCGTTAAGGAGATACAACATGTTTTCCTTCACATCCAACTGTCTGATGCCTCGGGTTAAGCATGGCATCTCATGAAGTCACGTTGGGGCATTCTCCGTGAGACTATATTTCATCTCTCGGATAACAGAGATGCTGCAAATAGGGTTCCTTGACTAGATTCAGCAGGAAGAAAAGAAACTCTTCTGCTGCTTTGGGAATGTGCCCAATCTGGTCCAAGATCAGAGAAAAGAGTTGGACACAGAGTAAGTAGTGTTAACCTGCCTCAATCGAGAAAAATGAATAATCCCAGCCACATCCCAAGCTTTGTTCTTATCTAGTGAACGTAAAACTGGAGAAGCAGGAATGTTGCTTTTGCAAAGAGCTGCACTTACCGAGTAAAGTTAGGTTAAAGATACCCTGTACAACCAAGGGCTCTCCATTTGCTGCTTTGAGAAAGCAAAGGGTGTCTCGCCTGCTAGTCCTCGGGGATCTCTCTCTCAGGTGGCCAGGCACAGCCATCGCCTCTGGGTCCAGACCCTGGCAGTGGACCAGTGCGGGAGGATCACCTGGGGAGTGGGGATGAGGCAGCCGGTGGCGAGACGCAGTAGTCCTCCCTTTACCACACCCATGATCCCTATTTCATAGGATTATCCACTGTCCCAACTCCCCCACCCCTTTTCCACACAAACAATGGGCAGAAGAAGAGGGTGACAGAGTAATGCTAACTCTTACACATCGCATTGGACATGTCCCGCTAATTAGGTCAGGTAAAGTCAGGCACTTGACTCCAAGTGCATACATCTGATACTAATTAGCTCTCCTCGCACGGATAAAAGGCAGAAAATAGAGACACACTCTGAGCAAGGTGGAACACAAGTAAGAGCAGAACTTGCAGGGCAAAGGTGAACTACTGGAGCAGAGAAACGGACAGAGACGAGAGTCACGGGTCGGGGAAACCCAGGAGTTCCCTGCAGGAGGTTGTTGTCTCCAAAAGGCTGCGAAAGATACATGGAATCCCAAACAAGAAGGCTGCATTGTGTTTCAAGGATGCCAGCAACCCTCCCGGGTGAACTGCAGAGTTGGGGAGGCGAGGTGAAGCCTATGGTACTAACCTTGACTCGTAAACTGAAAGACAATAAAGACAAGAAAGAAATGCACACTGCCGGTGAGTTGGCAAGCGACGTGAGGGATCAGTGTGTGCTAAAGAAAGATTGTAGTGGCAACATAATGTCACACAATTGAAGGCTGCAAGCGTGGGGATGTTACGTGAAGAAAGGCAGACCTGCTAATGAACTTTGAAGTAACAATAGCTGTAAAGTCAGCAATACTGAGTGACGGAGTGGTCCGGCGAAAGGAAGTAGCCCTGAAAGGTGACATTTTTGTAGCGATAAAGTGAATCAACTGTAAAAGCAAGGTGATTGGAATAGCCCAGAGAAAAGGGTAGAGTCAAAAGGTGAAAGTTGAACTTTGGCGCATAATACAGTGAACTACCCAGACCAGGAAGCAATGGGGCAAATAACATAGGAATGTGAGTTAAAAGCTGGAAAGTCGAAGTGGTCCTCCAGAGGTCTGTAGAAAAAATGCCACGCACATTCGAAAGTCTTTGACATCAAGAAACGGTCCAAGCCCCACTGAGAGAGACCAAAGGTGTAATAAATGAAGGGGAAAAGGAACCCCTAAAAGAAGTGAATTAACCTAGGGGAAGGGAACCCCTGCTAGTGTTTTGTTTTGCTTGAGAGGTCCGAGCCCGATTGACGGAGACCGATGTGAACTTTTGCTTTAAGAGGTCTGAGCCCACAGAGGGGGCTCCACGTGAACTCTTGGTGAACTGTGTTTTCGAAATTGGCAAGTAAGACTTTAACGTGGAAGGCCAGACGGGCCTCGATCCAGGTCTTGAACTGCCTTTTTGTTAAGAGTCTGAGCCAGAGCGTGTCATCTTGCCTACAGAGACTGCTTTACTCCGTGCTGTCCAACGTCGGGACGAGAGCCGACTCAGCTACATTTATTCTTTATATTTGAACACTGACTTTCCTTTGCATACATATTCTCCTTTTCACGCTTGCTGCACAAGATATAGGGCAAGGATTAGGTTTTTGTTAGTATAGGCCATTTTGATTTGACAGACTCAACTAGGACTGTTTTATTTATTATTTGTTGGTTGAGACTACTCTCATCTTAGCTATAGGGCAAAGTAGGGCTTTGTCTAACCCCATTGAAACTTCAAAACATGCTTTACAAATGGTACCTTTGTGTCGGTGTTATACTTGTGATACCATGCCTACCTTACAATGTCCAGAAAAAACAGGCCTTAAATGTGTTGACCATTAGGCAGTTTTTCTAAAGTCCTACATGACTTTATAAAACGATACCTTAGGCAATACAGAATCCCCAACTCATAGTAGAAGGCTGTACCACCTGAGATGGGTACAAAGAAAATGTAGCATACGTATGGTCCAAAGAAACACTGATACATTTATGTAGTGTAAACATAATCATTTATTTTAATTTTATATACACATAGGCAAAGAAATCCTTGGAAAAGAAAGTACTTTAATCATTCATAAACACAATTATAAAAAACAAAACAATACTTATGGTATGCAAACTAAAGTATAAACCTTATTCAGAACAGCAGTATGCAATTCAAGGTGAGTAAAACCTAGTGAGACACGTTTAGAATGGCAGAATGCAATTCATGGGGAATAAAACCATATTAGTTAGACTTTTAGAATACAGTATGTGATTCTAAGGCAGTATATCCTATTGGTCATAACCTACACTGTTATTCAGTTTCAAGAATCACCTAGTTATACCAACACTGGTACAAGTACACACCTTGCAACATATGTAACTTATTCTTCTTTCAGAATGGATACAGTTACACCCAGATTACTTTGTAAAGCACAGTTCAAAGGCAAGCAAAATAACATACTTTTCAGAGCATCAGTAAGCTACTCATGGATAAGTAAAAACTTTGAGACTGTTTTACAATTGCACTAAGCAATTCAAGGTAAGCACAACCCATGTTACACTTTTAGAATGGCAGCCGCTATTCAAGGTGAGTAAAACCCTACTGGTCAGGAACTCGAACACTATTTATAAAACAGGACTACTTAGTTAAACCAATCTTACTTTTCAGAACAGTGAAACACAATTCAAGGGTAAGTAAGTTTAGCAGACTCAAGAAAGACAATCAGCAGTTCAAGGTAAGTAAAAACATAATACAAGACTTTTTTAGAAACTAGACACGAAGCAGTAAGCAAAACCTAATGGAACGATTTTAGAATGGCAGTATGTTATTCAAGGAGACTAAACCCTACTGTTTGTTTGTTTATTTATTGAATTTCTAATGCACACCACACCCAAAGGTAACAGGGCGCAGCAAAGGAAGGTGCAAAGCTTACAAAGTTACATAATGAATAACAATATGACATGATAAGTGAAATACAAGACAGGTATAGCTATGAACATTCAGATAAAATACATTTCAATACAGTTAGTGCCATCAATAATGTACAATAGTTTACAGTAGTTTACAGTGATGGGTAGCGATATGTGCTAATGTGCAATTGTCTCAGTTTACACTACCCTTCAGTCAGGTTGAGGTGGGTGATAAAACTCTTTCTAAAATGAAGATAGGGTTGGTCAGCTCCCAGCTCGTGGGGCAAGGAGTTCGAGTTTGGCGGCCTTCACAGGGAAACTGTTGCTGCCAATCTTGGCAGATTTGAATCTCGGTACCACCAGACAGTTCGTATTGATGACTCTAGTAGGCCTGTTGGATGTTCTTTTTGTCAATTTGTCAATTAGGTAACTAGGGGCAGCACTGTGCGACTTTTAGCTGTATCTTGTTGTGGGTGGACAACCATTTGTATTGATGTCTGATGAAGATTATGTGCACTCTTTTGTTGATGCCTAGTGCGGCTCTAAGAGCCTTATTTTGTAGTCTTTGTTGGCGCCACTGTAGAGGGCATTGCAGTAATCTAATCTGAAGAGAATTAATGCTCTGGCCAATATAATGCAGCTGTCGTTAGAGAGGAAAGGCTTGCCAGCTCTGATAAGCTTGCACGTGTAGGCTGTGGTAGAGGGCAGTGATTTAACTTGTTTATTGAAGGACATGGTGGTGTCCAGGTAGAAACCAGGGTTTTTACCTCCTTGGAGACTATGGTATTGTTACCATCAATGATGAATGATGCGTATTCATGACCTAGTTTAGTGATGTTGGAGGGGGTGCCTAAAATTATCAACTCTGTCTTGTCAGCATTCAGGCAGAGACCGTGGGTTGCCATCTATGCCTGAATGATGAGATAGATCCTATTCACCAACGCCAGGTCCCTGCCATGAACCCCAGAAAGCGGGAGGAGAATCTGCGTATCAGCTGCGTAATTAGTGTAGGTGATACCCAGAAGGTCTAGATCATCGAACAAAGTTTTGGTGAATATTTTGTACAGAGTTGGAGACACGCATGAACCCTGAGGCACCCCGCACACGATCGGTCACTCAGGAACAATTCTATCCATTTGATAGCATCTGTAGAGAAGTGGGCTGCTGAATGAAGGTGCCTGCAGAGGACCTTGTGATCCACCAAGTCGAATGCAGCTAAGAGATCAAGTAATAGAAGTAGTGCTGTCTTCCCTCTATCTCTCAACTCATCAATTTGGGTTTTCAGATCTATCAATACAGTTTCCGTCCCGTGTAAAAGTCGGAATCCTGATTGTCTAACCCCTAGGAGCTTGTGTAGCTTAAGGTATTTTTGGATCTGCAAGTAAGCATCTTTGTCCAAAATTTTAAGTAGAAATGGTACCATCGTGATAAGGCGGTAGTTTGTGGCGATGAGTGGATCTAAAGTTTGCATCTTTAGAAGTGGGAGAACCCAGGATTGTTTAAGGTTGGCTGGAACGGTGCCAGTGGCGAATGAAGCGTTGATCAGCTTAGAGATAAATGGAGCGAGGTCTCTGGCGACATCTTTTATAATGTGTGCTGGGCAAACATCTCCTTTACAGTTAGATGGTTTGAGTGATAAAATAAGGTTTTCTACTTCTAGAACAGATATTTTGGTGAAACTGAATCTATTGTTCTGATTAGCAGTTACGCCACTAGGTGGGAGAGAGTTGGGAGAGAGTTGACCGGCTGTGGTAAATTCAGAGCATCTTTCTTTGTTTTTATTTTATTTTGTAGAGTGTTTATTTTATTGGTTAGAGCTTGCTGGATCTCTGAGCACCAGGGCTTCTATTTGTTGCATATGTCAGGTGTAGAGATCAGGGACTCCCGTTCTTTAGTAAATAATTCTTTCATACTTGAGTTGCAATTGGCAATGCGTTCATTGTACGAGTTTCGTTTTGCCAGAGAGATTTCGTTTTTGTGTGGTGGAAGTTAGCTTCTTTTTATTCTTGCTGGAGGGGCATAGTCTCCAGGCGGTTTTGCACTTTCTTTTCAGTAGGCGTAGGTCCTTTAGTTGTGGAGTGAACCACTTGTTGAGGTGTGCTTTGGCTTCGCTTGATATCAATTTGAGAGGGGCAACTTTACCCAATGTGGAGAGCATGATTTTGTTATATTCCTGCATCAGGGTGCTTAGGTCAAGATTATCCGGCAGAGAATTTAGGATAGGTGGAATATCAGGAATCACGTTGTCCACTGTGATATTCTTTTTCATTCTAGTTAGACAAGGTGGCGCTTTTTGTGAGACCATAAATTGTGGTCTGGTGGTTGATAGCGTAATGGACATGAGGGAGTGGTCAGTCCATTATAGAGGGGAAATGGAAGTAATGGTGGCTGTGCAATTGTAGTCGGCTACCCAGTCCAAGGTTCTACCCTTAATATGGGTAGGATTGTTTACTTTTTGTGATAGTCCAAGTGCATTAAGGGAGTTGGTAATTTGCAGGGCATGTTTATCCGCTGTATCATTAAAACCTAAATTAAAGTAGCCTAGCAACAGTAATTGGGAGGTAGGTTTGAGGTTATTGGCAAGTATATTATGCAGGTCCTCCTCAAACGTTCCAAGGGGACCAGGAGCTCTGATTGTTATGTGCATGGTAAGTGATTGGGAATTATTTAACGGGAGTTTGACAGAGAGGATTTCACAGGATTGCATAGTTTGGGGAGGGACTATTCTCATTGCTAGACTCTCTGGATATGATGGCTATTCCACCGCCTCGCGTTTCATCTCTATCTTGTCTGGAAATGGTGTAGCCTTCTGGGATGGCTAGTATGAGTGTAGCCATGAGGACTCTGTTATGGCTAGGAAGTCCAGGCTGTCTTTTGTGATTAAGTCACCTATGTCAATGGCATGTGCCACGAGGGATCTCGCATTGAGAAGAGATTCTTTGAGGGGCTGATCATCTATTTTAACTGGCGTTGAGTGTGGCTAATAGGAGCCATGGGCTTGGTAAAGGGTATAATAGTCTGATTTGCAATAGCACAGAGAACGGATGGGGAAGTAGGCCGTTTGGCAGTATTAGCGATCATACTGTGGTGACAATTTGTTTTCTTATTTGTAGGTGGTAAGGATCTGGTTAGAGGTTCGTTCAGTTTGGGAAGTCTGGCACGCAATTTGAGATTTCTATTGATCGTAGTTCATGGGGCCGTAGTATAGTCTCCTGGAGACATACAAGGGAGATGATTAGAGGGGGCAAGGCTGCAGGTATTAGGACCCATGTTTAGCAAGTTGTGTGGGTCTAGTTTAGTCTCCTCTAGTGTAGTTCTGTTAAGGTGGTCTGAGATACTGGTGGCAAGGAGTTGTAAGGCAACGAGGATGAGGTAAGGAATACTTTGGCCTGGCATGTTTATCAACCCCTCCAGCACTATCTGAAATGCCATCAGGCCTAGTATGATAGTCGCTTGTTTTGTTCCTCCCCTCCCTTTCTGCACCCCTCTCCCTCACCTTTTTTTTTTTCTCTGGCTCTACCAGAAATGTCGTCAGGCCTAGTACGGTAGTCGCCTGTCTGTTTCCATTTCCTTCCCACTCTCCCCCTCCCTTCCTTATCTATGTCTGAGCTCTTGCACTATCTGAAATGTCGTCAGGCCGAGTACGATAGTTAATTTCACATCCTTACTGTTCATGGCCTGTAAGAATGTGGTTGTATTTTTCCTTGTTCCCTCCCTTGCCTTGAAGCACTTTGAAACACATTGTGTATAGGCGCTATATAAATAAACAATCATATCATATCATACCATACATCAATGAGTCAGAGTGTGGCAGCGGGTGGAGCAGGTTTTCCAGGAATTCAAATACAGGTTAGGAACATGAGTCAAATGCAGAGCTCTGTGTCCATAACTTTACTGGTAAGCTTTTACACTTATTCAGTTTCAGGAATAATATAACAATACCAACTCAATTACTTTCTAGAAGAGTAGAACACAATTCAAAAGTAAGTAATAACTTTGGATACTTTTCAGAATGGCAGTCAGCAATTCAAAAGTAAGAACATATTAACACTTTTGTAACTTATTCTATTTCAGAGATACAATTTCCACTCTAAAAGTATACATTACTTGCTAAAGACGTTAAAGTCCTTCCCTATTCTAGGGCATGAGTAATCTCAGAGGCAGAAGAGGGACCCTAGTAGTCTAGGAGTCAAGAGTAGGCAGATTAGGATAGGGCTCAGATGCAGCTAAATCAGAGTTCCAGAGGTTATCTCATCCAACAAATATGTACAGACTTTAGAGTTAGTAAAAAGTGTTCAGGGACTTCATAGAAGGCTCCCTAGATGAGTTCCAGAGTTAGACCTGGGCGAACGGTATGGGCGAACTCCCAAACACACAAATAATCCACGCAGCCACAAAGGATTGACACAAGACTTTTAGGTAAGTACTACCCAAGCCAACACAGTACCTCAGTAGTGAAGAAGAGCTTGCAGACAGATGCCTTCATGATGCAGCAGCACAGGACCCAGTCCCTGGATTATTTGCAATCAAGAGGAGAGGCTCCCAACAAAGGAATCTTTGGTGCTTCTTGCTGCTCTGTGGATTTGGGGCCCTTTTACAGGTAGGACGGTTGGCACTGGTTGGATTCTCCTTGCTAATCTGGTCCTGCACTCTGGTGAGGAGACTGTCTCTTGAGGTCCAGCAGACGTCCGCCAAAGTTTCGGTGAGAATCAGACTTCGGAAGACGTTGCACAGCACTCAGGCTTGAGGTCCTTTGGTATTGGCAGTTTGCAGCCCAGGAAGGTCACAGACCATCGTGGGATGGCTCATTTTGCAGGTCGTCTCAAGACTAGTGAGTCTCAATAGCCTCTGGGTGGGGGGCCATCGTCATCAGGACCCCCAGGTTGCATGCAAGGAAGGGTCAGAACAGGATCTGGTTACACAGCAGGCATCTCCAGTCGCTGGAATCAGTTACAGCCGTCTTTTCTTCATCTTCCTCTTCAGATTCAGCTCCAGTGGTTGAATTGTCTTCAGCTTCTAGAATTGGACAGTTATACAGGAACCCACACTAAACTTCTGCAAACTCTCCATGCAGTTTACAGAAAGGGGCGCGGGGCTATCCAATCAGGACAGGAATCCCCCAGTGGGAACTGGTTTAGCTCAGGTACACAAGAAGACAAAGGGCCGCAGAGGTTTGGACTCCTTCCTTACTTCCAGCCCAAAGAAACTCTGGAACCTTGCTGTGAAACTGAAAGGATTCAGGCCGATGAAATAACTTCAACCAGTTACTTCCCTTCCAATGATGGCAGAGGAAGACCCAGGAAAGGAAACACACACTACAAAGGGTGAAAAAAGAAAGAAGCCACCATTCTAGCAGAATGGTGACCCTTCTGTGTGCATTACCGCAGCTGGTTTGACAGCCTGTGTGTAATATTATCTTAAAAGTCATTAAAGTAGATCCACTGTCACCAGTCATAAGTGTTAGCTTGCAGCAGTAACATAGTTGTTACTAGGTCAGGGAGAAAGGGGATACCGTGCATCTCCGCAGGACTCCACATAAGGTGGGGTGTGCTGGTCTCACATATAAATAGTAAAGGGGATGTAAATCCCCCTCTACCCGTGGGAACCGTAGTTCAGCCAAGGTATTTTAAGAGAAAATAAAAAGGGAAGCCCAAGGTGCAACCCAGCAACAGTGCCCATAAGGGGCTGTGTACTGCCATAGGAAAATGAAGCCCAAACGTTATAGGGAACTATAAATCCAAACATACAGTATGGAGAGACATAAAAAGGTCACCCATAAAAAGAGAAAACAAATGGGTGAGAAGGGAAAAAGAATCCCATTGACCCAGGAACATGCAAAAATAATCACAAAGTCCAAAAAAGGCCTGGGGTTTTACAGTGGACATAAATGAAAATCTTACCTTACATTGACTAAGATGGAAGGGCGGCAAACTCAAGGACAGAGGTTTCCATGGGAACAAAGTCTGAAGAATGTTTGTTAAAATTTTAAAAACAATCTGAAGCAGTGCTGCTTTTCAGAAAGAACCAAGCCTAAAACCTCCAAATCTTTTGCCATAACACACTTAAAATAACAGTTTTGAGGCATTTTCAGCTCCATAAGAGGAATTGCAGAGCCATTCGTCATAGTAACAGTTGGAGAAAGAACAGGGAGAGAATCCATAGAATTAGGCTCCTGGGGCTGAAATGGGTTAGAAGCGACCCAGAAAGTAAGTCCAGAAACCTGTAGGCTGAGGTGGGGAGCTCTCCAATACTAGAGACAAACATGCTGGAAACTGAAGAGTTATAAGGTACTCCCAGTGCAGATTTCAATCTCTGACAAGAAATCATGATGAATGAATCCTAAGGACTCTGTTGACTGATGAGAGGAGGAAACATTGTCCTCCACGAGTCTGCTACAGGAGTAGATGAAGACGGACACTATGCAGAGAGGTCACTTGACCTTCCACTTGCCTATGTGATGTATTTAATTTCTTCATTTGTTTTGTAAAATTGTAACCAAAATAATGTTACCAAAGATTCCTTACAAACAAACTCCCTTCACCCTAGGTCTCCTCCCAACCTGTGGAAAAGGAATTGGCAACATTTTACCCAACTTTCGTCGACAACGCAGAAAAGAAAAAACTCTGGTATTGTTTGTGAGAAACCTGAAGGCGTCTCCCTGGGTAGTCCCTGGGGATCTGTCATCCAGGTGGCCAGTGTCAAATATAGGGGTTCCTGGTAAACCTATCATGTGTATAAACAAACAAAACATCATCAAAACTATGTTTGGTCACACTTCCCTCTAATACACTGTATAGCCAGTACCAAGCCATCTATTGTGGTTTTTCATAAAAACATATATCTCGGTTTTCTTATTTCGGTACTAACCAATCTTGTGTGCATCTCAGTTTACAAGGAGCACATGTCTAGACAATACATTTTTACACATTCATTTGGCCGGACAGACACAGGCCTTCAACATAATACTTTATACAATAAAAATAAAACATACATTTTAGACACAAGAAAATAACAGACACCACTGGATTACAGGGTCTTAAACCAGTTAATTTCCTTAGTTGTGTATGGCCTGTCATAATTAAAGCAGTGCTGATGGTTGCTGTAGGGGACACGGGTGAAGTCGTCATGGGCGTAATTTTAGGGGGGGACAAGGGTGTTTGTCCCCCCCACTTTTGTGGCTCACCATTTTGTCCCATTCATTTGGCAGGGGGGCCCTTTCATTTTGATGTCATGTCCCCCCAACATTTGGAAGTCGTCACCCAATGTGAACTGTGAAAGAGAACATTGTGTTTTGTTTGTTATTAGATACATCAGGCCCTCGAAGGCAAGAGACTTTCAGGAGAAATGAGACTTGGCCATCGATGGTTCTGATTGCTGCCATTGGAACTGTTAACTTGTGCTGGGAAAGTGTGTGCTGTGCTCCAGACTCCCATCGTACCCCGTGCAGAAAACGTGGTGAAGGGAGTCCCAGTTTACTGCATCCTGACATATTATTTACAAACACTTTTCTTTTCCTGAATCCATCCCACACCCCTTTTTGTATTAGTTGTAAGGTTTGGCAATAGGTTTTTTAGTATAGACCCTTTGTGTTTTGACACAACGCCACTAGGACTGCCTTATTTATCATTTTATGGTCACCGCTTGTTCCCATCTTAGATTTAGGTTTAGTTTAGCCATTTTTCCAACGTGCATACAAAATTCATGGTTCAATAAACACCATTGACCTGTGATCACTTGTGTCTATCTGTACTGTTGACACCGTGAGTTCCTCACATGTTGAAGCCACTCTTCTTGGAGTCATGCACTCTATTATTGCTTTTAGGGTGCATATCTTGACCATGAGTAGCAGAAGAAGCTCAACGGGTCACAAACGTGGAGTTGAGTATGATTCAAGAGCCTTAGAAGCACCAGGCTTATGAAGAGGTATCACCCACGGCATTTTTGGGTTATTCAGTCAGTGCCTGATCAACCCCAGGACAGGGAAGTCCTGTGCAGAGCAGAGGTCTTGAGGCCACTCTTCAGTACTGTACTATCCTCGTACAGAAGAAAAAGTGGTGACTGGCACCAAAGGATTAGTGGTGGTCACTCTATGCTGATTGGTAGGCCTAGCAGTGTATGTTGGGGCCTAAATAGCTTAGTGAAACCCCAAAAATGGAGGTTGCAGCTTTCTGCCAACTTCCACCAGACACTTCAGACACCTGCATTGAGCCCAGTACAGAAACCTCCTTAGCTAAGTCCACAGCACGGTGGTTGAGGATGAATTCCACTTAGTACTGGACCCCTTCCTTTCACTAACAGCTGGTGAAGATGACCCGTAAAGGACCATGTTGTGATTCCTGCACAGAAGATGCAAAAGCACTGGATGTATATTGCCAGATATATATTGTCTAGACATGTGGCACAGGTTCTGTGTGGATCCACGGCCGAGGATGAACACCAGCACTGAAAACAGGTTTTGAAGCCATTGATATGTTTTTGGAACTTGGAAGAGGAGCTGGGAGGTTGCAGGCTATCAGCTCTGAGGGCTCACCACCGCCATCTCCCAAGCCTTTCAGGACCTTTTTAAGAATGTTTTAGTTTTTATTTTGTACCTCATGCCTGGAAGCAACATTTTTTGCTGTATAGTGCACATTACAAATGACCAACAAATAAAATAAATGTGGCATGTGACCCTGTTAGTATAAGGACATGTGAAATATTAAAAAAGGATTTGAATAAGAACATTCCTCAATTCTACTGGTTTATGGGTTTTTTCTAATTTGAAAAAGCAAATAAATGGGTCCAAAGCAATCCCCAAGCCATGCCGAAAAGCACCAAGAGGAGAGAATAATGGCAAAAACACAAACAAGAAAAATAAAGGACATGTAGGGCAGTTCTCCAACCCAACTGATAGGCACCGAAATAGTCACTGGGAGCTGGGTCAGATATGTATGGGAACAGTAATGCTGAAAAGTGTCCTAATCACCAGTCATATTTATGAGGGAGGTATTTGAAGGGGTGCGGTTGTACTCAGTAGAGAAGAGAGCACTCTGGCCTAGAGCAGTAGATGGCAGGACCGAGGTCTTGGAAGGTTTGCAGATACTGTCCAGAATCTCCCTCAAAGAAGCATCTGGTGTGCCCCCAGGGAATCCACCAAAATGGGTAAAGATGGATAAGGTAAATCCCCTCCCTTCAACACAATGGGGGCTGAATCAGTTCCCAACAAGACCCCATGAGAGAGTGTTCTTTTGGAGGCAAGGACCAGCTCTCACGTGAAGATGGTGGGACGGAGTTGGGCAGAGGGCTACAAGTGGACGGAAGGGACAGGGACAAGAAGGACACATGGTCAAAAGAGACCAATGGACACAGTATATAAAGTGACCAAAGATATACATGAGTGAATATGATCAGAGTGACACAGCAAATGCAATGACCAGATGGATACATGGGAGAAAAACAGGGAGGGAACGGTAAAAATAACACTACAGTAAACCAGCCGAGAAATGATCCAGAGCAACAAATGAGAGAAAAAGACGTGGGGAACACAAGGAGAAAGAAACAGGGCCAATGAACATGGGACGAAACAGGCCATAGGGATGCCGGGGAGAAAGTACCAGAACAAGACAGTAACAGATGGAACCAGAGAGAAATGGACAATAAGATGTAGGCTGGAAACTAACGAGAGGGGCATGGGTGCCGGATGCAGGGGGATGGAGGGAAGAAAGAGGCCAGAGGGGCAAATTAGAGAAATACGATGATTGAAGGCCGCCACATGCGACCTGTGGAACAGAGGAAAAAAGCTCAAGGTGAGGATACTTCTAGGTTAACAAAGGGATACATTAACTGTTCAGAAGGTTTTTCAGAATCTATCCCATGGGTGTAAAATGACACCCTAGTAAACAGGAAAAGAGCCTAATGTCTAGCCAAGCTCTCAAGGTAGTGTGACTGAGCAGTAAAGCTTAGACTTGGGAGAGTGTGGGGGTGGTGAAGCGATCAGTTAAGCAAACAGAGCACTATTATAGTTCAAGTTAGGCAGAATGTATAAAATGCAGTTAGATTTATTAGCCCATGAACAAACTCTTACCAATGATAATCCAAGGTAGGCAAACTATGACAAAACACTATTAACCTATCTATTTCCACCTTGTGCTCTTGCTAAAGGGTACCAACGCTTTACTTTTGGAATAGGTAGATCACTAGATAGAACACTGTAATGTAGTAAGCAAGTGGAGAAACAAAGGTAAGTAATGAACTAGTTACAAATCAGGTAATTAATTTAAAGAGCAGAAAACACAATTATACTGCCTTATAACAATAAGGAACTATACTTAAAAAGTACTTTCTGGGTTAAAGGTTCTGGGGGCTAGAGTCCTGAAAACCACAAGTTCCAATGTTAACCCTATGTACAGAGTTGGGAGTTCTTTAAGAAGGCTGAACAGGCGTTGGGAAAGCCAACATGAATGTGCAAGTGTTCTTTAGGGATCATGTCCCAATACCGCCACCTCAGGGGAAGTCCAGGATAGGGAGAGGTAGGGTTAGAACATTACGCCCAATATCACACGATGGAAGGAGGGGGTAGGAACAGGTATGTAACTTACCCCCTTGTTAGGTAAGTTTCCTGACCTGTGTCAACCCCAGAACATTTTGCTGGACTGGCAGATTATTTTTCCCTATACCTCAGTGAGTGGGAACCTTTTTCCACACTCAGAGTCTTTTACTCTTTGTATGGGTGTCATTTTTAATACTCTCCATAGTGTCTTTTAAAAGGTATCCTCTTTGACAACTTTTTGGCAAGTGCCTATTGTTGCTGGGTTGCCCTAGAGGCTCCCCTTTTAACTTTCACTGGCTAACCTTGTGAGAACTACAGTTCCAAAGGGTAGAAAGGATCTTTGGATCCCTTTTACATTTTATTAGGTGAGACCAGCGCCCCCTCACCTTATGTGGAGTGCTGGGGAGATACTGAGTATCCCCTTTCTCGTTTTAAATGTAACATTTATGCTACAAGGACAAACTTCGCTTTAATGGCTGGTGGCAGTGAACCTTTTTATTAATTCGGTGCACCTGTACTGTGGGCTGTTTGCACTTTTTACCAAAATGGACCCAGTCTTCTTTTTTCGCCATTTCAGCGGTCCTTGTCCTTTCGTGTTCCTTTGTGTTAACTTTATGTTCGGCTGGAGTCCTGTGGATTCCCCACCCTTGCTCCAGAGTGTCTGATAAGGCAGGAAGCAAGGAAGGAGTCCAAAACTCTGCAACACTTTGAACTGGATTCTCGCAGTCAGGTTGGAAGACAAACTGGAAGGCTGGTTGTCCTGACAGGACTGCCAACACCCCAAAGTTGAATGTTGCATGGCTGTTTGATTGGCTGGGTTCCTGCATAAAAGTCTGATCCTGGAAGCTGAAGAGGTAGTCGACCACTGGAACCAAAACCGAAGAGGACACTGAAGAAACCGCAGCTGAGACTATTCCAGCGACAGGAGAGCCTGCTGTGTAACCAGAGCCTGCTGTAGCCCTTCCTTTCAATCGACCTGGGGACCCCGACGCAGAGCCTGGTGAGACCCACTAGAATCAAGAAGACCTGCATTTTGAGCCATCTCACGTCGTACTGCAACCTTGCGGGGCTGCAAAAGCCCAATACCCTGTGACCTCGAGCCATTGTGTGGTGCAGGGTCTTCCAAATGACGAATCTCACTAAAGTTTCGTGGGCATCCTGCTGGATTTCCAGAGGCACGATGAAGGTTGGAAATGTCCTCTCACCAGAGTAATGGACCTTGCAAACGACGATAATCTGACTAGTGATATTCTGTCTTCTGTGCTCCTGAAAAGGCGCCAAATCCACAGAGCCACATCCAGCTGCGAGGAAACTCTTGCCTGGAGCCTTCTTCCACGATCCCTGCTGCAATAATCCTTCCAAAGTCCTGTCTTCCGTCTTCTTGACAAAGGAATACATCAACTGGGTTTTTGGCTGCAACTCTTCTGTGCTGAGGTACTGTGTTGGCTGAGGTATTTTACCTACTGTAAGCCTTTGTGATTTTGGTATAGCTTTAGGGTGTTTTCTGTGATTGAGAGGCCACTCATCCAGTTCACTCAGTTCCACTGCCGAATCCTCCTAGGGTATCTTCTTTGAAGTCCCCGGACCCTCAAATAACTTTAAAGTAAAATAATGACTTGTTTTAACAGTCTCCCACTGGAACTCTAATTTGAATGTAACTGAACCCTATCTCGCCCTGCCTACAGCTGGCACCCAGACCACTAGGGTCCCTCTACTACCTCTGATTGAACTCATGCTATAGAATAAGGGAAGGACTGGATAAGAAAAGGGTTCTGCCTTGAAAAGAACAACACGTGTGCAAAGGTTACTTCCCTGTAAAAGAAGTTGGTTGGTAACTAACTGAGAGTGCACAGTTACAAAGTTCTTACTTACCTTGAATGTGTGTTGCACTATTCTGAAAAGTATATATAAAGGTGAAATTATTCACCTCTGAATTGGTTGTGCCTCTTCCCCAAAAGTAATGCTGTTGGCTTCACTTTACTATTCCTGTTAGGATAAATGTATGAGTGTTCCCAATTGGGTCTTGCTTCCCCTGACTTGCTGTTAGCCTGTCCTGCATAAGTCCTCCTAAGGTTATACTCACCTTTAAATTGCTGATAGCCCCTTTAAAAGTATGTAGGTTTTACTTACCTTGTGTTAGCTGTGTGCCATCCTAAAACAAGTTAAAGAGTGATTGCTTATCTCAATCTGGGTTCGACCGATCTTAAAAAGCAACTGTAGTAGTAGATTACAACATTAGGTCTTACCTGCCTAGAATAGCTGTGTGCAATTCCTAAAAAAAAGTGTTCCTTTAGGTTAGGTGCAGCTGACCATGGGTTGCCTGGAGCATCCAACATTAGTGTAAAGAGTTCTTGCTTATCTTAGACTGTGTTCCACTGAGCTGAAAACCAACTGTAATTGTATATTACACAAAATAGGTCTTATTCGCCTACTATAACTGTGTGCAATTACAAAAGTAGTAGCGGTATATACTGTTCCTTGAATCTGTGTTCCACTATTCAGAAAGGTATATTTGCAAGTTGTTTGGCTGTGTAATTTCATTGTTGAGTGGCACTGCATAACTGACAGGGTCCACTACCCTTGTACTACTGTAAAGTAATCTGAAAGTGACTTATGGTTTTACTCCCCCAACAATAGGTGAGCCCTATACCGAATGTGTATACAAAGGTCTGACTTACCTAGGAATACTGTTAGGGGTTCTAAATAAAGTTGCTGCTTTGATCAGTGTATTTAAAGCATAGTGTTGTGTTTTTATAATGTGTTTATATGCTTTATGATAGTACTTACTTACCCAAGAATCTCTTGGTCTACTTGTATATAAAATAAACCCTTTATTTGTTTACAATACATAGTGTGTCAGTGTTTCTTTCGACCATATGTATAATACAATTTCTTTGTACTGATTCTTCAGCTCTCTCTCCCTCCCTCCTAAAATAAGCCCGGATGCTCTGTCTACGCTACCATGAACTCAGGTGGTACAGCCTTATACCAAGAGTGGAGTCTTGTACTGTCTCAGTTCAATGGTTTTATTAAGCCCTTAATTGGATTTCAGAAAAACTGTCCTAACACCCTTGTACTCCGATTCCATCAGACATCACTTCTGAGGCGTCTGAATTGGCTGGGCCCACTTACATCATGCCTTGGTTCCATTGGAGAGTTCTAGGGGGCCATTGTTACAGAGGTCACTTTCAGCATTTGGAGTTGGGTACTGCTAGTCGGCAGTTCCACGTTCTGGCAAGACGGTTCCTAAGACTGGACAGTTGGTCGAGCCTGGCACGATGAAGAGACCACCAGGATCCTGATTTCATAAGGAGCCTGTCAGGACACAATACACTTTGAAGACAGCAATGAACACTGTGATCAGGCAGTGGAAGGCTGCCCTTGTGACGGTCCTGTAAATCCCCTCTTCGTGCTGAAGAGCTGCAACTTCAGGGGAAGGCCTCTTGTCTCACAAGTGCACGGGCTGTGGAGTCCCAAATCTGAACAACCAGTGCAATTTATACTGCCCAGGTAAGAGGTGGTCAGCCAGCAGGGTGGTCCTGGAACACCTCCGAAGGCTTGCAAGGGCAAGATCATCACGAAGGGGTCCAGAGTGGTTGTTCCCACAAGCCCAAGGATTGAAACACAGATAAAAACCTTACAGGAGATCAGATAAAGGAGCAAGTGTTCACTCGGATGGTGGCTGAAGGCCATGCTGGTTGGCTGAAACATCGAACCACAGGTCTTCAGTGGAATGCTCCTCTTCGAAGGGGCCTTGGCGTCAATGACGATCTGAAGAATGGCTGCAGGATTCCTCCTTTTATCCTAAATTCAATCTGGAGACACTCCAGAGCTTACCAATAGTAAAAATTTGCACCATTCAAACTGGACTGACTGTCCTATCATGGACAGCCTCCAGGCACCACATCTGCCCAGCAACAGATACAACTCTGACCAGGATGTGTGCTGGGACTAGGCATTTCCAGCCGCCACATAAGTGCAACAAACACACATTGCTGCTATGCCTGGGAGAGCCAAGGCTGCTCTGCTCAGGAAAAGACTTGCCTTATATGGATAGAGGGCAAGAAGAAGGCCAAAAGACAATATTGCCAAAAGACGGGAGGAAATCGGGTGGCACAACCATTTTAGAGTATATGGTACTTCAAAGGGAATTATGTGGTAAAATGCAAAACAGCACGCGAGAAAAGTAAAACAGGGTACAAAAACATCATGCAAGTAACAGAAATGCTACTAAAAATAAAATGGAAAGGGATGTGTACAGTGTAAAACAAATATGGAATTCCTGCTGCAGAAATAGCCATAGGGACAGATGAGTGATCTCAAAACAGATGAGCACACCAAGTCAGTAAGCAAAAAAGGCAAAAGTCAGAACAGGTTCAGGAAAACTGCAAAAAGTTGTGGGGTTCCACTGATGTCTACGGAGGGAAAGCAGCAACAAGAACATCTTTCCCCACATTAACGATCAACAATAAATAATCATGCACAACATAAAAGAGGAGGGAGGCCAGTGGTATGTAGTTGAGAAAATGAGTTATCTTTCAGAGAGAATGAACCACAGAAATAGAAGGGGAGGAAGAGTCAAAGAATAGGAGAGAGAGAGTAGAGACAGGGAGTAAGTGAGAGTGAGGCAGAGACAGAGAGAAAGAGAAAGTGTGAGAGAGAGATTGAGCAAGGGAGAGAGGGATAGGTATGCATACACCAGGGTCGGAGGGGGTAGCACATATAGGGACAAAGGAGGAGAGTAGAGTGAGAAGAGAAGATAATTAAAAGGATAACAGGAAGATAGAAAATTATCTGGAGCATTGGAGGAAGAGTTAAGATATATGAACAATTAGAGAAGAGTATTAAATTAGACCCACTTATAAATCACTCCCAAACTGCATATTTCTAATGTGTACACACTACCTTTAGGTCCATAGTGGGTGGAATCCGTAGGTCAAAGGTTGCGGTCAACTCAGATGGGATAACGTTATAGGCCACACCCCCGCCAAGTTTTGTCAAGTTCACTGTGGTAACATCGCCCAATGTGAGACGAGGGTCAGACTCTAACCTGAAAAGAAGAGGTTTCCAAATCACAACTGTGCAAAACAAATACGAGATTTAATACAAATATTCTCAAATGTTAATTGAGAGCAGAGATAAATGTCAGTAATAGTCCTAAAAATAATAGCCAAGAAGTGTCAAAGACCTGGCAGACATCTGAAACGCGGTCAGGCCACAGGCTGTTCCTGTTTCACAAACGGAGAAAGAAAATAATTTTCCATTCCCACATAAGCACATATAATGTCATTGGCCACATTTTGTATTACACAAATTAAGAGAAATTGACTTAAGAGAAGAGATTTTTAAATCACTGAGGTGTTGATTTTGGAAACAAAAATTCCTGCGGCAGCAGAAACACGTCACAGAAACAGATTGGCCTTCCTTTTTTCTTAAAGTATCTAGATCTGTTTGTACATGGTGTAAGGTGGAAGTACCCCTCCGGAAGACCACCATCCCACTGTGTAGTCAACATTCCAGCGGGATCAATCTTACTAGACGGATGAAACAAGCATGCTCTTTGAAACACCACTACAACTCGAACATTAGCATATTTAGTGAGAGCCCCACTAATGTCACTAAATATCCCTGCAGATTTCACTTTGTTTGCCTGTCCCCACTTCTTGACTGATAAAACCTCAGCAACACATGGTAGTGCTCCAGTTCTTACCTTTGTTTTTCTTGTTCCCTAAACTCCATTAAGCTGTTGATCACTTTGAACTGCAGAGAGATGGGGAGAGAAAGTAATGAGTTTGAGACTAGAATACCCTTTTCATAAAAGGAAGCTTTACTTGCAAAGTGACGCTTAAACTGATAAAACCGATGAATCCACAGTTTTGTGCTTCAGCATTGATTTTGAGATACAAGCCATTGATCAAGGTTGGGGGGTGCAGGCACTGTGTTCACCATCTTCTGCACATTAGAATTCATGTTTGTTTCCAAATTTATTTCCTTCCCTGTAGCACCGAAATGATGACCTATACGAGAGCGAAAAAGACATCCCACACTGCAGTTTGTACTTACGAGTTTCGCTGCTGCTGTATTCTCAATGAACCGGGAACCATGGCCTGGGCTCCCCACAGAGTGCACAGTGAACCCTGTGGCGACAGACATAGCAAGAAAAGTGAGCAGTGGTGATGAGGCGAGAAGAGCACATGCAATTCATTAAGGCTAATCTCTGCAAGATCAATGCAAGCAGGTGAGTCATGCTTACTTTGCACATCTGCACATTACTTGATACAGAGATCCAAAATCTTACAATTGCATGTCAGAGAAGGCGATTTTCTGATATGAGGTCTTGTAACCCATAGTTGGGCAGAGCAGTAAAGCCGGTGGTATTCAGCAATACCGCCAGTTCTATAGGTTCCACCACAACTCGAATGAGGCACAATGTGTGTAATATTTTGGTTTTGTGCTGTTGGGTTTGTAAGTGGAAGGTGTACTAATCATCCTTGTGCCACCACTTGCCACTTATTGGCCATAGAAGAAATCCCACACACCAGCAGTCTGTGTCAATTGTCATGCAGCCATCTTATAACCCAGATCGCCACAATAGCTCCCAATAGAACACAGCTCATTTAGTCTATTGGCGTCTATTGTAGGTTTCTTTAATTCAATCCATGTACATCACCTGCATCAATACACTTAGACTGGCATTGCTGTACCCTCTAAATAAAACCTTGTTGCTTTGGGCTTGTGTATCTACTGCTTTCAAGTTATTACAAACTATTTTCAGATCAAAGTGGCTCTACTACTTTTTCCACCACGGATGTCATGCTGACCGGCAAATACAGATGCACACAGAGTTGCAACGTCCAGCTTCTGGCTCTACATTCTCATTTCCTTAGTTTCCCTGGTGAACAACTCAACATGGTGGCTAATTGTGTTGCCAACAATCATTTACATTCCGTTCATATTTCAGGAAGCATCACATCTTGCCCCTGGGCCTTATTATGCGGCAATGCCATTTGCAGAAGGACTCTTCTATAAAAGCACCATTCCATAGAACTCCCTTTCATCTGTGCTCCTGTGCTCCTCTGTGCCCCCTTAATGTTGTTTCAGTTGTGAGTACTGAACCAAAATGTTGGTTCAGCAATTGTGCTTTGCCCTACATACATCGGTATAACCCCTCTCAAACTCACTACCGCACAAGGTAAGTAAAGCAAGTAAGTAAGCGTACACTGTTAAAAGGCTAATGTGGGGGAGGATGAGGTTAGGTGATATCACAAGGCTTATTTCAAATAAGGCCTGTTGGTGAGAATACAAGGTATGCCAGAGGTCTTGGGGGATTGCTCCTGAGGGCCCAACAAAGCTCCCCCCAAAATAACAGAGGATCGAGCCAAGGGCAAGTTCGAACTGTCGTTTATTACAAAAAACGACAGGGATCATACAAGACAATCACGATTCTCTAGTACATCTCAATTTTCCAAGGTGAATTTCCCAGTTTTGATGCCACGTGTCGTCATCACCTGGGCACTCCCCCAAAACCTACCCCTGTTTCAAATAGGGTGCTGAGAGTAGTAACACCTATAGCTAACCCATATAGAGGTTATTCTACTCCCCCTTGCATCTCAGGTGGCTGACCTGCCCCGTTCCCAAGAAACTAGCTATTACATTGTTGCAGGGTCGTAGACTTACCATTGGCCCTTGCCCTGTGCCATCCAGCCCTGGATTTCTGTCTCGTGATTGGCTGGGTCTGGTCTCCCCAGGCATGGGACGTGACTCGGTTCTCAGCCCTCTGTGCACCTCTCCAAGGTAATGTGAAGTGAAATGTATCTTGCAGTAGACCACCATTGCCTATTAGAGTGCACTCCCCGTTGCAACATTTGTTTCGCTTCTCATCTGGGTTGCTGAGAACGGCTCGTCTTCCCACCATGGGTGAATTCCCATTGTCTAGTTCATCGGTTCCATGTGTTAAAATCGCGGCAAAAAGGCTGTTGTTTTGCTGCCGCCAAACATGTAAAGGATGCAGGGGACACCCCTGCAACCCCCAGACCCATTATACCATTTAAGGGGAGCAGGGGGCACCCCCACAACCCCCGCTCCCCTTAAATGGTATAATGGGGTACACCTTTACAAGGTCAAACCACAGCACTGCCGCGATTTTATTACTGCATACCGTTCAGCTACATAACGTGGAAGTGGACCACAAAATTGAGCACTTTGGGCCTGCATTTATGAGGATTTATTCAATTTTTCTGCAGCTGATCCCTTGTCTTCTGGATTTTGGAATGCGACTGTTGATCTCTGACCTTGGCTGTGAGCTCAGTCTGCACTTTGTGCATCCTGAGCCTGCTCCTCTTGTCTGAAGTTTTGTGGCTTGAGGCCTTCTGTTATTTTCCTTAGACTTCTAATATGATTTCTACATGCTCATACTGCGTTTCCTATAGGTTAGTTGTACATGGTCCTACCAGGCTCCATATATACTCTTGTAGTCTCATAGGGTTAATTGCCATAAGCATCTGCAAGCATGCTCAGGATCTCTTGTCGCCTTGCATTTCTGTGTTAATGCACTTGGCAGGGAAAAACAATAAAACATTTGAAAGTATGTATATGTATCCGTCCTCTGTCTACAGAACTGTGTAAGCATGTTCTTTGTGTATGCGACTGTGTGTTCATTTAATGCTGTGTAGGGCTGTGAGTATGCTTCATGGCTAACAGTGCTACATTGTGGCGTCACTAGTGACGTCAGCACAGTGGCTTCTTGGTACTTAATCAACGCAGTCCATTATAGTGTTTGGGTCCACGATCTCCATCGAGTTCCATGGATCTTGAAGGCTATGCACTGGATATCGTTGGAATGGCTGTCTGAGGGGATACCTGTCTGGATACGTGTCAGTGAGACGAACTTGGGGTTCGTCCAAAAAATGAGCGACTTCGAGTGTCCTTGACTCTTCGGCCCGTCATGTTCATGGGATAAGGAGGGGCATTCCTCGGTCCCTCTCTTCAGGCCTAAAGCCAGAGTAAATCCAGGCAAAGTTTTTCCCTGATGAGGGCAATAGTCTGAAATGCATTGGCTTCTAAAGAACATCTTTTGCTGTGTTACATGTTTTTGAAGTGTGAACATTTTGATTGGGACTCGACTCCTTCCCAACCATAAACACTTGCATAGCTCCACTCTATTCATCAATCAGAATCAGAAAACGAATGCAAAAGATAGGTGTGGGTCAGCTTCATGATCACCTAATCAGCAATTCTTGCTTGCATGAAGAAAAATGTGGTTTTATAACTGGCCATGGGACATAAACCACTACTTGTGTGAGCCGATGGCCTCAGACTGAACTAACAAGCAAACATGTGCTTGCTTGTATTTTTAGATCAACCAACGGCCTTTGATAATGTGGGTGTCAGGAAGAATGTTCATTTCTTGTGCCAATTCTCAACCTGAGAGACCCCCAGGACTTTTGCTCGATGACTGCAATTTCTTTGCTTTACTCTCCTGAGTGAGTGGGACTTTTTACCACTCACTCATTCTTTTGCTCTTTGATGGGAAACCTATTTTTCTGCTACTATGATTCGTTTTACTGTTAATGGAATGCTGCTTTCCTCCATGTATTTCACTACAGGCGGTTGTAATAAATTATTGCAGTACGCAGCACCATATGAGCAGTGTCGCTGGGGAGACCCGTGGACTTCCCTTCCTGTTCTTTATTACTTTTTCCTTAGAACTACTGTTCTAAAGGATAGTAAGGTACTTTCATCTTACTTACCTTTCTTTTTGTGGAATCAGCACACCCCACCTTATGTGGAGTGCTGAGGGGCTACCTTGTAACCCCTTTCCCACTGCTCCTGTAATTGTTATGTTAATAGCGACGGACAAACTTAAACGGCTGGTGGCAGTAGATACCCCAGCTGCTTGACAGGTCCACAGGATTGAATTAATGGGTTCCTTAATGAAAGGAGAGGCTTTTGGGACAGAAGGCTAAGTCAACCACTGGAACTGAAGCTCAGATGAAGTTGACGACCAGAGGCACCTGCAGCACCTTCAGTAACCGCTGAAGTACTGTTGCTGTCCTGACCCTTGAATAGACAGAAAAGCTCAGCTAAGTACGACTTCCTCCTCTGGGCTGGTGGGCATAACCGGCCCCAAGACACTCTTCAATTTGAGTCACACGCCAATATCATGCAAGCTTCCTGGGAATGCAGAATCCCAATAGCCGGGGTACCTTGACCACCTTAAAGTGCATTGCCTTGCTGTTGGTGAATCTCGCTGAAACTTCAGTGGCATCCATGTGGACTCCCAGAAGCACAAATGAATCCTCTCCTCAAAGTTCCCACACCACAGTGCAGGACCTAGAAGGTTCCAACCAGCAGTGATCATTAGCTACTGGTGCTGAGAAAAAAGGTGCCAAAACCACGAACCGACGCAGGAGTATGGAGATTTCTGTGCTGGTGAGTCCCTCTCTTGACTAGCGCTTCAGGAGCCCCCTTTCATCACCCCAACCAAGGACTAGGAGACCAGGTTTGCAGCCGTGCATACAGAAGGCGCCAAGCTACATTAGCTTCTTCACTCTCACAGTACTTTGGAGCTTAAGGGAAACGTACCTGAAGCCGTTTGTGTCGCTCCTTTACTTTAGGAGTACTGTTTCTACTGTTTGGGTATTCACCCATTTGCAGTCACCCAGGCTTAACAGCCTGGGCACCCCCAGGAAGGCTTCTCCTAAGCTCCTTAACTTATACCAAGACCAACTAACTTGTTACTTACTTGTGCTTAGAAGATTTGCATCAGAACTGTCGCATTCCTAATGACTTGGGTATTGCTAGTTTCCTAACTGTAACTCGTCTGAACAACTTGGTTTGGGCACTGCTTATTTCCCTCCAAAACCTGAACTGAATACCTCCATTGATGTTAGGGAAAAGACTGCCTAAACCTTATAAGAGTTGCTATTAGTATTGCTTACCTGTGATTGCAGTATTCAAGTTTAGGTAAGTACATGAGAGCAACAGCGTTGATTCTAAATAAGTACTTTTACTGACCTTAACTGAAGTCACTCTGTGTGTGGATAAGAAATGTATATAACAATTTGTTCACCTGCTGTACTCAGTGGTCGAAGTGGGCGGGAGCGGTCGGGAACGGTGCTCCTCTACTTCTTTTAATTAGGTTTTACCGTCCCTATAACTTTATTTTAAAAAGAAACCGTTCCGAAGCGGTTTAGTTTTAAACTAAAAGTGTAGGAAGAAGTTGAAACTTGCACTGTCAGTGCACTGCAGTGGATGTTCCCTTAAGCAGCAGGCACATGTGTTTTTGTGTTTTGGGATTTGCATTGTGCATGGGAGGGGCCGTGGCGATGGGGTTTGTGGGAGCGGTGTAGACCAGTAGGGAACATGGTTCCACTACTTCTTTTCATACACTTCGACCACTGGCTGTATTTCCTTAATATTCTAAATGAATGTTTGATGTTACTAGTTGTAACAATATTTCTTTAAGTTTAGAACTGCCTTATATATAAAATAAATGACTGTTTTTAATATAACTGCAAGTATGTAAGTGTTTCCTTGGATCTATGCATGTACTGATTTACAGCTCACATTCCTCCTAAAATAAGCCTGGCTGCTCTGCTACTTTACCAACCGTGGGTAGTACAGGCCTAAATTAGAGGTTGGGGCCTTGACACCAAGGGATATGTCTTGTAGAGTACAAAACCAATTGGACTGTAGAAAAACTTACCCAACAGTGGGACACAAGATTATGATTGAGACATTAATATTGGGTGAAGAGATTCTAATTGAGGACCTTTCTGGTGCACAGAGAAAATAACTATTCAGGGTGCCCTTGATGGCCAAGACGTCGAGGTACTGGAAATCTGTGCTTTGCCCAGATGTGGATGTATGGCTGGATGAGATGCGCAGTCGGTCACTTGCGGAAATGGTCATTTACAGATGTCAGAAGAAGTGTAATCTGATGAAATTGGGGGGTGGGGGGGATTTGTGACAATGGTCGTGGAGTGGTTGAGGAGAAGAATAGGGTGGAGATTGTGGGGTCACTTGGTGATCATATATTCATTTGCCTCTTATAATTATTTTGGTTGTATTCTTACAATTTTAAACAAGGTAATAATTTAAAAAAAGATAATGTGGGTCATGTGATATAAGGTCAAAGGTTCACAAATGTTATTATACGGGACAAGGGACCATGGGCCTCATTATGAGTATGCTGGTCCGGTAACAACAGTGCCGGTAAACTACCAACACCGTTGTTACCGGACCGGCATACTCCGAGTCCTGCTGGCGGGTGCCGTCCCTCCCACCAGGTCTGATCTGGCGTGCGTAACGGCACCCGCTCGCAGACTTTGACGGTAGCACCGGCACCATTACAAATGGTGCCGGTGCTACTGTCCTCCCCATTCCCATTGAGTCCTATGGGAATCGAATGGGAATGGGGAGTACTTTTTCTGGCACCTGGCAATGGGGAATTACCGGGACCGCAGAGGCTGTAATGTCCCAGTAATTCCCCATTGCCAGGAACCAGGAATCAAACGACTCCGGCGGCACGGCTACCGCGGGGCTCATAATGAGGCCCCAAGTCTCGGTCCAAATAATTCTTGGATCAGGGCACGGGGAAAGTTAGGCTAGAAAATAATACACCCACACAGCTGAGTTGTTGGATGCCACAAGAGTGGCCTTTTTGTTTGATGTTACATATTTAGAACTGCTAATCTTTGGGTTCTATGTGATACTCCCGCATTGTGAAGGTCGATCACCAAAAATGTTTGTTTTCGTGTCGCCTCCAAAATGCCGAAATATCACGCATTTAGCCCGACCCTCACTATGCCCTCGTTTTTTCTTAGCTCCCTTTTCATGCCTCTTCGCCCCTCCTGGCCCGCACCACACTTTCCCGTCGTAGAATTTCAACATGCATTACATTTTAGCTACAAACCCGCCCCCTCCTATTCCCACAACAAACATTCACACAACTCTCCCTCACATACATGTACATACACACACACACACTCAAACAAACACTTACCTTAGTTCCACAACGTCCTTCTGCCGACCGTGCCCGTCAGCCCCTGTGCGCACTTGTGTGCGTCGCAGGGAGCAGCTGGCATGCCTAAAATGGCCGCGCACCAAGAGGAGGACATCGGCGTATGGAGCAAGGTATTGCAGATGGGGTGCTAGGGGGGAGTTAAGAGGGCGTTTGAGGTGGGTGAATGGGGTTGTAAGACCGATTTAGAAAGACGGATTTATCGATTCTTTCTAAATCAATCTTTTTTTGTTTCTCTCAATTGAAAACTACATTTTCACTTAGTACCAATCTTTGTAGAGGCAACAGGTCTTATGAAAACCATATCTTGTTACACAACCCCATGAACAGGGCAGGACGTTCAACCAGTATGATACTGATTGTGTAGTGAAGATCAAGGAATTGATAGAAATGTTTTTATCTTCAGCTTAATATTGGGAAAACAGAGGCCCATCCACCTCCCAGATGTGTTCAACAGAGTGATTTAATTATGCTGTTATAAAGAAAGAAACCAAGCTGGTTTGAAAATGAAATATATGGAATCCATGGGTATGGCTAGGCAATTAAATACCCCTGAAGCTCTATCTTAACCCTACTATTAAAGGAGTATTTCAGACCACATACTGGCTAAGATCAAGGTTCCATCCTAAGAAATCAAATTTAGAATATTGTAATAAGGTACTGGAAATTCATTCATGTGTTGCAACTTCATAGGAAGATGTTGCCTGAAATGCTGCTGTGTTGGCAAGTATGATCCCGTGCCTGCAACACAGAGGGTTTACAGTCAATTAGGATATCTGATCCATTAATGTTTTTCATGGATCCGCCGCAGCAGGGATCTCGTCCAGAACAATTTGACATCTCAAAGGGGGCTACGAACTACAACGGTAAAATGTCTGCAGGTCTGCTAATTCAGACTTGGCTATATTTTTAATATCTAGCACCTTTACCCGGAAAGAGGCTTCCAGAACAGATCAGAAAGAAGGCCAATGGAAAGGTTTTCAGGGAAAAATTCCAATGCACCTTTTACTGCTTCAGTCCTACAAGGTCAGAGGGTGTTGCATTTGGGACATCAAGAAATCATTTCATTAAGAAATCATTTCGCCAACATGTGTTCTACAGAGGCATGTTTACTCACTCACTCACGCTCGTACTCACACAGGAAGATGGAAATGGAAAAGATGAAGTGTAGGAGAGAGGGAGAAATAAAGGACATGATGAGAGGAAAGGGTAAAGGAGACTGGAAGAGGGCAAAAGTGAAAGGACAAATTCTACTTACACCATATGCATTTTTCACCGTAGAATACAGTAAACTGGTCTGAAGGGTTCGCTAAACCTTTGGGAGAAAATGGTAGAATTAATGCAGTGAGTGCTTTGAGGCATCAAAACATTACCATTTCAGACATGCAATATTCTGCATAGGGTCAGAGACTGAACCAAGAGGACAGAATAAAAAAATGACATCTAATCTAATTACAATGTAATGTCTCACAGGCCCCTCCCCAGTCCTTAAAGACTATTATCTGCACACATTAAAGGAAGTCTTCAAATATCAGATATGCATGCTGTGCATATTCTGCTGTAAATAATGAATGTTTGAGGGCAGCAGATAAGCTCTGAGCTGTCCTAGTACCTTTCGAGACCTTATTGCATAGACTGGTTAAGGGAGTCTGTTATATGAAGGTGAGAACATGTATCACATCCTTGAAGGTGAGAACATGCATCATGTATCACAGCTTTCAATCAGCTTCTCTCATTGACCACCAAGAAAGTGCAGAACAGACCTCTTTCATACTGAGATGTACCATCTGTGTAACCCCTCCCATGTTTCACCTGCTTCCCCTTCAGAATGAGGAAGAGCAAAGCTTACCTTCGTCCAGAGCGAAGCCGGCATTGAGGGCCCTGAACTCAGGCTGTTTCACGAAGATCTCCATCCCTTTGTAACCACCAATCTCCTCATCTGTCATCAGAAGAGGGGGACACGTGAGGCTATGTTAGAAAACCATTTAATCCAGTGTGCATACAGTTGCATTCAGGTGCAAGTGTGGGTAAGGATCTTTGGAGGGAGACAGACGAGCAAGGTGGCAATGATTTCACATAGATGTATGTAGGACACTGGGTGGGGGGGGAGACAAGGAGGTGTAAACACATGCCCATTGATCTGAGCTGTCAAGAAAACTGTCATTTTAGTGACAGATTTTCTGGGATTGCTTTCAAATGTTATCATATGGTAGTACATTGCATTCTCAAAAATAAGAAGTAGAATGCATTATTTCTGGCACAATACTGGACTTCTTCAACTTTATTTGCACGGATTTTCAAATATCCCATTGCTCATCCAATGTACCCATGTGGGGACCCCGTACTCTAATTTCTGTCTTGTGTGAGAGTCATTCCGCCATACTCTGAAGGCTACCCCTCTCTTTGTCCCAGTACAGCGGGCAGTGTCCAAATATATATAAAAAAAGTGAAATAAATATGAACAGGAACATTATCACCAATAATTGGTGTTACCTACATTGCTTGCCACTGGCGCTCCTTGAAGTCCCATGCATAGCACTGTTGATAACAAGTGGTATTACCCTCTTTTACAACCTCAGTAGAATTAAATACTAAGGGCTGATTGACAAAGCAGGTACCAGGAGTAAGTCAGACTGACCTTTTACTTGCACGTAGAGAGGACTAGCCCTCTCCAGTTGTATGTCAGACTTTTGCCTGGTAACCTCTTGGTGAATCAGACCGTAAACCGACCTTGCCTAGATTCAAATCTATGACCTGCATTGTGAACACAGATCATACCTCAGATGCAAGTTATTTATGAAAATATGACTCTAGTATGACCTTAGGCTCTGTGTGACAGTGTTTAATCCCAGTGTCTTATGTGTCCACCTTATAATTGTGTAAATGGTCCCAAAAGGGCTTCCACTCCAGTAAATGCTTATTTTAAACAGTAAAATTACCATAATTTATGAAAGGAAATCACAGTGTAAATAGTGTGTCTAAGCATGAACTACATTTGCAAAATGTACCCTTCTCTTGTCCAGTTTAGTTAAATTACAAAGTAGGGGTGCAGAAGAGACTGTCCAATGATAGGCAATACAAATGATGGTGGCCATCTTGAAAGGGAAAATGGAGATAGAGGTGGGCACCACAACAAGTTTCTGAATATTTTGAAAATATGGCTTTGCTGCTAGTAAAATTATCAAGGAGCTACCACACTTTTTGGGCGATCCTTTGACACCTGGATCAACAAAATACCAGAGGACAACAAGTTGGGTGTTCCCACCCAGCTATGTCTGATGCTCTCCAAAATGCTCTAAATCAAACTATATATTTGTACTTATTTGAATATTTGTAATGTCTTGTTCTTGAATCAATATGCTCATTCATGCATATTCGCTTTCACTTCCAGAAAGATACGTCATTCGTATGATTTCATAATTCTGGTAAAAAAACAATTTAATTCAGCATAAACTTGCAATCAAATTGGTCTGAGTTAAATAGGAAAACAGTTCTTAGGTCGGAATATGGCTCAAAAGCCCATGCATTTTGGAGTCTTTCTCCATCCTGAGGGCTTATTGTATGAGCCTTTTCACTTAGGAACTTTTGATCACTTCTTTCAAATCAAAGTTGAGGGCTTCCTCCTTCAGCGTTGCTCAAAACGAATCCGCGAAAGAGGAAGGCTCATACAATAAGCCCTGAGGATGGAGAAATACTCTGAAATGCATCGGCCTTTGAGCCATATTCAAACATAGAAACTGTTTTCCTATCTAACTCAGACCAATTTGAATACAAGTTTATGCTGAATTAAATTGGTTTACCAGAATTATGAAATCATACAAATGACTTACCTTTCTTGAAGAGAAAGAGAATAAGCATGAATGAACATATCGATTAAAAAACAAGACATTAAAAATATTCAAATATATTGTCCCCGGCCACCTTGAAAGAGCCACATTTCAAAGTAGGTTTGTTGATTCAAAACTAGGAGCACTGGGTTGCAACCATTTACCCAGCTCAAGAAGAAGTCCTGTTTAACCTTGCTTGGACCTCTGCTCCGCTGATCAAGTGCTCCAAAAATGCCACACATCAAGATTCTCCAACAAAGGTGACCTAAGGTTCTCGGTGGCAGCCCCTAATTTCTGGGACAATCTCCCTATAAAACAACCTCCTTACTCTGGTTCAGACTAAAATGTTGGGTTTTTAATCAAGACAGATCACTTGTTCTGTTAGCTGGCCCACTGTGCCCCGCCTGCTTCCATTCTCCTGACCATCTGGGCAGCTAGCTCAAATGTATTTAGTGGACACCGGTCAGGTTATTCCTGAGGTCCTTAAGCTCCTTTCAAGTAAATGCAATAAGAATGGCTGCAAGGTTCCTCCTCGGGGTCTTCAAGTGCAGAATAAGACTCTCCACCTTGCACGATGACTGGAGAATATGCCTGCAAAGGAGAAACAATGACTAAGGCCATGGGGCCCACTAGCACACCCACCTTAATCATTGATCGCACTACCCTATACCAATGCACTGAAATGACCCTCTAAGAGTCCTATTTTGGCTTCATAAATGGCCATACATGTGAATTGGGACAGGCAGGGCAGGGTGCTCAAAAGGTCTACTCAATGCAGAATCGCCATTTATATGGATGTGTGGCTTTACGTGCCCCAAAAGCATTAGGATGGAAGTATTTACACAATTAAAACATTGGAATAACTGTCCTGCTTTGAGCAAGAACTAACGCGGATACAACTGTAATACTGAACCGAAATTCCATTGACATCAGTGTGAACACGTTTTTCTATTATCAAACCTACACTAACTCTTCAGACTCTTTATTGACAATGCAACACTAATACGGCTTGACTTTAATTTTAGACCTTGCATCTTGTTAGAGACAAAAGTCATTCATGCTTTTTTATTTGCTTTACAGGCAAACCATATTGGTCATGCACAGTATTGTGGTTGATTGTCAGTACATATGATGAAACCTACTTAATTTGTGCCAGTGTTTGCCGGTGGGAAACAGCGGCACTCTTTTTGGGCATCAGCACACATTTTTGAGTTAACTGCCTGCAGCCTACAGGCAGCCAGGTCCTCCTTCCTCACGCAACCAAGGCAAGGAAGCACAGCGCCCCAATGTCTGCATCTGGCCTGCTATGAAGCACTCCACACAGTGTTTGGCAGGCCTGGCCAGCTGACGGAGGCCTTGGTGTGCGCTTCGTTGTTGCCATTTTTGACCTGCAGTTCCGACATGCAGTCTGCAGGTCAGGGCACGGCGGTCCCCTATTTTGGGAGTGTGTGTACCTAGCATGACCGTGCATGCCAGCCAGGCAAGGGGGCGCAAACTCAGTGTGGCTGACAACACACAGCTGGCGCTGCGCACACAAATTAGCAGCAAGTTCGGACGGCACCTAGCAAGTCTTTTTTCCATTCCTTGAAGTCAGGACCGGAGGAACTAGTAGTCTCGTGTCCTCCATCTCCAGCTCTGAGCGCCAAGCATGCTCAGGCTCTAGTCTCTCAAGTGAGTAATGATTAATGTGTGAAATTACTGTCTGATGATCAGGAGGCAGAAATAGAACAATGCCGTTTTGCCTCCTGACAAAATAGCCACCCCTTCTCCACTCAGCTATCAACCCGATTGATCGCACTCTGTGCGGTCGCTCTACCTCTTCCCTGCTTCGTTTGTCTGACACACTTCCTCCATTCGTGAAAATCTGTTATCACCTGTTCTAGTCACAGCATTTGGCATTCTGCAGGCTTAGTCCAACTTAATTACGCTCTATTAGTACCCATAGGGTGGGGTCTGGCTGCCTCTCAGCCAATGAGGAGGCTCAGAACGGGGGCATTACCAGCAGTGAGGAGGCTCAGAACGGGGGCATTACCAGCAGTAATCCCCCCACACCGAGCCGCCACACGGCTAGAGGCTGCCATCTTCCCTCGCCGTGGAACAAGGTAAGTGTGGTCCTCCCCCTGTCCCCTCCCCCATCCACTGAATTTCCTCCCCCACTCTCACCCCTACTTACCTTCTTTTCAGTCCATTTCAGGAGAGGACGCGCTGGGAACACTTCTGTCCCCAGCGCGTCTGCTTGTGATCTGCGACAGGCCACCATGGAAAGGAAGAAGGGACTTCGTCTAGTCCCTTCTCCTGTTTCCATGGTGGCCATGTTTTGTTTACTTTTTTCAAGGGCCGCCAGGGAAAGTAAAAACAGATTTCGTTTTCGCTTACCCGGTGGCCATATAAAAAAAATGTTTTGTTTCTGTTCCAAAACGATGTGAAACAAACAAAAATGCTTTTAGTACCCCAATCTTACGGGCCGGGGTACAAAAATCCAATAAGCCCCCTGCTCCGAGATTATTGCTTAGTTGAATATATGAAATGGAGCTTGCATAGGTTTAAAACTAGTTGTCCTTGCTGGGAGATAAGTTGGTAAGCAATTATTGCCATCATGATCCAAGCGTGCCTGCGCTCATTCTGTTTTTTTGATGAGCCCGAGACCCAAGCGGGGGAAACACACTTTCCTGTTCTGCCTTCAGGAGCAGCGTGGGCAGTCTTGGGCTCCATCCAACAGGCCAGCCAGAGGATGAACCTGTCAAACATTGAATAAAGTCACTCTTTTGTTTGATCTAGTCAAATATGGGGCTACCTGTAAAAGTTGCAATATACATTTTGGAGCTCGATTAAAATGCAGCAACAAAAAATAAAAAACGCACAAGTGTTGACATGACTCTGGGGGGTCAGCGTCTTCCCGGGCACCCAAGACCTGCTCTATTCGCATCTCGAGGCTGACTTCTTTAATATATTGCCTCCAGCCCTCAGCAAAATGTATTTTGTATCCCTACCTACCGGTCATTACATTTGAGAGTAGAATGCTGCATTGGAACGTTTCATTTTGTGCAGCTTCAAATATGATGCTTAACCTGGGTATTGGCAGTGGGTGAAGGAGCAGATGATTTTTTTAAAGTTTTTTTTTATATTGATTTCTACTCAGTTAAACCTGAGTTTTCTCAAGGTTTCAAACCCGCTTTAAAAAGAAAACTTCTCTTCTCACATCTTCGCTGATCCGCTATCGAGTCTCTCTGGCTTTGCCTACAGATGCCGAGAATTGCGTCTTCCTCCTACTCACTAGAATGCCTTACAATTTGGGCAGTACTAGGCGTCGATGACTGGTTTATCAGTTGGAATGCCAGTTCTATTTGTTTAACCATAGCCACCGTCCATCTAGTCGTTTCACCTGAGATCAATCTGTTCCACAGATCGTCTGGTTGTAGCATCCACAGATTTGTTATCAGCGGTAGGAGATATGTGCTTCTGTTTTGTTTAGTTTTTGAACAGTCTATCACCAGATGTTTCAGCGTTTCTACCACTGGTTCCTCTTTACATAGACGACATCTCTGGTCGCTCGCAGATCCTCGAATAGATATAATCTCATGAGTTAACAATGGATTTAATCTAGCTTTCATGAATACGTTTCTCAATTTTTTGTCTGGGAATTTAACACAGTAGTTTTGCGGTTTTCTCAACTTATTGAAAGTCGGCGGGAGATGCGTTACAGTTTATTCCCCACCGCTTTCTCAATTGTCAGGATCCAGTCCAAATCCTCCATTTTTCGTTTGATACGATCTGGAGTTTCTTTTAGCTCTTTTTCAGTGCAGGCTATTTGAGCTAGGTCATCTTTTCTGGATTTTACCCATTTCTTTAGGGCTTCGCATTTTTCTATTTCAATTTCTTCCATGATGATGTTGTATGTGCGTAAAGTGTCAGCCATGATGATTTTCCTGTATAGTCTCATGGCACTTTGGTCAACCATAGCTGCTAGGGACACTAAGACCAGTTCTCTCCGCATGGCCGGCATGGAGGTTGACTTAGGCAGGCCTAACACTGCCTTCCAGACATGGCCCTCCAGTTTGTTCCAGAGCAGACGTGTGATGTATAAAGAGGCTTTCATTCCGTACACCAGTGATGGAACTACTTTTGTCTTATAAAAGTGTATCGCCGGAATTAGTGAAAACTTCCCGAACTTGTTATCAACTGCTCTTGTTTGTGACGTTAGGCGTTTGGCTTTCTCCCACAATAGGTCTTGCATTGACTTGTCCATTCCTGATTTGTCAATCTGAACTCCAAGATATTTGATGTTCTTTACGATTTCAGTTTTGGTGTTCTCAAGAAACCAGTTCTGCTGTTTCTTTGATTTACTTGGTACTTTCTCGATTGCCAGAATGTTAGGTTTTTTTTTGTTTATCTCGCGATGGTTATCGCCGATGTATTTCTCCAGATTTTATAGTTTTCGTTGCAACCCAACTTTTGTCTGGTCTATCAGAATGACGTCATTGGCATACACAAGTCGCGGTATCCCAGTTTTTCCAATTTTTGGAGGGAAAGCCCTAATTTTTCTTTCTGAAAGCTGGTGATCTCCTAGGAACGCAATAAACAAGGCCGGGGCCAAGGGGCATCCCTGCTTGACACCTCTGTTCACCGTGATCTCCTCTGATAATGTGCCCTGATGGTTCAGATTGACTCTGATTTTCGTCTGGGAGGGAAAATCTTTTATCGGTTCGAGCAACTTTTTTGGGCAGTTCCAGTTTTGGAGTTTCGACCACAATTTGTTCCGGTCGATCCTGTCAAATACTTTAGAGAGGTCCACGAAAGCCAGATACACCTTTGGCGCTCCTTCCTTGACTTTGGCTTTCAGGATGTTAATTAGCATGATGTTGATCGCTGTACTGCAATTTCTTTTTAAAGCCTGTTTGCAGATTGTCTTTTGAGGGTCAATTTTTTTCCCAGGTTCTAAAGTGATCAAGCAGGTGTTTGTGTACATTTTCCCTATGATATCCAGCAAGGCTATCGGCCTATAGCTTTCTATCCTTTTTTATAGACTGGGACTCTGCCATGTTTCTGGAATCAATATTTTCCTGCCACATTCTGCAAAGATCATACTAATCACTTCCGACCACTCTTTGGAAAACTGTTTCAGATCCACATTCGTCAGTCCATCAGGACCCGGGGCTCTGGATGTTTTTAGCTTCCTGATTGTCGTTTCAATGTCCGTAGCATTTGATACGTCCACCCAAGTGGTATTGGATGCTTGCCTCGTCACGGCCATGTCTGAATTCGGGCCATCGAATTTCCGTCATTAGATAGTTTATCCACCTTGCTTCTGACGCTGAGTTGCACTGCGTTAGACTTGATGTACTATTCATAGTTTTTATCAGTGCCCAAAATTCACTTGATTTTTTTGTTAGTATTTTTCTCATCATATCTTCAGCATCGTTTTGGTATTGGGCAGCTCTGTGGTGTTTCCGCCAGCTGTTCTACCTTTTCACTTCCAATTGCCAATTCTCCCAATCTTCCTGGGCATTCGTTTTTTTGGCTATTCTTCTCAATCTTCGCCCCACTTTCCTTTTGTCTACCACTGCTTGGTCATAGGCGTGCGTTGCGTGATCTGGTTTCATAGTTTATCTTGTCCCTTGCTTTGGGTATGCCAGAAGTAATGGCAAATAGTTTGGTCCCTCATCGTTCTTGTTTGAGGACTTGCTGGCGACTCTTTGGTCCCACAACATTTTGATTTTGTGAATGTCCGCTCCTGTTAACCTGAGTCGTGTTTGTTGGATGTTCGTTTCAGTTACCACTTCATACGTCCTTTTTTCCGGCCTTCTTCCTTACCATGTACAGGTCAATAGATTGTGATAGCTGTGATGGGTTTTGTGCACCTTGAAGCTCATAATGCTGGGTGTTAGACCATCAGAGCTGAATATATAATCTAGTGTTGCTTTCGATGAATTTCGTTCCCAAGTCAGGATGTTTTCTTGCTCCGGGAACAACAAGGCTATATTTTGTATATTTCTCGATCTAATTACTTTGTTCCCTGCCTTTCCTCGCTCTATAGTTGCTTCTGTTCCCCCAGGCCGCTGGACGTTGCCCAACTTTGCTCCAGCTATGTCAGTACATTTGGCATTGAAGTCTCCACATATAATGATTTTGATTTTTTCGAATTCTTCATCTGATCTATTGTGGTGCCCATGTTGGAGCAAAAGGTTTTTGTCGACATACGTTGAGGGTTCCAATAGCAGTTTATTATTGCTAGATGCTTCGGGTGGCCGTTTTGCTTCTTCACATTTGCTTGGATCCATGTTGTCAGGATAACCAGCATTTCGCATGCCTCTTTCCACTTTCTGGGTTCCATTAGGCCCAGACCCGTTTTGATTCCAGTTAGCAGACCTGACGATGGTCTGCCTAGAAGGCCTTTCACTGCTGGCGATATTTCCACAGTAAACCCATCTAGTGTGGGTTGGTCCATCAACCAGGTTTCTTGCAGGCAGACTGTCATAGAGCCCCAGCAAGTCTCCGGTTGTCGTTAGATGTACGTGGCCTCTCGTATTCCAAGATCCCAAGCTATATTTTTTGTTTTCGGGCCGCTCCGCTCCTCTTTTTTTTTTTCCTTGGCGTGGACGCAGGCTGACCCTGGTTGTTGCTATTTTGCGCTGTTTTTGTTCCAGGTTGATGTTAGCCACCTCAATGGGCCTTTAGATTGAGTTGACTGTCTTTTTCGCTGGATAGTTCATCTTTGAATTTTTCTTTTCCTCTTGGGATTTCGAACCTGCCACTGCTTGCGTCCGCGGCTCTTGCTGATCCTCTCTGACTTCTTTCTGAGTCGTGGCCATGATCAGGATACGCCCTATTATTGTATCTCTGTCGTGGATTATATTTCGCTTCTTCCTTCTCAGTTGTGTCGCTGTTTAGTTTTCCATCCCCCCGGATATAGTGGTTTCCCCTCCGGGGTTCAACTTTCACCTGGGAATATTTCCAGCTCCTCAGTTTTGGATTGGTAGTTTTGGATTGGTAGTGCTTTTGGTATTTGCTCCTGTCTTTCTTTTCAATCTCTTGATCAGTTCTTCCCCTCATCATTTTTATTTCAGTCAGACGAAAGCCCATTTGTTCAATTTCTTCAAATGCACGCTGATCAATATATTTGATTCCAGCATATTTTAAATGAAGATATGCTTTGGCCCTAGTTTCACTATGATAGGGTTCCACAAGTTTGAAATCTTCCATTCTGATTTTTTTCAGCGTTTTCATTTACTTTGTTATTTGCAATACTGTCGGTCGATTTAGTATTAGATAGTCTTCATCTATTTCCATTTGTTCTAACTTACATACTCGTATCTCATCTTTTGTTTTGTTTTGCTTTTCAACGTCATCTTTTAGTGATCAATGTTTCCGTGGACTCCATCTAGTTCTGAAGACTTTGTTTTTCCTCCTTGTTGGATTCCTCACTTAGATGTCGTTTCGGCTTGTATTGGGAGTCGGTTGTCTCCAGCAAAGTTGAACTGCTACAGTCATTTTGGTGATGTACCTCTTCTACAGCTTTCCCTGTGACATTTGGACCTTTGTTATGGTTGGTACACTCACTGCTTCTGTTTCTCTCTCTGTCACCTTCCTTTTTCTCAATCAGATCATTTTCTAAATGTAGCGACATGTTCATTAGGTCAGAATTACTCAAAAAATCCTCTGCAGTTCTTGGCGATCTAGTTGTTACGTTTTCTGCTGGCCGTTTGCTGGGATCGCCTTGTTTCTCCTTTCTTTGAGGCCCTCTAGGATTGTGAATTATTACAAGTGGCTCGAAAATCGCCTTTGGGTCTTACTTGGATTTACTGCTTGCCTCTGTCTGAGGTGTTATCGTTTGCGGGTACTTTTTTGATTTGGGAGTTGATTACCTTCACTTTTCTCCGCTAGAGCTATTGGCAGGACTTTTCCATTGCCCTTAGTCTGTATCTGCGCATCTTGGCTTTTTGGTTTCAGAGTGATCATTGGCGGCATTAATTTTCTGTTTAATGCTTCCTTGATTTCGATCTTTCTTTCCAAGGATTCAATTTTTCTTTCCCAGTTAGTTTGCAGATTACTTGCTCTGTCTTCTACCGCTGTTATGTAGCTTTCCACATGTAACATTTTGGCTATCATGTTTGTTAGGATTGCGGTGTTATCTTGAACCTCCTCTTTTATGGCTTCGTACAATTTACAGAATGGTGCTAGCACAATAGTGATGGCAGACATGATTGCTATCATGTCTGGCTTCTTATTTGGGGATTCTTTTTGCATAGATGCTGTGATGTCACTTAGCCGTCTATTCTTCGGTGATAATTGAGTTTTTTCTGGTCTCCTCATTGCAGCTGGTGAGTCCATTGATGAACATTCAAAAGACGTTCTTTGGTCTAGATCAATTGGTGCTTGGCACCCAGATTACCCTTTATTCATGCGCAGGTTGTCCCAATTGGTTTTTGCCTCATCCATTTTTTTTATTGGTGTTATTTTTATCTGACCCATAGTCAAATGTGGCTTAGTCCAGGCCAGACGATGTTCACTTTCTGCCTGTATGTTGGCCTGTTGTTTTGCCTCCAGGGCTGTTTGTATAGCCTGCTCTGTCTCCTGGTGTAGTCTGTCCACCATTCCTTCTGTTTCCCCCTAAATTTGCCGGCGCCCCTTGCTTTGATTGTTGGGTTGTATGCTTTAAATCTGTGATCACCCCTTATGTCTACTTTGTTCATACACGTCTTCCCTGCCCCCTTCGGATCTTCTTTGTTTTTGCTCGCTTCGTTGTTGCTGGTATTTATCTGTTCTTGGGGTCTGGGTTCTTGGGGTCTGGTGTCTTCAACATCTAGTTTGTCTTTTGGTATACAGGCCATGTCCATTTTCCTCTGCTTTTGGACTGGCGGAGTTTCTAGTACCACTTCTAGCATCTCTGCGTCGGAAACATCGGTCTCCATAATTTGCTTTCTTTTATGCTGTTGTGTGAAGAATGCCTTTAAAGGGCATGAAAGAAGCGGGTTCGGCAGCCCTTTTGAGATTTGACTCCGTCTTTTAATCACCTTTTTTGATTTCTGTTCCATCATTGGAAATTTGTTTGATGCTCTTGTATTCACAGGATTTTTTGCCCCTGATTTAGTTAATTTGCCCGCCGTTTTTGTTTTATTTCTTTTTTTTTTTTTGTTTCTCTGTGGATAGGGTCTTCAGTTGTTCACCGTCTGTCTCCTTATTTGAATCTTCTGGCTCACCTGCCGTTTTACTTTCCATGTCAGTCTCAACATCATCCGATTCAGCGTCCTTTTCACTGTCCGTGTCCGTCTCACTGACACTGATCTCTATGATGGTTGTGGGATCGTTTGATAGTCTTTTCCCATTTATTGGCCGTTGCCCCTGACCTGGCGGGGTGTCACGTTGATCCCTATTGTAGTTGTGCATCATTGCTTTTATTTGGATTTTGTTTTGCGAGTTTTCTGTTTCGTCCGGTCTCCAGTCCGGTTTCGTTTTAGCTCCGTGTCCTTTTCTATTTTGTTGCTCCCCAACCTCTCTGGTCGGATAATTTTTCGGGTTTTTGACCACTGTTTCTGCCCTCTTAGGTCCCTCTGCGGTCTGTGCCCGGGCAGGGCTTGTGTCGGCGATATTTCTGCTTGTCATAGCGGGCGAGGTAGCATCACACTCCGGCTCCTTGTTTCCCTGATCCGTTTCGGTATTTCCTGTAAGCCCACCTCCGCAGCTGGGATTCCGCTTGGAGTCCGGCGGGCGCCGCCCTCCGACCACGCTCGCTCGAACTCCACTCACCATATTGGCGGATGGCAGACTTCGAACAGCGGTGGGGGTGGAGGTGGGCGGACTCCTTGTCTCCTCATGCCACCTCTCCTCCTGAGCTTCCTCAGTGCTCACCGAATGCCCCTCCCGGACCACTGGATCCTCCGCTGAGGATGCAGGCGCTGGTGGTGATACCAACGTTGATTCCTGCGGCTCAGGTAGGGTAGCAGTTTCCTTAGGACTTCCCTTCGTGGGGCCATGATCTTGCACTTCTTTTGCCTCACCAGCCCTGGGGCCAGTGCATATCATGTCCGAGTGTTTGGTCGCTTCTATAGATGTATGTTGGGGTCTTGGAGCAGACCCAGTATCCGACTTGCTCCGCTCCCTTTTTCCTGGGGCCATTACTCGTGATGGTTTTGATGTTATTTTTAACGGTCGCACATCCGGATCCATGCAGCTCCGGCTCCGCGTCTGCAGCGGATCATATCATATCACACACTAAGAAAAATATGGTTATGATATCACTGTAATGTGATATGCATTTCATTAAAGGATGGATCACTATATGTATTGTTAATATCAGTGTGTATAGGCTCATTTGACCAAATTACTGTGAATGCAGGCAGACATCAAAGGCCAAATGATAATGTTGTGTTATTATATAGCACTTACACTTAACTGCTTTACATAGAACAAATATACATATAATATAGCCCAACCTGTGTTGGTACTCTTTTATCAACCTCAGAAGGATTAAAGGCTGTGTTGGCCTTGCCGAAACACAAACCTGCAGATCCCACACACATTGCAGCAGTGAGCGCTCAACCCACTGAGCTATCTTACCGCTATAGCCATCTTACTGGCTATAGTAAAATGAGCAATTACATGTCTGAATGTTCTCAAAGTCATAAAGCAAATAACACTCTGTAGTGGATACCAGTAAACTGGTAACTGAGATTTAATAGCAGGTCAGTTCATCTGCAGGTCTGGTGCAAACTTGTCCGCATGTCAAGCCTGCGTGGATCTACTTTTTAGGCTTCAGAGGTTGGCAAAGTATATACCATTGTGAGGGTTAACTATGTATTAAAGAATTTAGAGTAGCGCAGGGAAAGCAGTGCACTCGCACCTTATCCCGTACTCTGGGCACTCGTTACATCATACATGAAAACACACATCCTGAACAGCATGCCAGGGAGATAGGAAAGAGACACATTACAGCAAAGCATTAATTGTGGCACTATGAAATCAAGGGCCATTTTATGTGCCATGGTCATACATTGCTACACTGTACACAAGCTTTTAGGCACATGGATTTTGTCAAGTGACCGAGGACACCGAGATGGAATGTCTTGCGATGATCGTAACAGAGACAACGGCAGAAAAAAACAAGCTATAACTACAACTTGCGAAAACCAAAATACAGAGTGCGAAATGCACGCTTAATTTTATTTTTTTTTTAAATATTTTTATTGGTTTATTCAAACCTTTAAAAAAAAAGATACATCAAAATACTTTCTTGATATCCTCCCTCACTCCCTCCCTCCCTCCCTCCTTCCTTCCCTCCTTCCTTCCTCATCGTCTTAACAGGTCTACAGTCGTCGCCAACATGTCATATTTATGTAATAGGTCCAATGACAGCTGCATTAGGCTTCTCATCTTTGTTTAGACCCAAGTTTACTTTTTGTTCGTCCAGGCGGCCTTTTAGCACGCGAAGGAAGTTTATTAGTGTGAATAGAACTGCTCTATTAAGCCCCTCAAAGAGTGCTTTCCACCAATCTTGAGCAGACATAAACTGGTGCTCGTTGATCATTGCCCCGAAGTAAATTTCTCTTTGCTGTTGTAATGCTTGACAAAACAACATCAGATGTTTTAAGGTCTCCTTATTCTTGTTGCAAAGTCTGCACGTAAGATCAGTGTCGGCATACTTCGCCCAGCTGCCCAGTCGCTCTTTCAGTTCTAGCATGTTTAGTCTGAACCGCAAATACAGGGATCTTGCGTGTTGGTCCGGAAGTAGAGTTGGATATCTATGTCTCTGTCCATACGCTTTGGCTTCTCCTGGGACATCCTCCATTAGTTTTGATTTTGCTCTTAAATTGCAGGTGTTAATCCAGTCTGCTCTCCAGATTTTGGTCTTTGCCAGCTCAGGATTCTCTATTAGCGATAGGAGGGAGATGTCATACTCTTTTAGAAGTGCTTGGCAGAGGAATTCCATTTGAATAGGATGGTATATACTTTGGCACTGTCGGGCTTGTGTAGTATTCGAAATTGGACCACTGGGTCTTTCGTCATCGTTTTTCTGAACAGGCTCAGTAAGTTCCAGGTAACTCTTGCCTGGATTGAGATGAGGCCCAGTTCGTATCGTAGGCAGACCTTCGAGGTGCCCTTAGGGAGCTGTAGAACTCGCGTCCAGAATATATTTTCAAGTGAGTTCCACAAGTCGCTTGTGCAGCCAAAAGCGTTTTCTCCACCATAGATTAGGACTGGAACAGCTTTTTGTTGGAAAAAGTTAATAGTTGGTTTTAGTGAGAATTTCCCAAATTTTTTGTTGATCAACAGCGCTTGGCATGCCATCTGCCGGCACTTGCATTTTACAACTTCAATCCATGGCGCGTCATTTCTGCTGGCACTGATCCTCATACCTAGGTATGTGGAGTTTTTTACGGTCTGCAGTTGCTCATTAGCAAGACACCATCTGAACTTCTTTCTTCGTGTGCTGAAGCCTTGTAATTTCTCAAGGATTAAGATTTCACATTTTTGTTTGTTAATGTGGAGTCTGTTAGCTGTGGTATAGGTGTCAAGACAATTCAGTTTACGCTGGAGGCCTACAGGAGTCAGATCTAACAGAATAAGGTCATCAGCGTAAACCAGATAATCAATGGGCGATCCATGTAGTTTCGGAGGGAACGTAGCTGTGCCGTTGAATGCTTCACTTACATCGGATATGAAGAGGTTGAAAATAATGGCTGCCAAGGGACAGCCTTGTTTCACCCCCTTATGTGTACTAATAGGAGCGGACAGCATGCCTTTCGTATCCAAACGGATCTTGATGGAAGTGTCCGTGTCTAGTTCACAAATTGCATCCACTATACTGGGGGGGCAGTTCCATTTGGTAAGTTTTTCCCACAACATCTCCCTGTTTATGCTGTCATACGCGTGCGACAGGTCTATCAGGGCCAAGTAGATCTTAGCGTTGGATCAAATTGCTTCCATCTTTAGAACGTTCAGCACCAACAAGTTAAGACCACATCCAACCCCTTTTACAAACCCAGCTTGTCTAGGGTCTACAGGATTAGATTCTTTAGCCCATTTTAACAGTTTCTGTTGCAAGAGGGTAGCGTAGATCTTCCCCAAGACGTCGAGGAGCGCTATGGGCCTGTAGTTTTTTGGGTTGGAACGGTCCCCTTTTTTAAAGATTGGGACCACCACTGTGCTTTTCCAAGACTTTGGGGTTGATCGACTTTTGATGACTCAGTCAAAGTTACCCAAAAATCTGTCCAGAGTTCTGGGTTTTTCTTAAGCGTGTAGTTTGTTAAGCCGTCGGGCCCAGGAGCTCTATAGTCTCGCACGTTTTTAATTGCGTGTAGTATATCATTTCTCTCGGATGCCAAGTCCCACTCTTTTAGTGGTATAGGTTCCCAGGCTACTGACGTTTCATCTCTGCAGAATAGATTTGTATAGAACTTGGTCCGATCTGCTTCTGTAACTGCAATGGCCTGTAGAGCCTGTTGCGAAGCCATAGTGTTGTTTATCAGTCTCCAGTAGGCGGCTTTACCAGCCATTTTTTGCAGCATGTCTTCTGAGTCATTTTGCAGCATGGTCGCTGCGTGTGTTTTCAGCCAGTTCCGATATTCGGATTTGATCACTCTTTTGCTCTCTCTCAGCGTGGCGGTATATGGACCTTTCAATTTTCTTAGTTCTTGTCGCATAGCTCTTTTCCTTTGGAGGACGGTCACTTCGAATTTGTATTTTGGACGGAACTCGACGTGTTTTAGGTTCCTTTTGCATTCTTCAAAGTTGGACAATAGATGTTGGTATTCCAGAGATTTCGAAGTGTGTTGGAAGTCGCTTGTGATGGCAGCTACTTCTGTGTCCAACAAGTTTAATTGAATCCTGCCGGCCCCAGTGCACACCGCAAACGGCCAGCATGTCTGAACACACGAGGAGGGGTGGTCAATTGACAGTTGTACCATATCGTGGTCACTGTGCTTTATTTTGATGACTTCAAGTTTTGTCGTCCGCTTGTGGATGTTTTCAGTCACAAATATGTAGTCAATGACCGATTGCAGGTCATCTCTTCTCCACGTAGGGCAGGCCGGAATGTCACCTACCGTTTGGCCATTAAGCATTGACAAACCTCAGAGGTCCATTTCTAGACACCATTGGGACGCAGCTTGTTCACGTTTGCTCTCGCCCCTGTTGTTTTCGCCCTTTAGATCTGAATCAGGAATGCAGACAATGTTCAGGTCTCCACATAAAATTAGGTCCAACGGCTGTTCCTTTGTAAGTAAATCGTCGATCAGAGCTGTTACTTGGTCGATAAAGATAAGCTAGTCGTCGGACCTATGATTCCAGTATAGGTTGATGATATACAAGCGAGTTTCCTTGCTGGTATCTTTCCGATGGCCACCAATGGTGGCGACTTGCATAAGTGGAGATGGATTACAAGAGTTCAGGATCCGAAGGCCAGATTCTTTCTTTACAGCCACGGGAAGGCCAGCCATCGGCCTGCCCTTTGTCTGCTTTATCGCTGGGTTGACAGCTACATTCGAAGCCTTCCAACATGGGACTTTGCGTTAGCCAGGTTTCTTGTAAACACAGAATATCTAATTCTGAGGCCCATGTTGTTTCAAACAAATGCATGAAGGTATTCCAGTAGCTGTAACGCTCACCTGATTCCCGCAGAGGCGCCGGTCTTGACTGGGCGAATACCGTATCTTCAAAGGTGATGTGTAACACACGATTGGCTCTTTGGGCTGGACCTCTGTGCACTGTATGTCTGACTCGAAGAGTAAGATGTCTGCAGATAGAAAATATGGGATTAATGAACTGGGGTTATTGGGTGTCTCTCTCTTCTTCCCCTTCTCTTCTCCTGTAGAACCCCAAAGGTTAACGCTCTCACCTTAGGTAAGTGAACGCCGAGCTCTCCATCTGCCTCGGGGCAGGGTGCCGTAACCAGTTTCTTCACTGGATAAGGGTGCAGGCCTCTTGACCTCAGAGGACTGCTGTCCGTCGTTTACTGCACGAACGGTAGGTTCCGAGTATTTCAAATGTCTTTAAAAGTCTTTTGTAATGATGTCTCTTGTTTTGCAGGGTTCCGGCGATGGCGGATGACGGGCTGAAGTGAGTTGAGGATGGAACCCGTGTGAGGAATAGAAGCGCCTGGAAGCACGTAAGTAAGCGCTTGTTGCCTGCTTCACGATGCGCACTAACTGTCCTTTTATCTTGCAGGTACAAGTTCGGAGCTGCTGAAGGGTGCCGGAATACCCACTGGGTTCGGCGTGGGAAGGAGTAATGGCACGTGAGTAATAAAGTTACCCAATGTCTTTAAACGCACCTTCTTTTGTCTTCAGATGCGGGATGCAGCGCCGAAGGCCTCCGGAGCGTGCGAAGAGTTGGTAAGCTTTTGTCTTTCAGATGCCGGAATGCAGTGCGAAGACCTCCGGAGCACGCGAAGAGTAGGTAAGCCTTTGTCTTTAAGATGCCGGAATGCAGCGCGAGGCGTTGGTGACAGCCGATGGACCAGGTAAGAGAAGCGCTGTCACTGAAGACCGTAATGCTAACCTGTTCTTTCTTGTCTTTATAGGTGTTGCTGAAGACTGGATTCAGGATGGTAAGCCTTTTTCCCTTAGGCCCAGGATCAGATGCAGAAGACACGATGAGCGTTCTGCTGCAGAGGATGCAGAATAACACAAAGCAAGATTCATCCATCGGGTGTGGTTTAAATAGCCTCCTGTGGTGCTTAGGTGTCTCCTTCCACAGCCACGCCTAGGTAAGAAAAGAGTTCCTGCTTTCCAGAAGAGTTCCAGTGTTCTGAACCTAGGGAGTGGCTCCTGCCCCACCCAACAGGAAAAGTAGTCCCAAACAGAAGAGGATTAGAGGCTCAACTGGCAGGTAAGTAAGCAGCATGGTCTGCTGCAGGTAAGTCCACCCAAGCATTATGAGCCCGGTGCTTCCAGCGCTGGGACTGGGCATATTTATGAGCCTGGTGCCACTGGCGCCAGGACAGGGTCCAAAAGGTCCCAATTGGGACTGGTTGGCACTCGGAACCTGGGTTATGGGTCTGCTTCCAAGGGAGTTGGGTAAGTCCTGACCTTTTGGAAGCAGAGATCATGACAGCACCCTCCCCTCAAGGCCCCTCCCAAACCGGGCTTCTCCGGGGGTTTGGGCTTGTCAGGAAATGTTCGATGGAATCTTCTGATTAGACGAGGAGCGTGGACATATTCTGCAGGTTCCCAGGATCTTTCTTGGGGGCCGTAGCCTTTCCAGTCAATTAGGTAAAATAGTTTAGATTTGGAGATCTTGGAGTCCAGGATGCTTTTGACTTCAAACTCGAGTTCTCCATCAACTAGGATAGGTTTTGGAGATTTAGTTAGTCGGGTTTGAGGTTGCACGGGTTTTAATAGAGAGACGTGGAAGACCGGATGTATCTTCATGTGACGGGGCAAGTCCAACTTGACCGCTACTGGGTTTACTATGGTAGTGATGGAATAGGGACCAAGGTATCTTGGGTTGAATGTGCGTGGTCCTTTTAGAGGTAGATATTTGGTGGATAACCAGACTTGATCTCCTACTTGATATTGGGGGGCTTCCTTCCGATGTTGATCTGCTCCTTTCTTGTATTGTTCCTTAGCCCTTTGAAGGTGAGAAACGGCTTCCTTAAAGGCTTGGGTAATTGTAGAATGCAGGTAGTCTACTGCTGGTGTTCCAAGATCTTGGAGTGGATCCAACTCCGAGGTTCGAGGGCGACTGCCGTATAGAAGAAAAAACGGGGTTTTCCCAGTTCCCGAGTGGACAGAGTTATTGTAGGCATATTCGGCTATCCAAAGGATATCTTTCCAAGTTTTTTCAGTTTGTTGCAGCATGCAGCGTAAATACTGTTCCAGAGTTTGATTGGTCCTCTTGGTTTGTCCGTCGGTTTGAGGGTGGTGACTGGTCGATAGTCTCACATCAATTTGAGCCGACCGACAGCAACTTCGCCAAAAATGAGAAATGAATTGACTACCTCGATCCGAAATTAGAACTGAAGGAAAACCGTGCAGTCGGACGATGTTTTCGAGAAATTCTCGGGCCAGAGTTGTTGCTGTTGGCAAGCCTTTGAGTGGAATGAAATGCGCCATCTTGGAGAATAAGTCCACGATTACTAGGATCGTATTGTATCCGGAGCATGGAGGTAGATCGGTGATGAAGTCCATAGAAAGCGTATGCCAAGGGCGAGGTGGGATGTCAATAGGGCGTAAGAGGCCGGCTGGTTTTTCCTTTTGACTTTTGTTTTGGGCGCATACTCCACAGGACATTATAAAGTCTCTGATATCTTTTTTCCAAGACGGCCACCAGAAGTAGCGCTTGATCTTTTCTGAGGTTTTGGCCATACCGGGATATCCTTCCATTAAGGAATCGTGATAACAAGAGATTACCCTTTTCTGTAAATCTGTGCTGGGCAGGTATAATCGTTCTTGGAAATACAATAAGTTGTCCTTCACTGCAAAGTCCTTTCCCTGCAGATGCCAATTCTGTATGTCTGCTGGAGTTACAAGTTGCCTGGCTTTATCCTTAACTTCCTCTATGGATTGTGTGGCGATTACACCCACAATTCTTTGTTCGGGAATGATAGGTACAGGTTTAGGGTTGATCAAGTGTTCTTTCACTCCCATCCGAGAAAGGGCATCAGCTTTACCGTTTTTTGTACCAGGTCGATAGGTAATTATGAAGTCAAACTCGGCAAAGAATAGTGCCCAACGGAGTTGTCTAGAGGATTGGGCTTTTGCGGTTTTCAAATATTGCAAGTTTCGGTGATCCGTAATCACAGTAACGGTGTGTCGGGCCCCCAGAAGATAATGCCGCCAAGCCTTAAAGGCAGACTTGATAGCCAGAAGTTCCTTATCAGTAATAGTGTAATTGATTTCAGGAGGCGAGAATTTGCGGGACCAAAATGCCACGGGATGCAACTGATTGGTTACTGGGTCCTTTTGTGATAGAACTGCCCCCATGGCAAGGCTCGAAGCATCAGTTTCCACGATGTAGGGGAGTTCGGGGCGAGGATGTTTTAAAATTGGTGCAGAGATAAATTTAGTCTTCAAATTCTGGAAAGCTTGCTCCGCCTCGGTAGACCATTCAAAACGTTTGTTTTTCTTTAACAAGGCAGTGATGGGCTGGACTATTCGAGAGAATTCGGGGATAAACCTGCGGTAAAAGTTAGCGAAGCCTAACATGCTTTGAACACCTTTTACGGAGGATGGTGATGGCCATTTGAGAATTGCATCGACCTTCTTTGAATCCATACGCACTCCGCTAGGTGATAATATGAATCCCAAGAACTCAACTTCAGTCACGTTGAAAACACATTTTTCCAACTTGGCGAAAAGTTTGTGTTGACGCAATCTCTCGAGGACCATTTTCACGTGTTTCCGATGTTCAGATTCCGATGAAGAATAAACGAGGATGTCGTCAATGTAAACAACAACACACACATCTATGAGCTCTCTGAGGACATCGTTCATAAAATATTGAAAGGCGGCCGGGGCATTGCAAAGTCCGAAGGGCATGACCTGATATTCAAATAGCCCATACTTGGTGCGGAAGGCCGTCTTCCATTCATCGCCCTCTTTTACTCGTACCAAGTGGTAGGCTCCTCTAAGATCCAGCTTTGTATATATGCATGCTTTTCTGACTTGGTCCAGGAGTTCAGGGATCAAAGGTAACGGATATCTATTCTTAACGGTGATCTGGTTCAGGGCACGATAATCTATACAAGTTCTAAGGTCCCCTTCTTTTTTTGGAACGAAGAACAAAGCTGAAGAAGCAGGGGACTTGGAAGGACGAATAAACCCATTCGCTAGGTATTGATTCAGGTATTGTCGGAGGTGAAGGTTCTCAGGCTCGGTGAGGGCATAAATTCTACTACAAGGAGGAGTAGATCCAGGTATCAGGTCTATCTGGCAGTCATAAGACCTATGAGGAGGTAGAGAGTTAGCCTGGTCCTTCCGGAAAACATCTTGGAATTCTAGGTATTCGGGAGGTAACTGGGGAGTCTCCGAAGAAATTGCTGCCAGTGCAACACCAGGTGGAGGGTGACAAGTAGAGACACATTCTGGAAACTGAACCGTTCTTGCTCACCAATCGATCTGAGGATTGTGTTTCTCTAACCAAGGTATTCCTAGAATAATCTGGAACTGAGGGGCCTTGATCACATCGAACACGATCTTCTCATGGTGTCCATCTTGACTTACTAGCGTCACTTCTTGAGTGGTATGCGTTACTGGTCCGGAGGCTATCTCCGTACCATCCACCGTAGTAATGACGTCCTTTACAGCCTTGGGACAAAGAGTTAGATTCATCCTCAAAACCATTTCATGATCCACATAATTGCCGATGGCACCGCTGTCGACGTAAGCTTCAATCGCATGTAATCGATCCGGATGATCAGGGCTAATGAGGACCATAGGTATCACGAAATGCGAGGTCACGGAACTGGTTTTAATGCTCGGCAAGAGGACCTCTATTCTTGTCGGGCGAGGTTGTTTCCCTGCTCAGAGTTTGTGACCTTGGTAACTGCAGCTCCTACTGCCTTCTTGGCTGGTTTCACCGGACAGTCTCGAAGAAAGTGCCCTGAGTTTCCGCAATAGAGGCATAATTGCAACTGTTTTCTCCTTTCCCGCTCCTTTCGTGTGAGTGGTCCTTTCAGGCCCCCTATTTGCATGGGTTCCCCGGAGTCTACTCCTTTGGAAGGAGTTGGTGGTTTGGAAAATACTCGAGCATCAAACTTGGAACGATCGGCCTTCCTGTTCTGCAGTCTGTGATCTATTTGAATGACTAAGTCTATATAGTTCGAACAGTCTTGCGGGGGATTCACTACTTGGGCTAACACATCTTTGAGCTCTCCACGTAGACCTCTATAAAACAGCGTAATCCTTTTGTCCTCAGGCCATTGAGTTTCCACTATCAGTCTGTTGAAAGACGCAATATAAGCCAAAAGGTCTTGATTACCCTGTCGCAACGAAAGAAGCTCATTGTCCAAGGCCTGCCCCTGTGAATGTCTTGCGAACAGTTTTTCCATACTGAGCTGAAAAGCTTGAAAATCATGGAGAACCGGATCATCTTGATTAACTAGAGGGATCGACCAGTCTGCCGCATTGCCACTAAGGTACGAAAGCACAAAAGCTACTTTAGCTTGATCAGTTGGAAAGGCTGCTGGCCGGCATAAGAAATGCAACCGGCACTGATTAATAAATACTGCAAACCTCTTTGGGTCACCAGAAAATCGTTCGGGCGGAGCCAGAGGTACATTCCCAGGTAGGTTGGTTTGCACTGGATTCATAGAGGATGTTGAAGGAAGATTTGCCCCTGATGCGGGTAATGGGGTCTGTCCGGCTTGTGACTGTAGCAATTGTCTAGCGAGATCGTCTGTTCGCTCCTTGGAAATGATCAGTTCCCTTCTTAGAGCGTTCGTTTCCTAACGGGCTGCATGCACTTCTGCTCTTAGTTCCCCAAGTAACTGGGCTAGCTGATCGGTATCCGAGGTTTCCATAGCGCCTGGGCGGGAGTTTTGCGGTAGGCTTTGTGTTCTGTAACGCTCACCTGATTCCCGCAGAGGCGCCGGTCTTGACTGGGCGAATACCGTATCTTCAAAGGTGATGTGTAACACACGATTGGCTCTTTGGGCTGGACCTCTGTGCACTGTATGTCTGATTCGAAGAGTAAGATGTCTGCAGATAGAAAATATGGGATTAATGAACTGGGGTTATTGGGTGTCTCTCTCTTCTTCCCCTTCTCTTCTCCTGTAGAACCCCAAAGGTTAACGCTCTCACCTTAGGTAAGTGAACGCCGAGCTCTCCATCTGCCTCGGGGCAGGGTGCCGTAACCAGTTTCTTCACTGGATAAGGGTGCAGGCCTCTTGACCTCAGAGGACTGCTGTCCGTCGTTTACTGCACGAACGGTAAGTTCCGAGTATTTCAAATGTCTTTAAAAGTCTTTTGTAATGATGTCTCTTGTTTTGCAGGGTTCCGGCGATGGCGGATGACGGGCTGAAGTGAGTTGAGGATGGAACCCGTGTGAGGAATAGAAGCGCCTGGAAGCACGTAAGTAAGCGCTTGTTGCCTGCTTCACGATGCGCACTAACTGTCCTTTTATCTTGCAGGTACAAGTTCGGAGCTGCTGAAGGGTGCCGGAATACCCACTGGGTTCGGCGTGGGAAGGAGTAATGGCACGTGAGTAATAAAGTTACCCAATGTCTTTAAACGCACCTTCTTTTGTCTTCAGATGCGGGATGCAGCGCCGAAGGCCTCCGGAGCGTGCGAAGAGTTGGTAAGCTTTTGTCTTTCAGATGCCGGAATGCAGTGCGAAGACCTCCGGAGCACGCGAAGAGTAGGTAAGCCTTTGTCTTTCAGATGCCGGAATGCAGCGCGAGGCGTTGGTGACAGCCGATGGACCAGGTAAGAGAAGCGCTGTCACTGAAGACCGTAATGCTAACCTGTTCTTTCTTGTCTTTATAGGTGTTGCTGAAGACTGGATTCAGGATGGTAAGCCTTTTTCCCTTAGGCCCAGGATCAGATGCAGAAGACACGATGAGCGTTCTGCTGCAGAGGATGCAGAATAACACAAAGCAAGATTCATCCATCGGGTGTGGTTTAAATAGCCTCCTGTGGTGCTTAGGTTTCTCCTTCCACAGCCACGCCTAGGTAAGAAAAGAGTTCCTGCTTTCCAGAAGAGTTCCAGTGTTCTGAACCTAGGGAGTGGCTCCTGCCCCACCCAACAGGAAAAGTAGTCCCAAACAGAAGAGGATTAGAGGCTCAACTGGCAGGTAAGTAAGCAGCATGGTCTGCTGCAGGTAAGTCCACCCAAGCATTATGAGCCCGGCGCTTCCAGCGCTGGGACTGGGCATATTTATGAGCCTGGTGCCACTGGCGCCAGGATAGGGTCCAAAAGGTCCCAATTGGGACTGGTTGGCACTCGGAACCTGGGTTATGGGTCTGCTTCCAAGGGAGTTGGGTAAGTCCTGACCTTTTGGAAGCAGAGATCATGACAGTAGCACATAGTGCAGATGTTGCTGCCTCCCTGTTCCTGGCGTTACTTCCTCGATTCCATGTTTAAGGTTGTGGCCAGCCAAGACCAGTCATCGACTTTGTCGGTTGTAGTGACAGGGATCTTCGCAGTGTCTCGTGTGATAGATGGACTCACCATTCCGTTAACTGTTATTCTTATCGGGTCACCCATATGGTATGACTCCGCAAGATCGCACTTTCGAGGAGAACTAGACACGAGACCCTCCTTTAGTTCTGTGACTCGTCTGCTCTCGGATTCCTGTGATTGACTTCGACTCACTGCAAGAGTTGCTCTGCTGCAGGTCCTCTCTTTAGGAGAATCAGGCCGAGCCCCACCTTCAGCTTTAGCTATGTCAAACCCCAGAGAAATCAGCACTGGTCCAGCATCCAGCAGCGCATCTGCTATGAGCTTGGACTGTAGGTGTAGAATCACTGCATCGTTTTTCTTTTCATTAAGAAATTCGACAATTTTCAGGTCTTCAGATTCTATCGCTCTTAGACTGGGAATCAGATGACACAACCAAAGCACATTGTGATGGTTTAGAATTAGATTGGAAGATTCTATTTGTTCTAATATCAGGCGGTGGGGCGCTTGTAGCATCGATAGTTGTGGTTTTTTCCCTTTTACATTTGTTTTTTGGGGGTGTTTATTTGTGCTGTTCTGCCACTCTGGTTTTTATGATAGTTGACTGCAGTCAAAGGCGGCTTATTCTCTACTTTCTCACTATGAGCACATCGTTAGTTACTGACTGTGTCACCCGCTTTGCAACTTGCATCATGTTGATCGCTGACGGAGGCTCAGTCGCGACTTGCGGGCCTAATACAGGACCCTTTGTACGGAGCTTGGCAGCGAGCATCAGATGTTTAGCATCCAAGGTCAAAAAAAGAGGCGTCTGCTGACCTTCCTCTATTTGGGGCAAGAACAATGGTTGAATCAGTTGACAGATTCTGGATGATCTCTTGGGCAGGCTCACGTTGTTAAGCTCCTGTTGGAGAGACTGCGAAGGTGTGGCAGATGTGCTCTTAACAGCGCCCTGTATTGAACTGTTAAACACGTCTAGAGTGTTCTTAGAGGCCGCAGCAGGGCATAACTTAGGTACATCCTATGAGGGGGCCGCTGGCAAGTCCCTAGTGGTGAGTTCTTCGTCATCGTATACAGATACGTTCATCAGGTCATCGGATCCATCACTGATACAAGTATGTGTCTCCTCGGGTTCCGCTGAGACATGTTTGTCCGTGCTTGCAGCCTGCTTTTTTTCAGTGATTTTATCTTTGGTGATGGAGCCATTGACAGTTACGTTGACTGTTTTGATGTTACGTAAGAATTTTCGGGAGTCGATTCCTCGTCTCGCTTTCCTTGACGGTTGATTTTTGGATTTTTTAGATAATCCATCCATGGTTTGAGGCTTAGCTGAGGAGGCCTTTTGCGCGACCACTGGATCCTTGAAGATGTCATACGGCAGGTGGAAGATTTACCCATACATTTGCTGACGTCTGTGGCGATTGATGGCAAGACGGTTCTTGGTTAATTATTGACTTTGAGGTTGAGGCCAGTTGTGGGTTTTGGAGTGCCAGGTTCGAATCAGCCTGACTCTCCTTTACTACAGCAGCAAACAAGCTACTAGACTGGCTTTGTTCCACTGGCTGGACATTTCCGTACGGTTGGGTGCAGGGCCTTCCGTCCTTCTTAGTAGGCCCAAGCAGCAGGGTGAGATCTGCAGAATTTGAAGTAACTGGGTGGGACACGTTAGTCTCTAGATTTACCGTGCTGCACAACGTGGATTCAACTTGCGCATGGACGGATCCAATTGGTTTATTAGGAACCGCTATGCTGCTGATTTGACTAGGGTCGCTCTCGAGTAGATTGGTCACAGCCAACATCCTGGGACTCCTCGAAGGCTCTGACATGTCAAGCAGCGGCGTTGGATGGAGTGCTACACTGGGGGCGACCTCCACTAGGCAAGCATGCTCTTTTTTTGCTGTTGAAAATTGGCCACAGCTTCTTTGGCTACTTCTGCTAGAAGTTTTTTGGTCAGATTTGCGTTTTTAGCATGTTCAGACAGGGTTTCGAGAGCCCAGTCGGTTTTTTTGTGCATCTCCTGTAGCACTTCCTTACAATGGAAGTTTTTGTTTTCCATGCTCTGCCGTTTGCTATTCATGGCAATGACCACCGATGAGAGCTCTTTTATGTTATCATTAAGGTTCTCGTACATTTTGATAAATGGCGCGGTGGATATGTCCATGGAAGAAATTATAGTCGCTTGTAGAACTTTGGCATGCTGAACTGTTTCTGGTACTTCCAAGTTTTTACATTCGGAACGTGGGCCTCTCCTGCCACGGTATGCTGGTCGTCGGATCTTTGGATACCGACGTTCCATTATGGACGAGCCAGTTGAAGCTTGATCAGATGAAGAGTCACTTGTGCCAGAGATGGCTTCAGTAGCTTGTCTTAGTGACAGATGCACAGCTGGCGATCCAAGTGAGTTACTGGGGCAGATGTTGACCATTTTGGGTTTTTTGTTCTGAGAACAGCTCAGACTAGGAGATATACTTGCATCAAGCCTCCTGCGTTTGTGAAGGGAACTTGCCCTCAGAGTTTGCACCAGGGGCTGCGTTGTAAGAGGACAGAACCCAGAACCAAAAGTGTCTTTTACGTGAACCTGCACGACCGACCCTCAGTTTGGTGTGCTTTTAGCGGCTCTTTATTTGTTGAGGTGAGTGAGGTCGAGTAACAGTTTATTGGCCACTTCCAATGAGTTTCTTCTCTCATGCCCTGGTGTCAGCTCATGAATTGACGGAGTTCCAGGCCGGACGGGGCTGAGCACCTCCCAGAGCACCGTCCTGAAGTGAATCGGCCCACAACCCCTCGCATTGTCGTGGGGCGGTACACACGGCAACTTTGTTACCGCTCGTGTTCCCGCTAATGAAGACTGCTTCGTCCCCATAAGTAAATGCCTCCTTACAGGTGTGCATGGACGTGGTTGCAGAAGTACCTGAGATGTCAAGGGCACTATAGAACCTAGACTGTGGTGACTCCAGGTTTGCATTTGTGTTTACATTTAAATTTGCATTTGCATTTAGCTTTGTGCACTCCTCCAAGCGTGATTACGGGCCGCTAGGGTCAGACACGGCACCGACCGCACACTCCTCACTTGGGTCACAGGGAACACCGTGATCACAGGGCGGCCGCGCGTTGGCATCCGCCATGACGAGCATGCTCAGCCCCTCGTCCCGCCCACCAGGGCCGTCACCCGGCGAGGAGCTCACTCCTGCACCAAGCAGCTCCAGGCGGCTGGCGACGGCAAGGTCCCCGGACACAGCGGGTCTGGTTCCCCCCACCCCAAGTCACCCTCGTCAGCACTATCCGCACACGCCGAGAGCCCACAGGACCCGCCTTTCTCTGCAGCGCTCAAGGGAACAGTGAGCGCGGACAAGTCCGCAAAGGTAACACTGTTTGTGTGCAGCTCCATACAGTTACAGTTACTGTGATTTGCATAGTGTTCGTGCGTGGTAGCACTTACTTGTAGAGTGGCTGCTTTCATTGCGGATGAGGACGATGGTGAGGCTGATGTCACTATAGTGCAGTCGTTTGGGCATGGGACGTGAGGCGGCGTGATGTGCAACGCCATTACACATATAGCAGGACTCCGGTTCTTATCGCCAGGTGTTAGCTCCAATGGTGACAACAGCTTGCGTTGGGCACGGGTTTCACGCATTATAGCGCTGCACTGCAGAGGTCCACGAGGATGCAGAAGTCAGACTGGTGGGACTGCTCTCCTCAGCTCCTCGGACTCCTCAGACTCTGCCCTGACTCCGCGCCCGCTCCGCGGGGGGAAATAGTCTTTGTAGATTAGGTAAATTATGCACACCCACAGCAGGAAGTAGACAGGGTAGACAGACTCTCCACTTCAACAGCTCCTCAGACTCTGCCCTGACTCCACGCTCATTCTACTAGAAATGCTTTGTGAAAGTTTTCGTCTGCATTGTGAATTTGAGGTGTTTAAGAACAGCCAAATCAGTGGCTCGCCCCCTGAAGTCTGCCTGAAATAAACCTTTACTGAGTCTAGCAATTATTGTATAGAATTCCAGAAAGACAGATTTGTTATTCCTATTCTTTCTTATTTACGGTCACTGCTCAAAGTGTTACACGTGTGACCTGAACAAGAAAGGCAGCCATTCCAGAAACAAAGAGCCACATGGCACTGACCACTGGCCACGAGCTTCAATACAAAAATGGTTAAAAAAAATAAAACTTTTAAAAATTCTTTTTACAGGTAGCAACAGTTGCGACCCCTGAGAACACAGGGGTCGCAACTGATCCGACGTCCCGAGCTTCAATACAAAAATGGTTAAAAAAAATAAAACTTTTAAAAATTCTTTTTACAGGTAGCAACAGTTGCGACCCCTGAGAACACAGGGGTCGCAACTGATCCGACGTCCCGGTCTCTCCATGTCTGAATCACACAGTTAAGAACTGCTGTGAGCCTGTGAAAATGAGCTGTCTACCTTTCAAATCACTCCCCTGTCATGCAAGTACTAAGCCTACATCACAGTTTCAATTGCCTAAAAATGCATGCATATGAATGCAGGTGCTAACAGTGAAATGCTTTATGTTAGTAATTGCAGGGCCTTTGTTAACAGCGAAGCTCAGGCGCCTTTTAACATCTGTGTCCTGTTCTGTCCAGCAACGGCTCTGTGAAGGTCAGCTAGGTCGACTCAATATAATACAACTTTTCAGAAGGGTGGGGTGCGGTGGTCGGGGCTGGTGCCACTGTAGAGCAGTGAATCCTTGAACAGGATTCGGAAGCTCGAGCTCTTTGATCCTCTTCTCTAGGGCCATGTGCCAATCATTGTATAGGGTGACTGGCAAGAGGCAGCGTTGGGTCGGACCAGAGCCGTCAGGGAGCAATGGGTGCTTCTGCATTCGTTGTTTTTAATTCGAACCACCACCTCACATACTTGTGTAGAGGGTGATCAGGCAAACCTGCCGCATAGTGAGGAGCCACTGAGCATGATTTTGTAGGCTAGGCTTGCACCACACATTGCTGGAACACTTAGGCTGTTGCCTGCCTTCCCCTGCATGTGATTTAGGCATCCAATTAGGAAAGAAAACTCCCAATGACACTTGTCAGAATACCTCCATACATACGCATGTCTGCCATAGGCTCCATTGTCATTCTTTGCAATCCCGTTCAATAAGTTGGCGTTTTTAGCACATACATTTTAAAGACTGGTGCATGTATATCAGACACAGACACGCAGCACGCACCATAAGTATGTAGAGCTCTAAGCATGTGTGAGGAATAAGCACTTGACTCCCTGCCCATAGAATGCACAAGATGTTGGGAGTTGAATGCAAAGTCTGGGCTCTTTATGCTGGATTCACCCCACATTTGCCTGTGACCAAGTTCTGTACGAACCCTGACATTGTATGCAGTGATGGAAAAGGCAAAAATGTGGTGGGAGATCCCACAACACAAGGGCCGGAGTGGGGGAGGAGTTGGGGGCGGTGCCTGAGGGGGCGTGGTCTAGAGGGGGCAGGGCTCGTAGTAAACATCCAGCAATGCTGGAATACTTTAAAAAAAAAAAAGCGCCTGCGACGGCAGCATTGCCTTTTACTGCGGCTTTGGCACTGGTGTGTAATGCACAATGCTCTGCTCGCTACATGTACAACTAAAAGTTGAAAGTTGTACATGTCTCGAGCATTGTGCATTTTTTAAAAAAAATTTTAAGTATTCCAGCGATGTTCATGTGCGACTGACTCTGGCCGATCCCAAGATCCGACTCCATATCTGGTGCCGGATCTCGGATCTGCTGAGAGCCGGCCCAATGACCAGCACTAATTGTATTCACTTAGGGACTATTCTGTTTGTTGATGCGTAAACAAAGCCAAGATCAGATCAAAATTTCATACAATACAATGGGATACAAGGAACATCAATTACATTAACATAATTTCATTGCTCAGATGAAGTGCAAATAATTAATAACACCGTGTCTAACCAATGGGATCAACACATGTCAATATGATTGAAACAAGCATTGACCAAGTCAATAATTGTGGATGTCGCGGAGGCAACAGCCAGGTATGGGCGTGATGTCCGGAGTACCCAGTTCTCATCAAAAGCAATTTAGAATAATGCATGCAGATTTGTTGACTTTTGTTCTCAAGAGCTCAGGTGATCGCACCATTGCTAAAGATCTGCCCAGTTAGCATAGTGGTGCATAATTGCAATATGCTATGGTAGGACAATAGTGTCAGATTTAATTATGCCCTTTTAACACAGTGAATCCAGAAAACATTATGTCCACTGAGGATTGTAGTATCATTGTCTGCTGTACCCGCTTATTATAACAGTCCCAGATTTCACAATACCCAGTTAACAGAGCAGCACTGCCCTCCATTATCATAATATGGCACAGTAAGGCGAGGTTCTATTATTGCCAATTAACACACCAGTCTGTACCAGTGCATATAGCGCATCACGATTAGTTTCATGTGACATGGAGCAGCAGCAGTGTTATGGGCTGGTGGTAGCCGATGTAGCACTGAGCAGGGCCGCCGGGGCTGGCATTAGTGAGATAAGATCCTTTGGGCCCTGGCAATTATTTTTTTACAAGTTAAGCACTGCTGGAGACATCAACGTGTTCAGGTGGATTTCAGAACCATCCCTGAGGGAGGGATCTGAGAGGCTGCCCTATAATAATGAACAGGGAAGGGGCACTTACATATAGCCAAACTCAGTTAAGGTAGAGTAGCTGAGCAGTAACGCCTGATCTTTAGGATATCTACGGGTGGTGTAGTAGTACAACGAGACACACACAGAGCACTCAAATGCATCAAATTAGACTGGAATTATAAAAATACTCTATTAGGCCTTAACACACTATAGAATGAAAATACCAGCTAAGAAGTACTTCTTAATAAAAATATATACATCTTGAGTTGAATAAGCTATGTATAAAGTAGCACTACCCTCGAAGACAAAGGCAATTTCCTGGAGTAAGAAGTTTGCATTTGATTCTAATTTGCATACCCACAATGCCTTGCTGATGTGGCCGGAACTGGAGTGGAACCTCCAGGAATGGCTAGTAGGTGGCTTCGTGGAATGTGTGCCTTAAATGGACTGGGATATTCAGTTAAGAACAGGTATAAACTGTAAGTAGTAAAGCAAGTGAAGATAAAAGAAAGTAATATTAGAAGCAATGGGACAGTTATTCAAATTCAGGCTACAATAATGTAGCACACTGCAAAACAGTGGAAACAATTAGAATATGAAACCCCTGGCATTTAAAAAGTCCTTCCCTGCTAAAGTAGGTAGGCCCCGTACCCAAAAGAGTCCCAAGGAAATACATTTGTCAGGGAGTTGTGAGCTCGTTAAGTGAGGAAAACAAGTATTGGCAGAGCCAATACATAAGTCAACTGCTGCAGTGATGAAAGAACAAAAGCAAGTTCTAGAGATCAGGGTTTCTCTCTGAAAACCACCACACTGGGGGACACTCAGGTGGATCCTTGGCCAGAACTCAACCGATCACGACCAGGCAAGGGAGAGGAAGGGTCAGGATTTGTGCCCATACAACTCTATGGTGGGGGGGGAGTTTCCGGAGGAGGAAACAGGTATGCAAGCTCACTCCCTGACTCGGATTCCTCTAGATTTGCTGGTCCTACTCATTTGTATTGTTGGGCCGGTTGCATGGGGCCCAGGGGCCGTGAGTCTGGAGGTTGTTTGTAGGGTCAAGATTGGGTCCAGTTAGATGACTGTTCTGAACTCCACTGAGACTGTTTCTGTGACTTGGAAGCTGGATGACCCAGGCAAGCGAAGGTGCAGACCACCACGAGTCCTAAGATAAAGTGAGAATCCCAGGACATGACGGAAGCAAGCAGCAGTGAATATAACCACACTCAAGTGGCAGCAGTCAACGTATGTGCTGGACACAAAGAAACTGATCTGGGAAAGCATATCTTCAGGATGGAGAGCAGCAGCAACTGAGGATTGTTTATAGGTCACAAGCTGTATAGTTGCTGAGTTGCAAGTCCTAATGTGGAACGGTGATCAGTACAGAGGAGATGCCATGAACAGAGCTGGTCAGCCTACAGGATCGTCCCAGGGACTTCCGAAGGCTCCAGAGGGCAGAATTGGCATGCAGAGGTCTAGAATGGTTGGTCCCAACAACCCAAGGGTGGAAGCACAGCTGGGGGTCTTCAGAAGATCAGATCAGAGAGGCTGGGGGCAATGCTGAATGTCTTCAACATCATCCTTGTGTCTTCAGTGGGCTGCAGCTTTCAAAGGGCTATTGGCTCCAACCATGATCTCAAGAAATGGCTGCAGGGTCTTCCATTTATTGTAGATTTGAACCAGGGTCACACCCCTACCCCATCAGCACACCTATAGTAATGATCTACAGCATTGACACTAGAAAGGGCTGTCCAATCCTGGACAGACTCCTGCCCTATATCAGCCCAGAGGGTACATGCCAAAATCAAGTAGGAACTAGAAGCAGAAGAAAGCAAATTTCTTCACAATGCAGATCTGCAAAATGCCTGTGATAAACTTAAAGAAATTACCACAGCCCTTGACCAGTTTATGGCAGCAACCCTAGAAATGAAACACAAACAAACTGGCCAAGGATATCAAAAACTTTAAAATTGAAAACATGTACCCTTATCTGGCAGTAGATTATAAAAACAAAAAGGAAAAGGAAAGAGTAGCCAATCTGACAGGGTCCAACAGGAACAGACGAAAATGGGTCATGTTCTCTGACGCCTCCAGCTCAGGGTCCTCTGTCGACCAGCCACAGAACCAAGGAAGACAATAATATCAAGGGCAATTTGAACCACCACCACCCCAGGTCTCTTTTTTTAGGGAGAGGGGCCCCAGGGGAACCATTCTGGGGCCCTCCACCACCCATGCCTATGCCCACTTACAATTACCAAACAATGGAGGCAACCATACAGGAGACGACGCAATGCTTGCACGTATTAAAGGACATTCCGATCTTCAATCCATCAGGTATTGAGCTAAGCAAAGCTGAAACATCGGTCCTGGAGAAATTACTATCCTTTGTACCCTCTAGTACTACCAACTGGTTCCAAAACCGTCCAAGACTAGGTCACCCTCCAGCCTGGCTTTGGCTGATCGTTTGGTGCTCTTAAAAATCACCAAAAGCAAAAAGAAAGACATACTAACACAAAATTGAAAATGCAAATGTATTTGTGTTCAGCACTGGAGTGCCCTCTACTATACGGATTGTGTGTTTATGTAAAGAAGGCGCACTCTAATTGGTGACAGTGCCAAAATAACATTGTACCTGTATATACTGTCACGTTTATTATTTTATTTCTCCACTACGATATGTACTGAATATATTTTGTTTTACAATTTCCCCTCCCCAAAAAAAAATAAAAAAATAAAAAGAGTTGAATAAGAATGCAATACTGATTGAAAACCCTTGTCATGAATAATGCAATGATTTGGGTCACAACTGCATCATTAACACTAGCTAAAATATTAAAAAGCTGTGTGAACTCCTTAATTGCTGTTGCTTCTCTATCTCTTAATTGACTTCAAGCTAGCACACAGCAGTCTCCTTCTGCAACAATGTAAAGCATGTTAAAATTGGTACTCTTTACGAAATAGGTGTTAAGAGAAAAATGTATGTGGCAGGATGCCACCTTCTTGTTTCAATGACTTTTAGCTCCTCCCACAAATCTGAGCTTTCCCTCCAGTTACTTACTAGATCACCCCAGCAATAGACATACCCATGGTCAGAATATGGATTGGGAACAGACAGATCCAGCCCCCACATCCAGACAGATGCACACAACACTGCTTTGCCTAGGCAAGTTGTGTCTTTGTCTGGGAAATGGCTTTCCCTATATAGCATATCCTAACATGAGAGGGCAGGAAGAACGCCAAAGGATAAGATAGTAGCCAGGGGACAGGGTGAAAAACATGTAGCACAGCCATTTTGTGTATATAAAAGGGTTGTATTCTGTAAAATACAAATTGGCATGCAAGAAAAACAAAAACAAGGTAGAAAAATACCCGCTATCCCCAGCCTGTGCTGTAAACATTATGCAAGTAACAGACGTTTTTGTAATGGGAAAAGGGATACACCTTTAAAGTGATGTGAGCTGCATAGAAATTAACAAGGAATTCGGGGGACAGGGTCACCCTTTATTAGTACTCTTAGGGACTGACCAGTGCCCCCAAAACTGATGAGCTAAGCAAGGTGTTAGGGACGATTTTCTGTTTGCTGCCTTCTTCACAGACATTTATGGTACATTCTAACTTTTTGCTATGGTTTGCTTGCTGACCTGACATTTTGGAGGCAAGTAAAGCACTCAGCTTTTCTTCCCTTGTTTTCTGCTCACTCTTAAAGGAAACAGATCAGTCCCTAACACCATCAGTACTGGGAGACTATGGGCCTCATTACAAGGTTGGCTCTAGGGGAAAAAAGTGGCAGTATTTCCGTTACTGCCAGTTTTCGTGCACTGTCAAATTACATGCTTGGTGGAATTACCACAGGCGGAATTACCAATCAGTAATTCTGCCAGGGGCAATTCTGCCAAAAATCCCCAATGGACTAATATAAATGGGGACTAACACTGCCTTAACACTTGCAATCCTGTGGTAAAAATTAAGATTTGATTGCTTGCTGTTATCGCTACTTGATAAAACATAATAATCTGTGTCAATAGCTCAAAAGGCTTCAGTTTATAAAATGGTTAATAGGAACTCCTCCCAAACCCAAAGGGCATCAAATAACCTCAATGACGATAGTTGGTGGCAAGGTAATTAAATGTATAAGCTAAAGCCTTACTAGTGATAACTTTTTTTTAAGGATTTGTTACAGTGCATTTTCAGAATCAACCCTGTGAACAGATTCAGAGATCCCGCCCTATTCTGGTGAACTACTATAGACACAATGGGCCTCATTACGACCTCGGTGGTAGCCCTGCCACTATTGGCAGCATGGCTGCCGCCGAAATCGCGTCCGGGTCCTCAGAATGAGGAATTACCGGGCCATTCCGAGTTTGAAAGGCCCGGTAATTCCTCCCTCCAGGGACCCGGACCCGGTCCTTCCCCATTCCCATTTCAGCCCCCATAGGGCTGAATGGGAATGGGAGAGGGAGCAAACAACGGCCCATTACGAGTTGGCCCGTTGTTTGCTCCCTATTCCCCTCGCGGGACCCGGTAAGCACGCCTGGTTTGACCAGGCGTTGCTTCCTGGGTCCCGCGAGGGGAACTCGTAATGAGGCGCTACGGGGTAAACGGCGCCAGCACCTTTTACGGCGCTGTTTACCCCGCACCACCAAGGTCGTAATGAGGCCCAAGGCCTAGTCCAACTATCTGGGTGGTGTGACTGAGCAGCAAGGCTTACACTTAGTGAGTGTGTGAGTGGTAAAGGGTTCAGTTAAGCACACAAAGAGCACACTTAATAATACAATTTAGGCAGAGTGTATACAAATAGCTGCTCGTGTCTTTTTTGGGCCTTCAGCAAACTGTTAGCAAGGAGAAACCACAGTTAAGTAACGCACTAAATCATTTACTTTTATTATATGCACGTTCACTTTGGTGTGCTCACTTTTTGCAATGCTGTTGCATCAGTATCAGAATACTGCAGAATAGTAAAGTAAGTGAATAAAAGAACCAGATAAGTAAGCATCAGTTAAAGAACTAATTTGTTGAAAATACAGAAGTTAGAAACACCATCAAAACCGTAGCATATAAAAAAGGTACTAGCCCGTAAGAAAGTCCTTCCCGGCTAGATAAGAAGGAGCCTTGTGCACTAGAGTCACAGGTCCCAATGCAGTTCTCTTAAAAGTCTGAACAGGAGATGGCAAAGTCAATAGGCAGTTTCAAAGGGTCTCAAAGTTAGTGAACAATTGAAGAAAGGTTCTTAGCAACTTAGCAGACCCTCTGCCAATCCAGCCACCTCAGGGGGAACCCAGTGGACTATCTTTGAGCAGAACTCCACTGCTCACAGTCAGGTAAGGAAGAGTTAGAGTAAGGACATAACTCTCATTGAATCCCATGTAAAACTGGAGGTGGGCAGGAGCAGGTATGTTTATTCGCTGTCTGTACTCTGAATCACTCAGTGACCACTGTTGAAATTCCTGAATTCATTGGGCCCACTTTTCTAGTGCCTTATTTCGATGAAGGAAGTCCAGGGGTCTCCTCTCAGGTACAGGTCACTTTTAGAGTTGGGTTTTGGGTCAGGGTAGTTGGCGGTTCTGTGCTCTGATGGATACGTTCTTGACACTGGATAGCTGTACACCTCTTCTAGACTAAAGAAAGGACTACCACTGCTGTGACGACCTCAGAGGACCCCAGGACATGTTGCAAGCAGTGATCAACGTGGCCACTCCAAAGAAATGGCTGCAGTCAACCCTTGTGGTGGAAACAAAGAAACTGGTCCTATAAAGCCCCTCTTCGGGTTGGAGAGCTGTAACTGCAGGAGGAGGCTTCTTGTTTTGAAAGTCGAGGATCTGAGGAGTCCCAAGGCTCAACTTGGGATCACGGCCGATGAATCGAAGTAGCTCAGGAAGAATCTGGTCAGCCCGCCAAGTGCTTCTGCAGGTTTCCAAGGGCAGAGTCCTCCAGCAGACTGGTTGTTCACACCAGACCAGGGGTCAAAGCAACAATGAAGGCGTTCTGTAGATCAGCAAAGGAGCAAACCATCACTGGGACGCGTTAGGGAGATTTATCAGTTTTACGCTTAATCCCCTCTCTTTGTGAGACCCCCATCTCTTGGTGCTCGACTTCTGGACCTTTTTCGTATTCTCCTGAATGAGGGGAGCCTTTCCCCCCCTTCCTCATTCATGCTTTTCTTCTCTAATCATGGGAACTTTTTATGTTTAACCTTATATTATGGAGTCTTGCTTTCCTCCATATCCTTTAAAGGCATCTGTGTTACACCTTTGCAGCACACAGCACCTTATGTGCAATGTTGCTGAGGGCCCTTTGGGTTTTCCTTTTTATATTCTTTTATTTTCCTTAAAAACTACTGTTCTTAAAGAAAGAGGGATACTTTCTATCCTTCCTAAACTTTTACTTTTGAGAGATCAGCACACCCCGCCTTATGTGGAGTTCTGAAGGGATACCTAGTATCCCACTTCTCTCTGCTCCTGTAACATTTTGGCTACAGTAACAACCCTATAGTTATGTCTGGTGGCAGTGGATGTGTTCTACCAGCTTTTATGCAATTTCCCACCGAAGGCTGTATTCACAGCTGCGGTTATGCAAAAGAGAGTCACCCCTCTTACAACATGGTGGGTCCTTTCTTATTTTGCTATTTCTTATGTGGTTGTTCTATGTTAGCCCTTCTTCTATCCTGGGAGGAAGGGGTCCTTGATGTGAGTTTTGTCTTCAGCGGGAACCCTTTGTGTAGCCCTCGTGGCTCCAGTGTGTCTGCGAGGAAAGGAAGCAGGGGAGGAGCCCAGAACTCCGCTATCCTTTGTCTGCTGATGTGCCTGAATGGAACCAGTTCCCACTGGGGGGCTGGATGTCCCAATTAGAAAGCCACCTACTCCTTTCTGTAAACTGCAGGTAGAGTTTGCAGAGGTATGAATGTGAAATCCTAATAAAAGGTAAGGAGCCTGAGGCAGAAGACAAGTCGACCACTGGAACAGAAGACCTGAAGCAGAGACGCTGGCAGACCCTTCAAGTAATCGCAAAGAGGCCACCGCTGTCCTGACTCAGTTTTCAAATCGACAGAGGAGTCCCAAAGAGGATGACTCCTTCTCTTTGGATGGTGGGACCAACTTGCCATAAGACAATCAGTTCCCATTGGGGGGCTGGCTCTCCTGATTGCAGAATGAGCCATCCCCTTCCAGGGCTGCAAACTGCCAATCCAAGGGGACCTCCAACCCAATTTCAGTGCATCTTCCCGCGAACAAAGCCTCCCAGGACTTTGGTGAGCTACAGTTTGACCTCCAGAACAAGATCCCCCGCCTCAAAGTCCCCTCGCCAGAGTGCAGGACTGCAGTATTGAGGTAGATTGACCAGGCGGTAATCGTTCACTGTTGGAGCTTGTAAAAAGGCGCCAAAACCGTAGACCGACATGGGAGTCTAAAGAATTCCTTTCTGAGGGTCCTTACTTGCATCTGCTGATGCGACATCCCTTCCAAAGTACCCCCTTTCGGCACCAAGAACAAAGGAACAGGAGACCCGGTCCACTGCTGCTGCATAGTAGAGAATCCAGCTGCATCTTCTTCAATACTCATAAGGTACTGGGGGGCTCAAATAGTAGTAGTTAGCTGAAGCCAATTAGTCACTCCTGTGTCACGGGGTGTCCACCCATACCCATTGCCCAGGCATAACAGCTTGTGCACCGATAGGAAGTCCTTTCCAAGGTCCCTACTAACTTTTTTTATTCCACTTAATTTAAGTATCCGGTGGAACCTTGCCTTCTCTGCTGCTGCACATGACTGCACCCCTCCTCAACTGACTCTGAAGAACTCTTAACTAGTTAGGCAATGGACTGCTAAAGTATAAGAATTATTGAAAAGCATTATAAAGCAGTAGATTGCTGTTGCTAGTGTGGATTAACCTTGTTTCCTTACAACAGAACATTGCCTAAGTGACTTTACAAAGTGAATTGATTTATCATTGAACTGTGTTCATGACTGGTGCAAGCCACTACTATTGAAGCATTCACCTGAAAAAGTGTTGCTTATGGTTTCTATGTGTGCTAGCTAAACTAAATAGTAATTACTTACTTTTGCCTTGTGTATATAAAATATAACTACAAGTGTGTGAGAGTTAATTGTACTGACCTACAGCTTGCATGCTCCTCATAAGATAAGCTTGGCTGCTCTGCCATTCTACCAAACCTTTGGCTAGTACAGACCGGTTATTAAGAGGTGGGGCCTGTATACCAAGGGATAGTTGTACAGAGTCTGACCTGCTGGTAGAGTTTTGGAAAACTCATCTAACATGACGGTTAAAGAAAGTACTGATGGCTGCCTTCCAGTGACCAGTGACGATCTGAGGAATGACTGCAGGAGACCCCTTTTTATCAAAGATTGAAGCTGGAGTTCCCCCCCTAGTCCAGCAATGGCAAGGATGGGCACCATTCAAACTAACAGGGACTGTCCAACACTGGACAGCCTCTGGACAACACATTTGTCCAGCAACAGACACACTTTGGCATGGATGTGTACTGGGAACAGACAGTCCCATACCCCATCTGGCCACACACATTCCCCCACTCTGGAAAGCTGGTGCTTTCCCTTGGAAAGTGCTTTCCATATCTGGCAATTCCAGCCCTGCGAAGGCAGGAAGATGGCCAAAGACTAGCTAAATATCTTGTGTCAGTCATTTTTGAGTATATGGTACTCTATTTGGCATTAAACAGTAAAATGTACAAGTGCATGAGGAGAAATTAAAGGAAAACGCAACAAAAAGTATCCACTGCCACCAGAACATCCTTGACCTATGTTAGTAACCACAAAGTTACAAATGACAAAGTTTAAGGGACACAAAGTGTCCATACCATACTTAACTGTAAGGTGATGTGCGCTGGGAAAATTAAACAGTATTTTACAATGGGCACGGATAGTCATAGGGACTGAGCAGGGCCCCAAAAACAAATGAGCTTAACAAGGCAAGTAAAGTAAAAAGGCTTCCCTTGCCTCAAGAAAATCAGAAAAGGTTCCAGACAATAGCCAAAAGACAGGGTGTCCCATTGAGGTCTATGGTATGGGGAGAAAGCAGCAAAACACATCTTTCCTAACAGTTTCCATTAATGCAGCCATAGTAAATCTATCACTATTTAATGAAGCTAGCTAAAGCAATGATATCTTGACTTTTTGTGATGCTAGTCAGCATAATGGTAGAAAGTGGTCTCACTAATGCCAGAATGCACACAAAGCCGTGATCAGGTCTTCAGGGATACAGTGTAGAATTAAGCATGCAAACCTGTACAGTCATAGTAAGCTTCAACCATAGTATCCAGAGGCAGCAAGGTGAACAATTGTGTAGTCTCAATCGTGCAAACTATAAGTATTATCTTTGTTATCTCAGATCCTCTATAAAACAGGATATGCCAACGCAAAGGAGTTCTTATTTCAGATACAAACTTGCCCAAGTCAGCCAGGACATTAGCTATATCAGGCAGTATTCATCCTGCCAACAAGGATCTCAGCCATGCCAAACAGGATGTCAGTCATGCATGGCTGCAAACTCAGCCAGCATTAAAGAAACTCCCACCTAGCAAAACATGTGGCTAAGCTCCAACTTGCTCCCATTGCTGCCTTACATCAGCCGCTCAACACACATTAAAAGACTGCTGTGCACTGGAGGCAGGCTGGAAATTGGTACAGCAAAAGTGCTGGGTGGCATGGCCCCGTTACCAGCAGAGAACACAACACAACACAACTTGATTGTCATATTACAACAAAGGGGCTGTAACGCTGTGGATGTGAAAAACTATTGGGTCTGGAGGAGAGTGCAGCCATGTAGCGAAGTGTTGAGCATTTCAGTGGCCCACTTCCTGAGAAAGCCCATGGCACCGGCTGGGAGAAGCTAGGGTAAGGCATTCGCTGGCAAAGTAAAGCGGTCTACTCCACTGCATGGTTGGCTCTTGGGGCATCCTAGCACAGGCTGATTGCCGACATGGATTTCAAGTGTATAGATCAATAGAACTATTTAAAGTATTGAGAGCAGCGTTGATTTGCATCACAGCAAAGAATGATTGGTGAATAAAGAGGTTCTCATACTGAACAACTGAATCCGAGATACAAATCCTAAGAGTCCTGTAGGACGACTTAACACGTGAGGGTAAATGAGGAAGGAATGCTAAAGTCTACAATATCCATGATACTGAGGGTGCCACTCACTCTATGACTTTAACTGGACTTTTGGAGATGGCGCAGGACTTGCTGGCTGGGGTTTTGTGTTTCTTCACCCAAAGACTGGCGAATGAAAAAACTATGTGAGCAGGTAATGGGCTCCACGAAGCAATATCGCACTGCGGGTGGATCCAAATAAATCGGAAAGAAAGAAGGAAGGAAAGAGAGAAAGACCTTATGGACTTACCCGGTCTGAAAGATTTCCCAAGATAGAATGCAAATGAGAGATTTGTGGGAACCTCAAAACGGTTAGACGAAAGGGTAACTATGGTCACTGGTTTGAACTAGAGACTAAATTATCATTTTCAAGACCACTACTAAAAGTCAGTCCTCTAAGGGCAATCCCTCAGTCAGGCAGGCTGATGGGGTGGGAGATTTGACCGCACAGTGCGGGTCCTGAAGCAGCTGCACTAGCTTCTTCATAGGAGGTGCACTCAAAGTGAAAATGTCTTGTGGAAGGACAGAAGCAACTCATTATTGAGACTGGAAACGCAACGCCGCTGTAAAATAGCCACAGGCTAAAGTGTTTTTCTTTTAATGCAATTTACTTCTGGAAAACACTTAAAGCTGAATTAAGGATTACATCCAACTATTTGTACTTCTAGAAGAGCATGAAAGTCCGGTTTTGGCACCAGGGCTCTGGATAAGTGTCAACTACATTTGTTTATTGCTCTACTGTTTGATTTCTTTATATTGTTACATATTTAAGGTGTAGTAATGTCATAACTGATGGCATCAGTAATTTCATGGTTGACATAATTTATGATGCCATTAGTGATGTCACAGATACATTGTGATGTAATCTGTGATGTCATCTGTGGCATATGACAGTGCAGCATGGTAGCCGAGTTAAGATTCAATAGCAGATTGTTTTGAGTGTTCTTTTTGTTGCAACCATAATGCCCATTTCTCAAAGTCGTTCATGATATTTCAAAGGTTTTCATTAGGGCTATAACCATGAATTCTCTTTAACTAAAGTATTGTTCACCGAATGTAATATAAATATTTTTTTAATTGGCCTCTTTACGAATTGGGCGGTGTGCCGGCGGTAAATCCGCCGGAATACCGCCCAATGAATTACCATTACCGCCACTTGGTCCAGCGGATTTACCACTGGATTACAAGTGGTGCTGGTGTTAGTCCCCATTAATTTAGGGATTTTAGTGGAATTACCACAGGCAGAATTACTGCCACAATAATTCTGCCGATTTTGCCAATTATGCTGCAGAAAGTGGGAGGATTTATCTCAAGCATGATGCTGGAGGTAAATTACCCATTCCTGCTCCAAACTCGTAGTGTGGCAGTGAGGGAAGAAGAACAAGTTATTTATCTGTAACTCCTGTTCTCCAGCATGGGTCTGGCATGGATTCACTTGCTCATGAATATTCCCTGTGGTCAGGCTGGGAATCCTCGGTAAAGAAAAAAAACAGTTTTGCTTTAGCCTGAAAACTGCATTTTTTCTCTAAACCAATCACTGTCCTTTAGGTCATACTGCCCCCATCCAATGACAGTCGTCACCCTAAGCGCCATCCCTGGTGGCCATCTTCAGTTTTGGTATACCACGTAGTGGCAGTATGAACCAAGAAGAGCCACAGAAGGTAAGAAGGGACGGTTTGCATGTAAATCCATGCTAGACCCATGCTGAAGAACAGGAGTAAGTAACTTGTTCCTTCTCTAGCACGGGGTCTGGCATGGATTCACATGCTCAAAAATACAATTACACAGCAGTACATATACACCACCACAGGAGGTGGCAAGGCTCAACAGAAGCAATACAGTTACCCATGGAACAGGCTCACCTCAGGCAAACAAGTAGCATAGCACTGCTTAGCTGACCCTGTAGATGTCAAGCAGGGGCACACCAGATAGAAACGCGCTGTTGTCACTGTGATGGCTCTGGTGGAATGGGCTCTCGGCCGGCCTGGAAGGGTTTAGATAGCCAGACGATGAAAGTGCATGATACAGGCAGAGAGCCACCTAGATATGGGCGCCATAGACAGGGCCTTCATGTGATCCACAGGTCCAAAATTCACAAAGAGTTGATATGGCTTCTGAAAATCCTTCATGCGTGCCACATAAAACTTCAAGGCACGAGCAACGTCCAGCAAATCAAAGTTCTTTCCACCAGCGTAGAAGGGTTCGGGAAGAAGACTGGCAGAACCAAACGCTTGTTGAGGTGGAATTCTGAAAGAACCTTCGGCATAAAGGTGGGGTGAGTCTGCAGCACCACCATTGTAGCATGGAAGGACAAGTGCGGCTGCTTGCAAAAGAGGGCCTGGATCTCCACGACCCACCTTGCCAAGGCTTTTGCCACGAGGAAAGCCATCTTCCACGAGAGAAATGTCAGTGGGGCCTGATGGATTGGCTCCCATGAGCTTTGCCAAAACCATGTTGAGCATCTAAACTGGAGCAGAAGCCTTCACTGGTGGAAAAGTCCTGAAGAGGCCTTTGAAGAGGAACTCCTTGACGAGCCTATGTGGCCAGGTGTCCTGGTGAAACAGGACATGGCAGCCAGATGCACCTTGCTGGAGGCATGAGCCAGACCAGCCTTGGCCAACGAAAGCAGGTACAGAAGGAGCTGCAGAGATGTGACATGTAGCAGTGTAATTTTGTTGAGCCCTGTACCACACTGGACTCCCCCAGCACTTTTCCCCTCCCATCTCCCCTGCACTTGCGCCATCTAAATGTCACTAGGCCTAGTAAGATAGTTTTGTCCTCCCTATGTCTCCCCTCCCTTGCATCGCCGCGCCTTGAAACACTTGTGTATAGGCACGTTATGAATGCCATACCATATCACTGTGAAGTGTTTCTGTTTATAGCCATAGCCACAACGTAGAGGAAGCTCTGGCCTTGGCTAGGATCTTCTTACATTCCATCGACAGAGGATAGTGTCCAAACTCTAGGGCTGCAGGAGACGGGCCGTGAGGCTCAGCAGTATCGCCTCAGTCTTCTCTGGCGAGAAGATCGGGAAGTTGACATTTGAGGGAACCTGCTGGCTAAGCTCTGGCACTGTGAGTTGGTCGAAGTCACGAAGCGGTCGATCTGGGGTTGACCCCAATCATGGAAAAGAAGACATACTTGCTCTTGACGAAGTTCCCATTTGTTGGTGGAATGCAGCTCCCTGCTGAGAGTCTGCAATAGTGTTCTTGGTGCCTGCCAGTTTAAACGGGACGAGGAACATGTCCTGAAGAATGGCCCATTGTCACATGGTCTGGGCTTCCAGGGAGAGCGCCAGGGAGCACATCCCGCCCTGCTTCCAGATGTAGAAAATGGTAGTATTGTTGTCCCTGAAGATTCTAACCACCTTCCCTCGCAGCAACGGCAGGAATGATTTGAGGACCCAGACATCTGCCCAGAGTTCGAGGATGATGTTAAGGCCCTTTTCCTCTGGGAGCCAGAGGCCTCGGGCATCCAGTTGCCTGGTGTGGGCCCTGCACCCTTCCAGGGAGGCATCCCTGGTGACCGTCACGTGGAACGGTGGAAACTGGCAAGGAGCTCCTTGCGTGAGAAATGGGCGCTCCCCCCACCATCGTAGAGCTTGCTGGAACTCCTGGGTGAGGGTGCGATCATGTCTGACAAAGAGCCTGAGACCTGCAGCCGCTTTAGTCCAGAAACACCTGAAGAGGCCTCAACTGCAGCCTGAAAAAAGGGACGAGGTGGATACAGGAGGACATCATGCCCAGCAGTGACTTGATAGCTCGTACCATTGCGGATTATGCCGACAGATGCTCCACCTTTCCCAGGATGGTCATCACACTCTCCTCCTAGGTGTAAGCCAGGCATGCGAATGTGTTGAGATGGGTGCCCAGGAACAGAGCGTTCTGCGATGGTTACACGCAGGACTTTGGATAATTGATGGCAAATCCAAGCTGCGTCAGCAAACAAATGGTCTCTGCCGTAAGCTGGTTTGCCAGTGCGTGAGAGCGGAAGCGGGTGAGCCAGTTGTCCAGATATGGGTAGACATGGATGTCCTTGAGAAGTAGATGCGCCGCCACTGGGGCCAGGCACTTAGTGAACACCCTTGGGGCCGATTCCAGGCCGAAGGTCAAAGCCTTGAACTGATAGTGCAGCCCCTGGATCACAAAATGTAGAAACGTCTGATGTTTTAGGTGGATGGGGACGTGAAAGTAAGCGTCTTTCAGATCCAACATCACCAGGAAGTCCCCCTCCTCCAGCTGGCCAAGCACCTGCTGCAACATGACTATTCTGAACTTTTGGGACTTCAAGTACTTGTTGAGACATCTTAAGTCTAGTATCGGCTGCTACCCTCCGGTCTTCTTTCGATCCAGAAAGTACCTGGAGGCCCAAAGGTGCTGGCGGATGGATTCTATCACCCCCTTGCTTAACATGGCCTGAACCTGCTGAAGCAGTTGAGTGTAGTTCCTGCCACGCCACAGGAGGAATTAGAAGTTGAAATTCCAAGGCATTACCCTGATGAAGAACGTCCAGCACCCATTTGTCTATGGTGATGGTCTTCCACTTGTAGACAAAGTTTGCTAGCCGGCTGCCCACTGGGGTTCGAAAGTGGGTGGCCGGATCCACGTCCGGTTCGGGCCTGCTTGGCCGTATGCATGCTGGCCTGTGGGCGACGACGACACTGGCCACCGCTGCCGTAGGCCTGTAGGTAGCCCCTGTAGGCCTCCTGGGTTGTGGTATGGGAGGGTTGATGAATGGGGGTGTTAAACCCCTTGAAAGACCTGCCAGACTTCCCCCTCAATGACCAAAAGGACGACAACCTCCTCTACTGCAATGTAGACTACTACATCTACTGCAAAGCCTATGGAAGGCGGGTGATTTTCCCGGGGGTGGATAATTAATCCAAAGTTGACGAACACCTTGAAACAGGTTCACTTTCAACTTTTCCCAAAGTGGATCGAGAAAGTGGTTAGACAACACAGCTCGACCCAGCCCGGCCACACCAAAAGAACTCGGTCACACTTACCCAGGAGCTCAATGGTTATTAAACCCGCAGTTACACCTTAAAGGATAGTGCTAACACCTGGAGGCTATCCAGGGTAGGGAAGGTCTTGTGGTTCTCTCTAAACACTGCCCACCTTGTGGACGAGGTAGACAGGTTTAACAATAGTGAAGGGCTGAAAGTTTCCTTTACCCACAGACATCCCTCACCTGATGAGCACAGTATCTTGGAGTGTACAGATCTTTCACAGACCTCACGTTATTGTATTTTATTCGTTATGTTAATGTTACAACGATCGCATATAACTTGTCACGTGCAGATCACCTCTCACCTTTTGTAAGTTCTCTTTATACCGTTCAGTGAGGCATGAAGCATATAGGCATGGGAGCTAGTTCATGCAGTGCTTATCCAACATGCGTACATACGCTGTGTATAAGTCCACTTCAATCAAGCCATCCTTACCCACTTAAGGGTGAACGGCATCGCAAGCATCTACCTCCGGTACAGTGATGTTGATGGCTGATGGCTGCAGGACTGGAAGACTGCTCAGTAATCAGCTTAGACTCAGCTCGACTTTGCGTACACTGCGCGTAGCAGTCAAATTTTTGTAGGTTCTCTCCTCCCACAATCACGGAAAATGGGAACGAGACGAGACTGGACTGCAAGACTGCTCAGTAATCAGCTTAGACTCAGCTCGACTCCACCCCATTCATCCCCTGTTTCATCCATGCCTCAGTTTTGGCAAATTGTGTTCCCTCCAGCTTAGCTTGAAAGAATCTTGGGTTCTCCCATTACTCAAAAAACCCCAACTTAGACCCCCGCAGCCCTTAACAACTACCGGCCAATCACCAAGGTACCATTCCTGCTAAAAATCTTGGACAGGGCAGCCTACAATCAAACACAACTCTTCCTGGAATCAAACCAAATACTAGGGAAACGTCAATTGAGATTTCGACCTGGCCATGGAACCGAATCAGCCCTATTAGACCAGAAAAATCAAATGGACAACCTCAGAGATAAAGGTAAGGCCTACTCCTTGACCCATCAGCTGCTTTCGACCTGGTTAACCACAATACACGGTACCACCACATCACAACAGCAGCAAACTTCTAAGAGGACGCCATAACCTGAGTCACTTCATTCCTAGACAGGAGATCACTAAGTGTCTTCTCAGTCTTGGTGAACGGCCCTCCAGAACCCAAACCATGCTGCATACAGCAAGGCTCATGTAACTCCTCTACCCTGTAGAATATTTTCACCAAACCCCTTTTCGACCTCCGGGATGACCTTGGCATAGTCTACATCAACTATGCCGATGACACGCAAATCCTTCTACCCTTATCAGGATCACACAAGAAAGACTCCACGATGATCAATGAGATCGAAGTCACCATCAGGACCTGGATGGCTATGAACAATCTCTGTCTAAATGATAAAACAGACATTTTGGAAGTAGGATCGCCTACAAGGTTAAAAAAACATCCACCATTTTACGAATCATTCCAGATCGACGATATCAAAATCCCAGTTTCAGCCTCTGTGAAAACACAGAGTACACCTCAATGCCACTCTCTCGATGACCAAACAAGTTAATGCCATTGCCTTGTCGGCCGCATATACAGCCAAACTTCTCAATGCAGCCAGGAAATACCTCACACCAGTCAGTTGCCTGACTATTGCAAGATCAATAACCAGAGCAAGACTTGACTATTGCAAGGCCCGCTTCGCAGGCACCTCTAAAAAAAATAAAAACATTGGCAAAATGCAGGTAATCCAGAACAATACATTATGTGCGCCACTCAACATCTCTAAAAAAAATACCACATCTCTGCACCCAGAAAAATGGCACACTGAAAGGATTAAATTCAAAATCCTCACCATCACGCACAAATGGCTGTTAAACACAGCACGGAGTACCTAGCTCAGAAAATCGTCAAAGCTAACCCTACCAGACCGATCAGAGCTCCCTACGTCCACTGAATCATCACTCCTAAATATACATGTGCCAGAGGACGAGGGACAAGCTTCCCATCCATGGCAGCCTCCCAATGGAACGCCCTCTCGCCCTTGCTACGATCGGAAGTCTCTCACTGGGCATTCAGAAAAACTTGGCTCTTTGCCCAACTATGCCCCCACCAAACTTCGAAGGACCTATCCCATACAGTTGACCACGTCATGCCCTCGGCCTTCTTGTCCCCCCACCCGTGAAATTTCCTATCTTCTAAGATTATGTAATGTTTGATGATCTCGGTATATGTACCATGCAACAGGTTCGCAACAGCGCCCTGATGCCCGTGGGCTTGGGCGCTTTAAAAATTAAAATAATTTAAATCTGTTTAAGTGTGTGCTGTTCTAAACTAAATCACGTTGAATATGCTACAAGTAAAGAGTCTCATCACTGACATAAAAAACGAATGTTGACAATGACTGGGTATCATTATGAGTTTGCGGTAAATCGGCTGATTAACCATCAAACTCGTACAGACTACACCACACGGTCCTGTGGCATTACAAGTTGTGGTACGGAGGTGTAAATCCTCATTTTTCCTTGTGCATTTTTTGCGGATTTACCGCGAGTGATATGGGGATTCACCTCCAGCAACTCCGAATTTGGGGGTCTGTAAAAGTGGCGGTAAATCCATTAACACCACTTTTCACCTGCACCACTGATCTTATAATGAGGCCCGTAGTAAGATCAGAAAGCATGCTAGTGTTGCCTAGAATCAAAACTCTGATGCACTGTGAAACACTTTCCCACATTAGCAGGGTGTGTAGCTCCTGCGCTACATATTTGCTTAAATTAAAATAACATTAAGGAAGGTTTCTATTTTTTTTTTTTATGGTTTGCTTAACACCTGCCCTCAAAAGACAGTTTTTAGATTTACAGATTTGGATTATTGGCCATGTGTTCATAAATTGTCAAATTAACTTGTAGTGGGAGGCGTTGTATAGCAGGTCTGGCTGAGCTCAATTTGGAGTTCAGAGTTAATTGCTGATGTGTTCCCTACATTATGACCAACACTGTATATGTTAATGATGTTGCTAGTTTCCAATATTTTAATCAATTGTAAGGTTAATAGTAGTTGATTTTAGTATGTTTTATTACATATGCAAAAGCAAAAAGGCAAAGACAATGAAGTGTGAGAAGCCAGAAATGAGACACAGACACAGAGGACACATTTATAGTATTATTATGGTATTTATTGAGTGCAGACCTGGCTTTGAGAAGCAATGGAGCGCTTTACAGAGGTATACAGTACAGACGCATGAGAGCACTTTTCAGAGGTAACAAAAGAACAGATATACAGCGGGGGTCGGATAAAGAGGGACACAGCTGTACTGGGTGGCAGGGAGCATAGGGGAGTGGGCGCTATCTAGCGAGTCAGATGTGATGACGTAGGTGTTGAGGCAGAGAGATTCCTTGAAGAGGTGGGTCTTGAGTTATTTTCTGAATTGTAGGACCGTGGGGGAGAGTCTGATGCGGACAGGGAGGAGGTTCCGTAGTCTTGGGGCGTAGGCATAACAGGCTTGTTTTCTGGTCCTTTGCTTTTTGCAGCAGCGGATTTCAAGTATGCACGTGTCCTGGCTTCTGGTGGTGCACTGTCTGCTAGAGATGCCGAGTATCTCCTCAAGGTAGCTGGGTGACTTGAGGGCGACTGGCTTATAGATGATGCAGCAAGACTTGAAGGTGATTTGTGCATGCAGTGGGAACCATGAAAGGTCGATATCTGCGTAGACTCTTGTTGAGGCGTGCAGCTACGTGTATGACACTCCTCAGGGGCACAAGGGAGGACGACAGGAGGCCTTCAAGAAGTGCATTGCCCCCATCAGTTGGGATAGGACCAGTGCTTGAACAGTGGATCTAAAGCTGTCCGGAGGGATGAAGGGCTTGACATTTCACAGTGGGAAAAGCTGATACCAAGCTGTCCGAGTTTCCTTAGCTATGTATGTCTTGAAGAAGAGATGTTTGTCGATGTGGAACCCGAGGGACTTGGCACAGGAGGTGAGCGCAGGTGTGAATCCCTCAGAGTTTATGTTTCATAAACAGGTCTGTATGTCTGGGTGTTCAGTGTTGTTGGTGAGGAGTAGGAATTCGGTCTTGGAGGGGTTGAGCTTCAAATATGCACTGGACATCCAAGACTAGATCAGCGAGAGGCAGGTTGAGCCTATGGATGTCCTTGATGGAGTCGATATTGAGGTATAGCTACGTGTCGTCTGCGTATTGGTGGATGTGGATGTTGTGTGCGGGTAGGAGACATATTTTTGGTTATAAACGTTTATGAAAATAATTGGGGTTAGAAAATGCCTCACTAGCCCTATCCTAGGAGGGATTTCACTACCTCAAACCAAAAACTACAGAGTCTGTCCAGTGTCAAGATGTCCAAACAAAAGATCTGTCCAGTGTCCGTAATCTTATTCTGGCCCTCACACTCAAAATAAACTGTAAAAAGGTGTACATGGGATTGTTTGACTTTTCCAAGTGCTAAAATTTTCAAGTTCAACACAAAAGTTTCAATTCAACATAAAGGCTTTTTCTCATGAACAATTGTCTTCTTCCCAGGGCTTAGCTCTCTTCCCTAGGTTCCTTAGATCAACTTTCACCAGGTCAATAAAAGATGAATTAACTTTCAAGGGGGTTACTCTCTCCCATCAGTATTCTCACATCTTTTGCGAAATTGGCACAATTCCACAAGCTTTCTCCTCCTTTAATATTTTACAGTTCTTTAAGGATATGTCTTCTCCTAAGGACGTCTCTGTTCTCTGTATAGTTTCCAACAGTTCATTAATTCAAGGACCTTTCCTTGCAGGTCTTTACAACAGTCTTAATATTTATCTTCACCTGGGCATACCTCTGCCAGGTTGCGTTGCAGTTTCATATTCACCTGGTGTACCTTCCTACCAGGACTTCATTACTTAAACATTAACCTTCACCTGGTATGCTCTCCTGCCATGACTTTGTTACTTAAATACTTTGTTGCACAGATACTTAACTTCACCTGATGTATTTGCTTCCCAGGACTTTAGTAGCTGAGCCACTCTTTCTTGCATGTTATTGTTTAATTACCCGTTAGCAATTTGCTTTATAAATACTCTCACTGTTCGAATGACTTTGCTGCTTCCTGCGTTCTCCAAAAGCCTTTCCCTTTATTTAGCCACCCGGTAACCCACTTGCTTGCTTTAGGTTCAGCACTTATTTCTGTTGATGCACAGCAACCTTTATTCACTGGCAACCCCGTAACCCTATTTCCTTCCCAGGGCTTACCGGTTGTCTCCAGCACCTCTCCGTTCCTCTCTGCCTTGCTGTTATACCTTAGCATGCGCTTCATCCAGCGCTGCAGTCTCATGGTGTCGTTTTTCGTGATGTGCGGTTCCCACGGCTATCTTGCTCTTAGCTGTGGACAGCCTGCACTCTGGCTTCTCAGTTTCTTCATCGGGTCTGCCTCTCCGACTTCTGACACAGCGTCCCTGCCTTCAGTGCAGTGCTCAGCAAGCTTACGGTTCACAAGGTGATTCGACGTCTGTAGCTTTTCTCTCTCCTGCCTGGCAGCTGCGACCAGCCCCCATTTAAACAACCCAGTCAGCTTACTTATTTTCCAACAACTTAACTGCAGCGTTCGCTGCCCGGTCCTTGTGATCATCATTACTCTGTCACTATTCCTCGTGTCAGTTGTTCTGTAATTGGTTTCGGACTGACTTGGGGGAAGTGGATACTGAGCTTCCTGGGGAGTGATCCTCATTACTCACCTGCCTCTTCCTCATCCCAGCCAGCAATATATTCCCCCTAATAGGAGTTTGTGGTTTAGATACACTAGCCTTACACAGAGGTGGGAAATGAGTGTGAAAATATGCCATTGAGGCATGAGGGACTGGGGAATCATCGCTGAAGGGGAAAGAAGAGCATGTGTTTTCCTCAAACAATGTCATTGAGTCTCCCTGAGAGTCACCTCCCACCAGATGGTCCTCCCTCATATAGCCACCCCCAGGGTCAGGATCAGGTAGCGGCTGCCATCCCCTGGCCACATAGGGGCAGGCTATCCCAGGGAAAGAAGTGATGACATCCTCGGGTTCATCACAAAAGATACTAAGAGGAAGACTTACCTGGGACAACTGTCAAGTGAACTGTCCTGGGAAGGCGCTTCCCTTCAGCTTTCAGCTTTCGAATAGCTTCAATATACCTGAAAAGGGAAAGGAAGAAGTCAAAAGAGACGCATCTTCCAATCTAGTGCTTGCAGTCTGTCCTTCTACTTACAATGTAATGCTTGTAATCGGTGACACAATTTATGTTCAATGCATTTAACAAGAGAATCTCTTTGTGCACAGTGCTTGTAAATGGTTGTGCACTTCCAGTCTAGTGCCTGAAGCCGTATTCTCCATAATCCCTTCAACCAGGAACATACTTCCTTTCAAGTGTCTGTTGTCAGTGTGGCCCTTTTTCTCTCTCGTTCATTCTGACCATAGAGAGCTTGTCTATTGGATGCTGGTAACTCGCTTCTAGACTAGTAGTTGAAACAGATCTATGTGATTACTGTGACCCCCAGAAGTCAGACGGCTGAAAATGGCGACTTCAACCCCCTTTACATCACATACATATGCGGGGGGGAGACCCCCAGCAGCCTCCACATATTTGTATTATATCTCATACCCCCCCTCCCACATAAATAAGGGAAGGGTCAAAAAAATAACATGTCCGAAATTTCAGCAGTCAGTTCTGGAGGTGACATTTTGGTAGATTTCCCTTGAAAACTGCAAACCACCTGACCAACGCCTGCAAACGGTGAGTCACTTCCTGCCTAGTGACTGTAATTGGCAACCTTTTGGGATTTGCACATAAATAGAGTTTCACTTTGCGCTTAGTGCTATGTGATGAATCTGATGTCATCACTCCTTCCCCAGGGCAAACCTCTCCCCATGTGGCCATGGGATGGCATTTGCTACCTGATCCTGACCCTGGGGGCATCTATATGAGGGAGGATCACATGGGGTGAGGTGACCCTCAGAGGGGTGATATGTCATTGGATGAGTCATGGTATCCCCCTTTCCCTTTTAGAGAAAGCCCTTCCATTACCCATGCCTTAATGGCATATTGTGCCTATTGCCTTTCACCATCCACAAGATCTACTGGTAACACCTTCCAATACTCTACTCATTCCCATACATCCAGAAATACTGGGATGAGGAGGCTAAATGGAGTAATGCAGATCACCAGGAACGTGAAGAACCAGTTACGCTGTATGGATGTGAACCTATGACAGGTGCTGGAACATTTAAAAGCCTTACACATCATGAAGTGAGAGAACGCTACCTGGGAAAGCTGAGCCCTCTCAGTGCTAACCAAGGGACTGAGGATGTCAAAGTGACCGTGGAGCCGGTAGGTTCAGGAGGAAGTCAGAAACAGAGGACTGCAGAGGTTTGTTCACCGTGCAGTGAGAGCGAAGGGAGAAGAAACTTCCTAGTGGCCACAGGAACCAAGAAACAGCCTCACAGTCACCCGAACACAGCACTAGTGCCCAGAGGAAAACGGGAGCTGCGGAGGATGTGGAAGCTGTTCAGTGGAGCAGAGGAGCCTGCAAGGTGGAGGCGGGACATCGGAGTGCTGCCTCCCATCCACAAGACTGAACCAAAGGACACCATAAGAAACCGGTGAGTCCTAGAGAGAGAATGGGATACCAGGGCAAAAGTGGAAGGGTAATGTCTTCGTCCTTGTAAGTGCTGAAACCTTCAAGTTCATAAGTGTATGAAGCGAATGAGAAGGAATATGAAATCCTATATTACCCGAAAAGGGTTTACAGATGAATGCGAGATAAATGCAAGCTTTGCAATTGTATCAAGTAAATAAGATGAAACGTTCTCGAAGGAGAGTAAACCAGGCAAAAGCAAATCTGCAAGTCGACAAGTAAATAATGTGAAAAGCCCTGGTAGGGATGTACAGCAGGCCAAAGTCAAGCTTTCAAGTGTACAAAACTAGTCACATAAACAAGTCCAAGTCCTGGCAGGGGAATACCCCAGGAAAAGTCAAGTCTGAAAGCAAGTTAAACAAAGTATAAAAGAACCTGGCAGGGGAGTGCACCAGGTATGCTACAAGGTAGGGACTTGCATCCAAGTTGTTTTTTTGTATACAAGTATTTTGTTGAACAAATCATCCTAAGGCAAACACATGCCCTTAGGGATTTAAAGTGTCTTAAAGAGAAAACCAGGGGAAAAGAAGTGGTCCACTGGAACTGTGAACTTTATCCTTATGAGAAACCTGTGGAAGGGAGTTGTCCCCTGGAACTGTGACCTTGGGAACCTGTGTTGGAGGTATACATTTCTTTTGAACTTGAAGGTTTGAGCACTTACAAGGTCGAAGACATTACCCTTCCATATTAGAGATATTTTCTACAATGGAGGGCAAGGATAGGATTTTTGACAAAGGACATTCTGCTTTGGACAAGGTGACACTGAACAGAACTTTAGTTTTGGTTACGGTAGGGAAATATCTCCTAGAGTAGGGATAGTAAGGCCTTTTCCAACCCCCTTTTATTTTGAATAAAGGTTTATAGTCAAAACCATGAGCTCATTGTGTCCGCCTCTCATTCCTGGCTCCTCACATATGGTGTCAGTAATGGAATTCTGGCTTGGTTGGCAAAAGCTGGGTAACCCATCAGAATCACATATTAATTTTCCCAACTGGTATCTTCTATGATACTAATTATCACACAACTACAGGGAGAAGTGTTTATAATCAAAGTAGCCGCAGATGAACCGATCCTTAACATTAAACGTGCCATAGTATGTTTCATCTCCCAAATCGATGCCAGTGGCTTCTTTTTGATGCTATAAAACCCAACAGTAAGATACAGCGTGTGGTGAAGACCAGCATAGACCTCCCACTAGTAGCTTCTTTTGGGCATTAAACTGAGTCTTCTGTAGCTTATAAAAACCTAGTGGTATACCTGACCAAATAGCCCATACAGAGATAGAGGATTCTCATGAACAAGGTTTTTAGTTTGACCCTGGCCATCTTATCTCTAACTCTTCTTCCATGCCTGTGAGGCCAGGAAAATCCTTATATGGACTTCCAGCATCCTGAAAGCAGAGGCTGTTTGTGGGCTACTGCAGGGCCAGGCGTGTTTGCTGCCAGGAATTGGGTTGAGACTATCTGGTCCCAATCCACAAACTGGTTTCAGTTCGTTCATGAGTTGTGCCACCAGTGGTCCTGATTGGACCACTGCTGGGGTGTGCGAGTGTGGGCCAGATCTTTGATTGGCTAGTGGGAGTGTCAGCTCTTACCTGGATTTTTGCATAAGAAGAAGAGGACCCCTGAACCCACTCTAGAGAGATGCTGGAAGAAACCAAAGGAGCCAAGTATCCTGTCCAGGTGCAATACTTGCAAGGAGACTGTGGATCCGTTGGACGAAGGCCTAATGACCAACTTCTGCTGCTGTCCTGGAAGAACCCTGTCTTATAGGTGATCTTCAGCAGTCCTGCAAAGGCGTTGCAACCCTTGGAGTGGAGGAAACATCCATTCTCAATGTCAGCTTCAAGTCCTGCGAAGAAGAGCCTTTGGAAGTGCCCCTGGACTGCCCAGTGGCTGACCGGCTCAGAGTTTGGATGTTGTGCTGCAGACCTCGCCATTCCGAGTTGAGGCCTGGAACTTGGGGGGCGTGGAAGGTTGCCAGCATATGCTATAAGACTCACCTTTGCCAAATTTCATGGTTCCATCATCAAGGGGACCCAAGAAAGGAGGCAAAGTCTGACAGCCACAAGTGAATCTCCCTGCATCGGAGCCTGTTGTCCGAAACAGCTTTCCTGTATCCAGTACTGTATTAAAAGGGGTCCTGCATCGAGTTCTTCTGCCTTCTTCAACCTCAAGACCTTGCACCTTGCATTTGTCGCCAACCAGAGAAGTGCTTCAGCCTGCAACCCCTGGGCATCAAGGGCTGACGCTGATGGCAGGAAAAGTGACCTTGGACCCTCTTCAGAAGACTTGCCAAGTCCCAAGAGAAAATGGAGTACAGGGGATGAGTTGCAATGATACTTACCTGAACTACTAATTCCCCTTTACAAGTTTGGCAACTTTTAGAAACGTTCTAACAGTTTGGCTTTGCCATTGCTTGTTTGCGCAAGCATGCCAGACATTGGGGACACTTTTGTTAGTTAGAACAACTTGTCCTCTACCCCTTGGTACTATTCATTGGACCCCAGAGTCCCTACACTAATCTTTTCCAGCCTCACAACTGTATGGAACTTTGGTGAACATTTGGGCACAAGGCCCTATACATAGTACGGATGGACTTCTGAAGTTAGTATTGTATCTTTGTGGACCTGTAGTGCTGCATACTAATACTCACCTTCCTTTTCATGGGTTTGTTATGTATGTAGCCCTACTCCAGTGATTGTATGTATCTTTTATTTAGTGTTGTGTGATAATATTACATGCTAGTAGTCTTTTTTCATATGTATGGCCATAATAAATAAGTATTTTTTATAACTGATTGCCTAAGAGGGTTCCTTGACTTTTCACTGTCTGTGCTCATTGAGGACCCCTTACAAGCTCACCACCTCTTGAGACGTATCGTAGACCACTTGCCTTGCTACCTTGAACTGGGTTGCTTACAGCTATCAGAGTTGTCCCTGTCACTAAACTAGGTTGGCCTTCTATACATCTTGCCACCAGGCCAGCGCATAGAAAACCAATCCTAAGAAGAACAAGTTACTCTCCTACCTGGTAACGTTCTTTCGATGGGATGGTCCGACGACGTGTTCCATATCTATGACAGTAATCACTACAGCTGTGCTGCTTTGGAAAATCTTTCGGCGTCTGCGTCCTGTGTCGATGATGTCGATATGCCGTCCTCGAGGACCTCCTCCAACGGCCGACGTCACCAGATGTTATAAGTAGGACGCCCAACGCCCGTAGCCTCAGTTGTAGTTTTTTTTCCCCAGAACGTGTGGCACCAATATTCTGCCAGTATGACCACAGAAAGCCTTGCGGAAACGTAAGCTGCAATCGCATAAGAAATTCTGTAGCAGGGTAGGCAGGTAGGGAGCGATATGGAATACGTCATCGGACCATCCCATCGAAAGAACGTTACCAGGTAAGAGAGTAACTTGTTCTTCGAGGGGATTGGGTCCTCCGACGTATTCCATATCTATGACAGACTCCCAAAGCAGTACCAACGTAAGGAGGTGGGAAAAGAATTTAGAATATGCACATTTAGAATGCCCAATCAAATTGCAGAGTAAAGGACCGCCTTGCCAAAGGCCAGATCCTGCCCCCGGATAGAATCGAGGGAGTAGTGATGCACAAAAGTATGAACCGAAGCCCAGGTGGCTGCATCACAGATGTTACGAATAGAAACACCCCTCTGCAGGTCAGTAGAGGCAGCCATACCCCTGGTAGAATGGGCTCGTAAGCCTAACGGAGGGTCCTTACCCGCCAAGCGGTAACATTCGGCAATTGCCAAGATGATCTATCGAGACAAAGCCGGCTTAGTAACAGCCGGTCCCAAACACCTTCCAGCGTAACCAATAAAGAGTTGATCGTCCACTCTGACCCGGGACATGCGTGAAATGTAGAAGCTTAAAGCTCTCCTAGGATCCAGCCTATGGAGCCTCTCCTCTTCCTTCCCAGGATGTGGAGGAGGATAAAATGCCAGAAGAATAACCTTTTGGCTTAAATGAAATTCCGACACCACCATTGGAAGAAAGGAAGGACGAACTCTAAGGACAACCCTGTCCTTATGAAATACAGTGAAGGGTCGCTTAACTGAAAGTGCCTGTAACTCACTCTGCGAGCGGAAGTGGCCGCAACTAAAAATACAGTTTTAAGTGTTAACAGTCTCAAAGGACAAGAATGCAAATGCTCAAATGGAGCACCCATTAGAAACTTGAGAACAAGGTTCAGATCCCAACCGGGCATAAATTAAATGGATTTTAAAATAAGAACACTCCTCAGACGAGTGCTTACATATAGACAGTGCCGCCAGGTAACCTTTGATGGTACCCACTTGCAGGTCCCTGTGGGCCAAAGAAAGCAAAAAAGACAGAACCATAGGAATGTCACATGAAAAAGGATCCACATTCTTAACCCTGCACCAGTCGCAGAACTTTCTCCAACGGCAACGGTACAGGGACTTTGTTGCGGGCCTTCTGGCCGAAAGCAACACCTCCATCACATCTTCAGGGAGGTCCCAATCCTTATACCTCAACCTTTCAGAAACCAAGCATGAACGTTGAGGGATGTGACCTCTGGATGGAGAACCTTGACCCCCCTCCCGTGAGAGCAGATCGTCTCGGTAGGGAAGACGACGTGGAGGGCAGATGGACAAGTTGAGAAGGTCCGGGTACCACGTCCTCTGGGCACATGCCGGAGCAATGAGGATCATCCGGGAACCGAACCTCCGTAACCTCCGCAGCACTTGCGGAATGACGGGGACTAGAGGAAACGCGTACAGCAGTGGGAAGGACCACTCCACTACGAAAGCGTCTCCTAAGGCTCCTCTTGGAGGAAATTCCCGCAAGCAGAACCTTTCGCACTTCCGGTTGACACTGGAGGCGAAGAGATCCACTTGAGGGGTCCCCCAAAGGGCGAAGATCTCCAGGAGAATCTCCTGAGCCAACTCCCACTCATGAGAGATCGCGCTCTGACTGCCCAGAGCGTTCGCTGTCTCATTTTCGTCTCCCGCCAGATGAACTGCCGAGATCGTAATTTCCTGCTGGATTGCCCAGAACCAGAGCTGCATCGCCTCCCTGCACAGAGAAGTGACTCTGCCTCCCCCTTTTTGTTGAGGTAGTGCGTGGCCACTGTGTTGTCCGTCAGAATCAGAACATTCTTTCCTCGCACAGTCAGCAGAAAAGCCTTCAGGGCAAGCCTGACGGCCCTCAGCTCCAACAGATTGATATGGAGTCTGGACTCCGACCGAGACCAACGACCGCTGACTAAGCTCCCCATCCCGTGAGAGATGCGTCTGTCACGATCGTCACCTCCGGCCAGGGTAGCCAAAATGGAGCCCCCTTCATCAGATTGCCTTCGACGGCCCACCACAGAAGGTCCTGGGTGACCCGAGAGCGGCACCTGAACGGGGTCCGACATCCTGCCGGAGGACTGAGACCACTGGAGCTTGAATGCCCATTGCAAAGATCTCATCCGCAACCTGGCCTCTGGAACCTGAAGAATGCAGGATGTCATGAGGCCGAGCAATCTCAAGAACTCGAACACTCGGAGACTGGGCATGCTGAAACTTGTGCACCATCTGCTGAATGTGATGAGCCCTCACCTGGGGAGGAAAACACTGCCCCAGGGACGAGTCGAGCATTGCTCCGATGTACTGGAGCCTCTGAGTTGGCGTCAAGTGGGACTTCTTTAACTTGAGGGAGAAGCCCAGCTTGTGGAGGGAGTGGCAGGTGACGTACAGATGATCCAGGACTTGCTCAGGAGAGAGCGCCCTGATCAACCAATCGTCCAGGTAGGGGTAGACGTGAATCCCCCCTTTCCTGAGATGCGCTGCCACCACTACCATGAGCTTGGTGAAGACCCTCAGGGCGGAGATCAATCCTAACGGCAGTACCCGAAACTGAAAGTGCAAGTCGCCAACCGTGAACCTCAGGTACTTCTTGTGCTTTGGATGGATCGGCACATGAAAATAAGCATTCTTAAGGTCGAGAGACACCAATCAGTCCTGAAGTTGAAGGGCCTGGAGGACTTGAGAGAGAGTAACCATCTTGAACTTGTCCTTCCTGAGGAGTTTGTTCAAACCGCGCATGTCCACGATGGGCCTCAATCCCCCGTCTTTCCTCGAAATGAAAAAATAAGGGGAATACCATCCCTTGTTCCTCTCTGTTACAGGCACCAGTTCTTTGGCGCCTTTCTCCAGCAAGGATTGAATTTCCTGCACAAGGAATGGATCCAGACTCTTCAAAGAGAGATTCCCTGGTGGATTGTCATGAGGCCTCTGCCGGAAAGGAAGGCAGTAGCCATGGGCTATGATCTCCAGAACCCACACATCTGAAGTAATGGCACGCCATTCTACCAGTTGCTGCACCAGCCTTCCCCTAACCGGGGAAGCATGGGCCTCATGACTGAGCAGAAGCGGCTGCGGCATTGCCTGAGGGCAAAGAGGAAACTGCACGCGTGGTCTTGGCACCTCGAGTGGCGCGTTTTCCACCTCTGACACTCTTGCAGTTGCCCCTTTGACTTGCAGCTCCTCTCGCTTTACTAAAGGATGAGTAATAACGAAAGGAACCTCCCCTCCACTGCTGTCCCGTAGGACGAAAAGGCAGAGGTTGGCGCCCAACGACTTTGCTGCAGCTTTGGAGGTCTGCAACCTCTCAAGGCTCTGGTCAGCCTTGCTGCCAAAAAGATGTTCACCATCAAAGGGCATGTTGAGGAGCCGGGCTTGCACATCAGGAGCAAACCCTGACTTCCTAAACCACACAAACCTGCGTATCACGGTGCTCGCCGCCATGGACCGGCTGACACAGTCTGTCATGTCCAATCCCGACTGAACGGACTCACACATGGCATTCTTGCCATCCTGAATAATAGCAAGAAAATCATCCCATTCGCCCCCTTCGGGAATATGTTCAGCCGCTAATGAAATGCAGTTCCACAGAGTGTGCGTGAAACGTGACAAGGCACATACAGAGTTGGCCACCTGAAGAGCCATACCCCCTGAAGAAAACACTTTCTTCGGCCAGCCATCAAAACGCTTGTTGTCCCTATGAGGAGGGATGGTAGGATACCACACCTGCTTTGCGGGGGCCGTAGCCGCCTGCACCTCCAAACTCTCCGGAGTAGGGTGCGTGGTCAAGTAGCAGGGGTCACTACTGGCTGGGCGGTATTTTCGCGAGACTTGCCCACTGCCGGGAGACTCTTCGGTGCAGTGAAAGCCGCTGCCACCCTTCTTTGCAGAGCCATATGGAATGGCAGTACCAGGTCAGTGGGTGGACCTTGGTCGAGGATATCCGTCAGGTCATCCTGCACAAAATCAACTGGGGGCGCCGACCACCCCAAGTAGTCCGTGACCCTCGACATAAGGCGCTGGTACGATGACTCGGCATGGGTGCCAGGCTCAGGCCTACAGAACTCCACCTCCGGAGAGGTGTCCAGACCACTGGTGTCATGCAGTGACTGACGCAAGTCCTCAATCTGGCTATGACCAAAAAGAATCTCACCAGGCACCGTGTCCGGAACCAAACCATCTTCAGAACCCTCCTCCACCTCGGAAATATACTCCATAGGCTGGAAAGGGGGCAAAGAATACGGGAGAAAGACTTGTTTTGCCTTGGCCAGAGCCTTTCTAGGGGGTTCCCCCGTGCCACGGGGTACCTCTGACACCACAGCCCGAAAGGCGTAGAGGGCGTCGAGTGAAACGGCGTCGACGTCAACATCGACAGCTTCGACACAGGCCTCGAGGGCGGAGCCCCGAGCGTGTCCTTGGACAGCCTGGGCGCCGATGGCATTGACGACCTCCTCCAGGCCAGATCCCAAATTTAGCTACTAAAATCCTTATATGGACTTCCAACACCCGGGAACGCAGAGGCTTTTTGCAGAAGATTGCAGAAGGAGTGGGGAGGGGTGTTATATCTTTGATTGGTTAGTGGGAGTTTCAGCTCTTACCTGGATCTTTGCATAAGAAGAGGACCCCTGCACCCACTCTAGAGATCCTGGAAGAAACCGTAGGCTCCAAGTATCCTGTCCAGCTGCAAGACTCCCAAGGAGACCGTGGCCGCATTGAAAGAAAGCCTAGTTACCAACTTCTGCTGCTATCCTGGAAGAGCATCGTGTTGTAGTTGATCTTCCGTCCTGCAAAGGAGCTGCGAGCCTTGCAGTGGAAGGAACATCCATTCTCGACGTCAGTTCGGAGTTCTGCAAAGAAGAGCCTTCGGATGTGCCCCTGCACCTCTCAGTGGCTGACCAGCTCAAGAGTTTGAGCTACTATGCTCCAGACATCGCAATTTCGAGTTGAGGCCTGGAACTTGGTGGATCACCATCTTATGCTAGAAGGCTCAACTCTGGAAAATTTCATGGTTCTAGCATCAAGGGGACTCCGAGATAGGAGGCCAAGTCTGACCACAGCAAGTGAATCCCCCTGCATCACCGTGCATAAGTGGCTCCCGTATGAAACATCTTTCCTGCATCCAGTCCTGTGTTGAGGGGCCCGGCATCGAGTTCTACTGCATTCTCCAACCTGAAGAGCTTGCACCAGCATTTGTTGCCGAGCGGCGAAGTGCTCGAACCTGCAACCCCTGGGCAAAAAGGACTGAAGCTGATAGTGGGAAAAGCAACCTCAGACACTCTTTAGAAGACCTGCCAAGTCCTAAGAAGAATCAGAGTACAGGGGTGAGTTGTAATGATACTTACCTGGACCCATAACTCCCCTTTTAAAAGTTTGGTAACAATTTGGATTTGCCATCGCTCATTTGCACAAGCACTCCGAATGTTGGGGACAAGTTTTTTAGTTAGAACAACTTGTCCTCTACCACTTGGAACTATTCATTGGACCCCAGAGTCCCTCCACTCATTTTTTACATCCTCACCACAGTGGTTGTGAGAATATGATCGGTGCCAGGACATTTAAAAGCTTTACCCAGCATGAAGTGAGAGAATGCTACCTCGGAAAGCCGAGCCCTCTTGGTGCTGAACGAGGACTGTGAGGACATCAAGCCGACAGTGGAGCAGCAGGCTCAGGAGGAAGGCAGGAGACAGAGGGCTGCAGAGTTCAGTTCACAGTGCGGCTATTTCGAGAGGGAAGGAACAAAACATTCCTAGGGGTCACAGGAACCTGGAAACAGGCTCACAGCCACCCGAACACTGTGCGAGTACCCAGAGGAAAACAGCAACCTTGAAGGACGTTGAGGCTGGGGAGCCCGCAAGGTGGCGGCAGAACATCAGAGTGCTGCCTCCTGTCCACTGTGAGAGAACCAAAGGACGTCATAAGAAACCAATGAGTCCTAGAGACAGTGGGATAGAAGGGCGCTTCGGCAATGCTGTCACAGAAAGACAACATTTTATGAAGTGAATCAGAAGGAATATGAAATCCAATTTTACCCGAAAAGGGTTTACAGATGAATGAGAGAAAAGCAAGCTTTGCAATTGTATAAAGTAAATCAAATCAAAAGTCCTGGCAGGAGAGTAAACCAGTCAAAAACAAGTCTGCAAGTGTGCGGAGTAAAACGCACGAAAAGCCTTGGCAGGAAAGTATACTAGGCAAAGTCAAGTTCGCAAGTCCACAAAGTAAATCAAATGAAAAGCCCTGGTAGGGATGTACAGCAGGCCCAAGTCAAGTTTGCAAGTGTGCAAAAGGGTACAACGTCCTTTCATAGACAGTCGTTATTTCAATGGTTATCTTTACAGAAAAACTCATATGGGGTTTGGGAAAGTGTATATACGGGGTAGGGGGAATAGTAAAAAAAAACACAATAGGGGTTGGGATTAGGAACCCCCGAAATAAAAAATCATTACGATGAATTTTTTTGTTACAAAATACTCTGAAAAAACCCATCAAAATAATGACAGTCAATGAAATGACATAGAACCGTACAAAACCAATCACAAAGAAGTCCTGGCAGTGGAATACCCCAGGAAAAGTCAAGTCTGAAAGCACAGTTAAACAAAGTGGAAAATAAACTGGCAGGGGAGTACACCAGGTATCCTACGTGGTTGGGGCTTGCATCCAAGTTGGTTTTTTGAATATATTGTTCAACAAAGAGTTCTTAGGAAAACTCATGCCCTTAAGGATTTGAAGTGTCTTAAAGAGAAACCTGGGGAAGGGAGCTGTCCTCTGTGACCTTGGGACCTTTTATGGAACCTTTTGTGTTGGAATTATACATTTCTTTTGAACTTTAAGGCCAAAGACATTACCCTTTGCATATTAGAGCTGTTTTGTAGAATGGAGGGAAAGTATAGGATTTCAGACATAGGACATTTTGCTTTGGACATCTTGACACTGAACAGACCTCAAGTTTTGTTACGGTAGGGAAATACCTCTGGGAGTAGGGAGAGCGAGGCCTTTTCCCCAACCCTCTTTCATTTTGAATAAAGGTTTATAGTCACGTGTTCAGTGTGTTTCTCATTCCTGGCTCCTCACAGCCTACAAATTATAACTGACATCCAGATTCATTGTAGAACTAGCGACCAACTTTACATACAGTGTTTATAATTGGTAATCAAAATATGTGCTGGTTATGGGTCTGTAATTCATGTCATATTCGTTTAAATAGAAACTCCTTTCAAATCATGGAAGTGTTGGATCATATATGTCCAATGCTTGTGAACATGGTGACCTTTTCCCATGATTCTAACATCTTACAGTGTAAGGCTACTCTTCATTGTGTACAATGTGGCAAAGGGTGCAGGTGGGTCACTTACTGGATAGTGACGCACTTCATGTCCTGAGCACCACGGGCATAGATGTTGCCTTCTTCATCCTTGTGTGCAGCAAAGGGATCCGTATTCCAATGTTCCTGCCATAAGAAAATGAACACAATCTGAGAATCTTTCATATAAATATCCTGAACACTGGGCCATCTTTGCTTTCCAGCTATTAGTGGGCACAAACCTAAAAGATATATATTTTTAACATTGCTGTTCTTCCTTATAAAGTGGCAACCACGCAAAGCAAAAAGTGGACTTTACACACCTTCATTCCATCTCCAGATGCGAGAAACACCGGAGGAAATCACAAGATCCAATCTTCCTGCTGAATTAACTTTTGCTCAGAAAAGCATGCTCGCTGTCAAGTCTGCACATTTACAGGATCAACATTCAGCACCAATTAAGGCACAAAGGGGCTTTTTATGGTATTGTGAGATACTTCAAAATACCCTTAGTTGACCTTAAGGTTGCACAATCAAGTCAGCTGCTTTGTGAATTTAACTTCTGCTATGGCCATACGATTCATACTTTGCGTGAACATATTGCTAGCAAAACTCATAATTCCTCCACTGCGATTCCCAGTTCATTTTAACAGATGTATTCCTACTACACTTGCTTTTACTCCATCCACGCAAAGGATTTTGCTCTCAATTTGCCATTGATTACAGCAACTTTATATGCAAACCTATTATTAAACCTTGCTTCTGTAATCAAATCCTTACCTAAAGCCATCACCTGATTTTACAATGTCAAGGACTTCAACAAAAAGGGCCTCATTACGACCCGTGCGGAATGGGTTAACGGGTTCCGCTAATGGATGCGGACCCGTTAACACCATTCCGCACGATAACGAGGTCCCCTCGCGGGACCCGGTAAGGATGCTAGACAGCCCGTTGTTAGCTCCCTGGTCCCTTTGCGTGACCTGGGAGCTAACAACGGGCTGGTCGTAATTGGCCCATTGTTAGCTCCCTCTCCCATTCCCATTGAGCCCTATGGTGGCTCAAATGGGAATGGGGAAGGTCCGGGCCGGGTTCCCTGAGGGAGGAATTACCGGGCCCTCCGAATGAGAAATGGCCCGGTAATTCCCCTTTCAGGGAACCCGGTAAAGGAGCCTGGTTTGGCAGCAGCCATGGAGCTCATAGCTCATAGCTCCATGGCTGCCGCCAAACTCGTAATGAGGCCCAAAGTCTTGTTCCATTTGAAGAAATATGATCCAGATCACAGAGACCTGGCCAATTATATTCCAACAACAGGCCTACCTGTTTGGGGCAACCTCTTTGAAAGGTGTGCAGACCCCTACAGATGCTCTATAAACTGAGTCGGACAATCTGAAATATCTGCTCCTATTAGCACCAGTCTTTCCTACAATCTCCTGCTGGTCTCGTAGGCATCCCCTTGATGTACCTCTGTCTCCTTAGAGCTCTAGAAATGCTGGGGCCTCCAAGAAAGTAGAAATAATATACAGTGCAGGAAGCTGAGCGAGACATTGCAGGTCACACCTCTCTTTCCTTGGATTTCCTTAGGTCTCAAAAAAAGAAGCATAGAAGTCTGCCAGTGCAATTTGCTTGCAGCATCAGGGAGGCAACTACATAACTATATACCTGGGTCTACAATGGCTTTTGGTGTTACCAGAAATCTGCTCCATTTTAGAATTGATCAACATCCATGTAGGATAGCTTTAAGTACCAGTCTCAGAGAGAGCCCATGAATTGCCACCCAAAAATAATACCTTCATTGAGTTTCTGTGTGGCAGCCTTGGCAAGTGCCATGCGAGGGGTGAAAAATTACAAGGTACTGAATCATATTTTGTATAATTGAATATAAGCCTGAACATTCTGCTGGGAACAGTCATTAACAATGGCTATTAACTGTTTTTAGTTGTACAAACTGGAGCAATCTATCATTTAATGTTATTCATCTTTTTGTAATCTATTAGGATCCAATAATTCAATTACAAGGTAAGGGCAGCAAGAAGGAACGTCTGTTTGAAGATGAAACACCATCACTCGGCTGCCACATTGCACTGCTCCATTTGACCACTTTCTTCCACCTTTCCGTCATTACAAAACCCTGGTCACTGCTGCAACCACATGCATATTGGAAGCCTTCCTTTGCATTAATAACTTCACTCAAAGCTCTTTAGGTGTTCTAGTGGCTATTGATACACGAAGATGCAGAGGTGCACTCAGGGTCGCTGTTTCAAAAGTTCGATTAAGATTAATTGATTTTAATAATATGATTCAGGTGCTCCTGTGTGTGTCTCGGCCACAAGACCTATATAACAATTGAAAAGGAGAATGGTCCACCTAGGATTAGGTGGGCTAACACAGGGCACACTTTTGTCTGACTGCATCAGGTTTGGAGTTCACGGTAATCACTTTGTGTTAAATTAATTAAAGATGCCACAATGGTAATGTTCAAGTAAATATTTATGTATTTTTCAAAAATTGTGTATTATAATTTGAAACAGCATATTACCAAGTGATTATAAAGTAAACACAATTTCATTTGCAATTTTTCAATGTGAACAGTTTCAATATTTGATTTTCAATTATTTGTACATAAAACACTGAAAATTAATTTCATTTTCAATATAAACATTGATCATTATCAGTTTGGAATCGTAAGAATTGTACAACGCGTTTCGGGAATAGCCCTTCATCAGGTACTGTTTCCAGTTTTAGTTCTCTGAAAGTAAATAAAAGAAATGGATTTCAGTCTCGTGTAAAGTGTTCAGTATTGTTCATTTAAGTTGCTAGTTCTATTTCAAAAACAAAGAACTGACCTGCGTCCTATAAATCTCCCCTTGTGACTGGAAAGGATTCAATAGAGTGTGATGCACTCTTGGGTTAGCTGGAGCTCCACATTGTGTTGAGCGAACACCTATTAGAAAAATGCATGTTTTACTCCCATTTGTCATAATTTTCAGTTTTTTAATACCGTGAGTGGCACACAGTCGCTCGATAATAAGCGCTGGGTCCCACTCCACAGTATTTATTTCTTGGTTTGCAAAGTATACAGTTCTATCTACTCACCGTCTTCACGGTGGTTCTAGTCTTAATATTGTTTGATGGTTTGCCACCGTAGATAGGTATCTGGTACTCAATTCTATTAATTTTGTTTCCAGCGACTTCTGTTTGCTGTCATAAATGGGTGCCCCATCTGTAAACAATTGTGTATCAATTAGACCCTTGGACGACTTCGTCATGGTGCTTTTATCTAGATAGCGTGATGACATTCGCATTCTGTAAAAAGAACCGGGGTTCGGTCCGAGTATTCATTGCATTCTGGCTTGCTTGCCGAGCTCTGTCTGTGAGCTTAAAATGTTCCCCTCATAAACCTCCGCGTTCATTGTGATTGTGATATTTATATCGCGCACCTTACGAACCAAATCGTACCTGGGCGCAGATGTTTCAATTAACATCTGTCTATGAATGGTCCCCTGAATCTCATGAGTTACTTAACACAATTACTCTATCAAAGGCCTAACAGAATAGATAAGTCTTTACAGCCCTCCGGAAAACCGAGAGGCTTTGAATGTCGCGGATTTCTCTAGGTAGTTTGTTCCACCCTCTGGGCCCATAGACAGAGAATCTACGATCCCCTTTCTTCACACATTTGGTGCCTGGTATACAGAGCAGATTTTGGTCTGCCGAGCGCAGTTGTCGGGTAGGAATGTACCTTCTGATTTTATTTGATAGGTATGTTGGTCCTATCTTATTCACGCCCTTATAGACCAGACAGAGGATCTTAAATTCTATTCTCTCTTTTACAGGCAGCCAGTGCAGGGCTTTCCTCAGAGTAGAAATTGAGTCTTTTTTTTGCCTTATGCACTAATCTAACTGCTGCATTTTGGGCCAACTGCAGTCTCCGCAATTGATAGGCTGGAATACCCGACAGCAATGCGTTGCCGTAGTCTAGCTTTGAGTTAACTAGAGTACCGGTGACTACCGCTCTGTCCTCATTCGCAATAAAAGGTCAAATGTGTCTCAGCATACGCAGTGAGTAATATGCTGCCTGAACCTTCACACTCACCTGAGCTCCACTTTCCATATTGTCTTCCCAGATACAGCCTAAATTCTTAATTTTGTTGGAGAAATTCAACTGCGTCCCCAATAGACAAGGGGGATGCAGTTTCTCCTTCTGTGGATGATGTTTTGAGGCAAATACAGCTACTTCAGTTTTGCTGGCATTCAGCAATAGCTGATTTGCACACATCCAACTCTGTATCTTTTGTAGACATCGTTCCACTAGCTCATAAGTTTCCTCCAGATTCTGTATTCTCAGGTACACCTGGGTATCATCCGCGTATGAGTGAAACTGTATGCCATGCTTTCTCAGGATATCCATGAGCAATTTTACATACAAATTAAAAAGCAGTGGGGAAAGGGAGGATCCCTGAGGGACTCCACAGCTTTGTAATACTGAGTCCGACAGGAAATCTCCCAGTCGAACTCGCTGTTCTCTACTGCAAAGGAAGGATTTAAACCATTGCAGGGCCTTAACCCCCACCCCTCCCACTTCCGTGAGACGTTTCAGCAGGATTGCATGGTCCACCGTATCAAAAGAAGCGGACAGATCCAGCATAACCAACAAAGACTTGCCCCCATGTAATGTTGATATTTCAGGGTCTCCTGTTCATTTCTTTTGACGCCATACACGCACATCGTGTTAGAGACCAGCCTCTGAGTGTTCATGGAAACAGACGTGAGTCTTCTCGGTTTGTGTTGTTCTTGAAAATGCTGTTGCCCGGGAAACAGTGTTGACTCATGGGAGGTGAAGTATTCCCTATGTTGCCTGTTTGTTCTGGGCGCCATCTTTGTGTGCTTCCTAAGATCGTAGCGCTAATCCGGTGAATGGGATCATCATTCGCTTATCTGTTGTGACAATTAGTACATTGATTTTGTCCTTCATTAATTCATTGTTCCATTCAAGATGACTTAAATTTGTAATTACGAGTTTCTTTGTAATTTTCCAACTTTCGGGTCATTAAGATAGCATTGTTCGCCTCAAAAAGGAGTGCGAGCTGGTGTGTACCTTGTGTTATTATAAACACAATTGTGAGAAATGTTAATTGCTCATTTCATTGTTTATTGGAGGGTGCTCCAAGATCGCAGTGTTAGTTAAATCTTCATAACATGAAGTCACCAGTGTTAATAGAGAATAACTTGCAGCCAATTATAGATGACAGCTCATATCCCAATCTACGTTAATTCCTGTTAGGTGCATAGAATTCAATTGGTCAATCCAAAACAGTTCCCGTTGTAATAGAAATTTTGCCATGTTTCCTCCTCTTCTTGACAATGTAACATGTTCCAAAATAATGAATCTGATTTGGGCTATTGAGTGTGATTCCCTTAAGAAATGCTGGGCTACTGCTGAACAGTCATTCTTAAGTCTAATGTTTGACTTGTGTTCGGACCAGCGCATTTTCGCTTTTCTGGTTGTCATTCCGACATAGAAAATTCCGCGCGGACATTTAATCCCATAAAATATATTTTTGGTATCACAAGTAGATGTGTGTCGTAATCTGATCTTGAATCCTCTGTGGGGATGATTAATGTATTCACCCTTGATTAAATTATTGCAATTGTTGCAGTTGTTGCAAGCGACTGTTCCTTTGTATTTTGGGTTTGTAGTTCTTTTAGCTGAGAAATCTGCTCTAATTAGATTATCTCGTATGGACCTACTTTTGCTGTAGGCAAATAATGGCGGCGTTGGAAAAAGTTTTGCCAAAGTTGGATCCAATGCAAGAAAGTTCCAATGTTTCTGCACAATCCTCTTTATTTTGCTACTCTGGTTTGAAGAGGTTGTCACGTATACAAGATTGTCAGTCTTTTTCTTTCGTCTGGGGCCTAAAGCCTCTTGTCTTTGGATCTGTGTGGCTTTGCTTGCACATTGTTCAATTGTCAGGCGATCATATCCTCTCTCTTCGAATTTCTTTGATAAAATTTGAGTCTTGTTAATGTAATCTGTCGTCTGAAATTATCCTCCGGTATCTCAGAAATTGGCTCAGTAGGATACTGGAGAAAGTATTCCTTGGGTGAAAACTTTTTGCGTGTAACAGGCTATTTCTGTCTGTTTCCTTCGTAAAAATCGTAGTTTGTAGATTGCCTTCTTTTGTGTAGACTCACATCTAAGAAGTCAATTGTTGCTCACTTTGGAAGTAAATTTGATTCTGGGAGCCAATGTGTCCATAAACTTGAAAAATTAATTCAGTTCTTCAAGGGTGCCTTCCCAAATGCCAAATAGGTCATCGATGTACCTTACAAATAATTTGAGATGTTTATTCCATTTGTTATTATTAATGACATTTTGCTCTTCTAGATATGCCATATATGTATTTGCATAAAATGGTGCCATTGAGGCCCCCATCAAGGTGCCCGAAATCTGAACGAAGTATCTTTCCTAAAACATAAAGAAATTGTTGTTTAACACAATCTTAAGTAATTTCAAAATAAAGAGACAGTCTGCTGTACAAGATTCTGGTTCCTTAAGTAACAGCCATTCCATGGCTTCAAGTCCTCCTTGATGTGTGGTGTTTGTGTAGAGGCTTATCATGTCCATAGTAAAGAGATCATTTGTTTCTTCATTGTATTGAATGTTGTATAGTTTCATTAGTGTCTTTGATGTATGTTGGAAATTTGAGTGTTAGTGGTTGTACTGCTCTGTCGATATATTGGGCTAGAGGCTCTAGTAGGCTGTTGGTTGCTGCTATGATTGGTCTCCCTGGTGGATTCAGTGGATTCTTGTGTATCTTAGGCAATGTGTAGATGACTGGCATTAATGGATGTAAATTTGTAAGAAATTGTTTTGTCCGGTGATTAATGAAACCTTTGGTTTCTGCTTCTTCTAGGACTGATGCGATTATGCCTCGTACTGCTTCTGTTGGATTTGTGAACATTTCTAGGTATGTGTCTTGGTCGTGTAGTTGGTTCTCAATTTCCATTTTGTATTTCTCGGTGTCCATTCGGACCAGCGTTCCGCCTTTGTCGGCCGGTTTTATTGTCATTTCTGGATTGCTCCAAAGACGATCTAGTACTTGTTGTTCTGGGTGGGTAAAATTGGTTTGAGATTTTCTCTGAAAGTTTATTTTAGATAAATCGTTGAGTACTTGTTTCTGAAACGAGTCCAAAATGGTGTTTTGTATCTGAGGCATGAATGTACTTGTTGGTCTCATTTCTAAGTAGTCTGGTTCAGTTGGTTGTGTTTCTTCGATTTGATCCGATGCAAAGAATACTTTCAACTTCATTTTGCGAGCTAATTTGAAAAAAACAAATTTCTCTTTTAGCAAGGAACTGTTGTATTGAGTTACAAAAGACACACCTTTTTGTAATATCAGTTTTTCAAATTTAGCCAAATTGTAGTTTGAAATATCGATCACTAGGTTTTCTTCGGACGAAGTGTCTCTTCCTTGGTAGATTTTTTCTTTTTGCCTCTTCTAGTCGCGCTCGTTCTAAAAAAGAAGCCGGAACCGATGGAGTCACGCTTGATGTTGTTGCTACTTGTGAATCTATAACAAGATTCAATGTTTGTTCAGGTGCTCGTGTGTCAGTTTCTCCACTTGAGACGTCTGATGACGTATTGTCTGGGTTAGGGCTTCTTTTATTTCTTGAATATGGGGGACCACCTGTTTTAGATTGGTCTCTCTGATGGTAATATTCTTTCCAACTATATACGATATCCAAGTTATAATCAAGTGTGTCTCGCCTGAACTTATACATTTTTTTAGATTCTAATTCTCTTTTATATGAATCCAATTTGCAATTTGTCTGTTCAAGTAGCTGTATTAGTTCTTCCTTAGTGATAAAGGATACCAATTATGTTTTGATGGTTTCGAGTTCACTGTCAATTGATTCTAGAGATTTGGAAAGCTCTTCTATTGTAAGGATGATCAAATCTAATGAACATTTGTTAAGGATCATTCTCCAACAAATTCTGGATTATCTTTACACAATGTGGGTTCTAGGTCGATCCGTAACCCTCTTGGAATACGTTGAGCTCTATAATATTGGGATAGAGTGGTAGCATGCAGTTTTTGACTTATTTTCCTTCTGATTAGCCTTTCAAGTTGTGTTACTAGTTCTTCCGGTTTATTGCTGGTACCAAGGTCACGGTCAGTAGATAGGATTAAGTTCAGAATTCTCAATGCTTCTTCATCTGGGAAACCTAATGTCTCGGCTCTATTGTTTGTTAAAGATTCGATTTTTGAAAATGTCATCCCTATAGTTGGTACTAAGTTGGTGCAACCTCTGAAGTTGAGATGGCCTAAACTAGAGATGATACACGAAGATGCAGAAGTGCACTCGGGGGCACTGTTTCAAAAGATTGATTAAGATTAATTGATTTTAATAATATGATTCAGGTGCTTCTGTGTGGGTCTCGGCCACAAGACCTATATAACAATTGAAAAGGAGAATGGTCCACCTAGGATTAGGTCGGCTAACACAGGGCACACTTTTGTCTGACTGCATCAGTTTTGACCTTATGGGAGTTCACGGTAATCACTTTTAGTGTTACATTAAAAATGCCACAATGGTAATGTTCATAAAAATATATATGTATTTTTCATAAATTGTGTATTATAATTTGAAACATCATATTACCAAGTGATTATAAAGTAAACACAATTTAATTTGCGTTCTAGTGGCTATTGCCTGAGACAATAATGCAATCCAACATTACTAAATGTCAGATGGCCTTCACACACCAAATCTTGAAGACAGTGCAAGGGTTTTTATTAATTCTTACTATGGTTCCACTAAGGGCCATGCCCCTCTCTCGTTTTTCCTGGGTCTCCCTACAACCCAGCCTTGACTTCCCTAAATCCCAAGATGGTCACTCAAGATCAATAATCTCTATGGTCTAAAATCGGCCTGACTAATGGTGAGGGCCTGAAGGCAATCACCTCATCGCTTACTCCCTCTGGGGCCTTCTAGGGGGAGCCTAACCTGGGGTCCCAGACAAATAATGATCTTAGTAGGTGGTCCCTTCCAGTCACCCAGGTCTCAAACTCTTAAACTCTCATGTGCTTGTACTTTTTGCCATGATGTGCTTTCCTTCCTTTACCTTCCTCAGGCTCTCCTCCCTTCCCTTACTCCCATACTCCTCCTTTCTGTCCCTCTTCCTCTCTATACCCCTCTAATGTCCTTCCGTCTACCGCCTTTTTCATACTCCCTCTACTACTCCCCTCTCCCTCTGCTACTCTCCACTATGCTCTACTCTTCCCCCAGTACTCTCGCCTCCCACTACTCTCTAATCTTCACACACTACTTTACAGTCCACTCTCTTCCCACTACTCTCTACTACACTGACCTCCTAGTACTCCCTACTTCGCTCTCCTCCTACTACTCTCTACCCCTCCTTCTCTCACAGTCACTCTCCTTTCACTCTCTTATTCCTGTTTCTCACACACATATTCCTCTACTGTTGCACTAAACCTCAGTCACTCACTATACATGCACTCACACCCAAATACCACTTTCTCTCACCAACCAATATCTCAACTTGCACATGCTTCTGTAATTATGTTCCAAGCTCTGCTCCCGTTAGAGAGTTTTACACAAGTTACTGTCTATGACAGTACTTAGAAAAACCCACCTTGGGTGACAGGTTAGTAACCCTTTAGATTTAGCCTGAACTACCCAAAGGTTTGGTAGCAATGGCTGAGCAGCCGGGCTTAGTCTAGGAGGGATTAGTCTGTAGTGAGGCACGCAGTACCTAGAGTATACAATCAGTCCAAGGAAACACTGACACCCTAACAGTTATATAAAAATAGTCCTTTATTTTATATGCATGAAGGCTTGTAAGCATCAGGCATGTAAGTACTATTCACACAGTAATACCACAGTAGAATAAAAGATAGCACACTTTTAATCAAATGTAAAGCAACGCTAAAGCTAGTGAAAACTACAAATACAAATTGGCAAACTTATATCAACTCTTGCAACTTTAGTTAACCCCAGCCCAACTAATCTTCAAAAGTCCAACCCTATACTAATTGAGTCTCACAGAGTCAAGGGGCCGCTGGGGGTCCAGTGACCAAGGGCTGAGGAGGAAAGACAGGTAAGCAGCAGACAGAGCAGACCCTATGAAGGTTTCTTCACGTTTGCAGGCAAGTAATAGTTCGTTTTGGCAATTTAAAACCCAACGGGTTGTTCACCCCAATAGGGCTCGGGGGTGGGGTGCAAGTAACAGCTTAACTGCAGCCCCCCAAGAACACCTGAGCAACATAGCAAGACCAAGGTAAGTACCTAGGCTTGAGACAGCACCTTATTAATGAAGAACTTTGTGCAGCAGGTTGGTCCCCAAGGAGAGGCACAGTGCTCCCCGGTTCGGATTTCTTGGCCTGGATGGCTGAAGAAGGAACTTTTGCAGGAGCAGACGGATGTACTCAAGCAGTGGGACGCCCAGCACGGGATCTTTGCTGGAACTGCTGCGTTGGAGCTCTTCAGAGGCTTCGGGTCAGCGACGGTTGTCGTCCAGTACAGTTTTCTATGTTTCTTGGTCCATGACTCACCTGAGGGGACAGCTAAGAGTGGAAACGTGTCACTGTAGGCCCAGAAGGATGCCTACAAAGTATCAGCCAGATCCGCACTTCACACGATGTTGCACCGCAAAGTGGCACAGGCCCCAGTCTATTGGGAGTTTACAGCCGGGGAGGGTCACATCTCTTCATGGGATGGGCAAAATGCAGGTGGTCTTGAGACTGGTTCGGCCCACCAGTCCAGGGGGAAGTCGCCTTCAAGAGATCTTCCCTGTTCAGCTGTCACTCAACGGCTCAGGCAGGCACTTGGAAGTTGCTGGTACATCCTTCTATGAATTCCTCTTCAGAGCTTCAGTCTAGTGCTCGACTTTGAGACTCAGCTCCAGGACCCTCGACTTTTATGCAAAAACACTGGCTGAGCCCACTAATCACCTTTCAAGCCTTTCATGCAAATGTGGGGGGCAACTGTCAAGGATAGCTAGTTCAAACTGGTTCCAGGCAGACACACTGTAGGACAAAGACCAGAGGAGTTTTGGTTACCTCCCCTACTTCCTGTCCTTTCAGGCACTCAGAGCCTTGGCAGGATTTCCAAGGGAAGTCCGCCAAATACAAAGACCCACCAAGACCTCCCTCACCCAGAAATGTAGAAGGCGGCTCAAGTAAAAACAAGTCACCATGAACAGGGCTTAATCAATACAGCAACCGTTTTAGGAAAATGGTGACTCCTGTGTCCTTACTGCAGCTGCGAAGACTACCTGCGGTAGAATTCCACAAAAAGTCACATCAAACGGTACACTGCCACCAGTCTGTCAGATGAACTTGTAACAGTAACTAAAAGTTACTGGAAAAGGGAGACAATGGGCCTCATTTCAAGTATGCCGGTGCAGAAATAGAGGTGCCGGTCGATCCTTACCGGCACCTTTTTCTGGTCTGGCATAGAGTTGCAATGCCGGTAGCACCGTCACTGCAAGTGACCCACCGTATCTGGTAACACTGTGCCGGAATCTGCAGAGAGATGCATTTGCCGCTCCTGAGACACCGGCATGGCATTAGCAAATGCACATTCCGAGAGCCATGCACACGCAAACACCGCCATAGATATGCTGGTAGCACCATGAACACTGCACCGGAAACACCGGCATCGCGGAGCAGGTGTTAAGTAGAGTCAGGTGTGTAGAAACATGCCACAGGTGTGTAGAAACATGCCACAGGTGTACAAAATCAGCCCGGGTATCCCCAATGAGCACTGTAAAAGCACAAAAGGACCACTCCCACACCCCTTCCAGCACCACCATGCTAGCAGTAGTAGTACAGGAGCTGGAGGCCTTAATGCAGGCCTACTACTTGAGGAGGCAGGGAGGCAGAGGAGGCGGTGGAGGCGCTTGAGGAGAACGATGGCCATCATGGCCCAGCAAAACAACAATGGCCAGCAGGTTGCAGCCCACAGGCAGCCACCAATACCACGCATAAGGGCCACACCGGTCAACCTGAGGCAAATCCAGATCCATACCCTGTACCATCTATACAGGGACATCATCACTTCCATAGTGGACCTGATCCATAACGACCTGGTCAGCCTGATACAGATCCATACAGCACACATAACCCCCCTTGCTCAAGGTAGTGTCTGTGCTACACATCCTAGCCATGGGCACATACCACACACTGTGGGTGAACTGCATGGGCTATCGCAACCCTGTTTATCGTGTGTCCTGTTTCAAGTCATTGATGCACTCCTCTCGTCTGTTGGAGATCATAGCCTACCCAGGATAGCTGGCCAGGTCAATGCCATTAAAATCACCTTCTATGCCCTTGCAGGCATGCTCAACGTGATAGGTGCATTGGACTGCACACATGTGGAGCTGGTGGCCAGGCATGCCGTTGAGGCTGTATAGTGGAACAGAAAACTCTACCACTCACTGAATGTGCAGATGGTGTGTGATGCCCGCCACCTCATCACCCACTGCTGTGTCAGATTTCCTAGTTCAACACCATGCTGCCAGGGTACATGGCTCGTCACAGTGGAAAACGTACCTGGCTGTTGGGTGAGTAACTGAATTTGGGGTATGTGCATTACCCATCAGCAGTGGATGTGTGCAATTTATTTATTTATTGGTCACTTATTAGGCACTTATACAATTAGCAAAACTGCTTCAAAGTGCCCACAGGGCAGACAGGATGGGGAAAGGTGAAGGTAGACAATGAATTACAGCAAGGATAAATAATTGCATTAATAGGACACCAAGTAATGAGAATAAAGGGAAGGGGAGGTTAACTTACTATGCCTTGTGAGTGTTCTTAACATGCAGGTGCAGAGGTGGAAATGCAATGTGCAACACAGTAATAGCATGCCTGAGTGCAAGGTCTTGACATGCTTGTCTCAATTGACCAAAATGATCATGCGTATGCATAACAACATCAATTCCGTACAGCAATATCAAAAGCACTGCATGCACCACAATGCATCACACCAAAGTGACAAAATCAAGCACAAGCACAGTCACCAAAACCCACACCATCTGATGCAAAGACTGATAATATTTATGCATCAGAACACCCCACCTACATACCACTAGTGTCCTGCACACCAATTAGCCAGGTCCCCTGCCTCTTTTAAGTGCATATACACATATGCATGTCATCTGAAGTTGCAATGATTAGCCACACAACTATGATTCAGACACAAAGCTCATTCTGCTTCGTGTCCTAGTTGGAGCCCCACCCGTCCGGAGGCTGCAGGAGCAGCCCTCCCATCTATCCAGCCCAGCTGAATCATCGAGGTAAGCCACGAGGCTTCCCCTACACAAAGCGTCCCCTGCATCTGCAGCGTCGCTTTTCTTCAGCAACAAGTGTATTGAACGTTCTTGTAGCCGGTGGACTATTCATGCCCCTTAGTGCTTGATGGGCTTGGCTACGACCTCGCTATTGATACCTGCAATCCGTGCCCAATATAACAATCTTGAAGGTAAAGCCCTTCCAAAATATCTAAGTCTGCCTCCCCCAGAGACCAGCACCGACGCCCGATTGGCCAGACGCACCTCTTAACCTATCAGGAGGCACTGGCACGCGTGAGCCGGCCTCCAAGGAAGGCAGACAAGAAAGGCTCCTGACCTGAGCCTGACCAGAGGCTATCAGTCCCAGGTTCGCTGCCCATTTTGCCCTCTGTAAGTACCAAAGACCTTACAACCTTATCTGCCCGTCTTTGATCTGACCGCAATGGTACGCACATACAGAAGTTATGAACCCACTCTGCTTAGACTTCCTCCCGTTCGCTGGATGTACTGCACATGCTGTTGTTAAACACCATAATACGAACGGCGAGTAACTTTGACTCCCACTCTACAAGCTGTGCACCATAAGTATGTACGGTAATCTGCCGATCCGTCTTTGTTCGTAATCGGTCTTTTGATTGTAAATTACAATGGTCCAATGTCTTACTACAATCACCTGCTTTGCTTAAACATTACTGCACGCACCTCCTTAAGTAAGTGTTACCCATATTCAGCCATAGTTAACGGCGTGACTTACTAAGTTTTGTCTACTTATCTGAGTTATTCTGGTTAATGGTCCCGACTCCCATTGCATGCTACGGTAGTTATATTTTGCCTAATCCATATAGCTTGCCTCTCACTTACCAACCTGGTTTAGATTCTTTACATATCTGGTAGTTTACAGTGCTTTGCCCTTTCGTATGATGCTTTCTCTATTAGAAGCATGGAGGCTTTTCAGTACGACAGCCTTATTCTAGCCTAAACAATCATCTCCTACCTACACTGTAATTTTTGATGATCATATAAAGTGAAATCTAGTAGACTTAAAGTGCATAGTAGTGTGACGCGCACCTACGAGTTCTACCATGTTCCAAGTTGGTTCAAACTGTACTGTTAGCCATTGTAGAGATAGATGCCTATAAGCCTAGACATATTTTCACTTATTATATATAGCGTTAAGTCTTGCCCCTACCTATTACTTGATACTGTTGTTTCCCTAGGCAATAGGTGATTTTAGCTGTATACATCCTATTTTCGGGCTCGCCTGACTAGCATTTAGCCAAGTCGCCTCTAGGGGGTCACCTGAACTTGCCTATCCCCCGCACTATCGCTGCTGACCTTCAATTCCAAGTCTTAGAGCCCGCCCAACTGGTAAACGTGCCCAGCCAGTTGAACCTAACCCACCTGTTCTGACTGATCCATCTTACTATACAAGGTACAAGGTACAAGGGTAGTCCCCCTGACTACTACATGCTAAATTTAAGACCTTACCGTCCATACTCAGTGTTCCTCCTGTACCTAAAATGTTCATCTTAATGTATCTACTGCCCCTGTTCAAACTACTAACAAGTCCGTCCGACAAGCCAGCTAGTTCCCCTGCATACCAAGCCTATTCTACCCTTAATGGTAGCACTACTCAATTCATCACCTACCTAAAAAGTCAAAATTATTCTATACAACTAGACAAACTAAATATGGAGCCCTTACTCCCATTTACGTTAAATTCTTACTCATGTAACACTTATGACAGAAATAATAGACTCCGCTCGAGACTTGCTAAAATATTTGAACCTTTAACCAGAACCTTTACCTGCCCCAATAAAAGGTCGAATCCCCACTCAGAAGCCTCTAACCACACAAAAGTAGTGTTTAGAAAGACATGCTCTGCATATAATTCCTTTAACCATATCACACCAAAACCTCAAAAGCCTAAAGTCCCACCAGGCCCAACTCTTACCAACCACTGCCTTAAAGGTGCACTGCTAAATGCCAGGTCCCTGTTAGCTCATGCCTCTGAGATAGCAGACATCATCCTATCTGAAAACCTGGATATTTTGGCAATCACTGAATCTTGGCTTCATGCGGCCGCTGGCCCAGCTCTCTCCTTAGCCATACCTAACGGTTATACTATCCTCAGATCCAATAGAAATGATTCACGAGGAGGAGGCATTGCCCTCATCACCAAAGCAAATCTACCTATTAGATTAATACCGCCAACTGATATCAAATCATGCAAACTCCTTTCTGCCAAACTTACTATCAATAAAACCCAAACTCTCACGATTCATCTGGTTTACAGACCTCCAGGCCAGATCAGCAGCTTCGAGGAAGACATTTCAAACATTTTGTCTAATAACCTTAAAAATACCTCTCAGGTACTAATTCTAGGAGATAAGAATCTAGGTCTCAATGACCCTAAAGACTCACAGGCAGCCAGTGTGACAAACACCTTAACCGAATTAGGATTTACTCAAAGAGTGTTTGACCCTACCCATAGCAAAGGTCGAACATTAGACTGGGTGGCAGACCACAACTGCAAGACTACTATAACTTCCATATCTCCTCAGATCTGGACGGACCACCACATGATCTCCTTCTCCCTAGGTACGGAAAGACCCACTACTACACCAGTTCTTGCCCCCTCCACCCTAACCAGAAATACAAAGAACATTACAGTTGACAACTTGCTCCCTCTGATTCTTCCTACACTCAATGTTCTCCCAGATCATATGGCTCCAGCTGACTTATTTAAAGAGTTTAATCAAATCATGACCACTTCCTTAGACTCTATCGCACCTTTAAAAACCAAACGAAGTAAACCCAAGGTACACTTGAATTCCTGGTACACCCCACACCCGAAAACGCTGCGGATAAATAAAAGGCAATGTGAGGAGACTACTTCCTAATGAGGAAAACAAAACTAATCTCCTTACCATATCAGCGCTTTATACTCCAGGCAAAGCGTGAAATCTACAATTCTAGAATAGCCCAAGCTAAATCAAGTACGAAGGAACTCTTCGCTGTACTTAAAGAGCTTGAAACCCCAATCCCAACACCGGATAATTGTATTAAAGATAAACCTTGGTGTTCAGACATACAGCAAGCACTGGCTGATGAAGTCACGACTCTACAAATGAAAATCACTAAGAAAAAAGAGTCATTAATCAGGACATCCCTCCCATCACCTTCCATGACTGGCATCACACCCAATAGACCTGATCACACCCCTCGCTTTAAGTTCTCTAAAGTTACTATTCTGGATACAGAAAAATTATCCTATCTCTCAAACCTTCCAACTGTAAGGGAGATCATTACCTGGCACAACTCAAAGGATGCCGCCAGAGACTTGGCCCCGTTCATCACCAAACTGATCAACACTTCATTTGTAACAGGAAAAATACCAGCTAACCTCAAGGAATCCTGGGTGCTCCCACTTCTAAAAAAAACAGACATTGGACCCAAATATCCCTACTAGCTACCGACCTATCACCACTGTGCCATTTCTGCTGAAAATAATAGATAAAATGGCTTATTCACAAATTCAAAAACACCTGGAATCTAATTCCTTATTGGGCTCACATCAGTCTGGCTTTCGGCCACAGAATGGAACCGAAACAGCCCTACTAGACTTAAAGGCACAGATTGACGAACTTAGAAATAAGGGGACTCCCGTCCTCCTTCTCCTACTGGATCTTTCTGCAGCATTTGATTTAGTTTGCCATGCGATCCTATGTAGTCACCTTAACACAGCCGCCCACTTTTCAGAGGCAGCTATAGCCTGGATACAATACTTTCTTAGCAACCACACTATGAGAGTCTTCTCACCGACTGCAGCTGCCGACCCTATCCCTATCACCTGCGGAGTGCCTCAGGGGTCTTGTGTCTCACCTACTCTCTACAACATTTTCCCCAAGCCCCTTTTTGATGATCTGGATCATCTGGGTGTCACCTACACTAACTATGCAGATGACACCCAGATCCTCCTACCTCTTTCTGGTGATTACGTTAAGGATTTGGCCTTGGTGAATTGGATTTACCTCGTCATCCAGGCATGAATAGCCACCGATGGTCTATGCCTGAATGACGACAAGACTGAGATCATTATCCTGGGCACTACTGCATCCCTCAATAAATGAAGTCCCAAGTATTCCACCTTCAATATTGACAATAATTCTATCTCCGTGGCCAGGGAGGTGAAGACTTTGGGATTTTTCCTAGACTCGACCTTATCTCTTAACATGCAAGTTAACGCAGTGGCCTCTTCCACAGCCTACATGTGCAAACTGATTAGAGCTAGCAAACCTTTTCTATCGAATAGTAGTTGCATCACCTTGGCCCAAGCTCTTATTTTATCAAAATTGGATTATTGCAATGCTTTATTCATAGGTGCTAATAAACGAATCATAAATAAAATCCAGACTTTGCAAAACAATGCTAAACTGCATTAGGAATCTCCAAGTGAGAACACATCTCCATGACTCGAAGAGCAAATAACTGGCTCTCCACACACGACAAAATCAAGTTGAAAGTTGTGACCCTAACCCACAAATGCTTAAACAATGCTGCTCCTAGCTACTTGTCAGACAGATTCAACAAGATGGCCTCCACTAGGACCACAAGACTATCCAATACTAATTACCTTGCAGTTCCTAGATTTAAGTTATCTAGAATCGGGGGCTGTAGCTACCCAGTCAAAGCAGCTAAATTGTGGAACTCACTACCACCCACACTAAGAGTCGAACAGTCCTTCCATAATTTCCGCAAGAGTACTATCAAATGGCTTAAAGACTCAGACTTATAGCTGCTACATGATATAATGTACCTCACTACGACTGTCAATTTGACTGTAAATATTTGTATTTATAAATGTAAATACTTGTAAATACCTGCATCCAAACTGTACAGTCTTCCCCTCATGTTACTCATGTTATTATGTTTAATTGCATGTTTCCCCTTACTGTTTCTCCCTATGCTTCTCCCACCTGTGTACTACATTCTTTTTTATGCTTTGATTGATTACCCCTGTAACTTTTATGTGTAACTAAGCTGTGAATTATCTTATGCTCTGCGTCCTGTTACCTGCGGGTCTGGTGCGCAATACAAATAATAAACAATACAATACAATAATAGGATTATTGCATTTTAACACAATAACACATACATCAGTCTCATGTGTGTGTGTTGTAGTGACGGTCATGGCAGCTGTGAATTGGCCATGTCAAAGCGACTGCACACCACACACCCACCAGGCATATTGACAATGCGTATTTGCTTCATGTCAATCACCAGGCTGTCATTGCCTTCTCCATCCATCAAATTCCTCTTATGGTATCTCTCAGTGAATATGTAAGCATCCATCATTTTGCAATAATCAGTGAAGCTGTTCAACCACTCCCATGCATCACGTCATATACCTCAGAATGCAAGTACACCTTCAGCCATGTAAAGAAGTTGCATACATTTCGAAGCACATATCAACGCAGACGAGTGTCCTTACCTGTGTCAGCCATGCCCACTAGGTCTGCGGCACCCAGCAGTGTCTGCCATGTCTGGCACACCAGCTGTGTCAGGCTAGAGACTATTTTATTGGCTGTTAAACAATGCCACCTGCTGATGGCACTCGCACACTGACACCTGGACAAGCCACACTTGCATTTAGCACTTGACATTACATTTACATCGATGACTATAGACATATATCCCCGACATCAACCTGATCCTACTCAAAAGGGCACATTCAATGCATGGACATCCCATCACACTGACAATGTGCATTTCTACTGCGCTAAATAGGAAATATGTTACGTAACCAGCATTTTGCATGTGCAATTTTGCATTGTTTAGTGAACACTATACAGACTGTACCAACATGATATGGGCACAAATATGACATTCTACACTTTCTGTTGCTCCTGTGCAGGTGATGGTGGTTATCCCCTGATGCCATGGCTGATGACCCCTGTGAGGCAACCACACAACAAGCACGAGCAGGGATATAACCATGGCCATATCCGTACTCGTTGTACAATTGAACAGACATTTGGCCTGTTAAAGACGATGTTCCACTGCCTGAGCAGATGAGGGGCGCACTCGTGTACAGCCCTGTGAAGTTGGGAAAGATAGTCCTTGCCTGTGCCATGTTGCACAACATGTGTATCAAGCACAACGCCCCACTTCCGACCCCGACATGGACATGCACCCACCAGAGGCAGAGGAGGATGTGAGTGATGAAGAACTGCCAATTGCACATCACCGTGATGGCATGGATGGCCGTGTTGCAGAAGAGGAACTTATTCACCACCATTTCTGATCACTTGACACACACGTGGCACAGGCCAGCTAGCACACTGGGCACTGCACAGTAAAAAAAAATTAAAACACTTACACTGAAAAAGCAATGTCCATTGATGATTTGTAATCAACACCAACTGTATTTTGTGCTATGAAATAATTTGGCAATACTATTCTCTCTCCCCACTGCCCCTCCCCAACTATCGTTCCCCAACTATCGCTGCCCAACTGTCTCTACGCAACTCCTGTCATGTTCGGCAAGGATGACTTGCACAAGTCACAGACTGGTCACATGTGTGTCCATGGCCTATTTTTGTCCCCTTTTTGGGTCAGGCGTGCAGCTCTGTGCTGAGCAGGCCGGCTGCACTGAACGCAGCCTTGGGCTGCTCTGCACTGAAATAGCAGGCGTTGTACTTGTGGATGGTGCGTGGGGGAGTGCCGTGGGCCGTCGGTCCAGGAAGGCCTGGAGGAACATGGCCATTGCCTCGGCTATAGATGACATAACACTGTTCCCCTCCCATACCCTTGTGGACATCTGTACTATAGCACGTGTACAGCAGCCAAGTGCACTGACCTGGATGATCTCATACATCAGCTGCGCCTCCTGGAGGTGCTGCTGCACCAGGGCTGTCAAGGCATCCTGGCGTTGTTCCATGCGGCTGAGTCTGCCATCGATTCCCCTCACACTGGGAAGGGTGGGCGTGGGCTAATTGGGCCCATGGGACTGGATAGCAGGGGTATATGGGGAGAATGGTGCACAACTCACTCTTAATTCAAACTAATAGTGTAGTCATAGTGTTACTATGCTTAAGGTGCTCTGGGTCCAACCCTTGCCACAAAGGGAATAAGCTAACAGTATTCATCAGTCACTCTTCTCGAGGTACCTAAGAAACATCTTTCATTGTTATCATAAAAATGCTTTATTCACGTAAATAAGGCAAATTTGTTCATACACAGGAATTTAATATCGACTCCTCAAAACACTTCTTCAAAACAAAAAAGCTTTTTTTTTTTTTTTTACAATAACATAACAATCACTTGCTTGATACCCCGCAGGGTTTTGGTTACTCGCCTCTATTTGTTCAACGGAAGAGATTTTCAACAGACACAATTATTCACAAATTTGTTCACAAAATACAATGATAAATGAATCACAGTTCTGTGTCCTAATGAAGCTGTACCACACCAACAAAACCTAAGCAATCCTAGTGTGGTGCTAGTAGTGGACACCACACTACGCGTTCGGGCTGTGTTGCCCCTTCTTCAGGTGTAACTGCTATCAGAAATTGTGAGCTGTAAAGAGTGTAAAAAGAGAAAGTATCTATAAGTGAAATGTCCTGTCATTGTGATGTCAATGCTCCAAGAGCTCAATTTTCATTCACCCACCTGTCTGACCTTGTAGTCTCAATTCCATTCATCTGCCCTCAAAAAAAATCGCAAATTTCAAAATCTGTGAAAGATATAGTATATCCCTTTGTTGTAAGTACTACTGCATGCGCACGGGTATAAACGCACCCATGTTATGATAAGCAACATGATATAGAATGTTTTAAAAACGACTTTATTGGGTATAAATGTCAAGGATAGAAGTGGTCTCTCCATCTAATAGCAGGGGCTCATCAGTGATGCGGTTGGTGGTATCCCCCGTGTCCACTGCACCATCGTCAGCTGTGTTCTCTACAATGCATGCATGTGAACAGGCTTGTAGCTGCAGTGGTGGTTGTGGCACGGCTGCAGCTGGGGCTGCTGCGGTGGGGGCAGCTTGTGGGACCTGTGGTGACTGCAAGAGTTGCACCAGTGGGACCGGAGGTGGCTGGATGCGTTGCACCAGTGGAAGCAGAGGTGGCTGGATGGGTTGCACCAGTGGAAGCAGAGGTGGCTGGATGGGTTGCACCGGTGGGAGCAGAGGTGGCTGGATGGGTTGCACCGGTGGGAGCAGAGGTGACTGGATGGGTTGCGCCGGTGGGAGCAGAGGTGGCTGGATGGGTTGCACCGGTGGGAGCAGAGGTGGCTGGATGGGTTGCAGCGGTGGGAGCAGAGGTGGCTCGACGGGTGCAGTTGGGGTAGCAGTAGCAGTTGTGCCTGTTGAGGCTGTGGATTCCTGGGTGGAGGTGGCCCGTTGTGTCCAGCGGCATCGATGGCTGGTGTCCTTGAGGTGCTTGGATGGGCCTCCTCATTGGTCAGATGATGTGCCTGAGGGAGTCAGAAAGGCAGGTTGTCAGTGATGGCTGTGGATTGATGCGGCAGAGATTCATGCTTTATCTTTTTTGTGATGTTGCTGTGCTAGGGACATGGCGGGGGACATGGCATGGTGCACACATGCTTGTGTCATGCATACTGTGCGGGTGTATGTGTGATGTACATACATGGTAGGGTGGTGTGCCGGAGATCCCGTTGTGGTGTAACAATTTCTGGGTAGGGAGTTAGTGGTGTGGTCTACACGTTGTGTGATGTTAGGTTGGGGAGGGGGATGTCATGGATGGGGTCGCCATGTGCCTGCTGCCTGTAGCACTTACAGGGATAGGTGGCAATTTCTACTAATGGGTCAGGCTGGCTGGGACGAGGGAGTCGCATGTTGCCTTGGTGTGTGATGCTGGTAATTTGTGGATGGTAAATGGGCTTAACACTGATGTGACCTAGTGACAGGGGTAGCACGGTGGCAACATGCAAATTTTGCTGTGGCAGGTGGATGTGTGTCTGAGTTGGCAGCAGAAGCATGTTCTGTTGGCAGTACAGGGTGCCTGTGCTATGTTCTAGGTGTATTAGTGGTATGAGTGAGATTTTAGGGGAGGGTGTATGTCAGTGTGTGCACCCGGGTTGCAAGTCTCAGGGGTGGGGGTATCGGTTGCAGGCAGGGCTGTATTGGTGTTGTGCACAATGCACTTGAGATATTTTGCTGCTGTAGTGGGTGCAGGGTGGACAGGGAGGTTGATGTTACATTGGGGTTACGTGTATTCACCAGCCTCCTCAGATGTCCTGGCTCTAGCCTCAGCAGCACCGACCCCTTCTATTGCCTCGAGGTGCAGCACACTGCTGCACGTCTCCTCCCAGGTGGATTAGGAATGCACTGCCACCACCTGTGGCCATGCCCCATCTGCGCTGGGCCGAGAGGAGGTTGCACACCTTCAAGCGCAGGTTGTCCCACCTCGTGTGGCAGTCTCGCACAGTGCAGGGAGTTGTGCCAACTGCTGAGACTTTTTGGGCCAACTCCTCCCAGATGGTCTCCGCAGCTGGGCCTGCCTGCGCTGGTCATTTGAAAAAAGGTCATCAGCATGCTGGACTATGGACAACATGTTCAGCTTCGCCTTGCTGAAGCGTGGCTTGGGACTCTGGGTCACACATACTCTTGATGCCATGTTAAGGGTTGGATTTCTGTGGTCAGGATTGTGGTATGTCGCCTGTGTTGTCAGGATTGCAATGGATTGTGTTTTAGTAAAGCCGCCGGACAATTTCCTGTTCCAGCTAACACTATTTCTGGTAACAGTATTTGCAGCACCATTGTTACCGATGCTGTTGCTCCAGAACTGTGTTGCCGGATTCAGAGTCACCAGCACAGAGGACGACGGTGTTGACATTTTGGGGCGGGGGGTTGTTGGTATTTCCGATATGCTGGGGCTGCCGTTTGCGGCTTGTCGGAATGCGCGTGCAGCCAACATGGAATCAGCTGAAGTATCCGGCATCCCGGGTTGCCAGACGCAGTGGCACATGCATGCAGGAATATCAGATTTCATAGCGGCAACCTTGTAATGAGGCCCAATGTTTTCCCTCAGCACTTGACATAAGGTGGGGTGTGCTGCTCTCACCAAATAAAATACAGGAGGGACAAAAGGGTGTTTATTTGACCTGGTAACAATAGTTAACCCAGGTAAAATAAAGTGGAAAGCTCAAGGAGCTTCCAGCAACACTGCATAGAAAGTGCTGTGTGCTGCAATAGTAAAAGGTAGATACCAGGAAACATGGAGGAAAGGATAAATCCATGAAAAAGATTTCAAAAGAGATACAAGGGTTCCCAAGCACAGGGTAAAAGAATGAGTGAGTGTGGAAAAAGCCTCAATCAAGAGAAATCGTAAAAAAATCCAATAGTCCAGCAAAAATGCTAGGGGACTCGCAAAGTGGGAAGAATTACACTCAAGAAGGAAACTCGACCCAACAGCTTCACTGGCCTCTGCCTGGTCTCTCAGTCTGTCTTCTTCTCCCTTGAGCTCACTGAACAATCCACGCTCCTTTGTCCGCCTTCAGCCTTCTTCACCCCCTTCCTTTGGCTCTTTGTCTCAGCTGGTTCTCTGGCCCAATCTTTGCCTCGCTCTCCCACATGGCCAGGTTACAGAGATGAGAAACCATATAAGCAGCCCTTCATCCCCGTCCCTTTTTTAAACATGGGTCGCTGTCGTTCTGCAAAGGTGGTCTGCTACAATCAAAGTCTATATCCACATCCATGTGGTTGACCAGAGGAGTGTCTGTGTTGACAGTCAGCAATGTGCTTGCTGTTCACTGCAGCATCTCTTGCTAGGGAGCTGTACGTCCCCGTTCTCTGCTGCAAGGAATCCTGGTCTCAGCAATCTTGGAAGGCAAGAGACAGAATATTGGCCAATGTTGTGGCAGGTATGGGGCAATCAAAAGTGGTACTTCGTAAATTCAGCCAGGCACATGTAATAGGGCAAGCAAATACTCAGGTAACACCTACTGCCCCTACTAGAATTAGTATGCAAGTACCATTTCCCATCCCTGCCCCTCACCAATATCATCCAGGTGAGCAACATTACAAGCTGAGACAACCTTACCGCCCCAAGATTCTAGGGGTGAGAGACTAGACAAACTAAGACCATGGAGTTATATTATAGAGTAGATGGTGTGAAAAGTAGAGTGATGGGTAGTTAGTATGATGTGCAGAGTAACCAGGTAGCTACACACATACACATGAAGTACATATAGTAAACAAGAGTACATGTAGATATGAAGAATGCAGACATGAAGAATATACACCCAGAGACATGAAAAAAACATATGCACATCAGACATGAAGAATATATATGTACACAGACACGAAAAATATACATATAAATATATATAGCCTCGAAGAACGTGTAAAACATGCAAGGCACATCCTGACAGAATGAACCAAGATGCAGCACTTTTCCTAGCAGAGAGGCCGTAGTAGGCCCAGAAGGATCAGGGCTTCAGACAAGTCCAAATATTATAAAACACATGTATCTGAAAAGTTGTAAAAGTATCGCCAAACACCAAGGTTAAATACAGAAGCGAGTAGCAGGCATGTGGAGATGAGATAATATGTCCCAGGAGATAAAACAGTACCATTCCAAGTCAGTTTAATTAATAGAAACAACCAGCCCTTGATGGCCAGGTGCACAAGAATTGTATGCCAAGACACTCTATAGAGAATAGAGAAAGTGTGTCCCTACTGGTCACGAAGAACGCAACATGCACTTAAGAATAAGCTAAAATCTTAATAAATGGAAGAGAATCCACTCTCAAACAAGGTACCCTAACAAGTGATTCAGACATGAAGACACTGGCAATTCATTGCAATCCAGATACTGATCAGGCACCTGCAGAACTCCCTTAGAGCGCACGCAGACATCATAGCACACAAGGCCAAATTCGAAGGAGAGATGATTTGGAATGTATTCTTTAATTGCAACTATGGCAGCCGACGGAATTCGATTCCCCCCACTTGGATCTCACACTCTGCACCTTGTCCAAATGTCCAAGGTTGGTCGGCTAGATGATAACCAATGTAAAACCCCTTCGCTACACCACCCATGATGGACAATGCCAACCAATTAACTGTCCCTGTAATGATGTATTAAATATATTATCAGTAATAGGATGGTCCAAGGTGGAGTCATCCGATAGATATTAACCAGTGGAGTTACTAACCTATATACATTCTATATGTAGCTTGAACTTTTACCAACCCAACTTGTAATCATTGTAGGAGAGAGCTATAAGAAAAGAAGATGTGTGTATGCTGTCTCAGATTGGATTCAGCTGGGTTTTGACATGCAACCGAGTCCTCCATTTTTGAGTAACATTAGGACTAATTGTGTGATGCTGGTCCTACCTCTACACACATGTGTTAGGGCCAGGAGTCTAGGGCCCTTCCAACTACCTCACCCCAACTCTGGGGCAGGACTGGCTCTGGCAAACACTATGGTGGGCTCCCTGACACAAGTTGAGAAGGGGCTCCATCCCTCTGGTCAGGGTCAGGTCTCTGACTCTGCCACATCAAACACACTCCTCGACCAAGGCTGCAACCAACCCACAAAGATGGAAATGCCCAATAACAGCAGAACCAGCAACAGTCATGTCCAGGATTACATGCCTCAGACCAGCCACTCCAGCAAAATGTTTGTTAAACCTATCGAATGACAACTGTGGCCTGAGAGCCTTGCAAGTCATCACAGACGGGGACTCCCATAACCAACCTTCCTGTCGCTAACCCATTCATCTCCATCTACATACGCTGGCCAGCCAAAATATATATTGTATATTGTAGAGCGAGGTCCAGCTGTCTAAAGAGCTCCTCCCATCACTAAACATACACCTAGCAAACCTTACACCTCCTTCCCAAAGCCACCACAGTAGAGTCCACTCAGAAGCCAATCCGTGCACACATGCAGACCTTGTTAGCAAGCAACTGAGCTGGATAACAACACTTGGGGCTCTCCTCAGGCAACATACATAAGCTGGCACTAACCCAAATCTCAGAATCCTGCTCGCACAGAAAGAATGGATGCTTATGATCTGCATACATCTCCATGTCCAATTTTTCATGTTTTCCTCTCCCTCACTTCCCCACTAACTCCTCCCTTTCTATTACATGCCTTAACATGAAGAGGGTGCCCAAATGGCAGAAGTCAAATTATAATAGACACAGCTGCATTACAATACTGTTTGGATGTTAAGCCAAAATACAATTTTTGCAGCTTCCTGTATCCCATTTTATGGGACCTTTAAACCTTTTGTAACAAAAAAAGTATTTTATCAGTTTATCCATGTAGTGTCCCCTTTTCTGCTATGTATTGGATCTAACTGTAACTGTGCCCTGATCATATCCCTCACCTTAAGAAAGCCTTACAGCACGGCCATTGCTACCCAAAGAGAGTTTGGTCTATCTTTTGATTGAAGCCCTGTCTTGTCCTTAAGATAAGGTTGGTTCACACCCCTCAGTCGTCTGCTGTGGTTAAACGTACCCAAGAAGTGATATGAGGCATTAAGATGCACCTGGGCGCGACTCAGTGTCCTCTCAGTAGGTGCTCAAAAACTATTTTACTCAGCACATGAGTGTACTTAAAGATAGGTCACCTCTACGTGAAAACACTGCACACGTACTAGTGTTTTAACAGGCATTTTATTTCTGTAAGTTGCTGGTAACTGTACACTTATCTCCAAGTGGGTGCTAGTGTGATTTAGAAATTGAACAGTGTGGTTAGCTACCCTTAAGTCTATTATACTTGAATGTAAATTACAGTTTCTGCTGGAAAATGTACCTTTCTGTTCTGTCAGTTACTGGGAATGAAAAGTGTAATACCTAACAGTTGGTGGGTAGTTTATATTCTGGGTAACTTCCCATTTACCCATTTAGATTTCTGACTAGGTTTTTAAATTGACCATACCTTTCAAATAGTTATCCTTTATTCTTTGCAAAGTTAGCCACCATTGATTTTGGTTACCCATCCCATTGGCAAAGACTGCATTGACTCACCTTGTGCCATCCGTATTGTCTATTGAATATTTTACCTGTACCTGTGTGAGGATGGAATCCTTTAGCAAATGTTGCCTTATTCAAGTTGAATGCTGAGAATCTGTCAGCTCTTTCAGGGCCTCATTACGAGTTTGGTGGTAAATCCATCAAATTACTGCCAAACTTGCTTACCGTTACCGCCACTTGATCCTGTCGGTTTACAACAGAATTACAACTGGTAGTAAAGTGGCAGTAATCCCCATTTCTTGAGCCGTAGGAATCCACAAGGATTTCGGCAACATTACTGCAAGTGGTAATTCCGCTAATTTATTTACCTCAAAGTAGCGGATTTACCTCCACCATGGTTCTGGAGGAAAGTCTCACTTTAAGGTCAAACATGTAGCTCGGCGGTGCAGCAAGTATGGTAGTAATTGGGTTACCCCCAGAAAAGTTGCAGTAGCAATTACCACCATTTATTCCCACACCACCAACCATGTAATGAGACCCAAATGTGTACTGTAGGTGTCTCAGTGTGTCGGGTACAAAAGCTGAGCTTACCAAAGCTATTCAGGGTATCAAACTGTAAATGTTGCTGCTGAGTCAGGAGGGGTAAACCCTCCTTCATGGAGTGCTATTCTGGAGTTGAGAGAGTGAAGCATGAGTAAGAAATCAGCTCCCATTTTGAGATTTAGTAGGACTCCCACTGTACATTTGAGGAACTTTAGGGAGGTGTCCAGTGGGGTTCTTGCAAGAATGACCCCCTGAAAACATGCATGGTTGGATGATTGACAGGTTTGGCTCATTTGAAGACATGTTTCATTTAGACATGCTGGAGCATATCATGGTCTCTTTTCCTGAAATGCATCAGCATCTTGCTGATTTCAGGGTCTTACATCCTAGCGAGCTGGCAAAGAATGCTGATTTATAGATGCCACAGAGTACATCACAAGTACAAAGGGACAAGTAGATCAGGTCTTAATTCCCCCTATCCACAGGTCCCAAAAGGAGAGGTAGGTAACCCCTCTGGGGTGTTTTTTTTTGGATTGGATGGCCAACTATCCGAAGGTAAGTAGTGGGTCCTCAACTATTCCCAGACTCCCAAGCATTTATTGGGACTGTGGAATACCACCCAGAGGGCAGCCTAGCTGTCCCAAGGTAGCAGCAGGAGTTAATATTATGCATGACCTCTGACTCTCGGGAGACTTTCTACTGCTGCAGAAGAAATAACAGAGTTTTCCTAAGCCTCTTTTTTAGTGGGCGAGGTATGTCCTAAAGAGGACGTTGTTCCTCCCAATAGTCTTCAGTACCGTCATTATTAAGGAGATTCATCAAATTCATGCTTAATTCCCTCTCCTAGTGAGACCCCCAGAACCTTTGGCTGGACTTCTGGACCTTTTTATTTCTATCCTAAATTAGGGGAGCCTTTTTTCCCCTCAATCAGTCTTATGTGCTCTGACTTTTCTGTTCTCTGTGTTTTACCTTTTCGAAGGAGTCTGCTTTCCTCCATATCACTTTAACAGCATCCATGTTGAACTTTTGCAGCACACAGCACCCTATGATATTAGAATATCCTTAAAAACTACAGTTCATAAGGCTAGAGGGATACTTGTATCCTTCCTAAAACTAACTCATGAGAGATTAGCGCACACCACTCAATGTGGAGTGCTAAAGGGATACACAGTATCCTCCTTCTCTCTGCTCCTGTTACTTTTTAGTCACAGTGACAACCCTAAAGTTATGGCTGGTTGCAGTCGATGTGTTCTACCAACTATTGTGCTCTTTTTACCGCAGACTGTATTCCCAGTCTCGATTAGGCACAATAGGGTCACACACATGGTGGCCCCTTACTATTTTTGCCATTTCTCATATGGATGTCCTTTGTTAGCCCTTCTTCTGCCATTCTGGGAGGAGGAGGTCTGTGTTGGAGTTTTGCCTTTGGTGGGAAGTACTGGGTGTCCCTGAATAGGCTCCAGTGTGTCTGCGAGGACAGGAAGCATGGGAGGAGTTTAACACTCAGCTGCCCTTTGTCTGCTAGAGTGCCTGAATGGAACCAGTTCCCAATGGGGGACTGGCTGTCCTGACTGGACAGCCACCCACCGCTTTCTGTAAACTGCTGAGAGAGTTTGCAGAGGAGTTAATGGGAAAACCGATTTAAATTTGTGGTTCCTGAGGCAGAAGGCAAGTCTACCACTGGAACAGAAGATCCAAAGCTGATGATGACCAGAGATGCCTGCAGTCCCTACCACTGTTGTCCTTACCCAGTTTTCTTATCGACAGAGGAGTTCCGAAGAAGACGACGACTACTTCCCTTTAGCTGGTGGGACCAACCAGCCCTAGACGAACGGCAGATCGAGCCATCCGCAAGGTGTATTGACTTACCGGGGCTGCAAACCGCAAATACCAGGGGACCTCCGACCCAACTGCAGTGAAACGTCTTTGCGTGGACGAATCTACCCAGAACTTTGGTGAGGTCCAGTTTGACCTCCAGCCACATGATCCCAGTCATCCAAGTCCCCTCATCAGAGTGTAGGACTGAATAACTGAGGAAGATAGATCGGGCGATAACCGTCCTTTGTTGGAGCTGATAAAAAGGTGCCAAAACTGCAGACGAACATGGGTGATTGAAGAAATCCTTGCTGAGGGTCCTCTTGCGACTGTTGCAGTGAGATCCCATTCAGAGTCTTTCCTTTCATCATCAGACGGAGGAATCAGGAGACGGGGTCTGTCGCTGCTGCAGAGGAGGGAATCCAGCTGCGTTTTCATCATCCAACATAAGGTACTGTGGGGCTCAAGGTAGAATTTACCTTCAGCTGAATAGTCGCTCCAATGTGACTGGAGTGCATTACAAGGTGTTTGTGTGTCCACCCGTACCTCTGGCCCAGGCCTAACAGTTTGTTCTCTATTAGGGAGTCCTTTGCAGTGTCCCGCTAACTTCTGTGATCTTGCTAAAGCATTTTATTTAGTGACTAAAGTGGGGAACTCTGCCTTTTCTGCTGATGCATAAGACTTTTATTCCACTCATACACTGGCCCTCATTACGACCCTGGTGCTAAGGGGTTAACGGTGCTGTAAAAGGTGTCGGCGCCGTTAAACCCTTAATGCCTGATTACGAGGTCCCTTTGCGGCTCCCGACCTTAACTGTTCTGGACCAGCCGTTAAAGTAGGGACCCGCAAAGGGACTTTCGAGGTAATTACGGTACCGCAATTTGTGGTACCGTAATTACCGCCTTCCCCAGTCCCATTGAGCCCTATGGGGCAAGAATGGGAATGGGGAAGGGCCAATGGTAAATGGGGAATTACCGGCCCGCCAACCTTGGAATGGGGTGGTAATTCCCCATTTACCATTGGCGGAATCGGTAAGTTACAGGCGTTACCCATGGCGCTATTAGCGCCATTGGTTAATACCGGAGTCGTAATGAGGGCCACTGAGTCTGATGAACTCTTGGATAGTTAGGGACTGGACTGTCAAAGCATTAGAAGTCTTCCAAAGTGTTACTATAAAGTGAATTGTTGCTAAAGTGTGAATAACCCTCCTTTTCCTTCCTGCAGACCTTGTCTGATTTGACTTTACTAAATTAATTCAATTGTTTCTCTGTAACAGATGCGAGTGCGCGGCACTACTAGTAATATGACATAACTGTCATTAGTGTCATTCTCTGTAACAATTGTAACCGCAAGCAACAACTATTGAAGCAGTCACCTATGAAAAGTATTGTTAATAATTTCTGTGTGTGTTGGTTAGTTCAAATAAGTATTTACCTACCATGCCTTGTGTATAGAAGATTCATGTATATATTAATATAACTTACATTGTGTACGTTTCTTTGGGCTATTGTATTGACTGGGTTTAGTGTACTTACCTACAGCTCACGTCCTTCTGATAAAACAAGCCTGGCTGCTATGCCATTTTACCAATCCTTTAGGTAGTACAGACTTATATTAACAGTTAGGGACCTGTATACCAAGGGATAGTTTTAGAGTCTAACCTCCAAGTGGACTTTAGGAGAACTCCCCCAACAGTCATGCCATTCAAGGGGTTGCCAAGTGACCCACTGGAATAAGGGCAACGGCTGCCAGTATCAGTGCTGTAGACAAGGGTTATAGGTCAAATGATCGAATGCATTTGACCGAATGACAATATGCTCGAGTCAATTTGACCGAAAAAAAGGGTAGAATTTATTTATTTATTTTGGGGGGGGGGATTCTCCCCCCAGACCCTTGTTTTTGGTGTTAACCTATACTAGAGAAAAAAAAAATATATACTTTTTAAAAAAAAATTCGACCTTTTTGTTTTCGGTCAAATTGACTCGAGCATTTTGTCATTCGATCAAATGCATTCGAACATTTGACCGGACACCGTAGACAAGTACTTCTTTGAGCCTGAGGGTCTTGTAAATAGTCCTCAGAAAACCCCTACATGTTCCAGTGGTCCCCTTTAGACATTCCTTCTTGTGGATATATCTCTTGATATTGTTGACAGAAAGCAAGCTTTACCTGTCCACGAAAATGTCCAAGACAAGGGATTACTTGGGATTTAATTGAATGAGTGGTATCTTTAGAGGCATTGGTCTCGCTAATTCTATATCTTCAAGGGACTAATAACTAGTATTTTCATCCCTCCAACCGATGCTGAATGTCCCTCCATAGATATCTGTCCCTATGTCGCACTGATGTGCCGCTTATCTAGGTTTAGGGGACAGGAGAAGAAACTGACCCTACCCGAAATGAATATAAAAGAAAATGTTTTAAAAAGGTACAGAGGAAGCCGGACTATGGGCATGGGAGGGAGTAAAATATCTGTTTTATTGAACACTTCTCATGTGCTCTACACTTTTTTTTAAAACATCAATTTAGACAACGGGTGTTCATTAAATGGGTGAACATCCCCAAAAGAAGATGGTCAACCGGTTTCAGTGGGTTAAACTATTTCTTCCTCCCCACTTTCATCAGAACCGATTTTATACTTAGCGTAACATTCATGGGAGCAGGTAGTCATCCAATGTTAACAGGTCTCAACTTCTTTATTTCCCCATTTCCAATGTATAACATAGGTTGTGTGCGATATAAGTACAAGGCCTTTGTGTTTGGTCTATTAGCCCTATAGGTCTCTTTTGTGTTGAATAACCTTTGGAGGCAGAACACTCATTCCAGGAGACGTTAGGCTAATTTTCACTCCTTTCAAAGGTTATCTTGCTAAGGGTGCTGCTCTCAAAAATGGAAATCTGCACCGGTCTAAGAGAAAGAGGAAGTCCGATTCTTCCCCTAGGCCTTCTGTGGCAAAACCTGTGACAAGTCCTGCTCCTATTGGAGAGGAGTATAGCATTTTTAAAGGCAGCTAGGGATAACTGTATTGGAGACCCTTCTTCATCAGGAACCTCTACCAAGGGCACTATTAAAAAGCCTACTTTGGGTACAGGGGAATACATTCCTCTTTAGGGTCTTTTGTAACCGATACCCGTCGGTAGGGATGTTTTAGTTACCATAGTCTGCAGAGACTAAACCTCAAAAGAAGATACATTTGGGGACTACTCCAAAATGTTATTCTGACTTTACAGGGAAGTTTAACCAACTTCAGCCATGTGACCTACCACAAAAATAATAATTGACCCCTGGCTAAATTTGGGGAGAGGTGAATGTTAGGACAGAAATCCATTTTGGGGGTTTCCTTGCCCCATTTTACGGGACCCCTCAATGTATTGCTTTTTCCCTGTAGCCATTGCTGTACTATATATCTTTTTAGCCCTACCCATGGCTATTCTGTTTTGGGCAATCCCTTCTTTGTCTGTGAGGATAATAGGACAGGCCTAAACTGGCTGTTGTGCTGACATGGGCTCACTCTGAGCCCAGCCAATTAACCCCTATAGTAGTTGAAACTGGACAGCCTGATTGTCCACCATGGATGAGAACACTAGATATCCTGTGTGGTTGCACCTGAGTGTTTGGTGGTTTTTTGGGACAGCCTGATTGACTGGACACCGAAATCTTTCAGCATCAGCCTGGTATGTGTCAATGTTGGTCTTGCTTAGGCCAGGCACTGAGTGGATGTGCTTACCTAAGGCATACCCAGTAAATTACTCCAATCAGAGAGTCATACCTGAATTGCAGGATTGCAGGATTACCATGACTATGCGGTGCTGCTTCAGAGGACCAGATTTGGCCATACTGTCTGGCCCATTGTTAGCTAGAATTTCCTTTGTGGGTGTAATTCTCCCCACTTGCGAGTCCCCGAGCACTTTTTGCTGGACTCTTGGATTTCCTTTTTACTTACCAGTTCTACTGAGTGAGTGAGAAACTTTTTCCACACTCACTCAGTCTTTTACTCTACCTTTGGGAACCTTTTTCAACCCTTTTGGTTGTATCTTTTTGAAGTCATGCTTTCCTCCAACATTTAAGGCATCTGCAATTTATCATTGCAGCGCACAGCACTTTCTGTGCAGTGTTGCTGGGAGCTATCACGGATTCCTTTGTCATTCTTTCGTCTTCACCGGACTCACATTGGAAAGCCTGCCTGAAGGCGGCAGTGTGTCTAGGAGGACCGGAAGCTGTGAGGACACCTAAACTCCTCAGGTCTTTGACCTCAGTAGATCTGCTTAGATCCAGTTCTGGCTGGGTGGCAGCCACCACCCAATGTTTGAATGTTGCATGCATGCTGATTGGCTGGGTTGCTGCATAGAAAGCGAGGACCTTGATGCTGAAGCGAGAGTCGGCCACTGGAAGATCCATTTCGAAGAATGCCCGCCAGTGATCGCCAAAGCTGACCGAGTGACCACTCATGCTCCAGCCCCCTCTTATGTGAGATAGGGAAGATCCAGTTCCAACGACTTCCTTCCTTGGACTGGTGGGCTTAACCAACCTCAAGACCAGCTACATTTTGAGCCATCACACGAAGTGCAGCAACCTTCCAGGCCTGCAAACCCTGAATACTCTGGGACCCCAGGTACTGCTGTGGTGCATCGCCTCATCAGGGATAGTTTGGCTGCAAACTTGTGGACATCTGTCTGGGCCTACAGAGACTCCATCCGTATTGTAAAAGTCCACACAGAGGAGTCGAGGACCGAGAGAAAGAAGAAAGTCTGCCGGGTGACAACCGTCGATGCTCAAAGCCTGTGTCGTGCCTCCACAAGCAAGTGCCGCAAAGATTGTCTGCTGGGCATCCTTGTGACCGAGTCCGACCCTCTGCTCCCACCAAAAATTCTTCCACCAGCCACTAAGGCCAGAGACCCGAATCAGAGCTGTTGTTGTCTTTCCCGTGGGGTCCTGCTGGTGACATAGTTGTTCTTCATCATAGAAGGTACTGTCTGTCTCCTGGGTAGTTGTTGGGTCACTGTTTGCTCCTCCTTAGGTTCCAGAGTCACAGTGGGGTGGACGACCCAACCGTGTTCTCCCGGGCCTAAGGACATCCGTCCTGGAGGCTGAAATCCTTCAGGTGGCCTCTCTGCCCATTTGGACCCTTTAAACCCAATTCCTTGACTTGTTACAAAAACGCTTCTTCTAATATTTGACAACTTTGACAGTGTTTCCCTTCCTTTGTTCTGCCACCCATGGGTCACTGATCTCCCAATACTTCATCTGACTTTTGAGACTCAATCCCCAGATAGGGTTGGACTTCAAGTTTAAGCCTACACAAAGTTATCTACCTTACCGGTATTGCTGTTTAGTAAATGTTAGTGGATGAGTGATTTGCTAACCAAAAGCTACTCTTGATACTTACCGGTTTCTCATCCAAAAGGTCTACTATTAACTGAGTATTGCAACAGTAAATATCTGATGTGGAGGCCACCAGGGGGCGCACAGGCAATGGCTGCCTGATCGCATCGCTCCCGCCGGATCCGGTCTGCCAGAGGGTATTGAGCCCCCCCCTGAGACCCCCCCGGAGCCCCACCTGCGTTTTCCGGCCGGCTGACCCCCCGGGCACCCCCGCAGCGAAAGAACGGAGTCGGCAGACCCCGGGGGGCCCGAGATCGAGTCCCGCGTGAGCCGCGGGAAGGCGAGATACGCGGCCCGCCCCGCCGCAGAACCAGCAGGGCAGAGCAGCCTTCCGGCGTTTCTCCGGACGACACGCGGCGAGGGGCGGGCGGAGTCCAAGCCAGCCCCGACTGGAGCCGGTGACCAGCGCTGGGAACGAGGAGCGGAGAAGGGACAACGCGGTCCCAGAGCGAACCCCCGTCGGGGTGCACCGGAGTCCCTCTCGCACCTTCAGGCCCGGCCGCAGCGGAGGACGGGCCCCTCCTCCCCCGTCGAGGCCGTGGATCCGCGGGCGGCGGGAGCGGGCCCCCAGGGGGAGTCCGTGGATTCGAGCCGGGGATCGAAGGTGAGGGGGTGCGCTCGAGCACCGGCCCCCCTCCTGCCTCAAGCACTACCCGGGTGAGTGGCCCCCGCTGAGGGACGGTGGGGCGAGTGCCCGCCCGGAAGGATCCCCCCCCACTGGGGGGATCAGTCCTAAGTGCAAGGGGGACAGGGGGACAGGAGCTGCAACCCCCCCGTCGAGGGCCCCAAGGATCGGGTCCCGCGGGGGCGGCCGCTTCCACGACCCCCCCCCCCCCCGGGAAAAAAAAAAAAAAAAAAAAAAAAAAATTCAAAAAAAAAAGCAAGGGCGGGCCCCGGCTGGCCACAGTGACCTCGATATAGGGTGTGAGGCCCCCGCCGGGAGCCGGTGGGGCGTGTGCCCGCCCTCAGTGAGGTGAAGCTTTCTCCCCGGTGCGGGGCCCATCTCACGGAAGAGCCTGCGGCCCGTGCCGAGGAGGCCTCCCCCCCCCCCCCCGAAGGGGGTGCAAAAGGCGGACCCCCTGCCCTCGGGTCATACACCGGATGAGTTGGAGAGAGACTTTGCAGGGGTACCGCTTTCAGGAAGCCAATAGGGGCAACAACGGTTTGGGCCTCAAAAGAACCATGGCCCAGCCGGAGGATGCGGCCCCCCCCCCCGTCAGCTATGGAGAGGGGCTTCGCCTCGATCCTACAAGAAATCAGGGACATGCGCTCTGACATAGCCCAGAAACTCGAGAAAATGGACCAGAGGGTGGAAAAGGTCGAGGACAGACTACTCCAGGTTGAGTCCAATCAATCCTCATCAGTGACCCAAGACATACAATTTAAGGTGAGGCTGGAGGCCCTGGAAAAAAGAGAAGAGGAGAGAGCCCGACAGATGGAGGATTTTGAGAATAGGGAGAGAAGGAATAACCTCAGAATCTTCGGGGTGCCGGAGTTGGAAGGAGAGACAGAGAGGGACGTCATCAGAGCAGTGCGGGACATCATCACCCTCCTATTCGCCGAAGAGATGACCACAGAACCTACGTTCGACAGGGTGCATAGGGCGGGGGGCAGACCGGGGGGCCCCCGGTCGATACTGGTCCGGTTCCACTACTATTCAGAAAAAACGAAGGTGCTGGAGGAAGCCAGGAAGGCCAGAAATATCACCTACAACAATGCCCAGGTCTCAATATTCCAAGACCTTTCCGCCTACACGCTAGCCAAGCGGAGAATGTGCCGCCCGCTCACGCAGTTACTCAAGGAGAAGGGAGTGCGATACAGATGGGGCTACCCCTTCTCCCTGACTTTTGAATACATGGGCCAAAGAACTACCCTGGTCACGGAAGAGGACATCCGGGGAGCCCTGCTGGAATATGCGACGGACACGAATGACCGGAGGGGCCCGTCGGGGCCGGAGAGGGCAGGACCTAGTGGACCCGGCCCGTCGGGGGAAAGGAGGAGGCGAACCGGCGCACGAAAGTTCAGAAAAATGAATACGCCATCACCGGCTAAAGACGGGGAGGGGAGAGACCCGGATGACTAGGAAAGGGATCGCTGCACACAGGTTGGGACAGCACAGTTCGGTGCAGGTGGTTGTACCGATTACTACGCCCCGACGAACAGCAAGTATATGGGATGTATTAAAGGGGTGGGGCCCTGGGGGGCCCGGGGGGCTCAGGAGGAACAGCTTCCAAAATGATCGGCCCGGCCAGGGGAGCGGGCTGGTGGTTCGGCCAAAAGCCAGATATGGCGGGACAATTTGGCTGGACGCCGGGGAGGGGGGAGGGGGTCAACGCGGGAGTTGGGGGGTTTCAGTTTGGGGGGGGGTCCGGGGGGCAGTTGGGGAATAGTTACAGGCCCTCCGGAAGGGGTGGGGAGGGGGGGGGGTGCAAAGGATTCAACCATGGGAGTATCCAAACAAGGGTGGTGTAGGTGAGCCGACACGGAGAGTGAAGCCGCTAGATGACGGCTGAGGGTCTGCCGGCCCTGGGGGTGGGCACTCTCAATGTACGGGGCCTGAACACCCCCACGAAGAGGTCCCTGGTCTCTAGAGAATTCAGAAGGGCTGGTCTTGATATCCTCTTCCTGCAAGAGACTCACTGGGCAAGAGGGAAGGAACCCACGATGAGGGGGGGAGGTATAGGAGAGGTGTTCTGTGCGTCCCACAGGGCCAAGAAGAGGGGGGTGGCCATCCTACTGGGGAGAAACGTGGGCTTTGTAAAAGAGGAAATAGTGAAGGACCCGGAAGGCCGATACCTGCTGGTGCGAGGATCCCTGCAGGGCTCCCCGCTCACCTTGGCGGGGATTTACGGTCCAAATGAGGGCCAGGCCCAGTTTTGGGAGCGAGTGGCGGAGAAACTCAAGCTCTTTGTCCGGGGGGGGTTGGTGGTGGGAGGCGATTTCAACATGGTAATCGACCCCGACTCAGACAGAAGGCGTGTTGGCCCTCAGCTCTCCAGGCCCACGGATGTCCACATGGCCCGGTCCTTCCGGAAGGTTAACACAGAGCTGGGCTTGGTGGACACACTCCCCTCCCCCGGAACGGGTACACCTTCCTACACATATTATTCGTCCACCCACTCGTCCTTTTCTAGAATTGACTACATCTTGGTGGACGAGTCCCTGCACCCATACGTCTCGGGCCACAAGGTCGACCCCGTCCCATGGTCGGACCACAACCTGGTTCGAACGACCATTGCAAGAGGCTGGCTAAGCGACCGCAGAGGGAGATGGAGATGTAACGATTCCCTGCTGAGGGATGAGGTCCGTGCCCAAGAGGTGCTAGAGGCTATTACGGAATTCTTTGAATTTAATGACAATGGCGAGGTGGGCCCACACACCCTATGGGACGCCTTCAAGGCCACATTAAGGGGCTTTCTCATCAAAATGAGCGCTCAGGCCAAAAGAGGGAGGGAAGCCCAGGAGAAAGCCCTGAGGGGGAAAATTGCCCAACTCCAACCGGTGGGGCCCCGAGCGGCCCCCTCGGATCAAGGTCGGCTCGAATCGCTAACCGATTATCGGCTCCAGCTGCGAGACCTCCTTCTACACAAAACGGAGCGGAGCCTCCAACTGGTCAAGCAGAAGTATTACGAAAAGGGGGACAAAGCGGACAGAATCCTAGCCTGGAAACTGAGGGAGGTCCAGAGGGAAAGAATGGTAAAGGCAGTGAGGAGCGAGGAGGGGACCACGGGCTATGACACTCCCCACATAGGAGAGGCCTTCCGGAGATATTATGAAAAACTCTATACCTCGGAATATGACGGGCGGGACGAGGAGATAGAGGGGTTTCTCAACTCGGTCCGGATACCGGCCCTGTCCGGGGAGATGGCCGAGGGACTGGAGGGGCAGGTGACCGAGGAGGAGGTGGGTAACGCTATTAGTGGGATGAAGGCGGGGACCTCCCCCGGGGAAGATGGCTTCACAGTGTCCTTCTATAAACGGTACCGCTCTACTCTGGCCCCACACTTAGTAAAAGTTTTCAATGCAGTATTAGAGGGGGGGACCCTCCCGGACTCCATGATGGAGGCCATAATTGTCGTCCTTCCCAAGGAAGGTAAAGACCCCACTGAATGTTCCTCATATCGCCCTATATCCCTACTAAACATCGATGTCAAGGTCCTTGCCAAAATCATTGGGAAACGGATGGAGAAGATTCTGCCGGCACTGATCCATGGGGACCAGGTGGGGTTTGTAAGGGGCAGGCAGGGCTCGGACAACATCCGTAAAACTATAAACTTGATCCACCACGCCCAGAACTCCGACCTTGACGCGAGCCTCCTCTCTCTGGACTCGGAGAAAGCGTTCGACCGGGTCGAATGGCGATATATGGAGCTACTCCTCCAGAGAATGGGATTCGGTGCACACATCAGGGGTTGGGTGACGGCTCTTTATAGAGCTCCGAAGGCCAGGGTACAAGTGAATGGCAGGCTGTCTGACCCCTTCTTCCTCTCACGGGGCACGAGACAGGGTTGTCCACTGTCCCCCCTATTGTATATCCTTACGATGGAACCCCTGGCCATAGCGGTGAGGTCGCACCCGGGGATCAGAGGGATAATGAGGGGGGAGGTGGAATTCAAGCTCTCCCTGTTCGCCGATGACATCCTGGCGTACCTGGTGGACCCCGGCGCCTCCCCCCCCCCTCCTGTCCCTGGTGAACGTATTTGGGCACTTCTCTGGGCTAAAGATTAACGCTTCCAAATCGGTCCTTCTCCCCATGCGGGTAAACGACCCGGCTCTGGACCCCGTGGGAATATTTCATGGGATCACAGTGGGCAGGGTTTCCATACGCTACCTGGGAGTCCTCCTCACCAGAGACTTATCCCAATTGTCCCCCGCTAACTATGAACCGGCCCTGGCTAGCATTACTAGGGACCTCAGGAGGTGGAGCTCTATGATCTTGTCTTGGTACGGCCGCATGACGGCAGTAAAGATGAACGTGCTACCGCGCCTACTGTATCTCTTTACCTCTCTCCCATCCAACATTCCCGACCACCTCATGAGGACACTACAGAAGGCGGTCCGAGAGTTTATCTGGCAGGGTAGGACCCCGAGGACTGCGAGGGCGGTCTTGACCCTGCCGAGGGAGGAGGGGGGGGTTCGGCTTGCCTGACTTCCAGCTCTATTTCCGAGCCGCCCAGTTGCGAGTCCTCCTGGAGCACATGAGGGAGGGAATGGGCACCTACTGGTCTTACCTGGAGGACATGGACGCTCACCCCCTCAAGGTACGTGATCTTCTCTGGGCGCCACACAGGTTCATCCCGAACAGATTGAAATCCCATCCCACCTTGGGCGTCCTTTGGGCAGTCTGGAGGGAGGGCCCCCAGACGGCGCACCTGACGACGTGGCCATCCCCAATGTCCTCTCTCTGGGGACACCCGTTCAGATTAGGAAACAGGGGTTTTTCCAAGGCACAGGCATGGTCTGATTCGGGTCTGGAATGGGTGGGACAGCTATTCCGGGAGGGGGAATTCCTGCCCTATGAGGACCTAAGGGACGCCATTGGGCGGGGGTCTCTTTCCGTGTTTGAGTATCTACGCTTGAAGGGAATCCTCGGCGACCAATCATGGGGAGAGAACTTGAGGAGGCAGTTGACCCCCTTTGAGAAGTTCCTTGATATGGCGACCTCTAGAAAGGGAGCCGTCTCCGGAATGTATAGAATCCTCAACACTGTGAATTTGGTAGAACGGAGGGGCTTTCGCTCATATTGGAACGATCTCGCAGGAGAGGTGATTTCGGAAGACGCTTGGGCAAGGATCTTCAAAATTGCTTTTCACGGTAATTTGTACACGGCAGATATGGAACATAACTTTAAGATTCTGCAGGGATGGCACAGGGACCCTGTGAAACTGTCTAAAATGTTTACGGCGGTGTCCCCCGACTGCCCGAGGGGCTGCGGCCAGAGGGGATCACGAGGCCACATGTGGTGGCACTGCCCGAAGGTGCAGGCATACTGGGCAGAGGTGAGGGGCTGGATGGCTGAGGTCACAGAGGAACTGCTTCCCCAGGACCCCCTGACGGTGCTGTTGTTGGGCCTCCCGCCAGAGACCTCGGACCTCTACAGGTACCCCAGAATGTGGGAAACGATGCTACGGGCGGGGAGAGTGGCATTGGCACAGAATTGGAAGAGCCCGGAGACCCCGTCCAAGGCTGACTGGCTAAAGAAATTGAAAAACTTGTTTCTAATGGACAAACTAACGGCCATGGTGAACAATGATTCTGGGTCATTCCTTGAAAACTGGCAGGGGGTAAGGGAGGCCTGGGGATGGGATGTGCACTGAAGCCCGAGGGGGGGCCGAGCGGGGCTCGGGGGGACTAAGCCGAAAGACTGTACCAAAAAGTACCAGGGACCTTATGGACGGAATGGGCGCCCAGGGCCCGGGGACATTCGACCGGCCATCGGCCACCAAAAAACGCCGACGCTCACACTCACTACCAAGTAATGGACGCAAAAGAAAAGTCCAAATCTCCCTATGTCATGGTTCGAGTTGGTAAAACGAGGGGTGGGGGGAGGGGGGTTTGAAGGGGGGGGCGGGAGGGTGGGTGGGGGGGGGGGAGTTTGCTGGGCAAGTGCATCGTGAACGATTGGTGATTACATATGTAGCCTGCTTGTTATATTCTTTAAAATGCCAATAAAACCAAAGTTTAAAAAAAAAAATATCTGATGTATATATGTGTGAACTATTTTTAATTACCTGAACTGTAGTGATTTTAACATTCAAAACAAAGGGGATTCTGGGAGTTTCTCTACCGTCACAAACACGATCTGTCCTTGGGTGGATGGCCCCTGGGAGAGTTTCAACCAAGTCTTTAGCTCTCTGTCCCTTTCAAAGAGGATAAATATCCCTGCATATCAGTCTTTGTCCTGCCTCGAAGAACAGTGAGGCACAGCTCGATCTCACAGATGAGGCCTGACCAAGCTGAAACGCGTGTCTGGGGTTGCTGTTGGTAGTCTTGTTCAGAGGAGAATTGCCTAGCATTTCGATGTTGGACTGCCCTTGGGCAGAACAAAGGCTTATATGCAGAGATATGTATCCTCTTTGAAAGGGACTGTGAGCTAAAGACTTGGTTGAAACTCTCCTGGGGGCCATCCACCCAAGAACAGATCAATGGGCCGTGATCGTGCTAGTAGAGGGACTCAGAACTCCCCTTGTTGTGCATATTAAGTAACTTTGGGTTTCACCCTAAGTTAACCAAGGGAATCCAGACGTGGATCCCTTACTCGCTGTTTTTAGAGAGGCACAGCTCCACATCACTGATGAGGCCTGACTAGGCCGAAACGCGTGTCTGGGGTTGCTGTTGGTACTCTTGCTCAGAGGAGAACAACCTCCTTCTCCTTCTCCTCCTCCTCCTCCTCCTCCTCCTCCTCCTTCTCCTCCTTCTCCTCCCTCTTTCCAGTCCTCCTTCCCTTTTTATGTTCTTTTTGCTCATGTATTGTCCATATTGACTAGACAGCTGGTGTTGGTTCCACAGAGCGTTCATTACTCTGCGCCTCTTCGTCTTGGTACTGATGTTATCTCTCTCAACTGCGTCCCTTGGATTCTTCCAAGGGTGTGGCATATTCTGGACATACCGCGGTCTTACAGGATAGTCAGCCCTAGTCCCACGGGGGGGGGGGGTCCCTCCCCATGAGATCCACCCGCTGAGTACCACCCCCAGTGGGACCATCGGTTAATGGCCTCAGCTCCTGGGTCTCATGGCAAGGGGCTCTCCCAGGGGAGAAGGGACAACACCCAAGAATTTGTCGCAATACCCTGACGTTTGGTTGCCCCCTGTGCATCAGTTATTTTGTTTAACCCTATCAACCTCTTTAGGGGCTATACTTATGCATATGGTCTACATGTGTGTCAGCTGTTTTACCGACTACTTGATATTATGGTGAATACGTGACTGTTCATATTTTGCCATTGTGGGTTCTGAACCTGAATAGGTAATGTTGCTTGTACATAGGCATCCCTGTTTCACCTCACCCCTTAGTATTTTAATGCATATAGTCTACCACTAACTACAGGTTTGTAATCATGAATGCATTTATAGGAGTGGCAAGAGTTTAACCCAAGGCCCTTTTACTGGTTTTATGCATACACTGTTTTACAGTGTGTTGTACAAACCACAAAATAATTATTTGCACTGAAAGTCGCTTCATGCGTAATTTTTAATTTTTTTTATTTTGTATATGGTTTAAAAAACCTTTACAAAACATTTCACAATCATGCTCAGCATACTTAATTCAACAACTTCCCAAAATAAAAAAAAGTTTCTATTTGAACAATACATTGAATTCATACACTCTAAAAAATGGATAAAATCATCTTCCACTCAATACAGTCCTAAATTTCCAATTCCTCTAAGGCCTCCCCTCCTAATGGCCACCCGCTGTTCCCTTCATTGCAACCTGGAACCATGGTCTCTTGGCCTCAGAGAGATATCCCAATGTTTTTATTCAACCGCTATGACAGAACCAGCTACTGTCCCGGTGGGCTTAAGTGAGGAAATACAGCGCCTTAATCATTTCTACCACTGCTGCTGCTAGCAGTACTTCATGACCTGAAATCATTCTGTCCCAAATGTGCTCTGATAAAATACCCTCCACCCTAGGAACCGATCTTCCCAACTTGGCTAACCTCCGGTGCCAAGTCCCTTCGCACTCCATTAATAAGTGGCGAAGTGACTGGTTTGATGGAATGGCACAGATGTTACACAATTTGATTGCTGTCTCCCCATGCTTGCATATATATATTCAAGATCTCACCAGTGGGATTGAGATTTAGTCTTATGCTTAGGAAATTACTCCTTATCTTGTGATCAGGGTATTTTACCAAATAACGAGGGAGATGGCCTTGATTTCTTTCCGCTGTCAAAAATGCATTAGATGGAATCGAACATCGTACCTTGGCTATAGTTTCTATCCAATCCAGGCGCTCTAAGTCACGTTTTACCTTCAAGGGACTGGTTATCAGGGTGTCTGTGCCTATATTGTTTGTTTGTTTATTATTTATACAGCACGCTGTGGGATGTTTTTACCCATGCATCCAAGCCCTGCTACAAATGGCAATGCTGATTGCCAAAAGCAACCCAGAGCTGTTGGGAATTCATTTTCTTAATGTCAAGAATTTGCTAAAATCATGGGCACATGACCACTCAAAGATTCAACCTTCTTGTGGGGGGTTCCACATCACCACTCTACTGTAAGGATGCCCATCAAAACAATAGCAAAATTCTCCTGTTAAATTCAAGACAACTCCCAAAAATGGGTGCAGTACCGGCTTTGGACACGAGCCGGCGCTATCGGTCTAAACTCTGACAGGAGTGAAGCCTGGCTTAAAGAGAGTGAATTCTGCCCGGCAACAACCCACGACAGGAGTTGAAACTTGATCAAACTGCATTCCCAGGCCTGGCTACCTCCTGCTTCCCCACCAAAAGGAGATGACACCTCTCTGATTAGATTAGGGGAGGGGCACCTGCAGAGGGCAGAGACACAGAACAATGCACTGTCCTCGGCTCAGGCAAATGTTATATTGGGGGGGGTCGTAAAATAGCTTCCTCTTGGGAGAAGTGGGAGGAGAAGTGCCTCTGGGAGCCACCTGAGCTGGAGGCGGGGACAGACAGAAGCTTCCCCCATGTGCTTTGGAACCTAAACCACACCCATCTGGGCCAGAGCATAATTAAAAAAAAGATGGATAATTCATAGTACGGACTTGTCAGAATTATATAAGTAATATCATTCTGGTGATTTTTCTGTGTACGTTTTAAGAGGTGTTAGGACCCTGTGGTGTATTCTGGGGGGTTGCTAGCGGAAAATAGGGTCTTACTCCAAATGTCTGCATGTTAAAAATCTGACACTTCATCAATTAATGTCCATACTCCTTGCGCACATTTGTGTAATTTCTGGTAAATGTCTGATATTGGTAAACCGACCAAAAAGCGCAAAATGTTGCCATTTCTGAATCCCAGCTCGCAGGAACATGGGGTTGAACAGAGACCTGTCTTAATTCATCTGTAATATGTACATGTAATGTCAACCACTTGTGTATCTGGGAAATATGTATTTGAATCAAATATAGATTTGTGGGCAAATTGACAAGGGGTGGATCCTCTGACCATAAACCTACCTCATCACTCTGACTCAGAACTCAGTTCCCCCAATCAAGGGAAAGAGGAGAACTGGGCCAATGATAGGTTGAGAGGGTTGGGCATGCAGAATGAGCCGACCCACCCACTTCCGAAACACATAAAAAGAGACTGCTGGGACAGGTAGAGACATTCATTTTCCATTTCTGCGGAGCATTTTGACGGCCGACATCCCATCAAGACAGAGACCAGAACCAGAGAACCATAGACTACAGAACTTTGAACCTAGAAGGCCCACTGCAAGCAAAAGTATTCTCAGCAGGCCTTCAGAATCCAGCAAACCTAACCAAACTATTCAACAGCCGGGCGAGCTGTTTGAATTCTTTGCCAAGAACTTTTGCCTGAACCGCAGACCAGACCCAGACCGCTGTGAGCAGAACCAGAGATCCGGATCGCTTTGAGCAGAACCGGTGCCTGATTGACCCGCCGAGCAGAGAGAACCGCCGCTGGACGTGTTGACCAGATCCGTGACAAGGCCCATTTCAAATTTATATTGCGAGTACCTAGCAGAACTGTGCAGAACCAATCTCTTAGTTAAAATAATCTAATTCAAACTATTTTAGCCTATTAGAACTGCCTCCTAGAATCATGTCATTCTGTCATCTTTAAAACTGAGAACTGTCATCTGTCATTCTGAGTTTTAAAATTTCAAATCCGAAAAACTACCTTTATTAAATCGGCCGTATCTCCGGAACCGTTTGTGCTAGGAGCGAGTTTTAACTGTCATCTTAAAGCTAAGATTCTAAGCTTTCCACCGAGCCTAGAACCGACTTCCTACTCCTTAGAGTGCCTCCGTCATCGCGTTCGACGCACGCAACTAAATTTGCCGTGATTTGACATTTTGCTCAATTTCAGCCACGTGTAAAAATATTTGTCCTTGCTTTGCTTGCTGAAATTCGTGTGCAACCTGACAATCATTCATAGAGCATTGCTAAGGGGGGCGTGGCTTGGTGCTCATGGAGTGAGGACGCGGAACTTTCGAGCTCCGGCCAAGCCCCGTAGTCTGATCCTGAATTAGGTGCTTCATGCTCGCTGGGCTGCCCTTCCGACAACCTAACCGAAGCTGAGGCGAAGACCCGTGCCCCGCAGCTGTTTTTGACGAAAATCGGAGCCCGGGAGCCCCGATACGGCGCTTTTACCCGGCTCCCCCCCCTCTCCGAGCGGCACATCCAAAATGGCGGCCTTGATGCCCGGGAGAGCCTGAACCTCCTCTCCCCGGGACTTGTCGGGCACTCACACTTCCTGCCGCTCGAGTGAAATCAGCCGAACCGTGTGGCGCCGCCCAACAGGATATCACTGGGGGGCCAAGGACCCTCCCGGCAAGACTCTCTATCCACGGCGGACGGCGCACGGAGCTGCTCCCGCCGAACCCGAGGCCCGCCTGCTGGGACCCTTCCGGATCGTAGCGGGGGAAGTTGTGGGGACCCCCTGAACTGGTATATCGGGCCTCCTGGCACTCGAGGCCCACTGCAACAACACGCGGGGGACCGCGCTCCGGAACCAGCCCGACGCCCCATCCTGACGAACATAACAGGCGGATTAGCCTGCTGAGGCACCCCCCCACCCCCCCCCGCGGGCTGCAGGCTGGGGAGAGCCACACGACCGGGCACTCACAACAGGCAAAGGGGACCAGAGGCTCTGTAATGTCTACCTCAAGGGGCAAGGCCAAGAATGCCACTATGGATCCTTTCGTCACCCCGAAACCCCACCCGGGCGCCCAGTCCACGCCTAAAAGCACAGCTCCGCAGACCTGCCCAGAGGAACGCGGCAAGGACAACCAGGTACTCGAGGCGATTGCTGCCCTAAGGACATTTATTGACACGAAAATTGGCGAGGTGAAGGCTGACATCCAACTTATAAGACAAGATGCCCGCAATCTGACGGAACGTGTCACCAACATGGAAACCACCCAGGAGAACATCGTCGAGGACACACAAGACCTCAAGGCTGAGGTGGCGGACCTCCGGAGGAAGGTGAGCTACTTGGAGGCAAGATCGGAGGAGGCAGAGGGCCGCGCTAGGCGTAACAATATTAGGATACTGGGTATTCCCGAAGGAGCCGAGACCACGGACCCGACGGCCTACATAGAATCCCTAATACAGCAGGAAATTGGGGCGGAAAAACTCTCTCAGGGCTTTGCCATCGAAAGGGCCCACAGATCGCTCCAGAAGAAACCCCCCCCGGGCTCCTTTCCTCGCCCCATCATAGCGAAAGTCCTCAATTTCCGGGACCGCAAGGTGATCCTGAAGTTTTCGAGAGAGGGTGGAGAGATAGAGCGGGATAACTCGAAAGTCACTATTTACCCCGATTACACGCAGTCAGTACAGTGAGCAAGGAACTCTTTTGTCCCAATCAAAGCTAGATTGAGAAAACTAAATCTAAAATATATGCTGCTGTATCCCTCCAGACTGAAAGTGATTCATAAGGGGAGAGCGATATTTCTGGAAACTCCAGCCGCCGCCACCATGTGGCTGGAACATAATAACCTGGCGGACGCCCCCCCTGAACCCACCCACGAGAACTGAACCGAAAGCACAAGGGGCGACGGACCGACACCTGGGCACCACTGCCCTTGACCCAGCACTGTACACCATCACAAGAGTATACATCACCACCGAGGAAACTACATTGAGGACATCAAGTGACTACGGGGCCCACCCGGCCTCCCGCTCATGGGCGCCCAGCACACACCCACGCAAGACCAGTGCTGGCTAGCTGCCGGCACGAACCCACTCGTGCTAGAAACCCGGACGGGGACAGACAGCACGAGAGCCCCCGAGCACTGCCCCTCCTTGGCAGCAGCTGGGTGCACCAGTTATGGTTATTTTTGTTCAGTTTTTGTTATGACTGCACTCCTCATGAAGACTGTCCCCCAATTTATGGAGGATCAAAGGCCGGAAACTGGAGCCCACCACCCCACGCAAGCAAATCGAAACATGACACCCAGCAGTGTATGCCCAGCCCAGAAAATGGGCGGAGAGCCTCTCCCATCCATGATTAAAACCAAGCAATGGCAACACGCTTCAGAATAATCACATGGAACGTCAGAGGGATGGGATCCTACCTGCGGAGAAACCGAATACACTCCTACTTGAAGAGGAAGAAGATATTGTTTGCCCTCTTGCAGGAAACGCACCTCACATCCGACACCGCGAACAAATTGGCAGACTACTGGGGCGGCCAGGGCAGCGGCTCCTCTTACTCGAAGTACGCACGCGGCGTATACACGTGGGTGAGCCCTGACACACCTTTCACCAGATGGGGATGGAGACGGACGAAGAGGGCAGGTATGTGATGATCTGGGGCATGCTTGAAAACTCCCTGCTATGCATAGTCAACTCATACTTCCCGCAACATGGCATACCCTCCCACCTCAGGCAGATATGCGCCAAAATCGCACCCCACAGGGAGGACGCCCTCTTGTGGGGGGGAGACTTTAACTGCGTGATGAACGAAGACACAGACAGATCATTAACGCCGCGTACCTCCAACGGCCCTGCCTCTCGCGCTCTCCGCACTGCGGTCGCGGACTTGTTCCTGGTTGATGCCTGGCGAGACCTACATCCTATCGACAGGGCCTACTCATTCTACTCAGCCCCCCACGATTTACACACCAGGATAGACCACCTTTTCGTTGATAACGCACTGATACCGCTGGTTGAGTCGGCGAACTACCTGGGAAGATCGATCTCGGACCATTCTCCTCTCCTGATACAGCTTCACCTGAGAGGCCCGCGGCCCCCTATCCCAATGTGGCGCATGCCAACTGAAACCTTAACGGACCCTGCATTCAAGGAAACCCTAAGAGGGAAACTAGACGAGTACGTACAGATCAACAAAGGATCGGTCCAGAAGTGGAGCACATTCTGGGAAGCCATGAAGGTGGTAACGAGGGGTGAGATAATAGCCGAGGCCGGTGGCATCAGGAGGCAACTGAGGAAGGAGCTGGAGGACAAGGAGGATGAGATCAGGCAACTGGAAGATGCTTCGCCTCCGACCGCTGCCAGGGAAGCCAAACTGAAGGACATCAGGGAAGAATGCAGGACAGCCTGGGAGTGGCTGTCCAAGTTCGACTTCTCCACACGGACCCTGCGTGCACACAAGGAAGCAGACAAGCCCGGCAAGATACTTGCCTGGTTATGTAAGAGGGAGAACCCAAGGCAGGCCCTTAAAGAGATCAAAGACGAGGGAGGTACAACACAGAGGACGCAACTAGCAATAAATGAGGTCTTCTCAAGCTATTACGCCAGACTCTACGCCCACAACGAGAGAATCCCTGAGGAAGACATAAGAGACACCCTGGACGAAATCGGACTACCCAAGCTGAGCCAAGAACACCGCGCCAGGCTGGAGGAGGCTATCACATTAGAAGACATATCGGAAGCGATCAGGTCCCTCTCCACCGGCAAGACACCCGGGACGGACGGCCTCACTCCAGAATTCTATAAGGCTTACGAGGATACCCTAACCCCGATATTGCATGAAGTCTACTCGGAGGCTTATGAGTCTGGAACCTTGCCGAGCAGTATGAGAGAGACTCTCATAATACCAATGCTCAAGCCGGGCAAACCATCTGACGTGTGCGACTCGTACCGCCCCCTGGCTATGCTGAACTATGATGGCAAAATCCTCACGACTATACTAGCCAAGAGGCTCTCTAGGGTGATAGGGTCCCTAATACATGAAGACCAGAACGGCTTCGTCCCAGGACGCAACACCACCGCCAACCTGAGGAGGCTCCAACATGTTGTGGCACAAACAGCAGAGAGCAGGGAGGACCTAGCGGTACTCTCGCTCGACGCTGTAAAAGCTTTCGATTCGATATATTGGGAATGGCTGATCCTGACCCTGAGAGAGTTTGGCCTAGGGGAACACTTCATCCGATGGGTCGAGATACTCTATAATAACCCGGTGGCCCGGGTGAAGACTGGTGGCATGGTATCAAGCGCATGGCCCATCCAAAGAGGAACCAGGCAAGGGTGCCCTCTATCGCCGTTGTTGTACATTCTGGGCCTGGAACCAGTGGCAATCTATTTCAGGAAGCAATTGTTCGACTCTGGCATCAGCATTGGCGGAACATACAACATCATTTCCTTATATGCTGACGATGTCCTTCTATACCTCAGGAACCCCCGAGAAACTGCCCCCACAGCACTGGATGTCCTCGATAATTTCGCCAAATACTCGGGGCTAAAATTTAGTAGACAGAAATCATGCTTCTTCCCCCTTGCGGGACTCAGAGGACTGGACACAGAGGAACTACCCGGAATGGGGATCCAGTGGCAACCGGAGGCCTTCCGCTACTTGGGCTTAACCATTATGCACACGCCAGCCTCCACCCACGAGCGCAACACCGAAGCAGCAATGTGCGGGGTTCGAAGGTCCATTAAATTCTGGTCAAAGCTCCCCCTCTCAATGATGGGTAGAGCTGCAATCTCCAAAATGATTATACTCCCAAGATTCCTCTACTATTTCACCAACATCACTCACTACATCCCCCCGCCTTTCTTCAGGAAAATGGAATCGCTGGTCAGGGACTTCCTTTGGGGTCAGTCCAGGCACAGGCTCGCCCTGAACATCCTCACGCTCCCCCACACCGAGGGCAGCATCCAACTACCCGACTTCCAGAGATACTATCTCGCATCACAACTGACACGCGTAACGAAGTGGCTCTCAGATGAACCCTCCGCAGAGACTGGCCTCCTTCGCCAACTGACCGGGCCTACGCACCCTAAGGAGATAATATGGGGCTCGCAGGTGGGCCCTCCTGACCCGCCCATGATAGTAACCTTGGGGAGGCGGGTCTGGAACAGGGTTAGAACACTACTAGGCCTCCATCACCCGTACATGCCCGAAATCCCCATGCTGACAGACGTGTGCAGGACCCCCATCGACCTCCCAGTAATGAGGAACTGGGAGACTTGTGGCCTCTACACATGGGGAGACATGTTTGACGAGGGAGCCTTTAGGGACTTTGATTCGCTGCAACTAAAGGATGGACTCTCTTCGGGACAATTCTTATTTTACCAGAGGGTGAGGCACGTAGCCAAGACCAAATGGAACACATGGCCTGAGGAACCAGAGACCCACCCCCTTGTTCAGGAGATGTATAACTTGAGTGACGGCTGGAAGCCGACATCGAGGCTCTACGCCCAGATAAACGACCGAATTAACCCCAGAAGAGCGCGCCTGAAAGAGAAGTGGGAGATTGAAATCACGGAGGAGGAATGGGCAAGAGCTCTGTTGTACCCGAAGGAGGTGTCACGGAACGCCAGGTTCAGGATGATCCAGCTGAATGTCCTTTACAGGACCTACATGACCCCGCATAGGATAGCCACCTTCAACAACAAAATCCACTCGACATGCCCATGGTGCTCCTCCGAACAAGCTGACTTGATCCACATGTTCTGGGCTTGCCCCAGGTCCCAGAAGCTCTGGCTTGCTGCCGAGCGAACCTGCAGGAGAGCTGGACTGGAAAGGTACGAATGGACACCTAAGGAGTGTCTCCTGGGCACCCACCCGAGACTTGGCAAAATCAAACATCTAGTGAAGCTCATGGACATGGCATCCATTCTTGTGAAAAGAACAATAGCGATGGCTTGGAAATCGCCCGCAGGCCCCAGATACGGCCCTTGGATCAGGGAAATGGAAAGATGGACCATGGCCGAAACCTGGGCCTGGGAGGAGGGAAACAAAAGAGGCGGGGATGACGTGAGCTCAACACTGGAGTCCTGGAAAGCCCTCATGAGGGACATGATCTTCTCGACCGACTTCAAACCTCCCTGAATAGCCCAACAGGACACAAATTCCAGGTAAAATACCACGATCAGACTGATGAGCCCGAGTGCGTTCCAAGTGCCGTGCCCTGAAACGGCCACGAAGAGGGGTGGCCCTGGCTCTGGGCCAAAACACGCAGAATAAAAACCACGTTACGATTCCATGGGAGTGCACAGTCAAGGTTGTTATCACTGTTAATTTTGTTTGTTAGTTTGTTGTTATTTGTTGTTCTCTTGGCAGACACGACACATGGTCAATAATATAAAGCACACCTCGTGCTCTACTGCTATGTATATTATTGCAAATGCCAATAAAAACACTTAAAAATAAAAATAGAGCATTGCTAAAGTGATCCTGAACTGATTCAAAGTATCTATCTACTACCCTGAACCCCCTATAGGGAATTAAAAGCCTTTTTAGCATATTTTTCACTTAATTGCAACCACATCAAAGTATCTTGCCTGTGTTTTAAAATCATACCTGTTTTTCTCTAAGCTTGCTAGGGGGGGGGAACTGCATTTCGTAGTGCATTTTTGTTGGGATTCTTGAAGACTGTGTGCTCTCCTTCCATTTCTTACATTGCATGGGGGGGGGTGAATTGCCAGAGAAAAAGTGATGATCTTATCTTTTGCTAAAATCATATCAAGTTATTTCTGTACTGCATTTTATTCCTCATTGCTTTTCCCTTGAAACCATAAAAGTATTTTTGCTACCTTATCCATCCTATACTAACTCCTCATTGATTGTAAAGAAGTGTGCTAGTGCCAGATTACCCATTTTTGATCAACATTATATCCATAAGTGTGATATCAATTCTTAATGTATTATAAAAGTGTGATATATATCTTGTTAATTTTTCAAATAAACCTTTTAATTTGCAAAACAAACCTACTTCTTGGCTCAGTGGGGTCAGGGGGATTCTAAGAGGGGGGTGTTATACAAGGGTTGTCATCCAGAGTACTGAACTGGACATAAAAATACATCAATAAGGGTTTTCCTCAGCATCCCAGACTAGGCATTGACTTAGCTGTAATGTTGATTGAATATCGCTTACAACGCCACACCCTGGGGTATCTGAGCGCTTATAAAGCAGCTTAGGATACAGAAGTGCATATGAATGGACATTCATACAGAGTAAAATGTCGAAGATAGTAAGAACAATGAACAAGAAAAAACAACAATTAAATACAGTAGCTACAAAACAGAAACTAAGTGTGCATAGATACATTTGTCGCTGTGGAGGGCTATACATAATAGAAGTTGCAAGCGTAATTGTGCCGATAAGGGGCCAGTGGAATCTAATTTATAGGCTCAAGCAAATATTGTCTTGGCTAGAATGATTTTTAGCCTCTCTTCTAGCCCTGACAAACTGGTTAAATGCACTTTTATATCCTCAAACAGAGAGCCTGGCCTTGGACTGATCCTCTCTGTAGAGTGAGACTAGTTTCCACTCTGCTATGCACCTTAATGATTGTATGTGTAATTCCATTATGAAGAGTAGATAACTTTCAGTATATCTGTGCGGTGTCCTCTTTTGGGTTATCCATTCAGACAACCAATTATCTCTGTGCACCAGGCCTCTCCCGTGCATTGAGGGGTCCGACTACTCGGCCATTGCTTCCCATAGGATGTGTGGTGCATCTTTTTGTTGGAACCCTGTCTGGCCCTTAGGAGAGATGTCTTCACACCCTTCGGAGAGGACTGTGGAAAAATGTACCTAATAATTGGGTTTCAGAGATTTGCCCAATTCCTGGCTTTTTTTTTTCCTATAAGTTTCCAAACTCTCTGCTGGGTTTCGGGTAACTGGTACTGAGGTACCCGCATGCAATGCATGAAAAAGAGCAAAACACACGCACAGCTCTCAGTCTTTCCCATCCTATTCTTGGCTTGTCTGCTGTTCCGAATTGCGAGCTCGAGGTCAATGATCGCCAAAACAAGATCACACAGCATGCTCTAAACAAAGTACAAAAAAGGAAAAAAATGACTTGCGTCTCCGCATATCATTCTAATATTGCAATTCGTTCAAGGTTATCCTAAAAATACTCCGTCTGGAGCAAACACATAACAAAACCAAAAACATCTCCGATTTTGTTACCTGGCAGGCCAAAGGAGAATATTGGTCGCACTCCTGCCGAAAAGGTTAATTTTACCCAGATGGGGGTGCAGTACACATTGTTATTTATCAAATGTCGAATATCGTTTTTCTTTCCCAAAACACATATTAGCCAACACGGCGAAAAGGTGGAAACTCAGGCTAAGCAAAAGTGTGCATGGCACACGATTTCCCAAGTCTCCTGCAGCCCCTGATCACCTGAGCTCCACCCTGCTGCTACACCCAGTTATCTCCTCCTCCCCGCCCCAACTGCCCCAGCCCTGATGGCTACTGTCAAGTCAGAGTGGGTGGTGGCAGTGGATATTTTATACCGCCTTTTGTGATTTATACATGCCGGCTGTTATCGCCGCTGCAGTAAAGGACTCATAGTTCCCCATTTACCAAAAATGGTGCCTGCCTTCTTTTTTCACCAACTCACAATGGTTTGCCCTTTTTTGATCTTACCTCGGTTGGGGAAGTCCTGCTCACTCCTTTGTCTTCACAGGTGTCAGTGTGTCTGGGAGGACAGGAAGCTGTGGGGGGGGGGGGGGCTCCACCAAAACTCCTCAGGTATTTGTCCTGAAGAGATGGTCTCTCGAATGACCCTCCTCACCACCAAGAGCATGACAGCCTGAAGAATCAAGAACGCAAGATGCAACTCACTGTTTGGACCGCCCACAGGAGGGCCAGTGACATCTACATATGCAAACAGATATTCTCTTAGACAACCATTTAAACCTTATCCAGTCAACACCTTTATGAATACAGGTGCCACAACACTGATCCTGGTGGTAATTTAGGACACCAATCTGCAATCCCCTTATCACTGGATCTGATTGACAAATCTGTTGTGCTGACCTCATTAGTGACACCACAGCATAGCAACGTTAGTAATGAAGCAAACTTGCACTCATGAACGAAGTTTAACAGGGACACACATGCACACACAGTTCTGCAGATAGAGGACTGAACACATATATATATATATATATTTTACACAGCCACGGTAGTGGCTGTGTAGTTATGGTTAAGTTGCTGTTTCCACAGGAAGAGCACTTTTTGGGCGGCTCCCCCTGGACGAACCCTCACCAAAGTTTGCAAAACAGTATATGGCCCACTCTGAATGTTTTTGTAAAGTTTGTTCCAGGAGGGGCAAAGTTATAGGGGGGGTCCCAAAACTTTTTTTTTCCCATAGACTGAATGGGGGAAATCTTTGCGCACGGCTATAGGCCAAACCGCTGGACGGATTTGCACCAAATTTGAGGCAGTGGCAGGGGCTTGGGCGCAAAAGCGTGCTTTTGCAAATTTTGTGACAATCCATCCAGTAGGTCCCTTAAAAAAACAATCAAAATGTAGGTCTCTAAAAATTAGTGATATTTATGTCCGCTGCGCGGTCACACTTCCCTGTTCGCTCCGTGGAGAAGATTGCAATTGGCTATTCCATGGTGTGTTGCCCGCGACCATGTTGCGCTTTCACCGATTTGTTGTGGCACAGCGTGAAGTGCGTCATAATCTTTTGATACGTCCGCCATGTTTACTTCGTTTTCTGTTCAACGGGAACATTGGCGCTAACACACCTAAACGGAGAAGGCACCAATGCACTTATAACACTTATGGAAGACTGTTTGAAAAGGGGAGCGTTAATGAAACGTGGTAGTATAAAGTCAAACATTGAAGTATTCTTGTTAGCACTGTCATACGGTACAGTGGGACTTGCTACTCATTGTACGAAATGAACGTACTGCATCCATTTTACAATACATAAACAACATTACTGCGGTCAGACTGGCGGGAATCTGAGGCAGCCACCTGCTCTATTTCGTACACACAGCGCTTCTGCACGTGTACGCCAGTAGCGGTTCTCATAAATAGACACAGATATGTTGTTGCAAAATAAGAATGTATTTGCATTCAGAGTGAAGGCCACTGCATTTTCTCTTTTCAACACGAGCTCAATAAGGCCACATATTTGTCGACACCCATCAGGGTCCCTTGTTTTTTAACCTTGAGGTACAGGGAAAGAGTAGAAAGAATGTAGGGAGTAACAGTTTGAAAAACATATCGTTTGATAAGGTTATGCTTTAAAAACGTTTGCACCAACCATGAGAAATTAGTTCCCCAACAGACAGTCTTCCACATACACTAGTGTTTGACTACAGCGAACGCAATGGAGGCGCTCCACATCATGTTAGTGTATTTTTGCCGCCTATATACCGAATTGACATTATGTTTTAGATTGTAAAAAAATATATATATATTTTCCCTAATGTTTATGTGCCGTTGCAATTTTTTTCCTATTAAGGACATTGCCCATTGTCGCCCTTTGTAGGGTGCCACTACATTTCCCCAAATTAAAATAATATTTAATTAAAAAAGTAGGTGTTACCATTTTTTTTTGTGCACAGGTTGTGCAGTGATACACGTTTTATTTCCCCTTCCACCGCGCAGCTACTTCCAAACAAAAATTGTATTATTAATAACGACGTTCCAGCTTTCTGTGCCGTTCAATTTATTTGTCCAAATATGGATATTGCATATTGTCGCCATCCATAGGGTCCCAGTACATTTCCTCCTATTCAATTACTTTTTTTCCTAAAAATGTTATGTAGTACAACTGTGGTTTATCCAAAGGTTGCGTATTCATACATCTTTTAATTCCCATTTCCTCCTCAGATACTTCCTTCCCTATTATGATTGTCATGGATTACAGATGCCAAGTGACGGGTTCTTTAACCGAAAAAAGCAATTGTTCATAACCGGCTGTCTGAGTGTCATAATTCACTGAGATGATCGTGTGGGCCCTCTGTGTCCCTACGCTGCTGTCGCTATAAGAAGTAACATTCCATCCTTTCTGGTGCGGTAGATCACAGCGGTTGACGTCGTCTTGCACATCACTGTGGGAGGAAAACGACTACTGTGGCAGCAACACTTACTTTCTGTGTGTGGAAAAAAACAACGTGACCTTTAACATTCTCATTGTCGACCAAAGAGACAAACTTAATACTTCTATGGAAAAGTGAATAGTGCCATCTTTTCGCACAGTTCATTGTGAAAGAAAACTACTTTACTACTTGCATAGGGCGATGATTTCGCTCACTTTATTGTGAAATAAATCTACCGGACAAATTTCGAAATGTTAGTGTTTTCTTTACAAGTGTACTGTCTGTTTTCACAATGTACCATGCTACGTTGCAGGTCGTAATGTGTTCTTTTGTAGGTGGTACATCACGGTACGTACGTCCATATGGACGCATTTGTTTAAACTGCTAAGTAGCGTTATGGAGAAAGGTACTCCATACCAATTGCATTGGCTACGGGAGGGTCAGGCCCATCTCACATGCATTAATGCCGTCAGGCCAATTTCTGTCACCGTCAGCCCAATTTCTGTCACCCAGATGCCCTATGCACAGAAAGGCCCAATTTCTGTCACCCAGATGCCCTATGCACAGAAAGGTGAGTGGTAATGGTGCTGCGTCCAGTATTTCTGACTTCATTGCGCTTCGCATCATAGAGTTTGTTTGGCATTTTATGTCAACGTAAGTACACTACTCCTTTGCTGTTTTTACGCACATTTTTACAGAAATAAATTAGTAAATTTACAACACATGTATGTAAAGGTCATTGACAACGAGTGAAAAGCTTCGTGTTGTGCATGTGATAGTCTTTTCATATTTAACGGTACAGCTTCCGTCTCTGAGGGGTAGCCTCTATGTATGGGTAGTGCCCACAATGTCGGTGATATGGCTAATGGCCTTTACTGCAAGGGAGAAAACATAGCATTAAGGTCGCCATGTCCACCAGAGACTGCCTTTCTGGTAAACGTCTTGCTCATAATCACACATTTATCAAGGAACACAAATGTGGTGCTGCCATAATGGTAACAGTTTCTTTTTTGCTTTCTGCAGCCTGCAATGGAAAGTGAAGAAGGCTTTCTATCCAATGCCCCTCTTCCCTTTGTATGGTGGCCATCTTGAAAAAGGATTTGTTTTCTTCAGCCGGGAACGCTGGAGGCATTCCGGTTGAAGACAAAAAATCCTCTTTCTTGGTACCACGAATTAATGCTGTAAAATCTCGATTGCCAATGGCATTCATCCCCCACTCTTTGGGGAGGAATTGGGGTGAATGATCCAGAAACGTTGGTATGCACTCCTGCTTATATTGTCTTGCACACTTGAATTGTGGAGTTCTGCGCCGGAAATTTTGCAGTTGGAAGTTCTTACAAGAATACCCAATGTACTTTCGTACTATTAACCAGTTACACATGTCATTGTGAAGTCTGTATGCCTATTCGAACACGCCCCCATGCTGTACGTCAGCATATGATAAGGTGGAATTCTTCGAAAGGTTGGCCAGTTACTTCAATGTTCCTTTACAGTGGCATGCTTAAATGTTACTATTGGAACCCTGATAAATGTAGTCGAAAATGTTTGTTAAAGTAATGTTATGATGCATTTAGACTACTAAAAACCTATGGCATTCACTTAAAAAAACTTTGTTACAGGGATGTTATGGTTACGTTGCCCTCCCAAAAACCTGTAAAATTCACAACAAAAAAAATGTTGTTGAGGTGACGTTATGGTAAGTTGCCCTACGAAAAACCTGTGCACTTCACTAAAAAAAAAAAAAAAAAAAAGTTCACCCTCCCCATTGTGGTTCAAATTAAAAACGAAAAAACCCCTGAAATTTGCCAGTTATGGCAGACTGAGCCCCCTCACTTGCCATCGCCACTGTGCACTGCTAACACTAACACCCAGAACATGTTCTATCATGTACATTATACACAGTTGCTAATGATACTGCCTCTTGCATGCTTACTTTACACTCCATATATAAGCCCCATATTTGTATGTATTGCAGTCTATTTATGTTTTGTGTGTATTACTACACATATGTAGTGAGTGATGCATTATTAACAACTGAGTACATGTTTCAGAGACCAGAAAAGTCTGGTACAGAAGCATTCACCATTTTATAGTACAACTTTGGAAAGTAGAAATACAGCACCTCTGTGGTGTATGCTGCACCCAATACCCTAGTTTCTGTATGGGTAGGTTCCTGTACTAGAAAGAACACTGTAATGGAATTTTCTTTAGAACACTACATTGCGTGATGAAGTATGAAGTTTATTACACATGTCCTGATAATCCCTGATACTTTTTACCAAACTTACATTCTCAACCCCTTGTCTGAAAATTAAATGCACATGTGATGTCATCAGTGATGTCATCAATGACATTTGTGATGTCATCTTTCTTATCCTGGGTGTTAGTGTTAGCAGTGCACAGTGGTGCAGACAGTTATGGTTGCTTAGCTTACCATAATGGGGGAATGTGCAGTGTTTTTTGGTTTCACTGTGAAGTATAACATCCCTTTAACAAAGTTTTTTTACTGAATGTACATATATATATATATATATACACAACGAAAACAAATAGGCTAAACATGTGATGTCGTCAGTGATGTCATCAGTGACATTTCAGAGGACAGCTTTCATGTTCTGGGCGTTAGTGTTAGCAGTGCACAGTGGCGATGGCAAGTAAGGGGGCTCAGTCTGCCATAACTGGCGAATTTCAGGGGTTTTTCGTTTTTAATTTGAACCACAATCGGGAGGGCGAACATTTTTTTTTTTGTGAAGTGCACAGGTTTTTCGTAGGACAACTTAACCATAACGTCCCCTCAACAAAGTTTTTTTTGTAGTGAGATATATATATATATATATATATATATATATATATATATTTCAAGTAAGAACGGCATCAAAAGAAAACTTTTCAGGCGAGCAGCACTCCACATACAAAAGTGTTCCAATTGTCAAGTAGTAATCACGGGTAACCAACAGCAAACACTGCAATGCCGGTTGTAAGTTTTAAAACAACCTTTATTTTTCTTTTGCAGCAATAAAAAAATAAATAAATCCATTTAGTTCTCCCAGTGAGAGTTTTCTTGCCAGACGGCAGGCTGATGCGTTTCGCCACTACCCAGTGGCTTGTTCACGGTCACTCATCACCACAGGAAGTTCGTTTTTATAAAAAACACACATCTCAGTGAAAAACATAGAAAAGGTGACTTAGAAACTCAACATAGTGTCTGTTAGCCATTTTGGCTTGGGCTAATAGTTAGTAAAGTAAGTAACTCTCAATGTGACCTGTTTGGTACATATTACTCAGGCCAAACCCGGCTTTTAAATTGAAGCAATGCAAACACAAATTCTGGCATTTAGATATTAACATTTTTGTTTTTAAGCTAGGCAATTGCATATTACACAATCCATGATTGATAAGGCCATGCCTACTCGTATGTGCTACAATATTGTTGACCTAGTGTTTATGGACATTTTTGGTTTCGACATGTTACTCCAATTTCGAGACCATGAATAGTTTCATCAGGTCATTAGTGATGAAAAAGATAATCATCATTTATGTATTTTAAAGAACAGTATTTGCCAAGTGCACCGGCAAGGAATAGGCTCATCCCTTGGTCATAACAAAGTTAATATGTTGCCCAGAAATCTGCAACAAGTACTTGCAAACAGAGATAGTATTTCAACATGTGTATCACCAAATCTATGAAAATATGGATGATTCAAATCAAAGTCTCAATTAGTAAACAGTGTTGTAGTAAAGTGCATAGTGCATATCCAATGTATTCAAAGATATTACCATATACATTGGTGTTTTTTATGTGCAAAAAATGCATTCCTATGATAATAGTTTCACATTAAAGGGAACAATAAAGTGCATAGTGCAAACTACTAACATTATATAAAATGCTTTGATACGATAAAATAATTTTTGCATAATACAACACAAAGAACAGATTTTCTAACAGTATCACATATATATAAATACTACCTCAAGTAATACATTAGCAATAATGCATTCCTATATTTGCTATTCCGGGCATAATAACATCAAAATTAGTATAAGGGAGAAACATGTTCTAAAGTGCCAAGTGCATATATAAAACAAAAAATAACAATGTCCTTACACTAAGCTGAAATTCTAATCACACTATTTAAAAACATCAGATATTTTAAAAATGTATAAAAGATACCATTACTCCAATATCATGCCAGAATTGTGTTGTCAACAATTAAAATGCCTCCTTATGTACACCAAATTGCCAAATCAATTCAATATTTGAGTCAGATTATAAATCACCATACAAAGTGAAAGATAAAACGTGATGAGTAAAAAAGGAAAGAAGGAAACCTTCGCACAGGAAGTCAAACATATTCAGTTACAATATAAGGTCATTAAAATAGATGGGCTACATGGGGGACTGAATCATATAAAGTGTAGTCCTTATGTCCCCAAAAAGGTGTAGAGCTCCTCATCAATATTATGTCCCACCGGGGTCTTACTCTCGAAGTCTAAGATATATTTAGTCTTTTCTTGTCGCAGTATTCTCTCATTATCACCTCCCCTGGGACCTGGAATGACCATATATATGCCAAAAAACGTAATATGGCCCGGGTCGGCATTGTGCATTTCTGAAATTTTTTTAGCCATGGGGTAAGAGCAGTCCTTGTTAATAATGGCTCTAACGTGTTGCAAGATACGTACTTTGAGCTTGCATTTAGTACTTCCCACGTACCATTTTAGACATGGGCACATCAAGACATACACCATCAGTTCAGATTCACATGTAATTTTGCTGTTAATGTGGACCAGATGTTTCAATATTGGATGCTCATAGCTTTTGCAATTCCTTGCATATTTGCAAATCTTACACCTGGTACATTTGAAGAAACCAACTCCTGTAGACAAAAGCCAATTGCTGTTCGTATCATCCCTTTCTGCAACCATATAGCTTTTCACCAATAAGTCTTTTATGGAGGCACATTTACGAAAGGTAACATCGGGATGATTGTATAACATACCCCCTATGTCCTTATCTGCTTTCAGTATTCTCCAATACTTATTAACTATTCGTTTGATGATACTGGAGTGGCTTCCAAATGTCAAAATTAACCTGGTAGTGTTTTCCTCTTCTTCTTTTGCTAGGTCCTTCTAGGATGTTATTAACATTTTGTGTCTATCCATTTCTCGGACCTTTAGGTATGCCCTTTCAATAATCTTTTTTGGGTACTGTTGTTGCTGGAAGTTTTGAGGCGTTACTTTGCTGGCTAGATCAAAATCCACAATTTTGCTGCAGTTGCGTCTAATGCGGATAAATTCTTCATATGGAATGCTCCATAGAAGAGTCTTGGGATGGGCACTATTTGAGTGTAACGGAATATTGGCACCTGTGATTTTTCTGTGAAGGCAGGACTCCATTTTTTGCTCCTCTATCTTGACTTATACATCCAAGAATATGATAGACTGGCGGCTGTGGTGTTCTGTGAACCTAAGATTTACATTGTTGGTGTTAAGTAGTTTGACAAATTCACACCACAGCTGAGCGGAGCCTCCCAGATTATGAATAAATCGTTAATATAACGGAGCCACAACACAATTTTCTCATTATATTTTTCGTTAACTCCTGCCCATACTGTCGTTTTCTCCCAGTATCCGATCATTAAGTTCGCATATGATGGTACAAAAGTCGTACCCATCGCAGTTCCTTCTGTTTGGCGGAAAATGTCATTATTAAATATGAAAACATTGTTCTTCAAGCATATGTTGATCATCTCTAAGATCATCTGAGAATGTTGTGAATGATTCAACGATCTTGTGTTGAGGAAATTTTGACAGGCAGAAATCCCATCATCATGTTTAATAGACATGTAGAGGGACACAACGTCCATGGTTTCCATAAAATAGGTGGGTTCCCAAGGTAGTTTGGCAATTTTCAATAGGAAATCTGTTGTGTCCCTGACATATGATGGTAATGTAGTTACGAAAGTGCAAAGAACCTCATCTATAAACTGAGACATTTTCTCCAAAAGTGACCCGCTGTCAGGTTTCCTTTAATTACTGTCATCAGGTTTCCTTTAATTACTGTTAGGTTCCCTTTAATTATTTCCCTTTATTTCTGTGTGGGTTTGGCCTTGACCTTTATATACAGATTCCTGGTTCTGGCCCAAGGCAAGATGGAGTTTAACAATAGAAGCCTTGATTGGCTAGAGAGAACTGCAGGACAACAATGAACTTTCTAAACTGTCATTCTCTGCCTTTCATCGTCGTAACCCCAGCTGAGAGGACGTGTTTGTAGCTGCTCCTGCTGAAGTCTTGGGCCTAGTGGATTTGAACTTTCAAATCCTGGCAGTCGAGGGGCTACTTATGCAGGGTTGTTCAGGAGAAGAATTCAGGTTCACAGTAGAGTTTCTGGAAGTTCTTTTGGAGAAGAAAAAATTCTTAAGCTAAGTGACTTTATTTGGATATGTAAATCTTGCTCAGATTCATTAGAAACTTCAGGAGATTGTAAATGAAAATTCCAGCGCGAGTGTTCATAGCGTGTGTGTTCATTGCGCGTGTAATCATAGCGCAAGTATGCAATCACGAGAAAAGACTTCTACGTGATTTAATCAGCACTAGTGTTAATAGCGCGTGTGTTTTTTTGCGCGTGTAATCATAGCGCGCGTATGCGAGTGCGAGAAAAGACAGCTACGTGATTTCTTTAGCACGTGTGTCCATAGCGCAGGTGTTTATAGCGCATGTACGCAAGAGTAAGAAAGGACTACTACGTGATTTCTTCAGCGCGTGTTTTCTTAGCGCGTGTGTTCCTCGGCGTGTGTTTTTTCTCCGGCGCGTCTTCAATGCGTGTTTTGCGCGGGTACATTTTTGCGCGAAAAGGTTTCAACGGACTTTGGAAAAAGTTTGCAAGTTCTTCAAGAGACTATGAACTTTATTTATTAAGAAGGAAGAACAGGATTCATCTAAGTCTTCTTAACTGGAACATTTAACAGTTTTAAAGGCAAGAGTCAAGGTTCTTAAGAGTTTAATACTCAAAGGAGTTGCTGTTATTTTCAAGACTTTCAAAGCAAAAGAAAGGTAGAAAGATTTTATCAGCTATTACTTCAATCTTCTCTAAGATCCTAAAAGAGAAGAACCAGGTATGATTCTTTACATTTTAGTTAAGGATATAAAGTTTTCATAATTTAAAGGTAGTAAAGTAATTTGAGGATTCTGTATGTTCTTATGTATTCACTGCAGGTTCCGCATTAGCTAGTCAGAACGTCGCCAGCCTGGTGTTTCTTATGTTATCCACTTCCCCCTTTCCCTTTGGGGTGTAGTTAACAGAGACGAGGATTATCGGGTTCTGAGGATTACATTTCAGGGGGATTGTCGGGGGTTCAGCAGCTTCCGCGGACACAGGATAACTCTCAGCCTGACACCCGCACAATGTCACGATGGGTCTGCCAGGTGGCTTAAGATGGTTCTTATGGACCTTTGGGAGGAAGTAAATAGTAGGAATTATTGAGCTCTTGGAAAATAAGAATGTCACCATTTCCTCCTCAAGAATGTCTGCTTTTGCCATTTAGTTAGGAAAGTCCATACATCATTTTCTAATTGCTTAATGGGACTGGTCTTTAATCGTTCATAACAATTTACATCATTCAATTGTTTATAAGCTTCAGCAGTATAGTCACTTTTGTTCATGATGACTATATTACAACCCTTATCTGCAGGTTTTATTATGTATTTGTCCAGCTTTGCAATTTCTGTTAACACTTTCTTTTGTTTTTTCGGCAGGTTGCTTTGATGTTGTCTGTGGGTTTTTCTTCTCTCTTCTTTCAAGTCATCTATGACTACATTGGCGAACGCTTCGATGTGACTGTTCTGAGCACTTAGCGGATTCAATTTTGATTTGCATCTTAACTTGCTAGTTGACGGCCAATCTGTGCAAATCCCCAATCTTTCCCAGTTAGTACCAGACTAATTTCTTTCTGTATAATTTTCCTGTCCTAAATCGTCAAGAGTTATCAGGGTATCCATTTCTGCAATGGTGATTTCTGTCCTTCCCTCTAAAGTGTCTTTTGGCTTCTTTTTATACGTAGAAGTGGCAAGAAACTTTTTAAGGCGCAATTTGCGAATAGATCTGTCCAAATCTATCCTGGTTTCTACATAATTGAAACTGGCAAGTGGACAGAAATTAAGTCCCAGTTTCAAAATTTGTTTCTCTTCAGTAGTAAGAACATGATCGGATAGATTAATAATCTATTGTTTGTTGGTGGCGTCTCTAACATCATTAGTTATTTCCCAGAGCGCAGCAATCTTGATGGCAGAGAGCTGTCTGAATTTATTGCCCCTCTGCCCCCTCCTCGTTTTTTTCTTCCACCTCATCCTCGTCCTCTTATGTTTGTGGCACCTCCTCTGGCTTTTTGGTTTTTTGTCCGCCCATCCTGACACAACAGTCTCATTTCCTCTAAAAAAATAAGCCGTATAATAGGCTTGTCTTCTTCGCCTTCAGTCACATCTGACTCCGAGGTATATATATACTGATGCTTATTGCAACTAACCATATTGAACTACATGATCATATAAGGAGCCTGGAAGACCCAAATACTACTAACCTATAACAAACATAGCACAGTGTAGATATATAGAAATCCTAGAATAACTGTAGTGCTCTTACATGAGGCCATGGGCCTCGGGACGAGAGGCAAAGAGAAGCAGATTTCGGCTGCATGAAGCAGCAGACCAGAGCTTGCAGCCAAGATCAGCGATGAGCAGAACATTCCTGGGCCTCGGAGACAAGAAGCAAGCTGCAAAATACAAGCATAAATCCTCAAATTGCAGACCAGAGAACTTGATATTGTGGTCCTCAACCACGTGGTGCGGCCGAGCCAGACAATGGTCATTCAACCGCAGTGGGAAGAGGAGCAGTTCCCAGCAGAACAGACAGGAAGTGAAACATGGATTCTTTAACAACGTTGCAACCCTGCAGGCACTCTCAAAGGCAAAGTGGTAATACTGATGGCTACACTGGGAACACAGTCTTTCTCATCACCTTGAGAAGGTGCGCTAAGAACGGAGCTGGGTCCCAGCGCTGGGAGATCAGCTCCAGCCAATCAGGTAACGCAAATCCAGGGGAGGATGGCAGAGGGCAAGGGCCAATGGTAATCCTGCAACGATGTAATAGATTGTTTTTTGGGAAAGGGTCAGCAAGCCACCTGACATGCGAGGGCTTCTAGAATAACCTGTATATGTTGCGTCTATGGGCACTACCACCCCAACTACCTAATCGTGGTCTCTCATTTATTTATTTATATAGCGCCGACCGCCCGCAGGCATCGGGGCGCTTACATGTAGACATGTACATAGCTCAAGGTGGAGCCTGAAGAAGCAACAGGACAAATACATAAAACTACAGGTTGGCTGATTCATTGGGTCCTAAACATGGGTAACTTGAAAAGCTCTGTTTTTAGTTTTTTGCGGAAGACCAAATGATTGGACTCCAATCTAAGGTACTTCGGCAATTTATTCCAGTTAGAGGCTGCTCGGTTAGGGAAGGCTCTGCCCATACCAAGTTCCTTCTTGTGTTTCAGAGGCGTTATGAGCCCATTAGCTTCTGATCTTAATGCCCTGGATGGTAAAAGGGGAGTTTGGACTTCAAATAGGCTGGTGCCTTGCCATATAAACACTTGTTAGTAAGGCACATAGACTTGAATTGTATGCGTTCCTCTATTCTCAGCCAATGGAGGTCCCGCCTAGCTTCACTGATGTGTTCACTTCTCGCTTTCTTTTTGACCATTCTGATCGCATTGTTTTGGACCAGCTGGAATTTTTGGATACTTTGCTTACTAGCTCCTATCAGGAGGGCATTACCATAGTCCAAACGTGACATGATGGTAGCTCTTGCTATTGTGGCGCAGTTTTTCTCACTCAATAGTGGCCTAATGGCTTTAAGTAGCCGGATGTAATAATTACAGTTTTTACTCACATACGTTGCCTGGGCATCAGAGTTGAGGGATGCTTCCAACGTGATGCCTAGTGTTTTGACCTTATCAGACACTGGAATAAGAGTTTCTTTAATTTGGAATGCCTGATATTCAGCGGGGAGTTTGGCTCGAGCCTGGATGGATCCGAAAATCATTAATTCGGTTTTATTGCCGTTCAGGCACATCCAGTTATTGTTCATCCAATCTTTGATGTTTCCGTAGAGTGTATTTAGTATCGTACTATCCTTAGTGTAGTCCCCACTCAGTTCCAGGACCAGCTGAGTATCGTCAGCATAGTTGGTGAAAAATATCTGGAGTTGTTGTAGTAGCTCACATAGGAATCGGATGTACAGATTGAAGAGCAGGGGGGATAGACTAGCTCCCTGTGGTACCCCGCAGAAGATGTTAAATTCAGATGAGAATTTGTCCCCCCATTGTACTCTGGATATTCTGTTTTCAAGGAAGGATGATAACCAACTTATTGATTCCTTGGAGCAATTAGCAACCTTCTCAAGTGCTTGCTGCAAGAGCTGGTGGTCAAGCAGGTCGAAGGCAGCGCTCAGATCCAACAGGACCAGAAGTCCAGCCTTTCCCTTGTCCATAATTTCCAACATTCTGGACTGTAGGTCCAGCATAGCGGCCTCGGTGCTATGAACGGCTCTAAAGCCAGATTGTTGTGGATGTAAGATCTCATGGCTTTCCACATATTCTTGGAATTGGGCTGTTGCTATTTTGTCCAGTACTTTAAGAGTAAAATTACAATTTGTAATGGGTCTTAGGTTGTTGGGGTCACGAGGGTCAAGAGTAGGTTTTTTTTACTAGGGGTGTGATGGTAACCTTTTTTATGTTGTTGGGCACTACTTGGTCCCGGAATGAGGTGTTGACAATTTTAGTAAAAAGTGGCGCAAAGATTTCAGGATATTGTAGGATGATCTTGGGAGGGAGGATATTTTCGGCGCAAGATGATGGTTTCATAGAAGCTAATGTTTTTAACATAGTTTCTGGGGAGATGGAGTGGAATTGAAACTTCTCCTTTCCGGTTGTTGTTAGTTGCTCTGCAGGGAGGCTGCATTGAGGTTTATTAGCTTGTGCTAGAGCAATGCGTTCTCTGGCTTTAGATATTTTGTTCGCAAAGGCTGCCTGGGTGTTTTCGCATTCAGATTGTGATGGTGTAAAATCAGGGGCCAATGCCTTGGGCTTATCTAAGGATTTCAAAATGTCGAAAAGCTTGCTGGATGAATTGGATGATGCTTCGATTTGGCTATTGAAATAGTTCTTTTTAGCATCGTTGATCTTAGATTTGTAGGATTTTTCTAGTGAGTTCCAGCTTATTTTGTGGTCATTGGTTTGGTTTTTAAGCCATTCTATTTCACTGCAGTTTTTTTTCCTTTCTTAAGAGAGATAAGTTCAGGTGTGTACCATTTTTGGTGGTTGAGGTTAGGCCTAACAGTTTCTCGATTAGGTGCTTTCTGGATGATTAGCATAAGCATCTGCTGATCATATTTTTTGATAATAGTGTCACATGAGTCTGTTTCGTTAATGTCGGCTAGAATGCTGTTGATACAGAATTGTAGGTCTGCTCTATCTATATTTTTAAAGTTTCTGGAAAAAACTTTGCTTGCCTTGTTTGCCAGTTTTTTTACTGGGATAGGTAGGTGTAGGTCAAAAACAATTTTGTAGTGGTCAGACCATATAGGTTTTTGGGGAAGAACCCATGTTTCGATGTTTGTGTAATTAATGACAGTTCTAACTTGCCATTGGCAGAGTCCTCAGTCTGTATACTGGGGGAGGGTTCATCAGGCCCTGGGTGCTTGAACAGTGAGCTCGTAGTGTGAACCCCAGTACCCCTGGTATACCTGTCTACAGTCCTCTGGTATGTCTACTCAGATGGCTCGCACAAAGGGAACAATCACGCACAAGGGCTCCAGAAATGCCTTCTTTCCGGACTACACCAGAGAGGTGCAAAAGGCCAGGCAATCCTTCGAACACTTAAAGAGAAAACGCCACTCTATGAATGAAATACGGCCTGCTTTTCCCAGCCCAGCTAAAAATCTACCACAAAAGCACGTCGGTGCACTTCACTGATCCACGAGAGGCTTGGAAGTGGGCAGAAAACCATATTGAAGGGAACTGGGAGGCAGAGGCCCCAGACACTAATGGGAGACCCCGAGCTTGGCAGAATCATAATGTGCTCGCGCTGCAACAACTACCGCCGGAACAAAAAACGTCCTGGAACAAGTAGCAGACTCCTGAAGAGGGCAACTTGAATATGACAAACACTGGAATAGAGAGGTGGCAATGATGGTAGAGAGACAACGCCTTATGTGGGGGGCTCAATGGACCCTTGCTGTGTCCTCGCTGAAATCGCCTACAAATGTCAGCGGCCAACGAGACCACCCCCCCAGAAGCCTCTAGCAGAGGCAGTAAGTCATTGGTTAAGCTAAAAGCTGGGACAATTTGGGTTATTAAGTTAACGCTGATGCAATAGTTCTCAAGGTGTCCCGTCAAAGGTTTGAATACATAGTTTCGAAATACAATAGTTTCGAAACAAAAGGACAAATATATATTTTTTTGGTTCGTATATTACATTTTGTGGTTTTTCCCAATAAAACCAGGGCTTGGGGGGACCCCCCCCCAAAAAAGAAAATAACATGCATTTGAAAATACAAATTTCGATCCTTTTGTGTCTAAACATTTGTATTTCGACACTATGATTGGCGAACAAATGACTATAAACCATTCTCAAGTGTCAGCAATGTTTGGACGACAGATACTTCATGGTGGGGCGGAGTATAGGGAGGGGGAGGGAAGAGTTGAAAAGGGTTTAATGGTGTTCGAGGTCTACCACGTGTCCACACGGCAGAACATATATGACCACCCACCACGCATTATTCAGAATTACCATGGTCTCGCTCACCCAATGTGCGCTGCCCACATACTCACTCCACACGGATAGCCCCAGAACCATGTTTCACAAATGGCACTTACACAAACCCGACTAGCACCCACTCTTCACCCTAGGTCTCTCAAAATGCTCACCTGGAATGTGAACTGAATGGGCTCTGGGATTAAGAGACGTCTTATTACCCAATTTCTGAATAGACACTCCCGCTACATAGCCTTCATTACCAAAACACACCTAGCAGGATCAATCTGCACTCTCTTTCGGACAACAAACTATCGCTCTGCATTCCACGCGGGATATAATATGGGGTCTCGGATGCTTTGATCTTATTACATAAACGCATCCCATTCACCCTGCTTGCAGTGGAGCAGGGCCCTAGGGGTTGCTACGTGGTACTGATTGGCACACTTTGGGGTGAGACGCTTGCTATCACTACAATATACTCCCCGCCAGTGCTCGGAGACAAAGTCCTAGATGAACTAACCGCTCTGATAGCAAAACACCAACCAGATATTTGGATTCCGGGGGGGGGGGGGGGAATTTTAATGTGCAATGCTTTGGATTGCACCCACATCCGAGGTCGCAATCCAAATGTACCCAAAATTAGCAACATTCACATCAGCATTGGGCTTCCATGATGTATGGAGAGAACTTCACCCTGGAGACAAAAGCTATTCATTCCACTCTGGGGCCCATGGCTCCCTCTCTAGATTAGATTATTTCTTCCTCCCAGCTACGGACACACACAGGGTGCTCACCGCAGCGTTACTCTCCTGAGGCATCTCGGATCACTCACCACTACTGATAGAGATGTGTGTGAATGGGTCAACTCCCCCTAAGGCATGGCGATTAAATAACCATTACCTGGGCTTCTCCGACCTTATCGATTGTCTCACTGAAAAAGCTAACAAATATTTTGAAATAAACTCTATGACGGTTGATAGACCAGTGGTAGTATGGGAAGAATACAAGGAAGTGCTCAGGGGGGGAGATCATCTCCTGGACCGCTTACAAAAAAAACACCCATGTAAAATAACAGAGGCTGGAAGGAAGCAGAGGAATGGGAGGCTAGATATATTCTTGATACTGCCCTTGAGACTCACCACTCCCTTTTAAAGGCTAGGGAATATATCTCCATAACATTATGTTGGATAACGCCAAAAACACACATAGGGAATCGAAGGCTCGGATCTACGAATATGGAGATAAAGAAAGTAAGATGCTGGCCTGGTTGGAGAGAACAGATGAGGGGCAAAAGAATAGAGAGATTGTAGACGAACATAATGAATGTGTCCGATCGGACAGTGAAATGGCGGAAGCCTTCGCTAATTTCTATGCCACCCTTTACCACAGCCCGACCTCTCCAGCGGGCCTCTCTCTCTCTCTTAGATAACGTCACACTGCCACGTCTGTCTGAGCAGCAGAGGGTGCAGCTGGATGGCAACTTCACTGAAGCTGAAATTGCTGAAGCCATTGCGCAGCTACAGTGTGCAAAGACGTCGGGTCCTAATGGATTCCTGGTTGAAACCTGGAAAAAAATAGGCGCCAAGAGAGTGGCAGCTCCCCTTCACAAGATGTTCCTTTGAGCTGTGGAATATTTGTACCCATGCCACTGCACCCTTTGCCAATGAGGGAAAGAAACTGCCAAAAATGGAGGCACTAACCCCTGTGCGCGCCAAATCTGCAAAACTGTGCATGGTTCATAAATCACAAAAAGGCTCCATCACCCTGCCATGCACAGGCAAAGTTGATGTCAAAACAGAACTCCCTGCAGGAGAATGCCAGTGGGTGCTGTCACCTGTCACATGCAGCAAGGCCACAGAAGAGTTAAAATCTGAAAATGCTTTTAAAATCCACTTGTCTTAATCCATTGCAAACTTAACTGCTGTTTTGGTGCTAATTTCAGTCATTTTCCCAGTGAGCTATTGAAATGAAAAGTGGGCTGAAATCACAAATTCTCCAGCGCAGTCAGAGGAATCCAGGCCTCATTGCCTGACAGCTGCATAAGAAAACTAGATGTCAAACCCAGTTTAAGGGTGTTTCTTTTTCCTGAAGAAATTGCAAAAATCACCTATTTAAAGCAGGTTTGTGAAGGGCTTACTTCTTTTAAATGTCCAAATCCCTTATAAAATGTGCTTATTTTTATATGTGTTAAAGAATAGACTTTATTGTGAGTTTAAAGCAACCCAGTATTGGAGTTAAGTAACTGCTTAATTCCGAGTGGACAGTGGACAGCCTGGGAAGTTTGACACTTCAGTTTGGCAACCCCTTGCTGCAGGAAGGCTAATGGCTGCTGGAGGTTTTCGCATATTGACAACAAGGAGCACAATGAGACTTCATTAGATGGCGGAGTCAAGAACAAAGGATAGACTCTGCTGGGGAGGGACAGGATGCTTCCCTCTACACCCCACCCTGATCAAAAGGGATCTGACAGCGGTTTGTTGGAGGGAGAGAATAAAAAAACTGCTGGAACTTTTTGATGTTTAAAACTGTATTTGTGGTTAGGTTTGAAACTCTTTAACTGGGCAACCTAAAGAAGGATAAATCTGAAAATTGGTAGACAACCTAATTTCAGGCTGTTTTGAAGTAATTGATGAAACCTGTACCATTTAAGGAACCAAAGTTATGAAAAAATTCTCATTGTAGCAACACTATGAATGTTCCAAACCTAAGATTGTATGTACATGATCCACTGATAAGTGCCCAGAGATGTACCAAATTAGAAATTATTAATCCAAACTGTTATGCTTAAAATTGCTAAAATTCTGTAGAATGAGAAAGACAACTCACACAGAGACGGGGATTGAATGTGAATATAGACAATCAAATATGAAACATATGTGTCTGATTTTATTACGGTACATAATTTTAGAAATGTACATTTGTGCAAAAGTAAAGTTTTGGTCAAAATCAATGTGGGAGCTCCTAAATCCCACCGTAAAGATGACAGCTCTGTTCTGACTGCCAACCAAAACAATGCCAGTGCCTGTGGCCACTCACAACCGTGGTGATGTGTTTTGAAATTCTGCCCACACCATAAAACTTGGTGATGTCATTTGATAGTATAAATATAGGAACTTCACTCCACATAGGACACACTGCTTCAAGAACACATCCAGATTTCCATGAAGCACCTTGTTCCAGAACTCTTCATCTTGTAGCTGACTCCAGACTTCTTTGAAGATCCAGATTTCTTTGCAGACTCCAGATTTTAGCTTTGCTGAACTCTTGCTAGCTAGACCCAATTTCAAACATCCCAAATTTAAAAGAATAATTCTGCTTCAGCTTGGCTGGCTACCATTAAGGCTTGCCCGCTGAAACTTGCACCCTGCTAATCGGCAGTGTCCAGAAGGGCCCATTCAAATCCAGTCTGAGGTGCAGTCCAAAATTGACCAGAACTGCACCGCTGATCCAATCCTGTCAGAAGTGCCCTGCTGCCGGTAGACCTGACCCGATCACATGACCAGAACCTTGACTGTCCATTTTAATCACAAGGGACTGTAAGTAGTAATAGGAAGAACAGTGACCCATAGTATATTTGCATTGTCATATCCCAATCTCAACCAATCCCATTTTTAAATTCAGAACCCTAGTATTGTCAGAACCATTCTTTCGCTGATATTTCTCATTTGTTTACAAAACCATAAGCCATTAGTGATTTTGAGTAACTAAAGTAAATCCCAGAAATAAATCGAGTATCCACCACGTGAATGGTTGTGCTGGCCACGCAACTGAAGATTCATATGTGACCTTCTCTTTTTCATAGTCATTAATGTAGTGTAATAAAACCTGTCATTTTTAAAACAGAATTTCTGTTTCATTTTCGCGCCTGTTTTGCAAAAAAACGCCTCTTACTAAAACCTCTCACTGATACCCAAGACCCTTAGCTACATCCACAACCAAAAACCACTTTGTGGAACAGTGCATTTGACCGGTTTTTATTCAAAATTGCATAGTAAAGGTTTGCCACGAATTTGCAGTTTTCAAAACTTTACACGTGTCTTTTCCCCATTCAAAGTGCTTCTTCAATCCCATCCTGATCTAAAGTGTGTACTGTTGTTTAGCTTGTAGCTCATGTGTGTTAGGACCTGTTTAGTGTTGCTTTCCTAAGAACTTTTCTCCATTTAAGCATTTTTGCACCCTTTTGCATTGTTTTACCAAGCCATTTTCACCTGTCATTTTAAAAGTATCCATTTCCAAAAACGGTTTTCTCTCTTGTTTGGGGAGGGAATATTGCATTTAAACTCTAGACATTGTCTTTCATTCCTGAACACCTGTTGACTAATTACATCTGTGTAGGATTGCTCATTTGTGCCTTCAGAACTTTTCAGGGGGAAATATTAACCTAAACGCTATCTGTTCACAAACCAAAACTGTTCTTTTTCCCGTGTTTTCTATTCTACATTACTATAAGTGAATTCAATTGCTTTACTTATGTTTGAATTATATTGTCATCGCTAGTTGATTGCTGCCCCATATGTGTGTATATATATATATATATATATATATATATATATATATATATATATATATATTACAATATGTGTGATTTGAATATTAAATAAATAAATATTTACCTTTACAAACTAGCCTGATTCCTGGTACACTGTGACCTGGGGGGGTATTTTGAGACGGGTGTGATATGAGTGGTATATCATTCAGAATATTGAATTTATAGACACAAACAAATAAGTGTTTCATTGCGCACTACATGCTAGGCGAGAGCTGGGTGTGTGCCTGATTGAAATCCTTAAAAGAGCTAAAGAGCAAGGTACTCTCCCACCAGATCTACGTACAGCCACCATCGTTATCTCCAGATCGGGTAAACCCCCTGAACTGTGCACCTCATACAGGCCCATATCATTGATTAACAGGGAAGCCAAGATTCTCGCCAAGCTCCTGGCCAACAGACTGCAGCGGGTTGTCTCCTCCCTGGTCCACCGTGACCAATGTGGCTTTATGCCACAGAAATCGATGTGAATGAATATACGACGACTCCATTTATTACTGGAGTGATCTCCTATTATAGACAAACCACTGGCGCTACTGGCAATTGACTTCAAGAAGGCTTTAGATTCGGTTGTGTTGGGCAGTCTCTGGGAGACTATGAGGCGCATGGGATTTGGTGAGTTCTTCTTGAGCTGGGTGCAATTATTGTACGCAGATCCACAGGCTGAGGTGAGAGAGTGAATGGGTGGCACTCTGGATCCTTCCCACTCGGCAGGGGAACAGGCCAGGGATGCCCTCTATCCCCCGCTCCTATTTGTGCTAGCAATGGAGTCACTCGCCTTATGGCTCTGGCAAAGCAGTGCCTGGACAGGATTCAAATGGCACGGACGATCTTTTAATATACTTGAGTGATCCAACCTGAACTTGCCTGATATTTACACAAATGCTAGCATGCTTTAGTGCATTTAGTGGGCTCAGAGTCAACTGGGGAAATCGATCTTCTTCCCGGTGCAAGGTGGGGCACACGCAATTCCCCAACACTGCCCCTACAGAGTGGAGCGGGATGGCTTCCGCTATTTGGGGATTTGGGTCTCCGGTGACCTGTCAAACTATGCAGCTCAGAACCTACACCCAATCACCGAACGCTTCGCAAATGATGTGCGGCACTGGAGACTCCTCCCCCTAACGTTGATGGGCAGAGTCGCACATTTCAAAATGATGGCACTACCACGGTTCCTGTACGTCTTACAGAATGCTCCACTTAGGATCCCCGACCCCAAGTCTGACCGGATCGAGAGCCTCCTTAGGAATCTTATATGGGGAGGGGGGCAGCCCCACATCAGATTAACTACACTGCAGAGATTGGTTTGGGAGGGGAGTATGGGGGTGCCACGTCTCCAGACCCATTACTGGGCGAGTCAAATGGCGGTGGTCAGGGGCAGGTAAATAGAACAGAATCTATTTCAGAAGAGAGTTAAAGGAGGGGGGTGGGGGTGTTGGGAGGGGCAGGTAAATAGAACAGAATCTATTTCAGAAGAGAGTTAAAGGGCCATCCACTTTAATGGAGGAAAGTCTGATCTACCCCAACGGTGTGGATTCTACGATGATCAACCCCAGGGAAGGTCAGAAGAGACTACAAGGAATATGTTCTAAAGGCCCCAGGATGAAGTTGCAGAACTGGAGGACTGCCAATTGATAACTAAGGGAAATGTGGTAAAGACTCACCTCCCTGGAATATCTACCACGGGACAGGGGACACTGGAGGGCAAGTATGTTGAATAATCATACATCCCGGGGCCCCTAGGTAAGTACTCGCAGTGGTTGGTTTCAGCAAAAATGGTCCCAGCAACCCAAAACAACTCAGTGAGTAAACAGCTCTTTTCCATAGGTGAGATTTTTGGGATTCTGTTCTCCAGGGCCGACTTACACCTAGAGTCAACGAAGAGCCCACTGACCAAGGAAAGGAACAAAGGCTCTTCCCAGGACATCTACCTTCAAGTCAGGAGTGAAAAGTCCAGCAAGGAAGACTTCAGGAATAACAGGGAACCCGCAGTTTGACGTACAAAAGAAGGCATCAGCACAATGCCCCAACACATAGACAACACACAGAGAGACTGTTGGCACACTCACATGTCCTAACCTGAAGATCTGGTCGGCATTTGGAGGCATCAACCACCTCCAGAACATCAGCAGCAACCCACAGCCAATGTGAGGATTCTAGCGGTAAACAGTTGGCAGCGGTAAAAAGCCCCAGAGACGTTTCCAGAGTGGAGGGCACAAACTAGCAGATGTGGGAGTCACCAAAATTCAAGAAACCTGTACTAGACATCTAATACCAACAATCCCAAACTGAGATATGCCTAAGCCATTGCATTTAGCAAGTATAGACAAGTGAGGGCTTTGAAAATGGCAAAAACGACAGGAAAATTACTTAGCCATCTTCAATTTCCAGGAACAAAGCAGCTAGAGAGTGCAACAGGGGCAGTGCAAACCCTAAATACCCTTGTACAAAAAGGGTGGCCAAAGAACAGTCAGCCAATAAGCAGAGGGGCTAGGGCAAAGGGTAAAATGACCAACCATATTGGTTGGTCAGTGGGACTACCAAGTAGCCTTTGTGACCCAAGTAGGAAGGGAGAGGGATAGGCCAGGGACCTATACCGGCCTAAACCAGTTAGGCCCAGTATGGGGCCTTCCATGAGGAGCTCATAAAGAGCCCACGTGTTCATAAAGGAAATGCTAGCCTACCTTGTGGTCAGTTGGACAAGGAAAGCGCTGAAACACAATGTCTGAGAGCAGGGTTTAAAAAAAACATTGGTAATTGAATGGCTACCAAAAAAGTACATTGCGCTTCCAACACAGTAAAATGGCTTGCACCCTTAGTGAAGACAAACTTATATCGTTGCACCAGCCTTACTCCCTAAAACCTGTGTAGGGTGATAAAATCGCTCAAAGACAAGAATCAGGGACAGGATGCCTTAGGGCCGACCCAATATCATATATGAGGTAAAAAGGAACGCTTGGTCAGGGCGATTTAAGGAAAAGTCTTACTGGCCACCAAAAATATACCAAAGAACCAAAAAAAGATGGGGATACCAAAATGCTGAGAGGTCCCAAAAAGAGGCCCTAGAATCCAAAAAAATAGGAATTCGGACTTAACAGCAAGTATTGTATTTTTGATTGTTGTATTAAAATACATGTTGACTAAACATGAATCCTAACACGAGTCTGGAACAGATTTCTTGGAAAAATAGAGCTATAGTTTTCTTGACTCATTGATCATCTGGTCACTCCCCTGTGCTGTGAAGTAGACAAGTGGCAACATTTTTTGCGCTGCATAAGTAAATAAATATTATTTGGGACATTATTCCAAAACCCTCTGGTCAGGGGTGTGAAGCGATCTAGCCTAAGCAGGAAAACGGGGTGCCCACCAAGTTAGACCACAATTATCTCAATGGGTAATATAGCAGAGCAGTCAGGCTCCACTCTTGACACTACACAGATCAACTTAAAATATCCATTGTGTACATTATACTCTTTATTACAGTATTACACATACAACACGATGTTCACATAAATACTAGGCAATATACAAGAGCTAGACATTATAAGAATAGACAATGACCTTAGACCAGACCATTCCCACCCCTAATGTCAGTGTCCGGAAATGAATTGAACATACATTGTTTCAAAAGCAATTCGAACAAGGAAATTATCACCTCACAACTTGGAATTAACAGAGGCAAAAAGGGCTAAAACACATGGGCAGACTGTAATAGTCAGTTACTCATGTCATTAGAAACAAGGTAACAGCACGAGGCCAAAACAGGTCCAAGTGCATTAAGAAGCCCATACAGAAAACGAGCAAAGCAATTTATACCTCATCCACAATGTTATTCAAGGGCAAAGCGTGAGCAGCAGGAATGATAAAATCCATAGCACCTTCTAAAATTCCCAAACGATCCAAGACATTAAAAGACCCTGGGGGACGGATGGGAGAATCAAAGAATAATGTTGTGTACAGTAGATACCCGTTAGAGGCAATTTAGGTGAGGTTCCAGAGTTCCAAAATATTTTCCCACAAAGAACAATGGGACAACCCCAATAGGCTGGTCACGTTTATGAGGAAAACCAAGTAAGTCCTACTGTTACTCGATGGATGCAGCACAAAATGCAATCAGCCTGAGTAAACAGCACAGAGCAGTCCTATGAAGTGCCCCAGCCCAAGGTTACAGAACCAACAATCGAGAGAGATCTGGAAGCAGGGAGAGCACCAGCCCACTCCAGTCAGTGGAAAACGTGATCCGGTGTGCCACAAATCCACAATAATCCCGGGTCCAGGGATCCCTGATGAAGAATCCAAAAGAACATTTAAGCCTCCAGGACCCAGGGGCACGTACTCCTGGCATTGGAAGTGGAAATTTCAGCTCCAGAATGGCGAGACAACAAAGAGTTTGGGTGCTATGTTTACACTGGGCTAGTCATAGTAGGGAACTCGGAATTGACAGAACTCAAACTCATGACCCTGCAAGGATTCAGACAATCCAGGAAAGCAACAATCAGGACGCCTGTGAGGAAGCATTGATACAGCAGGTGTGAGAAACTAGCAGATGTCTCACCCGCTAGTCCTCGGGGATCTCTCCCTCAGGTGGCCATGGCATGGCCATCGCCTTTGGATCCAGACCCTGGGGGTGGACCAGTGTGGGAGGATCACCTGGGCGAGGGGTCTTCAGGGAGTGGGGGCGAGATAGCTGATGGTGAAACCCACTATTCCAGTATTCCCCCCTCTTTTGTTCATTTACCCTATCCTATTTTTTAGGATTTACCCAAGTCCCAAATCCCCCCACCCACCCTTTTTGCATAAAGACTGGGCCAAGGAAGAGGGTAACTAAGAGTAACCAGACTAACTCTCTCACATCGTACTGGACATGTCCCATTAGTCGGGTCAGGCAAAGTCAGGCACTTTACCCAAAGTACTTACACCTGATACCAGTTAGCTCTCCTCACACGAATAAAAGGCAGCACCTAAAGACGCACTCTGAGCAAGGCAGAAAACGACAACAAGCAGAACTTCTGGGACAAAGGCACACCTACTGGAGCAGAGCGACGGACCAAGAGATGAGAGCACTGGGCCGAAAACCCAAAGGCTTCCATACTGAAGGTCGTTGCCTCTGACAGACTGCAAAAGACACGTTGAGAAGGCCAGATCCCACAAGTGAAGATTGCATTGTGTTTCAAGGATGCCAGTGACCATAACGGTTGAACGGCAGAGTTGGGGAGGCGAGGTCAAGCCTGTGGTACTAACGTTGACTCAAAAATTGGAAAACCGCAAAACAAGAAAGAAGGCACACAGCCGGTGAGTTGGCAAGCGACCTCAGAGACCGGTGTGTGTCAAAGTGAATGAAGTAGCAACATTATATCACAAGTGAAAGCTACACGCATGTGGATGAGACTCAAAGAAGGGCAGACCAGTGAATGAACTTTAAAGTAAAATGCAGCTGCGAGATCAGCGATAATAAGGAACGGAGTGGTCTGGTGAAAGGAAGTAGCCCATTCGAATGTCTGTGAAAGGTACATTGTTTGAAGATAAAAGGCGAATAAACGTCAAGAAAGAAAGTAAAATAGTGAACGTTGAGTCGAAGTGGTCCTACAGTGGTCTGTAAGAAAACCACCCACATTCAAAAGACTTCAACATCCGAAAAGGAGCCCGTGCCCAATTAAAGGAGCCCCAGTATATACTAAGCTTTGGGAAGGAAGCCCCCCCCTGCAACTTTGTGTGGAACTTATTGGTGAGTGGTCTGAGCGTGGCAGAGCGGGACCTACGAGAACTGTGTGGTGAAAGGTCTGAGCATGGCAGAGGGGGACCGTTGTCAACCATTTCACTGAAACATACATTTTGAAGTCAGAGAAAGAGATTTTAACGTGGAAGGCCAGGCAAGCCTCAATCCACAGTTTTGAACTGCGTACTGTGTTGAAAAGCGAGCCAGTGTGCGTCATCCTGCCTACAAGGATCGCCTTACCCTGTGAGGCCTAACGTGGGGCGGAGAGCTGTTTCAGCCACATTATCATTTGAACACTGGTTTTCCTTTTGCATACATTTCTCTTTTTTACACTTTTGTACAAGAGATAGGGCAGGCATTAGGTTTTTGTTAGCATAGGCCATTTTGATTTGATGGACATACTAGGATTGTTTTGTTTATCGTTTGATGTTTGAGACCACTCCCATCTTAATTATAGGGCAAATAGGAGTTCCTCCAGTTACAACATTTTCAATAAAGGTTTTACAAATTGTATCCATTGTGTCAGTGTCAAAACTTCTGATCCCTTGCCTTCCCTACACAGGCCACAGAAGAATGTAAGAACCTGACTAAGGTTCCAGGACTGTATGGGGACAGGAAGGGTCAGCCAGTAAGAAACAGTCCCATAAAGGGGCAATGGGAGGAGGCAGCTGTGGGAACTGGTGGCATTCTACCTTGAGTTCAAGGAAGAAAATGAGCCTCAGACGATGCTGAACCATAGCCATCATTGTGGCAATCATGTGGGATCCGCAGCCATGTTAAGGGGTGGTGCTGCTGAACAAATAGCAGTTGGTTGTCAAGCAGAAGAGTGCAGATCAGTCCATGCGAGTAAGCAATAATCCACCCTCTGGGGCACAGGTACAACTACCTACCTGCCCTGAATTAGAGCATGAAGGCTTGTTTAGATGCCTGAGAACCGAAAGCGATCACATGAATGCTGAGCCCACAGTTTCGTACCATTAGGTGTAATTGTCCTCATAGACAAAGGTTAGCCCAAATCCAAATCCGGGAGCAGGGCTTAAACAAAAGCATTATTGCCCAAAGGTAAACTTACTGTGGCCTAGTGCACTGGCAAATATACTGTAGCTCAGTGCACAAGGTACACTGGGCTGCAGTATAAGCGTCATCACCACTGGAGTCCCATAATCTAAATCAATGCTGGCACCAGCATGCTACACAGAACACTTGCAAAGTGAAAGATTT